>NC_050103.1:82549517-83174517 GCF_902167145.1 Zea mays | reverse complement strand
AACTTTTAATGAGTCCGGACCCCTGCAGGTGGGACTCGGACCCCCACGTATGCAGTCTGGACCCCTGTAGGTGGGTCCTGGACCTCCAAATGTGCCGTCTGGATCCCAGCGGGAGGGTCCTAGACCTCCACATATGCCATCTAGACCCCTGATAAATGGAGCCGAAGACTTCAAGCCAACATGCGCTCTTGGACCCCGCTCTCCGCTCAGATAGGGGTCTGGTGCTGCCACATGACCCATAGGTTTTTGGAACAAGCCTTTGGCTGGAAGCAAGCTCGCCCCCTGCATTCAGTGCGAGCAGCTGAGGCATGCACTACGGTGCACAGGACATGGGAAAGCTTTTGACAGCCATGCAGGTTCGAATGACCGTACCACGCGTTACCTGTTACGGAACCTCCCAAGGTATTAACCCCACATACAGATGTCCTTGTCCTAAGGACCTCAGACAATCATGCAGGTGCGCTCAATGGCTCGACAGGTTCGATTACCTGTATCTCCATCATATCGCCCAAGAGCGCTTAACCCATAATGCAGATATTACACACCATCACAGTAAGCGGAAAAGATTACAATAACATAATTTACATTCATAAGTCTAATATAGAAAGAGTTGATTATTACATAACCGGGTACATACTGCTTAAACTTATTACATCATAGGAAGGCAAAACACCTTCCCTAGGTATTTCTTAGTTTCTTCCTCCTGCTTTGGACAAACTTGGAACAGAAACAACAGAACTCAGCAATTTCCTCACCTACAACAACATGGGATTGAAAACCCTGAGTACGGAGTGTACTTTCGCAAGTCTTACCCATCAAAGGAAAAAGAATCTCAAGGATATGCTAGCCTTTGGTAATCAAGGTAAAGCTTATCAAGATTCAAAGACTCCTTTTGCAGAAAAGCTTACTATGAGTGGATCCTTAAAAATTCATTTTACTTATCAGGTTAAGTAGTTACCTCAATCTAGATTTATTTCTATTCTAGATCAAACACTTGGCCTATACTAGCCATCTTTTTATCACCCCTTTAGTTCACTTGTTGCTACGTGTAGCTCAGTGACCAAGTCTTCATGTCCGAGAAGTAACGGCTGTGATAGAACCTCCCAAGTTATTAGGCCCACCTACAGTTGTCCTTGTCTAACGGACCTTGGACAACCCTGTAGATGCACATAATCACTCAACAAGTTCATTATCTGTATCCTTTTTCTCGCCCAAGAGCGTTTCACCCGTCACACAGATATTACAACACATCGGAGGAACGAATAAGCAGAAACGATTTACAATAACTTAATTTACATTCATCAAAATATAGAGAGAGTGTTATAGTTATTACAAACCAGGGTGTATGAGTGCATAAGTATTATTATTACAAACCTAGGAGGCAAAAACCCCTCCCGCATAAAAGTATATTGTTTACCAAAAGGGAGGCCAACATCCTCACGCAACCACTTCACTGTTGAGGTTCGTCCTTGGGCACCACCTTAGTGCAAAAACAGCAAAAGTCTGCTGTTTCCTCACCTACAACAACA
Source organism: Zea mays (assembly GCF_902167145.1). Lineage (NCBI taxonomy): Eukaryota > Viridiplantae > Streptophyta > Magnoliopsida > Poales > Poaceae > Zea > Zea mays. Next base: position 83,172,988 of record NC_050103.1, on the reverse strand, counting down.
TGGGTTTGAAAACCCTGAGTACTAAGTGTACTTTCGCAAGTCTTACACGTCAAAATAAAAGACTCTCAAGGGTATGCTGGATTAAGGGAGTCAAGGTAAGGCTTGATCAAATATCAAAGACTCTGTTTGCAAAAATGCTTACTAATAGTGGATCCTTAAAATCCAGTTTTATTAGCATGTTAAGTCATTACCTGAATCTAGAGTTCCTTCTATCCTAGTTCAAGCACTTGGCCTATACTAGCCATCTTTTACCAACCCTTTTAATTCACTGGAATGCTACATGTAAGTGAGTGACCAAGTCTTCATGTCCGAGAAGTAAAGGCGATCCAAATCGATTAATACTCAGCTGAGGATCTCCAATCACACGACATATGTAGCACTTAACCCTTGCATATGTCAACTCGCCACCAGGTTTCTTAAGACCAGACCGGGTTCACGCCAACCGAGAGCACAGATACACCACAGTCCAGCCTCTTGCCATGGAGGGTACACGCTACTCTCGCCATCTCTCCACTCCCATTGCGTGTTGGCCATTCTGGTATTAGTCTGCCCGAGGCAAAGCTTACCCATGACAAGGCATGTGACCAGTTAAAGGGTCCTCGGTCTGCAGGCCCACATCGACACAGTCCTTAATTGACTCAGACGGAGACACTACACCGAGACTCTCTTCTCGTGCAAGTCACCTGCCCGGTCTCTGTTATATCATTTAAAAACCCAAAGTTTGGTACCTGGCAGAGGTACATCTTTTCTGATGTTGAACCCATCACGGCCATGATGGATCCATCATCAAGTTTTATTTTTGAAATCATCCCATTCCACTTGAAGCATCACCTTTAAAACAAAACATTTCTTTTTCTAAGGCAAGACTAAGCATCAGAAAACCTTTTAATAAAAACAGGTAATCAAGGAATGGTAAAATAGTTCCAAGGAAGGAAATGCAACAATTGGTTTAGCACACAACTCCTATCACCTAATGCATCATTCAAGTGATAAAAGTTTAAAACAGCAAGGAGGTGGCAAATGCACTAGGGCTTGCCTTGTGTTGTAGGAGAGTCGGGCTCTGTTCCACAGATGTAAAAAAGCAGTTCCCGGCAGGTGGATTTTCTGTCGATGGAGTAGTCTCTTCCTCTTCAACAGTCACTTCTTCTTCGTTTTCTATATATAACCATATAACCATGAATGTTCATATAATGCTTATGAAAATGCAATAGTAGAAAAGATGTATCAAGTTGTATCTTGAGTACAACTTTCCTTCACGGTGCACTAGGGTAACTAAGGTTTTTCTAGGTCAGTACCTTAGTGGTTAGACATTTTTACCCTAAGGAGCTAGGGTTTTGGGTTTAGGAATCAAACAATGTCCAAAGCAAGTCAAACTTCACTCATAGGATCTAAATGTCATATTAAGCTTATCCAAAAAAGATTGGTGATTTTTGGAGTCATTAAATAATTCCTAAAATTCCAGAAGTATAGGTTTAAGCTCTTTTAAATACTGATTAATTCTTGTTTAGACTAAAAATCCTAGAACTATTTTTATTAAATACTAGAGAAATCTAGGAGTCCAAAAAATTTATTCTCATATTTTTATCATTTTTCTATACTTTTCTATGGATTTCCTAAGTCTTGCAGAAAAAGAGAAAACCAGAATAGTAATGGGCTTAATCTAACCCGAGCCGGCCCACGACAGGCAAAACGCGCTCGCGCGCGCGCCCGCGGTGTCCATTTTGCACAGAAATCCCTGGTCGTTTGAAAAACCCAAAAAGAATCCTCTCTACTGTTTCTCTGTCTCACTGACATCTGCACAAAGGTCCCTCCCCTTTCTATTTCTTCATAGCCCGAGATCCCCGACCATGGACGGCGGAGCAGCAGCTCCGGCGAGCTTGTACCAGCCGAAAAACGCAACGGATATGCTTCTCCATTGCACAACACTTAATTCTACCCTGAACGACCATTTCGCCTCACTCAATTGCAAGGTTCGGGCTCACAATCACTCTGTCCACGACGATGGCGCATACCGGGGACAATCCGTGGTGTTCCCGGTGATCTATCATTGTCTAGTTTAATTGGCCAAGCCGATAATCATCTATAGCACACAGGGATGTGGAAACGAGAACGAGGAGGTCGTGAACAGACCTGTAGTGAGCTAGCCACGGTGACTCACTCACGACGGAGTTTTGACTGATTTGGGGGAAATCCCAAATTGGAGCGCTCTAGTGGATGATCTGAGGCACGAGCTGGTGTATTGGATGCGTGACTACCTAGCGAAGTCGATGGCACGCTCAATTTATAGGGCCCGAGGGCGGTGGCTCTTGAATTTAGAATGGCGCGCTGGCGGCCGGAGAGAGGGGATGAGTCACCGCGGCGATCTACCATGGCGATCATCAGTTGAGGAGCTACGACGGTTACTGGACAGTCACTATGGCTCGCGACGACGTGGTAAATGGCATAAGGCATGGCGCAATCGCGATGAATGGTGCCTATCTCGGGGACGGCTGCTCGGCCACATCGCCGGCGCAAGTGGTCATGGCAACAGGCGAAACAGGGCGAAGATCTTTTCACCAGGAGTCGTTATCCGCACTTTGCTGAGCATGAATCATAACGTCGACGACGATCGCGGCGCTGGATCACCGGCAGCGATACACTGAATCTGACAATCTTCATCAGGTCACTGTACCATGGGAACTTGATTCAGGCGCCTAACCGAGCAAGTTTTAGGGCTCAAATCTCCGATTTCTATGTGGCAACGTGGTCATCTATCTGTATCAAAATCGTATCTCTATAAACCAGCTACAAATCGGCTATAGATACCTGACTCATTTACTTACTAGATTAAGCACAATTCCACTCCAAAGTTCTTCAGTGCTCACTGGTGGTCACAATTCAGACTCATGTCTTGACTGACAGCCAGTCTTTTGGTCCATTTAACTCCAAATTTTGTACACCACTCATGTCTTATGACTTAAATGAAGGTATACTCCTTTAGTAGCTCTACAAATTTGATGTATTGACCCTGGACAAATTCCTTGTAGATTTAGAAGTAGAGAGCTCCAAAGTCAGCCTTATGCAACTGAATTTAGACTTAGGCATATGGAGTGTATGAGGTACTTTTTGCAATTAAGTCCAAATCTCACTATTTGACTTACAAATCCTCAAATGTAAGAAACACATGATTTGTGGTGTTCTATTACTTTGGTATTTGCACTTGTGTCCAAAAGTGCACAAAATTTATAATTAACCCCCTAGGGTTTCAATTAGGGTTTCTAGGGTTTGTTTTTAGGGTTTTAGGCACATTTAGGGTTTTGGTGCCACTAAAGTCTATCAAATGTGATACCTTGTGATCATTTCTTATGTTCTTTGATGTTTTAACTTATTTGGGCTTCACTTTCACCCATAAGCCCTAAGTTAGGGTTAAGCACTCTACCCTAGAGTTAATCACCCATCAAGTCACATCAGTACAACCGATTTGAAATTTTTACCTAGTGAATGCACTCTAGGTGTAACAAACACATGATATGCCAATGCTCATGATGTTATGCTCAAGTTTTAGTGACAGTAACACCAGTTGTGTTACATCCTTCCCCCCATAAAAGAATCTCGTCCCGAGATTTAAAGTCCTAGGGCAAGTAGTGGAAAAGGAAACACGTCACATTTTTATTTCCTTAATTGTCTTACAAGGCAGGGGGCGGTATGGGGTTTACTTCTTCTTTACAATCTAATGTACATATCTTACAGGTTACATGAAGCTAAAAAGCCAGGGAAATTCTTTTCTAAGAAGTCTTGAGTCTCCCATGTGGCTTCATCTTTAGTATGTTGGTTCCATTGTATCTTATAGAATTTAAGAGCTCTTCTTCGGGTGAACCTGTCTTTTGGATCTAGTACTCGAATGGGATGTTCTGAATATGTTAAGTCTGGTTTCAGGGTAACATCCACCACATCAATGGTTCAATCTGGAATCCGAAGACACTTCTTCAATTGGGATACATGGAACACATTGTGCACTGTAGACAATGTTTCGGGTAGTTGGAGTCGGTATGCCACTGGTGCACATTGCTCAAGAATAGGAAATGGACCAATATATTGGGGTGCAAGCTTTCCTTTTACACCGAAACGGGTCATACCCTTCATTGGAGATACCTTCAGGTACACATAATCTCTGACTTGAAAGTACAAGGGTCGGCGTCGTTTGTCTGCATAACTCTTTTGTCGAGCTTGTGCCTTTTTCAAGTTATGTATGATTCGGTTAACCTTTTCTTCCATTTCTTTAACCATATCAGGCCTGAAAAAACACCGTTCTCCTGGTTCAGCCCAATTCAAAGGGGTACGACACCGTTGTCCATACAATGCTTCAAATGGTGCCATCTTAATACTTTCTTGATAACTATTGTTATACGAAAATTCTGCCAATGCTAAACATTCATCCCATTTTTGTGGGAATTCCAGAACGCATGCCCGCAACATGTCTTCAAGTATTTGATTCACTCTTTTAGTCTATCCACTTGGTTGAGGATGATATGCCGAACTGTGGAGCAACTTAGTACCCAGGGACTTATGTAGTTCTTCCCAAAACTTGGATACAAATTGCGATCCGCGATCCGACACTATTGTCTTTGGAACTCCGTGTAGACTAAGAATACGAGCAATATATAACTGAGCATAGACAGCAACTGGGTGGTCTGTCTTGAAGGGCAGAAAATGTGCTATCTTGGTAAGCCGATCAACTATAACCTAGATAGAATCAAATCCTTTTGCTGTCCTGGGTAATCCCACAATGAAGTCCATGCTAATGTCCTCCCATTTCCAAGTTGGGATGGGCAAAGATTGCAGAGGACCAGCAGTCTTCATATGTATTGCTTTGACACATCTACAAGTGTCACATTTAGCCACATAGCGTGCAATTTCAATCTTCATTTTTGTCCACCAATAATGTTGCTTTAAATCTTGATACATCTTAGTGCTTCCGAGATGAATGGAATATCGACTAAGATGAGCTTCATCCAAAATTTGCTGGCGGACATCATCATTTTTAGGCACAACTATGCGATTATTAAACCATACTATGCCTTGATCATCCTTTCTGAAACAATTCATTTTGTCGGCTTCTATTCTCTCATGAATATATTTCATACCCTTATGATTCCTTTGGCCATCAATAATTCTTTGTAGAAGAATTGACTCAAGCCTCAATTGGTTCAAGGTTCCATGTGGAATCATTGTCAGGTTTAATTTCTCCATTTCTTGACATAATGTGGTGTTAGAGGTCCCTAATGTAAAACAATGGCAAGAAGCCTTGCGACTTAGTGCATCTGCCACCACGTTGGCCTTTCTTGGGTGATAGTGGATTTCTAACTCATAATCCTTAATCAGCTCAAGCCATCTTCTCTGCCTCATGTTTAGTTCTGACTGGGTAAAAATATACTTCAAACTCTTATGATCTGTATATATATGGTAGATATTCCCCAGCAGATAATGACGCCATATTTTAAGGGCATGAACCACAACAACTAATTCCAAGTCATGAGTTGGATAATGCTCCTCATGCCGACGCAACTGTCTTGAAGCATATGCTATAACTCGGCCCTCCTACATTAAGACACAACCGAGACCACTGCCTGATGCGTCACAATATACATCAAAAAGCTTTTCAATGTCCGGTTGAACCAATACCGGAGCAGTAGTCAATAATACCTTCAGCTGCTCGAAGGCTTCGTTGCATCTTGAGGACTAGTTAGATTTTGTATCATTCTTCAATAAACTTATAATAGGCTTCACAATCTTGGAGAAATCCGGGATAAATCTGCGGTAATAGCCAGCTAGCCCAAGGAAACTTCGGACTTGATATACAGTGGTTGGTGGTTTCCACTCTAGAATATCCTTGACCTTGCTGGGATCAACCGCAATCCCATTTGCAGACAATACATGGCCCAAAAATTGGATTTCCCCCAACCAAAACGCGCATTTACTGAATTTAGCATACAATTGGTTTTCCCTTAGGCGCGTTAACACGATCCGTAAATGTTTAGCATGCTCCTCTTGATTCTTTGAATAGATCAGAATGTCGTCAATGAAGACCTTCACAAATTTATCCAACTCGGGCATAAACACCAAGTTCATTAGATACATGAAGTGGGCTGGAGCATTTGTCAATCCGAAGGACATAACCAAATATTCAAATAATCTATACCGCGTGGTGAATGCGGTCTTTGGTATATCTTCGGGCCGAATACGGATCTGATGATATCCTGATCTGAGGTCAATCTTGGAGAATACCCGAGCTCTGGTAAGTTGATCGAATAAGATATCGATCCTGGGAAGAGGGTACTTGTTCTTGATCGTGACCTCATTAAGGGGTCTGTAGTCCACGCACATTCGAAGTGTTTGATCCTTCTTCTTGACAAAAATTGCAGGACATCCCCAAGGTGATGAACTGGGCCGAATGAATCCCTTTTCAAGTAGATCTTGTAATTGAGTTTTGAGTTCTGCCAATTCATTTGGTGGCATCCGGTACGATCTTCGAGAAATAGGAGCCGTACTGGGCTTTAGTTCAATTACAAACTCTACATCCCTTTCCGGAGGTAATCCAGGCAGATCTTCAGGAAAGACATCCGGGAATTCACATACTACCGGAATATCCTTGATTTCAGGTATAATAGCTTCATAGACCCATCCAAATGGTTTGGCTGGGACAACTATAGGGATGGACAAGAGAACCTCTTCATGGCCATGGCTCAACTTGATAGTCCTTAAGTCAGTGTTGATGATAGCTTTATGCTGGGCTAACCAATTCATGCCCAGATTACATCTATATCTTGGCCTTTCAAAACAATCATGTTGGTGGGAAAATCCTGTTCAGCCAATATTACTAGCACATGGAAGACTATTTCCTTAGTAAATATTTGTCCCCCGAGCGAATGAATAATAAACCCTTCCCTTGATTCAGTGCAAGGAATGCAATATTTTTCCACGAATTTATTGCTTATGTATTGTAACGCCCTGAATTTGGGGGTAGCATTTTTTTCTTCTTTTCTCTCACCAAATTCAGGCGTTACCCTTTTCTTTTCTCGTTCCCTCGCTAAACCTTGATCTTTTCCAAATTTATAACGGGGTTCGGTTTGGGATTCCCGCGTAAAGCAAAACCCTAAATTACTTTATGTTGTTTGATGCACCATGCCGAACTATGCATTCTTTGATTGCTTAGAGATGTAAGTGCATTCATCTAGAAAGATCGGATTTCGAAAAGGAGAAAAAAAACCTTTTCTTTCTTTTTCTTTTTCTTTCTCTCTCTCCTCTCTTTCTCTCTCCCGCGCCGTGGGCCGCCCCTGGCCGGCCCAGCCGCCCCTGGTCGGCCCAGCCGCCCCCCGCGCGCGCCCCTTTGGGCCCATTGGCCCAGCCGCCCCTCCTTTTTTCCCCAATTTCCCCAAAATCCCTCTCCCTCCCCCTCATTCTCTCTTCCCCATCCCAGCCGCCGCCCCCCTGCCCTAGCCGCCGCCCACTGCAGCTCGGCCGCCCCCTGCAGCTCGGCCGCCCCCTGCAGCTCGGCCGCCCCGCCGCTCGGCCGGTGAGGCCCCCCTCCCCCATCTCCCCTCCCCCTTTCCCCTCGCCGCTCGGCCGCCCGCCGCCCAGCTCGGCCGCCCCCGCGCGCCCTGCCCTGTGCCCGCCCGGCTCGGCCGCCCCCGTGCCCGCCCGGCCTCGGCCGCCCCGGCCCCGGCCCAACCGCCCGCCCGCCCCTGCCCAGCCGCCCCTGCGCGCCGCCGGCTCGGCCGCCCCCGCCCCTGCCCCAGGCCGGTTCAACCGCCCCCTGGCCGATTCAACCGCCCCCCTTTTTTTATTTTATTTTCTTTCATTACTGTTACTTATTTTATTTTAGGTAGGTTAATCATTGTTCATGTTATTGAAATAGGAAACTTAATTTAGAATTTCGTTATGCTAGTTATTCATACAATCAATTGCTTATCCAGTTCAACGTTGATCAACTAAAAATGACTAGGTTTCCATTAGTGCATATAACTAAATTCTTTTGTTAGAACCAATTGTAACTAATCATTAGTGCATAAGCTTTAACCCCCCCCCCCCCCCGCGAGACCTTTTCCCGTTTCTTTCTAACCATAATGAATGCGATATCGAATGTCATACCTGATGCATATTCACTTTCTTTGTTCCCTTGTATGATGTACTGTTTGTTTCCCAATTTGAATGGATGAATGTATGTATGCTTGCAATCGCATAGAGAACGATCCGGTTGAAGAGCCCGAGGAACTCGCAGGAGAAGCCCCTGAGCAGCAGTCAGTTGGTGGAGGCAAGTGTCCCTTGACCTATCTCTGTCCTATTCATTATTTAATTCACCTCCCGCTTTACACATTTATGCCTAAGGATTGACTAGCTTTTGTTATGCATGTCCTTGTTTACCTATTTGGGTTGGATTATTACTGTTTAGCTTTATGCTATTGCTCAACTATAATCAATGAACATGATGAGATTATCTATGATACGCTGTTTTCCCTTCTCTTATTATGATGTTGTACTTGTGGTCATCAAGGGGGCTCGAGCGGTTTTCTCGAGTGCCTCTCCGTAAGGACCTGTTCGATGGATGACCGCCCGGGAAAAACAGTGCAACCATGAGGGTGGAATGGGATGCCCTTAGCTGAATAATTAGAGGATCCGGGGTGTAGTTCACTTAGCCGTCGTGCCGTCAATGGGGCTCGGTGTATGTGGCTCGCTCTGCCAAGTTTGGGTTCGCCCCTTGGGGAGGAGTGCGGTGCATTTAGGAAACCTAACGGGTGGCTACAGCCCCGGGGAATCTTTGTAAAGGCTACATAGTGATGCCCTGCTAGGCCACCTAGGTAGTGGTCAATGGGGAGTAGCTCTCTCCGGGCAGAATGGGAATCACGGCTTGTGGGTAAAGTGCACAACCTCTGCAGAGTGTTTGAAAACTGATATATCAGCCGTGCTCACGGTTATGAGCGGCCAAGGGAGCTCCAGTGATTAGTGGTACTTGATCAGAGATGCTTTGGTACAGGTGGTTATGAGATTGATGGTTCTGGTTATGACTATGGTGCTGGTAAGTGGTATTCTTTCCGTTTGGAAAGGGTACATCGGGTTAATAACTTGGGTTAATGCTAAAACTTGGCTTTCTACTAGTAAGTAATAATCTGACCAACTAAAAGCAACTGCTTGACTTATCCCCACATACAGCTAGTCCACTACAGCCAAACAGGATACTTGCTGAGTATGTTGATGTGTACTCACCCTTGCTCTACACACCAAACCCCCCCATCCCCAGGTTGTCAGCATTGCAACCACTGCTCAGGCGAAGATGAAGCTGTGGAAGGAGACTTCCAGGAGTTCCAAGATTACGACGAGTTCTAGGTGTGGGTTAGCGGCAACCCCCAGTCGGCTGCCTGTGAAGGCCGCGGTTATCTACGTTTCTTTTCCGCACTTTGATTTATTGTAAGAACTATATGGACGTCTCAGACGTATGATGTAATCGACTATTATTTCCCTTTTAATACTATTTCGAGCACTGTGTGATGATGTCCATGTTATGTAACTGCTGTGTACGTGAATAACTGATCCTGGCACGTACATGGTTCGCATTCGGTTTGCCTTCTAAAACCGGGTGTGACATAAGTGGTATCAAAGCCGTGCTGACTGTAGGACCGCTAACCTAGAGTAGAATGGTCGTTCTAAGGACTACGGACCTCTGTCTCTGCCTTGACTTTGATATCCCTTCAAAAGTTGGTCATACCGACCAAACCTATGTTCTACTATATATAATACCTTGCTGAAAATCATGTTTTAATTCTAATCCTTCATTTACTTATGATTCATTATTTGCTGGTCATATTAATTCTGTTCTCACCCTTTTGCTTGCGATGTCTTTTGTAGATGGCTCGACTTAGACACACTGCACGAAAGTCAGTCATCCCCTTCTTACCCTCCCGCCTTGCTGAGCGTCCGCTTCGCCGTCCTGTGGCCGGACAGTCCAGCCACTTGGAGAGACTACACCACCGCCTGCGTGAGGAGCAGGAACGTCGACGACAGGAGCAGCAGAGCTCTTCCTTCTCGCTCCACCAGGAGATAGAGTCTGTGAGGAGCTGCTCCCCTGTGCTTCCTCTGGAGGCGCCCCCTGCACCACCACTGGGCGCCCCAGCTTCTGGAGTAGCTGCTGGAGGAGACCCAGACGACGGAGGTGGCGACGACAGCTCGAGCCACGACACCGACTTCTCTGCTAACCCTGAGCCGGAAGGATGGGTTGCTCGACCCATCACTCGCGACGCTGCTCGCGGGTGTCACTTCCACGATGCGCTCGACACCCTGCTACGTCGGGCATTTAACCGGCATACTTGGTCCGTCGAGTATCGCTGTGTGGTCTACCAGCACAGTCGCGGGGTCTACCCGGACCGCTGGGAGGCAACCTGCTTGGTGCGCTGCCCGGAGAACAGTCTCCAGGGTGCGGAGGCCTGCTCAGAGCACTATTCTATCTCTGAGCGGGACTCAGCTGAGGCAGCCATGCAAGATGCTGCACGGCGTGCGCTTTCGCACTACTGCTCGGTTTTCGGTGGGGTAGCTGACGGTCTTGACCTGAAGTATTACCCCCGCCGTCCATCTGGCAGCACAGGTGGCGTGATTGTCTCACCTGTCGGTGAGGGAAATCCTAGGTTGAGCAGCACAGTCAACCTAGCCGCCGTGCTAAACACGGAGCTGGACCATGCATTAGACGAGCTGAGTAGGGCTCGTGCTGAGATCGCCCTGCTGCGGGCTGAGCGCGCGGAACGTCGTCACCTGGACGGTGGTTCCCCCGCTCCCGTCGGGACTCAGCACCCGTACCGCTCACCTCAGCGTGGACACCAGTCTTATGGCAATCCCGACTGCAAGACCAAGATAACTCTAGAACCATAGATCGTTAGAGTTGGATCTTGTAATTAATACGAAATATATATACGTAGAAGCTTCAGTCTTAGCGTTAGTCTCGGTCTTAGTTAGTCTTAGTTAGACAGGGTAGTTTGCTATATCCTGTGCATTTGTGTTTGTCATGATGAACTATGTTTGGTTTGGATCTTTGTAATGACTGTTACCAGAGTGTGGGTATCCCCTGCATTTTGGTTTACCTATTATGTTAATGGAGTTAGTTATATAGTTGGGAAACCTTTCATTCCACTCTCCTCTTTATCTGAGAAGCTGTGTGGTCTGTGTTGGAGATCAGTGAAGATGCTCATCTGTTCAGTGCTGTTGAGGAGTTCTATTCTCTTTCCTTATGCTGCAAGATTTCCCAGATCAGTTCTGAGGTGTGGTTGCATTCTGTAGATGTCAGAGAACAGGCGCAGAGGAGGAAGGCGTGCTCAACAGGAGCGAGCCGCTCAACAGGAGGAGGTGCCCCAGCAGCAGCACCTGCCGCCCCCGCCCCCGATGTCCATCGAGCAGATGTTTCTGATGCAGACTCAGGCAGTTCAAGCCATCGGTGAGACTTTGGCCTCCATTCAGCAGCAGCAGCAGCAGCAGCAGGCCCCACCTCAGCCTCAGATGCCTCAGATGCCCAGAGACAAGTGTGCTGAATTCATGAGAGGTCATCCACCAACGTTCGCTCATTCTTCTGACCCCATGGATGCTGAAGACTGGCTGCGCACTGTGGAGCGGGAGTTGCATACCGCTCAGTGCAATGACACGGAGAAGGTTCTGTATGGTCCCCGTCTGTTGAGAGGAGCAGCCCAATCATGGTGGGAGTCTTACCTCGCCACCCATGCCCACCCTGATGCCATCACCTGGGAAGAGTTCAGAGGAAGCTTCCGTCAGTACCATGTTCCCGCAGGACTGATGACAGTGAAGAAGGAGGAGTTCCTGGCCCTCAAGCAAGGGCCACTGTCTGTCAGTGAGTACCGAGACAAGTTTCTGCAATTGTCTCGCTATGCTCCTAAAGATGTCAACACCGACGCCAAGCGACAGTACCGTTTCCTGAGAGGCTTGGTTGACCCTCTGCAGTACCAACTGATGAATCACACCTTCCCGACATTCCAGCACCTGATTGACAGAGCAATCATGACAGAGAGGAAGCGTAAGGAGATGGAAGATCGTAAGCGTAAGATCAGTGGACCCCAGCCTGGAAGCAGCAATCGTCCTCGTTTCTCAGGCAATCAACCTCAGCAGTTCAGGCAGAACCAGCGTCCACTTCAGCATCAGCAGTTTCAAAGGCAGTATCCTCAGCATCAGTACCAGAACCGTCAGAGCAATCAGTCAGGAGGTCAGTTTCAGAGGCAGAATCAGCAGGCACCCCGTCTTCCTGCCCCAGCAAACCAGCAGAACAGTCAGGCAGCACCAGCTCAGGTTGGAAACAGGGCATGTTTCCACTGTGGAGAGCAAGGCCACTGGGTGATGCAATGTCCGAAGAAGGCAGCCCAACAGCAGTCAGGCCCCAATGCCCCAGCAAAGCAGAATGTGCCTCAGCCTGGAGCAGGCAATCGCTCTCAGCCGCGCTATAATCATGGAAGACTGAACCACTTGGAGGCTGAAGCAGTTCAGGAGACCCCCGGCATGATAGTAGGTATGTTCCCAGTCGACTCCCATATTGCAGAAGTGTTATTTGATACTGGAGCAACACATTCTTTCATTACTGCATCATGGGTAGAAGCACATAATCTTCCAATTACTACCATGTCAACCCCCATTCAAATTGACTCAGCCGATGGTAGAATTCGAGCCGATAGCATTTGTTTGAATATAAGTGTGGAAATAAGGGGGATAGCGTTTCCCGCCAACCTTATAGTAATGGGTACTCAGGGAATAGACGTCATCCTAGGGATGAATTGGCTAGATAAGTATCAGGCAGTTATCAGTTGTGATAAAAGGACAATCAAGTTGGTGTCCCCACTTGGAGAGGAAGTGGTGACCGAGTTAGTCCCGCCTGAGCCAAAGAAAGGAAGTTGTTATCAGATAGCTGTTGATAGCAGTGAAGCAGACCCAATTGAGAGTATCAAGGTTGTGTCTGAGTTCCCGGATGTGTTTCCAAAGGACTTACCGGGTATGCCACCAGAGCGGAAAGTTGAATTTGCTATAGAGCTTCTTCCTGGAACCACCCCTATCTTCAAGAGAGCTTACAGAATATCTGGACCAGAGTTGGTTGAGCTTAAGGAGCAGATTGATGAGCTGTCAGAGAAAGGTTACATTCGGCCAAGCACCTCGCCTTGGGCCTCCCCTGTCCTATTTGTGGAAAAGAAAGATGGCACCAAAAGGATGTGTATTGACTACCGAGCTTTAAATGAAGTCACGATCAAGAACAAGTACCCTTTGCCCAGAATAGAAGATCTGTTCGACCAGTTGAGAGGAGCCAGTGTGTTCTCCAAGATTGATCTGAGGTCAGGTTATCATCAGCTCAGGATCCGACCTTCGGACATTCCGAAGACGGCATTCATTTCCAAGTATGGGTTGTATGAGTTCACAGTGATGTCTTTTGGTTTGACCAATGCGCCAGCGTTCTTCATGAACTTGATGAACAGTGTATTCATGGACTACCTTGATAAGTTTGTGGTGGTATTCATTGATGACATTCTGGTTTACTCCCAAAGCGAAGAAGAGCACGCAGATCATTTGAGGATGGTATTGCAGAGATTGCGAGAGCACCAGTTGTATGCAAAGTTGAGCAAGTGTGAGTTCTGGATCAGTGAAGTCCTGTTCTTGGGTCACATAATCAACAAGGAAGGATTGGCTGTGGATCCGAAGAAAGTGGCAGACATTTTGAACTGGAAAGCGCCAACAGATGCCCGAGGAATCAAGAGCTTCATTGGAATGGCCGGATATTATCGGCGATTCATTGAAGGATTTTCGAAGATTGCGAAACCAATGACAGCGTTGCTAGGCAACAAAGTTGAGTTCAAGTGGACCCAGAAATGCCAAGAGGCCTTTGAAGCGCTGAAAGAGAAGTTGACTACAGCGCCTGTCCTAGTCTTGCCTGATGTGCACAAGCCCTTCTCGGTGTATTGTGATGCTTGTTACACAGGTTTGGGATGTGTGTTGATGCAAGAGGGAAGAGTTGTGGCTTACTCGTCCCGACAGCTGAAGGTTCATGAGAAGAATTACCCAATCCATGATCTAGAGTTGGCAGCAGTGGTTCACACACTAAAGACATGGAGGCACTATCTGTATGGACAGAAATGCGATGTTTACACAGACCACAAGAGTCTGAAGTACATATTCACTCAGTCAGAGTTGAACATGAGGCAACGAAGATGGTTAGAGTTGATCAAAGATTATGAGTTGGAGATTCATTACCATCCAGGCAAAGCAAATGTAGTGGCAGATGCTTTGAGCAGAAAGAGTCAAGTCAATCTGATGGTCGCTCGTCCGATGCCTTATGAGTTGGCCAAGGAGTTTGACAGGTTGAGTCTCGGATTTCTGAACAATTCGCGAGGAGTCACAGTTGAGTTGGAACCTACCTTGGAGCGCGAAATCAAAGAAGCGCAGAAAAATGATGAGAAAATCAGTGAGATCCGGCGACTGATTCTAGATGGCAGAGGCAAAGATTTTCGAGAAGATGCAGAAGGCGTGATATGGTTCAAAGACCGCTTGTGTGTTCCCAATGTCCAGTCCATTCGGGAGTTGATTCTTAAGGAAGCTCATGAGACAGCTTATTCGATTCACCCTGGCAGTGAGAAGATGTATCAGGATCTGAAGAAGAAATTCTGGTGGTACGGAATGAAGAGGGAAATCGCAGAGCATGTGGCTATGTGCGATAGTTGCCGAAGAATTAAGGCAGAGCACCAGAGACCTGCTGGATTGTTGCAACCGTTGCAGATCCCTCAGTGGAAATGGGATGAAATTGGTATGGATTTCATAGTCGGATTGCCTCGCACTCGAGCCGGCTACGATTCCATTTGGGTAGTAGTGGACCGCTTGACCAAGTCAGCCCACTTCATACCTGTCAATACCAACTATAGTAGTGCCGTATTGGCAGAGTTGTATATGTCTCGGATCGTTTGTCTTCATGGTGTGCCAAAGAAGATAGTGTCAGACAGAGGAACGCAGTTCACCTCTCATTTCTGGCAGCAGTTGCATGAAGCTTTGGGCACGCATCTGAATTTCAGTTCAGCTTATCACCCGCAGACAGATGGCCAGACCGAAAGGACCAACCAAATTCTTGAAGACATGTTGAGAGCCTGTGCGTTGCAAGATCAGTCCGGATGGGATAAGAGATTGCCTTATGCAGAGTTTTCCTATAACAACAGTTACCAGGCCAGTTTGAAGATGTCACCATTTCAGGCGCTTTATGGAAGGAGTTGTAGAACTCCGTTGCAATGGGATCAGCCTGGAGAAAAGCAAGTGTTTGGGCCAGACATTCTGCTTGAAGCCGAAGAGAACATCAAGATGGTCCGAGAGAATCTGAAGATAGCGCAATCGAGGCAGCGAAGCTATGCAGACACAAGAAGAAGAGAGCTGAGTTTCGAAGTCGGAGACTTTGTCTATCTGAAAGTGTCACCGATCAGAGGAGTCAGAAGATTCGGAGTGAAAGGCAAGCTAGCACCCCGCTACATTGGTCCGTATCAGATTCTTGCAAGACGTGGAGAAGTGGCCTATCAGCTCAGTTTGCTAGAGAATCTGTCCGCAGTGCATGATGTCTTTCATGTGTCTCAGTTGAAGAAGTGCTTGCGTGTGCCAGAAGAGCAGTTGCCAGTGGAAGGTCTTGAAGTCCAGGAGGACTTGACCTACGTTGAGAAGCCAGCGCAAATCCTTGAGGTTGCAGACAGAGTCACCCGAAGGAAGACCATCAGAATGTGCAAAGTCAAATGGAATCATCACTCTGAGGAAGAAGCAACCTGGGAGCGTGAAGATGATCTGATGGCTAAATACCCTGAGCTCTTTGCTAGCCAATCCTGAATCTCGAGGGCGAGATTCTTTTAAGGGGGATAGGTTTGTAACGCCCTGAATTTGGGGGTAGAATTTTTTTCTTCTTTTCTCTCACCAAATTCAGGCGTTACCCTTTTCTTTTCTCGTTCCCTCGCTAAACCTTGATCTTTTCCAAATTTATAACGGGGTTCGGTTTGGGATTCCCGCGTAAAGCAAAACCCTAAATTACTTTATGTTGTTTGATGCACCATGCCGAACTATGCATTCTTTGATTGCTTAGAGATGTAAGTGCATTCATCTAGAAAGATCGGATTTCGAAAAGGAGAAAAAAACCTTTTCTTTCTTTTTCTTTTTCTTTCTCTCTCTCCTCTCTTTCTCTCTCCCGCGCCGTGGGCCACCCCTGGCCGGCCCAGCCGCCCCTGGTCGGCCCAGCCGCCCCCCGCGTGCGCCCCTTTGGGCCCATTGGCCCAGCCGCCCCCTCCTTTTTTCCCCAATTTCCCCAAAATCCCTCTCCCTCCCCCTCATTCTCTCTTCCCCATCCCAGCCGCCGCCCCCCTGCCCTAGCCGCCGCCCCCTGCAGCTCGGCCGCCCCCTGCAGCCCGGCCGCCCCGCCGCTCGGCCGCCCCGTCCCCGTCCCCAATGAGGCCCCCCTCCCCCATCTCCCCTCCCCCTTTCCCCTCGCCGCTCGGCCGCCCGCCGCCCAGCTCGGTCGCCATGGCCGGCTCGGCCGCCCCCGCGCGCCCTGCCCCGTGCCCGTCCGGCTCGGCCGCCCCCGTGCCCGCCCGGCTCGGCCGCCCCCGTGCCCGCCCGGCTCGGCCGCCCCTGTGGCCGCCCGGCCTCGGCCGCCCCGGCCCCGGCCCAACCGCCCGCCCGCCCCTGCCCAGCCGCCCCTGCGCGCCGCCGGCTCGGCCGCCCCCGCCCCTGCCCCAGGCCGGTTCAACCGCCCCCCCCTTTTTTTTATTTTATTTTATTTTCTTTCATTACTGTTACTTATTTTATTTTAGGTAGGTTAATCATTGTTCATGTTATTGAAATAGGAAACTTAATTTAGAATTTCGTTATGCTAGTTATTCATACAATCAATTGCTTATCCAGTTCAACGTTGATCAACTAAAAATGACTAGGTTTCCATTAGTGCATATAACTAAATTCTTTTGTTAGAACCAATTGTAACTAATCATTAGTGCATAAGCTTTAACCCCCCCCCCCCCCGCGAGACCTTTTCCCGTTTCTTTCTAACCATAATGAATGCGATATCGAATGTCATACCTGATGCATATTCACTTTCTTTGTTCCCTTGTATGATGTACTGTTTGTTTCCCAATTTGAATGGATGAATGTATGTATGCTTGCAATCGCATAGAGAACGATCCGGTTGAAGAGCCCGAGGAACTCGCAGGAGAATCCCCTGAGCAGCAGTCAGTTGGTGGAGGCAAGTGTCCCTTGACCTATCTCTGTCCTATTCATTATTTAATTCACCTCCCGCTTTACACATTTATGCCTAAGGATTGACTAGCTTTTGTTATCCATGTCCTTGTTTACCTATTTGGGTTGGATTATTACTGTTTAGCTTTATGCTATTGCTCAACTATAATCAATGAACATGATGAGATTATCTATGATACGCTGTTTTCCCTTCTCTTATTATGATGTTGTACTTGTGGTCATCAAGGGGGCTCGAGCGGTTTTCTCGAGTGCCTCTCCGTAAGGACCTGTTCTATGGATGACCGCCCGGGAAAACAGTGCAACCATGAGGGTGGAATGGGATGCCCTTAGCTGAATAATTAGAGGATCCGGGGTGTAGTTCACTTAGCCGTCGTGCCATCAATGGGGCTCGGTGTATGCGGCTCGCTCTGCCAAGTTTGGGTTCGCCCCTTGGGGAGGAGTGCGGTGCATTTAGGAAACCTAACGGGTGGCTACAACCCCGGGGAATCTTTGTAAAGGCTACGTAGTGATGCCCTGCTAGGCCACCTAGGTAGTGGTCAATGGGGAGTAGCTCTCTCCGGGCAGAATGGGAATCACGGCTTGTGGGTAAAGTGCACAACCTCTGCAGAGTGTTTGAAAACTGATATATCAGCTGTGCTCACGGTTATGAGCGGCCAAGGGAGCTCCAGTGATTAGTGGTACTTGATCAGAGATGCTTTGGTACAGGTGGTTATGAGATTGATGGTTCTGGTTATGACTATGGTGCTGGTAAGTGGTATTCTTTCCGTTTGGAAAGGGTACATCGGGTTAATAACTTGGGTTAATGCTAAA
Organism: Zea mays; assembly: GCF_902167145.1. Classification (NCBI taxonomy): domain Eukaryota; kingdom Viridiplantae; phylum Streptophyta; class Magnoliopsida; order Poales; family Poaceae; genus Zea; species Zea mays. The sequence continues at coordinate 83,154,907 of NC_050103.1, read as the reverse complement.
ACTTGGCTTTCTACTAGTAAGTAATAATCTGACCAACTAAAAGCAACTGCTTGACTTATCCCCACATACAGCTAGTCCACTACAGCCAAACAGGATACTTGCTGAGTATGTTGATGTGTACTCACCCTTGCTCTACACACCAAACCCCCCCATCCCCAGGTTGTCAGCATTGCAACCACTGCTCAGGCGAAGATGAAGCTGTGGAAGGAGACTTCCAGGAGTTCCAAGATTACGACGAGTTCTAGGTGTGGGTTAGCGGCAACCCCCAGTCGGCTGCCTGTGAAGGCCGCGGTTATCTACGTTTCTTTTCCGCACTTTGATTTATTGTAAGAACTATATGGACGTCTCAGACGTATGATGTAATCGACTATTATTTCCCTTTTAATACTATTTCGAGCACTGTGTGATGATGTCCATGTTATGTAACTGCTGTGTACGTGAATAACTGATCCTGGCACGTACATGGTTCGCATTCGGTTTGCCTTCTAAAACCGGGTGTGACATGTATGTATGCGAAGCACCAGAATCGAAGAGAATTACTGTTGGGTGATTGGCCACAAGGAACATACCCATCATTACCGGCTCTCCTTCCGGTGTAGTGGCCACTTGAGTATAATAAATTCGCCCAGTCTTCTTGACATTTTTGCCCACTGAATTATTAGCCATATTCCCTTTGCCTTGATTGGAGCTCCTGGAGTTCTGCTGATTATTGGACTTATTTTGCCTCAGATATGGACAATCTTTGATAAAATGACCAGACTTTCCACAGTTGAAGCAACCAGTTGAGGAACTAGGGAGGGCGGGGAAACGAGCACCAGGGGCACTCGGCTGATTTGTAGAAGTGGGGGCAGTGGTTGGACAAATGAAAACAGGTTGTTTGAACGGATAGGAGGGTGGACGAGGCGAAGAACGATTCTGATTAAATGATCGGATTACCAACCTGGTTCGCTTCTCATGTCCCTCATTGGACCTGTCACCTCCAAATCCCTTGGATTTTCCATGGCCTGTATTCTTAGCTTCAACGGCCAATGCCGTACTAACGACTCTGCTGTAAGTAAGGTCCAGACAGGTGACCATTTTCCTTTGGAGTCTATCGTTGAGTCCTCGCATGAAGCAATTCTTTTTCTTTAGGTCAGTGTTCACTTGGTCAATAGCATATTTGGATAAATGGTTAAACTTGTTAAGATACTGCATGACAGTATCTCCCCCTTGCTTGAGTCGGATAAACTCCTCTTGTTTCATGTAAAGCACTCCCTCCGGAATGTAGTGTTCAAGGAATGCGAGCTTAAATTCATCCCAAGTGACCTGATGTCCGGCTGGTTAAATTGTCACAAAATTTCCCCACCAGGTACTAGCAGGGCCTCTCAGTTGTTGAGCAGCGAACAACGACTTCTGTGTTTCAGTGCAACGGATTAATCCGAACTTCTGCTCCATTACCCTTATCCACTCATCAGCTTCAAGAGGGTCTTCAGCTTTAACAAAGAGTGGGGGACGCGTCTTAGAGAATTCCATGTACGAGGTTTCGCGTGGTCCTTGTGGAGGATCTCTCCTACCATGTTGTTGGAACTGATTACCCGCCATCTCACGCAGAAAGCGGGTATTATCTGCAGTAGCATTGACCAAGGCAGCGATAGCCTCGGCCAGTGTTGGTGGTACAGCCGGTGGGTTGGGTGTGTCTTCCCGACCACAGGAAGTCCCCGCACTGTCTTGCGCACGAGTCCTTGATTGCATCTGAGGCAAAGAAACATTTGGGAAAAATATAACATGCCGATACACACGATAATTTTACATTACAAAAACGTAATGATACAGACTGAAGCGTACAACATGCCTACATTACTTATTTACATTAGTATAATATCTAAACTATACTACTCTAGTCTTCATTATCTTGGGTTGCTTCACTGTCTGCTGCAGGAGACCGCTCGTCAGCCAGGTTCATAGTAGGAGGAGGCTTAAAAAGGTCCAACTCCCCTTCAGGTCCTACGTTTGCTGTTCCCCAGGGTCCAGCTTCCATTGCAGCAGTGTCGGAGGGCACGTCCGGGTGCAGTCGAGCATACAATACATGAACTTCTTCAAGTAATGTATTATAGTACGCTTACAGGTTATCGAGGGCCGCGCTAAGCTCATCTACACGAGCTCGAGCTTTGGCTTTGCGGTGCCAATCGATCGAACGCCAGTTAATGGGCCAATCGATGGTTGAATCCCGTTTCGAGATTTCAAACCTCAAGCGGCTGACTTCAGCTGACAGTTCAGCTATACGCTGACTGTCCTGCTCCCGTGCCCGGTTCCGATAGCGTAGCTCTGATTGGAGTTGCTCCACTTTAGCTTCCAGGTCGCTAATGGGGTCGTTAGAGCCACTACTACTCCCTTCATGTCTAGAAGCTAACTGGTGACGAGGCACGCCAAAGGGTCCCATAGATTTGCGTGCAGTTTTCCTTGTGCGTGCCATATCTCCATAAGAGGAGAAATTTTATTAGTATAGTTTTTAAACATGATGCATGCATAATTACGGAATCAACCTTCGTTGATCCCCAACTTCCTATATGTTGCACTCTATTACCTGGTCTTACAAGATAAGAGCTTCCAGAAAGTGGCAAGGTAAGAATGAAAGAATATTTCTAGATAAGTATTTGAAAATTCTTTTTGAAATGCTTGATAATATCTGAAGAGATAGGCTTCGCTCCGATACCAGCTGTGACGGAACCTCCCAAGTTATTAGGCCCACCTATAGTTGTCCTTGTCCAACAGACCTTGGACAACCCTGTAGATGCACATAATCACTCGACAAGTTTGGTATTTGTATCCTTTTTCTTGCCCAAGAGCGTTTCACCCGTCACGCAGATATTACAACACATCGGAGGAACGAATAAGCGGAAACGATTTACAATAACTTAATTTACATTCATCAAAATATAGAGAGAGTGTTATAGTTATTACAAACCAGGGTGTATGAGTGCATAAGTATTATTATTACAAACCTGGGAGGCAAAAACCCCTCCTGCATAAAAGTATATTGTTTACCAAAAGGGAGGCCAACATCCTCCCGCAACCACTTCACTGTTGAGGTTCGTCCTTGGGCACCACCTTAGTGCAAAAACAACAAAAGTCTGTTGTTTCCTCACCTACAACAACATGGGTTCGAAAACCCTGAGTACGAAGTGTACTTTCGCAAGTCTTACCCGTCAAAATAAAAGACTCTCAAGGGTATGCTAGCTTAAGGGAGTCAAGGTAAGGCTTGATCAAATATCAAAGACTCTATTTGCAAAAATGCTTACTAATAGTGGATCCTTAAAAATCCAGTTTTATTAGCAAGTTAAGTTATTACCTGAATCTAGAGTTCCTTCTATCCTAGTTCAAGCACTTGGCCTATACTAGCCATCTTTTACCAACCCTTTTAATTCACTAGAATGCTATGTGTAAGTCAGTGACCAAGTCTTCATGTCCGAGAAGTAACGGCGATCCAAATCGATTAATACTCAGATGAGGATCTCCAATCACACAACATATGTAGCACTTAACCCATGCATATGTCAACTTGCCACCGGGTTTCTTAAGACCAGACCGGGTTCACGCCAACCGAGAGCACAGATACACCACCGTCCAGTCGCTTGCCACGGAGGGTACACGCTACTCTCACCATCTCTCCACTCCCCTTGCGTGTTGGCTTTTCTGGTATTAGTCTGCCCGAGGAAAAGCTTACCATGACAAGGCATGCCACCAGTTAAAGGGTCCTCGGTCAGCAGGCCCACATCGACACGGTCCTTAATTGACTCAGACGGAGACACTACACCAAGACTCTCTTCTCGTGCAAGTCACCCGCCTGGTCTCTGTTTTATCCTTTAAAAACCCAAAGTTTGGTACCTGGCAGAGGTACATATTTTCTGATGTTTAACCCATCACGGCCATGATGGATCCATCATCAAATTTTATTTTTGAAATTGTGACACCCCAGTGCCACCTAGGGTTTCTTCTTAAAGCTGACTCGGAACCATTATCACATGTGAACCAAATATAAGGATGAACACCAAAAAAGTTAAGAACAAGGTTTGAGTAAGTCTTTTTTCATCTCAAGAAATTCTCTTTAATCATGCCATGCACCTCAAGGTAAGGAGAACTCTCAAACCCTAAATAATTTTAAGTGGGCCATTAAGCACATAAAGAGAAATTGAGGAAATACTTGGGAAAAACACAAAAATTTGGTAGGGATCAAATAACAAAGTTTTGATGCACTAAATAACCAACAAAATATAGTAAGAAAGTTTGGCCATTTGGACTTTCCAAAATCCCCAAATCAGCCCTTGAACCAAGGGCCTATGGGCAAATTTAGAATTCTGAATTCTGAATTTCAGAACCCTTTTGCAAGTTCAAATGTGTTCCTTGTTTTCCAAAACTCGAAACCGAAAAGTCCAAATATCAAAGTGGTGCCAAATTTCCTTGAACATGCTCTGGTAAAATTTGAACTCAAACAAAAACAGTTTGACATGATTTTGGCGCAGTTTGTCCTCGGGACCCGACTGTCTGACACTGGCACCTTGTGATGCTACAACTCTCTGTCCCTAGCCTAAAACCGCGCAACATCCACACACAAACGACAAAGCACAGTCAGGGGAACAAATCCTTCATAGTGATCTTGCCCAAATTCGCGAAGATTTGTGCTCAATCGGCGTTAGAACTCGGGCAGAAGCAACGGTTCCACGTGTTCGACCGTGGCTGACACGCCCGGTTCACACCAGTTCGTGCAACCGTGACCAGCAGCGCACGCCCGCGCGCGCTCACCGGTCCACGACTGCCCGTGCACCGCGCCGTGCTTATAAAGCAGCCCAAGGCTTCGGCCGTACCTCCCCGCGCGCTCTCAGTCCTGCCCGAGCCAAAGTTCACTGGACTTCGCCTCGAGCACGCCGCGCCACTGCCGCCAAGCCACCCGAGCATCGGCTACCGCGACCAGCTCTCTCCAGCCACTTCCAAGCCGCGCCAGTCACTCAGTTAGCTTTGCCAGAAGCTCGTGAAGCTTTCCAAGTCCTCGGACCTGGTAGAGCCTCATTGGAGACCCAGGATCGCCCTCACCGGACTTCGGTCGCCCGTAGCCGCACGTAGACCGAGCTATCCGGTGAGCCATTCTCAAATTCCTTGCACGCATGTCTCCCTTGACCTCTGGTGAAGCTCCCTGACCCATTCAATTGGACTATGGCGCCGTGAGCAGGCCGGATCCCTCACCGCAGACGAGCTCCCCCGCTTGCGCATGTGGACCAACCTGCTCCGACCACCACCGCCGGCGATCCATACCTCGACGTGATCGACAGAGACCCTCGGACCTCACCCGACCCCTCACCGGAGCAACCTCGCCGCCGGTAAGCCCCTCCGCCCTTTTCTTCCGCAGCGGTCACTGTTCCATTAGGGGAAGGATCACGAGTTCGATTTTGCAAAACCCTAGGGGGTTTTCTGCAGAGTCATAGACTCAGTTGAATAATGAACCGAGGACCTGTCTGTAATACACTTAAAACCTTTCGCCAGGGACCCCAGTGCAAAACCCTTTTTCCTTTATCCATTTCTGTTTATTCTTTTTAAAATTCAGCACAGAATTTAGGAAATTTATATCTTGGGAAATAATCAACCAAATTTAGTCAAACCAATTTTACTGGATTCAAAATATTATGAACTTTCACATAAAAATATTGAACCATGTGCTTTTTGTTTTAAATTTTAGAGTTTGGAATTAATTAAGGAAACTGACCAAACCTTATTAAAATAAAGAAAATTAGTAATGCTTCTGTGCTGAACTTAAGAAAATTTGTAGAAGTTCAAACCCTACTTAGGCACTGTTTAAAAATACTAAGCACTCCAGTCCTGAAGATTTAACTAGGGTTATCTATTAAAGACCATAATTGCCCAAAACTTGAGAAAATGAGAAAGGTACTAGAAAATAATGAATAGTGGATGTAAATATTTTTCATAGTCCACTTAAGTAATAAAGGACCTAGGAAAAATAAAGGGAACCCTAGTCCAGAACAAATTCAAGGTGAAATGTTTTTACCAGATTATTATTGAAGTAGGCCACCAGAGAAAAATGCAAAACCTATTCAAAACTACAAAATAATACCCATTACCCCTACTTCATGAAAAAGGCCATTTAATTCAAGAAATTCCTACCACCCTTCCCTTAAGCAAAAAGTTACCAAACTTTAGAGTGATTGCTCTTGCACAAAGAGGAAGATAGGAAAAATTAGAAATCTGTTGTTTGATATTTTTCAAGTATAGTGGTAGTAGAAAGCACCCCTTTGGCTAGAAACTTTAGAAAATTATAATAAAATAACTAATAAGTATTAGTGGCTGAAAATTTATACAAAATTATGTTATCACATCTGAATACCCGCAAAAATAAGTCTTAGAGAATAACCCCCTGTTAAAAGGAAGTTGTAGTTCAAAACACCCCTTTTTCCCAAACATTTGATAATTTTGTACAGAGAGAACCCCTCACCAGTGAGAAGCCAATGTAATTTTTGCAGAATTTTTGGAAATTTATTAAGCTATCCTATAGTTCAAACCCGCCTTCAAAGCATAAGAGAAATAGAGAAGAAGAGACGAATTAGAAAGATTAACAAGTATCACCCCAACATTGCAGCTAAGAATATTGTTAAAAATATCCATAATATATAAAGAAGAAAATCACTAGAACACTAAAAATGGGTTAACCATTCAATAATCAACTTGCCCCTAATTTGCTAAGTGTACCACAAAAATCTCTAGTAGTAAGATTAAGCTCTACCTTATTCATTTGATCTTTCACCATCAAATTTTAAAAATTGCATATCATGCCATGCATATATCTTACTCATTGCATTCATTAGATTGCAATCTCGCTGACGGAGAGTATGTGCTCATCCTTGAGCAAGGAGCTGTCCACGAGGAAGATCAGGAGCCAGCTCTCGAGCATGCCATCGAGGATCTCCCCGCAGCCCCAGCAATTGAAGGCAAGCCCCAGTTTTTATGCATAACCAACTTATATATGCTACTTTACTACACTTAATGTTTGTAGGCTTGTAATGTGCACTTAAGTGTAGGAGTTGTTTGAAACCCTTAGTTGCATGAATTCAGGATTCCTTTTTGAGATGGATACTAGTATGCTAGGTAGAGTAGCTGCTTTGCTAAATCAGGATCTCGGTAGAAGTCGAGTGATTTTTCTAGCACTCGCGCGGTCAGGAATTGATTGTATTCATCTTGATAACGGGATCTATGATGGTCTATGGACTTGGATCTAGGGTGGATGCCTTGTCCATGAAACGGGAAAAGGAATTAAGGATTAATGTGTGGATACCTGAGTCAAGCATTTGAACGTACTAAACACATGTCGGGAAATATGGTAACCGGAAAACCTAGTACCTGAGTGAAGCGGGGCGCGGACTTTTCTCCTCACTCGTCCTGAGACTGGGTCTCCCATGTTAGCTATGGTGGGTACAAGTGCGGTCACTGCACGGCGGCAGCCGGGGTCAGTGGAGCATTGTATGCCAAGGCGGTGAGCCCTGACCGCGAACGGGGAATCGATGGGGACGATTGATATGTGTGGGGACAGAGTGCCCCTACATGTCGTGTGTTTAGGTTTACCTTGCAAGGTTAAAACTCGATTCGAATCATCTGCTTCTCACAGCTAATGAGACTGCTTGACCCCTTGTACTACATTGAGTAAGAAGTGAAATGAGGATTACATGACATAACATGTTGATTGTATTAAATGATTGCTACCATGTATGCTTAGAAGGAGCAAACTTAGCTAAGATCAATGATACTAGAATTGGAAAAGATAAAATTGATTTTTAGACTCAGCTAGTGCTTTTGGCAAACCAAACCCCTCAGCCAAACAGCTGCATGGTCTAGAGGTAGAGGAGTAGATTCCTCACACCGGGTAAGTCTAGCTGAGTATTAGTATACTCAGCCTTGCTTGTGGCATAATTTTTGCAGGTACGCTTCAGGATATGGTTGATGGTGTAACTTGGCCTACAACCCTGCCACCGGGTTGGACGATCGAGTGGGATGCTGCTCTGGCAGGAGAGGAGCAGGAGGAGTAGTGGGCTAGGCCTTGCCCCATTCCTCGCTTTCGATGATATCGATTATCCGTTGCATTTATTTTTTGAACTTATGTCAGCTACTTGAAAAACTTCGATTTATGTAATAACTCCAGTACTTTAATTTGAGGTTTTTCCTGTTTTATTGTATTTCTTCTGTGACTCACCTTCGAGTGAGTTTGTGGTATTTGATCCTGGTTAAGTGGCTCTATCACACTAGATCTGAGGGACTGACGGGTTATTCCGATTTAAGTGTGTTGCGGCCCCTGAGGCGTGACTTAGGCACTTAAGCTGGAATAATTCGGGTGGTTCTGCCACAGTTGGTATCGGAGCAAATACCGCCACAGAGGAGAACAATAAACCATGAATACCAAATTTCAAAAATCTAAAACTTGCTTAGAAACTAATATGAATCGTCAGGACTAGACCGCTAGACCTAGGACGAAAGGCCTTAGGAATAGTGGGAGAAATATGTGGCAAAGTAAGTAGGCCCTATGGGCCAGCCCTTAGCTTTTTAAAGGATGTCCTAAGAGCACCCTTTTATTCGGAGAGGAGACGTTATTTCCAGCATGCATGCATTATAAAAACTAAAGAGATTAAAAGCTAAAGGAGTAAAAATTTGAGCTAACCCGTTTCCTTTTAAACCACCCAGGTTCCTTTTATTTTTCTTCTTCCACCATAATCTTTACATCTGATACCCTTTCACAGATGACCTCACCTACCCCCGCCAGTGGAGGAGACACTCGTTTCAGCTCTGATTTCCTTTCTCACGATGGTTTTCCTTCCATCTTGTGGGAAGTGCTTAACTCCGTCGTTTACCCTACGCCCCCTTTGTACAAGGTGCAGTTGTACGAGGAGCATCGGGTACCATGTTGCCGAGTCTGGCTGACTCTGGAGGCTCATCCCCTTCAGGCGGGTTGGCGTTCTCTTGACTCCGAGACGACTGGATTCAGGACAGACGACACCACCGAAGCGACAACTATGAAGACCCTGACGGCTTTCTGTGGCTACCATCCTCTGGAGATGGTGATGTACCCCTTGGACTCTTCCCTGCTGAGAAGAAGGATGACCCCATGTGGTGCAACCGCGTGAGTCACGTGAAGGACGTATGGGCGATGTATCCTGACTTGGTTGGGAGGGTCACTGTTAAGTGCATGAGTGCGTTGTACCGCCTTCAGGCCCTGCAGAGTGACGCTATGGCACATCTTGCTAACCTCGCTCAAACCACCAAGCTCACCCTCGACAGCCAAGAGGACTTCGTGGTCGACTTGTCCTCCGAGTTGGTGTAGAAGGACCTACAGGTGGAAAGGCTGAGCCAGCGCGTCACCACCTTGGAGCAGCAGGTGGAGATCCGATACAACACCATTGATGTCTTGGAGAACCAGCTCCATGATGTGCAGCAGGAACTTGAAGAAGCTAATGTCCACCTAGACATGCACCATCTGGAGATGGAGGCCAATGAGGCCGGAAGCGAGGGAGAAGAGGCTCCTTAGGAGTTAGGACCAGCCCCTGGTGCAAATGTGACTGCCTCCACGATGCCCCCTTCACCCGCATCCAGTGTCGCTTCCACTACTCAGGGTTGACGAGTCATTTTGACGTTTTTGGAGGATAGAAACCTACGTGGGCTTAGTTAATGACAAATTTTGGACTAGGCTTATGGGTACTTCCCCTAATTGATGTAACCCTCGAGAACTTTTGAGATCTGTGGAATGTTTGTAACCATGTTATCCTCGTTCGAACTTAATGTTATGATTATGACAATTGTGACAGAACCTCCCAAGTCATTAGGCCCACCTACAATTGTCCTTGTCCAACGGACTTCAGACAACCCCGCAGGTGCCCCTGATCACTTGACAAGTTTGGTATCTATATTCCTTACCTTGCCCAAGAGCGTTTCACCCGTCATGGAGACATTACAATACATCGGAGGTACGAAAATGCGGAAGCAGTTACAATAACTTACTTTATATTAAAGTAAGAAAGAGTTGTATTATTACAGACTAGAGCGAAATATAAGAGTGCTGAGTATTATTATTATTACATAACCTGGGAGGCAAAAACCCATCCCGATAAACAGTAAAAACTTTTTCTTAACGAAGGACCCTTCGTCCCGCAGCTTCAGTCTTGATTTTTTTCTTTAGGGACCACCTTGGAATAGAAGCAACAAAAGTTTGCTGCTTCTTAACCTAAAACAACATGGGACAAAGCCCTAAGTACAAAATGTACTTTCGCAAGTCTTACCCGTCCAAAATAAAAGACTCTCAAGGATATGCTGGCCTTTGGGGATCAAGGTATGGCTTTTCAATAATCAATGACTCTGTTTGCAGAAATGCTTACTAATAATGGATCCTTAAAAGTCCAGTTTTATTTAGCAAGTTAAGTAATTACCTGAGTTCTAGAGTTCTTTCTACCCTAGTTCAAGCACTTGACCTATACTAGCCAATTTCTTATCAACCCTTTCTTATTCACTGGAATGCTACATGTAGGTCAGTGACCAAGTCTTCATGTCCGAGAAGTAACGGCGATCCGAATCGATTAATACTCAGCTGAGGATCTCCAATCACACGGCATATGTAGCACTTAACCCTTGCATATGTCAACTTGCCACTGGGGTTCTTAAGACCAGATCAGGTTCACGCCAACCGAGAGCACAGATACACCACCGTCCAGCATCTTGCTACTTAGGGTACATGCTACTCTCGCTATCTCTCCACTCCCATTGCATGTTATCTTATTCTAGTATTAGTCTGTCTGAGGCAAAGCTTACCCATGATGAGGCATGTGACCAGTTAAAGGGTCCTCGATCATCAAGCCTACATCGACAAGGTCCTTAATCGACTCAGACGGAGACACTACACCGAGACTCTCTTCTCGTGCAAGTCACCCGCCCGGTCTCAGCTTTATCATTTCAAACCCAAAGTTTGGTACCTGGTAGAGGTACATCTTTTCCAATGTTGAACCCATCATGGCCATGATGGATCCGTCATCAAGTTTTATTTTCGAAAACATCCCACCCACTTGAAGCATCATATTTTGTCAAAGCAAAACATTTTGTTTTCCTAGAGCAAAGCTAAGCATAAGAAAAACCTTTTTGTAAAACAGGGGTTTAAGGAGAAGTAATCAAATCCAAGGAAGGAAATGCAGCAACTAGTTTAACACGCAACTCCTATCACCTAATGCATCAAGTAAGTGAGAAAGATTTTAGAAGAGCAAGGAGGTGGCAAATGCATCGGGGCTTGCCTTGTGTGATAGGTGAATCAGGCTCTGCTCCACAGATATCAAAGTAAAAGTAGTTTCCTACCTGAGGTTCTTCAGGTGGTGGTGTAGTCCTTGCTTCTTCAACTTCTATTTCTTCCTTGTTCTCTAGATATAGCCATATATAATCATGAATGCTCATGAAAAATGCAAAGATAATAAAAGTATATTATATAATGTCTTGAATATAACTTTCCTTCACGGATCTTCGGGAAATTAGGGTTTTTGGAGTCTATAGTGAAGTTCATAGGGCAGGGGTTAGGGTTTTGGGTTCTAAGTACCAAACATGGTTCAAATCATACCAAACTTTACCCAAGGCTTCTAAATAATATTAAAAGTTTACCTAAAAAGTTTGGTGAATTTTGGAATTATTAATTATTCTCTACAATTCTAGAAGTATGGATTTTGGCTATTTTAAATGCCCCAAAATTCCCTATTGGAACTAAAAATCATGAATCTATTTTTATTAATTACTATAGAAAATTAGGAATTTAGCAAAATTGGTCCCATATTTTTATTATTTTTCTCGAATTCTTTATGGATTTCTAAACTTTCTTAGAAAAAGAAAAAGGAAAAATCATCAAAAGAACTGGGTTGATATCGGCCCACCCACCCCAGGCCTGTGCAGAATCCGGGCATGCCCGCGACCGCGCGGTAGACTTTGCGCAAAGGCCCTTGACGGTTCAAAAATCTAAGAAGAAGTCCTCGACTGGTTTTAATGAGTCACTGCCATGTTTTCCTTTGCCCCCCAAACTTCTATATCTTTTAAAGTTAGGTCCTTGACCCCGGATGGCGGTGAGGACGAACACCCCCTCATCGCGCCACGGCCATGGGATACCTGAGCACCCATTGCTCCCTGCCCCACCAAAGTCTACCCAATCTTAAACTGTTATGGGCATCAATTTGGCTGGCATACTCCGAGAACGCTCTACCCACGCGCACGGCGGAAACCGCGACGTCGAGCCCGCGTTCCCACAAGATTACGCCCGAATTGGTCAAATAGTTGCCACGATGAGCTTCATGGGCACGCAGGGTACTAGAACAATACGTGAGGAGCGCAGAATCATACCAGAATGGTCCGGCCACGGAGCGCGGAGAATTTGTGCTCGCAGGTGACCGAGAAGGGGGAAAACGTCGCTGCGACGAGCTTGGGTGGAATTAGGAGGTCTTGTTGGGGCTATACGGTGGCAAAGGGCTACCGATTCACCGTGCACACTCAATTTGGGGAGAGGTGGAGAAGGCAGTGCGAATTTTGGCTTCTACCAAGTTCGCTGGTGAATTTGTGAGTGCCTCGCCGTGGTCCATGGCGCTATTTATAAGCACGGCGGTCCGACTAACGATCAGTGGCAACGAAATGCATTACTAGCACATGGCCACCACGTAAGGAGGAGGCACAGTGAGGTAGGGTGGTGGCGCAAGTGACACAGCGACAAAACACCGTGCCACGGCGGACAACGGCAAAAATCTCTAGCCATGCTCCGGCCAGGCTCCGGCCAGGTTCGCGGGACCGTGAATCAGCCCGTAGTTATCTCGCCGGTTGTTCCTATCTCCTCTTCACCTACGCTCATCCGAAACCACAGTAACCAGAGATCTTTTCCCTTCTGCAGATATTTCTGGTTCACTGATCTTCATTGTTCTGCTGAACAAACCACCTTTCGCCCTCTCTATCTCCTAATTCTTGTTAAGAACAGGATGATCTTCATTAATAAAATTTGTTCACCAAACAACAGTCTTTAAGTTTACTATAGGGTTCATGGATCAATTCTGTACAGATTCTCAGATTTGGTGCTCTCAAATCGACTGCATTTCACTAGGGCCACACTTTTCTGAATCAAATTTTCAGATTTGCCCAACTTACTTCTGATAGCACAACTTCACACTTATTTATCTCCAATTTCTATTCAGCACTAGTGATCAGTCACTTAATCAAACTTGTTTTCCTATGATAGCTCTACAAACTTGATGTGCTGACCTAGGTCAAAATCATCATAATTTGGAAGATATAGGGTTCTAAAGTTGGTTCAAATGCACTGAATTTATGACTTAGCTATATGATCACAAGAATGGCCTTTTTGCAAATAAACCCAAAACTTATGGTTTCATTTGCAAATCTCCAAATATGTGAACCATATGACTTAAGATACCCTAATTCCATGATTTTTGCACTTAGATCCAAAATGTGCACACTTTTACAGATAACCCCCTAGGGTTTTAGTCCAGGGTTTTCGAGGGGTCTATTTAGGGTTTTTTGGCACTTCCAGGGTTTGGATGCTACTTAAGTCCATCCATGGTGACATTTTATGATTATTACAGCTAAGTTTTGAAGTTTTCTCTTAGTTATACCTTGGTTACTCTTTTAAGCCCAGTCTAGGGTTAAGTACTGTATCCTAGGTTTCACCCATGAAATGTCACATCAATACAACTTGTTTGAACCTTTTTACCTAGTGAATGCATTCTAAGTGTAACAAACACATGATATGGCAATGCTTATGATGTTATGCTCAAGTTTTAGTGGCAGTAACACCAGGGGTGTTACAACAATTTCCTTCCATATGAGATAATAGCATTTTGTTCGAAATTGTGAATTGGGATAACAATGGCGACAATCTTTGTTTTCAGATGGCAGCTAGGCAGCGTCGCGGGCAACATGAGCAAGTTCCCCCGGCACCTCCTCTAGCTCCCATGGTGCAGGAGCTGATGGCCCAGCTGAACGAGATTCTGCGACAGCTTTTGTAGCGCCAGCCCCACCCTCAGCAGTATGGTGGAAGCCAGCCGCAGCGACCTCCGGCAGCGGCAACCTACCAGGAATTCCTGAGTACGCAGCCGCCCTTGTTCACCGAGGCAATGGATCCGTTGGACGCTGACGTGTGGTTATGTGTTGTGGAGTCCAAGTTTCCCCTCCTCACAGGAGACTGCCCTAATGATACCAAGGCTCGCTTCGCCGCGCAGCAGCTTCGTGGCCCTGCTCGGACTTGGTGGGACCATTTCCGTGCTATGCTACCTGCTGGTCATGAAGTTTCTTGGGAGGAATTCAAGACTGTTTTTAGAGGGCACCACATCCCAGCTAGAATTCTTGATCGCAAGTTGAATGAATTTCTAGCACTCAGTCAAGGAACCCGCACGGTATTGCAATATGCTCAGGTCTTCAACGACCTGTGCCAGTACGTAGGTTATCATGCTGATTTCGATGAGAAGAAGAGAGACCGCTTCCGTAGGGGTCTCAACACCAAGCTGCGTGAGCGTCTCAACACTGTCCGGGCTAATAGCTTCAACGAGTTGGTCAACCTGGCCATCTCCCAGGAGGATTGTATTGTAGCTCACCGGGCAGAGAAGAAGAGAAAGGCACCCATGGAAGCACCCTCTGCTCAGACCCAGAGGTTCAAGATTGTTTCCCACAATCAGAGCAGGGGATTTCAGCAGCAGACAGGCAGATGGGTGATCAGGCCACCTCAGCAGCAGCAGCCAGCACCCACTCGTTTTCCAGCTCCCGCTCTAAGGAACAATCAGTGTCCGCAGCAGCAGCAGTTCTGCGAGGGAAATGGGAACAAGTGCTTCACTTGTGGCAATGTGGGCCACTATGCCAAAAAATGCCCAAGAAATCAGCAGAGGCAGATGCCAGCACCAAATCAAGACAAGGGAAGAAAGCAGAAGGTGCAACTCAGACAAGCGAAGCTCAACTTCACTACTCTGGAGAAGTTACCTGAGGGAGCCCCCATCATGACTGGTATCTTTTCAGTTTTTAATCAACCTGCATTAATTCTGTTTGATTCTGGTGCATCTCATAGTTTCATTAGCCAGAAGTTCAGTGCTAAATGTCAACTGCCTTTCTATCATACAAAAGGGTCATTCATGATAGCCACACCTGGAGGTAAAATTGCAACCAACCAATTAAACCAAAATGTGTCTATCTCAATGGGAAGTAGAATCTTCAAAACCACACTCCTGATTTTGGGATTAGATGGTATGGACATCATTCTCAAAGCTGACTGGATGACTCAGCACCGAGTAGTGTTGGATGTAGCTGCCAGGGCTCTGGAGATCCGATCTCCTACATCCAAAGACCTTGTGTTATATCTACCCGACCAAGATTCTACTCGATCATGTGCCTTTGCTATGATAGAGTTGCCCTTGAAGAAGATTCTAGTGGTCTGTGATTATGCGGATGTTTTTCCGGATGAATTACTAGGAATGCCACCGGACCGGGATA
Source organism: Zea mays (assembly GCF_902167145.1). Taxonomy (NCBI): domain Eukaryota; kingdom Viridiplantae; phylum Streptophyta; class Magnoliopsida; order Poales; family Poaceae; genus Zea; species Zea mays. The sequence continues at coordinate 83,139,385 of NC_050103.1, read as the reverse complement.
TTGAATTCGCCATCGAGTTGCAACCGGGAACGACACCTATTTCCAAGAGGCCTTACCGGATGCCACCCGCTGAGTTGGCAGAGTTGAAGAAGCAATTGCAAGAATTGCTGGACAAAGGTTTTATCCGCCTGAGTACTTCGCCTTGGGGATGTCCAGCCTTGTTTGTAAAGAAGAAAGATGAAAGCTTGAGGCTATGTATAGATTACCACCCACTTAATGCGGTGACTATCAAGAACAAGTATCCTTTGCCTCGTATTGATGTTCTTTTCGATCAGTTGGTCGGAGCCAAAGTGTTTTCCAAGATAGACCTTCGCTCTGGCTATCATCAGATCAAGATACGGGCAAGTGATATCCCGAAGACTGCCTTCTCAACCAGATATGGGCTGTATGAATTCTTGGTGATGTCATTTGGGCTGACTAATGCACCAGCATACTTCATGTATTTGATGAATTCTGTTTTCATGCCTGAATTGGACAAGTTCGTAGTGGTTTTCATCGATGATATCTTGGTGTACTCAAAGAACGAAGAAGAGCATGCCGGTCATTTGCATGTAGTGCTTCAACGTCTGCGAGAGCACCGTCTTTATGCCAAATTGTCAAAATGTGATTTTTGGCTAAAGGAAATCAAATTCTTGGGTCACACAATTTATCAGGTAGGTATAGCTGTTGATCCTGATAAGGTGCAAGAGGTGATGAATTGGAAGCTGCCAACGACTGTCCATCAGATTCGAAGTTTTCTAGGATTGGCTGGTTATTATTGAAGATTCATTCCGGATTTCTCTCAAATTGCGAAGCCCATAACTGAATTGTTGAAGAAAGAAGCCAAGTTTGTATGGGGTCAGAAGTGCAAAGATGTCTTCCATACGTTGAGGCAACATCTGACCACAGCACCAGTGTTAGTGTAACCCGACAACAGCAAGCCATTTGATGTGTACTGTGATGCCTCTAGCACTGGACTGGGTTGTGTCTTGATGCAAGATAACCGAGTCATTGCTTACGCATCAAGAGCACTCAGGCCTCATGAGCAAAATTATCCCACTCATGACTTGGAGTTAGCAGCCGTGGTCCATGCATTGAAAATGTGGAGACACTATTTGATGGGAACCCACTGCAACATCTTCACAAATCATAAGAGCCTTAAGTACATCTTTACTCATGCTGATCTCAACATGAGGTAGAGAAGATGGCTAGAGATGATCAAGGACTATGACCTGGAGGTACATTATCACTCAGGGAAGGCCAATGTGGTGGCAGATGCCTTGAGTCGGAAATTGCAATGCAACTGTGTTATGATGGATTCTCGCATTAACACCCTATGTGATGAGTTGAGCAAAATGAAGATTGAAGTAATTCCTTCTGGTTCTTTGACTCACATTTCCGTTGAGCGAACTTTGCAAGACCAGATCATCATGGCCCAACTCAGTGACAAGGGAGTCCAAATCATTAAGGAGAACCTCCATCAGAAGACAGAGAAGTATAAATGTTTCCACCAAGATGGAAAGGGTATATTGTGGTTCGAAAGCAGATTGGTGGTTCCTAAAAATAAGGATCTCAAGAAGAAAATCTTGGATGAGGCCCATCTCTCCAAATTCTCCATGCATCCAGGGAGCACCAAAATGTACCATGATCTGAAGCCCTTGTATTGGTGGACCAGAATGAAGAGGGAGATAGCCCAATATGTATCAGAATGCGACACATGTCAGAGGATAAAGGCAAGCCACTTGAAATCAGCTGGAGCTTTGCAACCCCTATCTATACCTTCGTGGATTTTATTGTGGGTCTGCCCCACACCTCTCGTCATCATGACTCAATTTGGGTTATTGTGGATCGATTGACTAAAGTGGCACATTTTCTTCTAGTGCACACCACTGATAAGGCTCAGAAGTATGCAGGGTTGTACATTGACCGAATCGTGTGTTTGCACGGATTACCCTGGACCATTGTCTCTGACCGAGGAGCCCAATTTGTTGCCTGATTTTGGGAACAACTGCAAGAGTCTTTGGGAACTAAGCTAATCAGAAGTTCAGCTTACCACCCACAGACTGATGGTAAGACTGAGAGGGTAAATCAAATTCTTGAAGATATGCTGAGGGCTTGTGCGATCGATTGCGGCAAGAACTGGGATAAGCACCTCTCTTTGGCAGAGTTTGCTTATAACATCAGTTATCAATCCAGTCTAAAGATGGCACCCTTCGAAGCCCTATATCGGAGAAGGTGTCGAACACCCCTCAATTGGTCTCAGCCTAGAGAAAGAGAAGTTTTCGGACCTGACTTAGTGACTGAAGCCAAAAGGAAGGTCAAACTAATCAGGAAGAATCTAGAAGATGCTCAGGCCAGGCAGAAGAGTTACCATGATAAGAGAAGGAAACCTCTCCAGTTCGAGGTGGGAGATTTCGTATATTTGAAGGTATCACCCACCAAGAGAGTGCAGAGGTTTGGGATCAAAGGCAAGTTAGCCCCTCACTACATTGGACCTTATGAGATCATAGAAGCATGTGGACCAGTGGCATACAAATTGAAGTTACCTCCAAAAATGGCTACCATCCACAATGTATTCCATGTATCCCAACTGAAGAAGTGTGTTCGATTGCCGACTGAGATCATAGTAGAACCAGAATTGGAGATAGAGCCGGATCTATCGTACCAAGAGTACCCTTCCAAGGTTCTGGATTGCAAAGAAAGATCAAATCAGGCTAAATCGATCAAGATGTATAAGATCCAATGGAGTAATCACTCAGAAGAAGAGGCTACTTGGGAGACTGAGGAATTTCTGCGTTCCAACTTCCCCGATTGTCTACCTAAGGAAATTGGTACGTAATCATGCCCAACCCCTCCCCCTGCCCTTTGAATCAAAACATAAGAAAAATGATCTTAATATAGAAAGAGTTAGTTGTAAAACTAAAGATTAAAAGGACTTCCTTCTGAAGTTGCAAAGAGAATGGCATTCGAAGAGCAGTTTACCAAGAAGAACCTTACTGAATAAATCACCCACTTCAAGCAAGCCTTAACCCTCACTTCACCCCGGGAGGACTCCGACCCGAATCTCCGGACGAGATTCCTTTAAGGGGGGAAGGCTGTGACACCCTAGTGCCACCTAGGGTTTCTTCTTAAAGCTGACTCAGAACCATTATCACATGTGAACCAAATAGAAGGATGAACACCAAATAAGTTAAGAACAAGGTTTGAGTAAGTCTTTTTTTCATCTCAAGAAATTCTCTTTAATCATGCCATGCACCTCAAGGTAAGGAGAACTCTGAAACCCTAAATAATTTTAAGTGGGCCATTTAAGCACATAAAGGAAAATTGAGGAAAGACTTGGGAAAAACACAAAAATTTGCTAGGGATCAAATAACAAAGTTTTGATGCACTAAATAACCAACAAAATATAGTAAGAAAGTTTGGCGATTTGGACATTCCAAAATCCCCAAATCAGCCCTTAACCAAGGCCCCATGGACAAATTCAGAATTCTGAATTCTGAATTTCAGAACCCTTTTGCAAGTTCAAATGTGTTCCCTGTTTTCCAAAACTCGAAACCAAAAAGTCCAAATATCAAAGTGGCGCCAAATTTCCTTGAACATGCTCTGGTAAAATTTGAACTCAAACAAAAACCGTTTGACATGATTTTGGCGCAGTTTGTCCTCGGGACCCGATTGTCTGACACTGGCACCTTGGTGACGCTACAACTCTCTGTCCCTAGGCTAAAATCGTGCAACATCCACACACAAACGACAAAGCACAGTCAGGGGAACAAATCCTTCACAGCGATCTTGCCCAAATTCGTGAAGATTTGCGCCCAATCGGCGTTAGAACTCGGGAAGAAGCAACGGTTCCATGTGTTCGACTGTGGCTGACACGCCCGGTTCACGCCAGTTCGCACACCCTCGACCAGCAGCGCATGCCCGCGCGCGCTCGCCGGTCCACGATCGCCCGTGCACCGCGCCGTGCCTATAAAGCAGCCCAAGGCTTCGGCCGTACCTCCCCGCGTGCTCTTAGTCCTGCCCGAGCTAAAGTTCACCGGACTTCGCCTCGAGCACGCCGCGCCACCGCCCGCAAGGCCACCCGAGCCTCGGCCACCACGGCCAGCTCTCTCCAGCCACTTCCAAGTCGCGCCAGTCACTCGGTTAGCTTCGCCAGAAGCCCGTGAAGCTTTCCATGTCCTCGGACCTGGCAAAGCCTCAACGGAGACCCAGGATCGCCCTCGCCGGACTTCGGTTGCCCGCAGCCGTGCGTAGACCGAGCAATCCGGTGAGCCATTCTCAAATTCCTTGCGCGCATGTCTCCCTTGACCTCTGGTGAAGCTCCCTGACCCATTCAATTGGACTATGGCACCGTGAGCAGGCCGGATCCCTCGCCGCCGACGAGCTCCCTCGCCTGCGCACGTGGACCAACCTGCTCCGACCACCACCGCCGACGATCCGTTCCTCGACGTGATCGCTAGAGACCCCCGGACCTCACCCAACCCCTCACCGGAGCAACCTCACCGCCAGTAAGCCCCTCCGTCCTTTTCTTTCGCCGCGGTCACTGTTCCATTAGGGGAAGGATCGCGGGTTCGATTTCGCAAAACCCTAGGGGGTTTTCTGCAGAGTCATAGACTCAGTTTAATAGTGAACCGAGGACTTGTCAGTAATACACTTAAAACCTTTCGCCAGGGACCCCAGTGCAAAACCCTTTTTCCTTTATCCATTTCTGTTTATTCTTTTTAAAATTCAGCAGAGAATTTAGGAAATTTATAACTTGAGAAATAATCAACCAAATTTAGTCAAACCAATTTTACTGGATTCAAAATATTATGAACTATCACATAAAAATACTAAACCATGTGCTTTCTGTTTTAAATTTTAGAGTTTGGAATTAATTAAGGAAACTGACCAAACCTTATTAAAATAAAGAAAATTAGTTATGCTTCTGTGCTGATCTTAAGAAAATTTGTAGAAGTTCAAACCCCACTTAGACACTGTTTAAAAATACTAAGCACCCCAGTATTGAATATTTAACCAGGGTTATTTATTAAAGACCATAATTGCCCAAAACTTGAGAAAATGAGAAAGGTACTAGAAAATAATGAACAGTGGATGCAAATATTTTTCCAAGTCCACTTAAGTAATAAAGAACCTAGGAAAAATAAAGGAAACCCTAGTCCAGAACAAATTCAAGGTGAAATGTTTTATTAGACACTAATAAAACTAGAAGGAGAATTATTAGAAATATGAGAACAATTTCAAAATTGGTAAGAAAAATTCAGTAGACTTGTAACCACTAGGGCACCACTACAAAAATGATAAATACTCTAGCCCATCATTTTAAGTGGGTTGAACAAGTAAAACCTGATATTGAGCCATATTTCAATTAAATCATAAGCAAGCCAAAAAGTGTGCAATAATGGGCAAATAAATTTTTACCAGATTATTATTGAAGTAGGCCACCAGAGAAAAATGCAAAATCTATTCAAAACTACAAAGTAATACCCATTATCCCTACTTCATGAAAAAGGCCATTTAATTCAAGAAATTCCTACCACCCTTCCCTTAAGCAAAAAGTTACCAAACTTTAGAGTGATTGCTCTTGCGCAAAGAAGAAGATAGGAAAAATTAGAAATCTGTTGTTTGATATTTTTCAAGTATAGTGGTAGTAGAAAGCACCCCTTTGGCTAGAAACTTTAGAAAATCATATTAAAATAACTAATAAGTATTAATGGATGAAACTTTGTACAAAGTCATGTTATCACATCTGAATACCAGCACAAATAAGTCTTAGAGAATAACCCCCTGTTAAAAGAAAGTTGTAGTTCAAAACACCCCTTTTTCCCAAACATTTGATAATTTTGTACAGAGAAAACCCCTCACTTTTTAAGCCCCAAACTTTGAGCGATGGAGTTATACACCAGTGAGAAGCCACTGTAATTGTTGCAGAATTTTTGGAAATTTATTAAGTTATCTTGTAGTTCAAACCCACCTTCAAAGCGTAAGAGAAATAGAGAAGAAGAGAGGAATTAGAAAGATTAACAAGTACCACCCCAACAATGCAGCTAAGAATATTGTTAAAAATATCCATAAGATATAAAGAAGAAAATCAGTAGAACACTAAAAATGGGTTAACCATTCAATAATCAACTTGACCCTAATTTGCGAAGTGTACCACAAAAATCTCCAATAGTAAGATTAAGCTCTACCTTATTCGTTTGATCTTTCACCATCAAATTTTAAAATTGCATATCATGCCATGCATATATCTTACTCATTGCAATCATTAGACTGCAATCTCGCTGATGGAGAGTATGTGCTCATCCCTGAGCAAGGAGCTGTCCACGAGGAAGATCAGGAGCCAGTTCCTGAGCCTGCCATCGAGGATCTCCCCGTAGCCCCAGCAATTGAAGGCAAGCCCCGGTTTTTATGCATAACCAACTTATATTTGCTACTTTACTACACTTAATATTTGTAGGCTTGTAATGTGCACTTCATTGTAGGAGTTGTTTGAAACCCTTAGTTGCATGAATTCAGGATTCCTTTTTAAGATGGATACTAGTATGCTAGGTCGAGTAGCTGCTTTGCTAAATCAGGATCTCGGTAGAAGTCGAGTGATTTTTCTAGCACTCGCGCGAGGTCAGGAATTGATTGTATTCATCTTGATAACGAGATCTATGATGGTCTATGGACTTGGATCTAGGGTGGATGCCTTGTCCATGAAACGGGAAAAGGAATTAAGGATTAATGTGTGGATACCTGAGTCAAGCGTTTGAATGTACTAAACACATGTCGGGAAATATGGTAACCGGTAAACCTAGTACCTGAGTGAAGCCAGGCGCGGACTTTTCTTCTCACTCGTCCTGAGACTGGGTCTCCCATGCTAGCTATGGTGGGTACAAGTGCGATCACTGCACGGCGGTAGCCGGGGTCAGTGGAGCATTGTATGCCAAGGCGGTGAGCCCTGGACGCGAACGGGGAATCGATGGGGACGGTTGATATGTGTGGGGATGGAGTGCCCCTACATTCGTGTGTTTAGGTTTACCTTGCAAGGTTAAAAATCGATTCGAATAGTCTGCTTCTCGCAGCTAATGAGACTGCTTGACCCCTTGTACTACATTGAGTAAGAAGTGAAATGAGGATTACAAGAGATAACATGTTCATTGTATTAAATGATTGCTACCATGTATGCTTAGAAGGAGCAAACTTAGCTAAGATCAATGATACTAGAATTGGAAAAGCTAAAATTGACTTTTAGACTCAGCTAGTGCTTTTGTCAAACCAAACCCCTCAGCCAAATAGCTGCATGGTCTAGAGGTAGAGGAGTAGATTCCTCACACCGGGTAAGTCTAGTTGAGTATTAGTATACTCAGCCTTGCTTGTGGCATAATTTTTGCAGGTACGCTTCAGGATATGGTTAATGGTGTAACTTGGCCTACAACCCTGCCACCGGGTTGGACGATCGAGTGGGATGCTGCTCCGGTAGGAGAGCAGCAGGAGGAGTAGTGGGCTAGGCCTTGCCCCATTCCTCGCTTTCAACGATATCAATTATCCGCTGCATTTATTTTATGAACTTATGTTAGCTACTTGAAAAACTCTGATTTATGTAATAACTCCAGTACTTTAATTTGAGGTTTTTCCTGTTTTATTGTATTTCTTCTGTGACTCACCTTCGAGTGAGTTTGTGGTATTTGATCCTAGTTAAGTGGCTCTACCAGACTAGATCTGAGGGACTGACGGGTTATTCCAATTTAAGTGTGTTGCGGCCCCTGAGGCGTGACTTAGGCACTTAAGCTGGAATAATTCGGGTGGTTCTGCCAAAGAAATTATCCCATTCCACTTGAAGAATCATCTTTAAAACAAAACATTTCTTTTTCTAAGGCAAGACTAAGCATCAGAAAACCTTTTAATAAAAACAGGTAATCAAGGAATGGTAAAATAGTTTCAAGGAAGGAAATGCAGCAATTGGTTTAGCACACAACTCCTATCACCTAATGCATCATTCAAGTGATAAAAGTTTAAAACAGCAAGGAGGTGGCAAATGTACCGGGGCTTTCCTTGTGTTGTAGGAGAGTCGGGCTCTGTTCCACAGATGTAAAAAAAATAGTTCCCGGTAGGTGGATTTTCTGTCGATAGAGTAGTCTCTTCCTCTTCAATAGTCACTTCTTCTTCGTTTCCTATATATAACCATATATAACCATGAATGCTCATGTAATGCTTATGAAAATGCAATAGTAGAAAAGATGTATCAACTTGTATCTTGAGTACAACTTTCCTTCATGGTGCAGTGGGTAACTAAGGTTTTTCTAGGTCAATACCTTAGTGGTTAGACATTTTTACCCTAAGGAGCTAGGGTTTTGGGTTTAGGAATCAAACAATGTCCAAAGAGCAAGTCAAACTTCACTCATCGGATCTAAATATCATATTAAGCTTATCCAAAAAGTTTGGTGATTTTTGGAGTCATTAAATAATTCCTAAAATTCCAGAAGTATAGGTTTAAGCTCTTTTAAATACTGATTAATTCCTTGTTTAGGCTAAAAATCCTAGAACTATTTTTATTAAATACTAGGGAAATCTAGGAGTCCAACAAATTTAGTCTCATATTTTTATCATTTTTCTATAATTTTCTATGGATTTCCTAAGTCTGGTAGAAAAAGAAAAAGAGAAAACCGGAACAGTAATGGGCTTAATCTAACCCGAGCCAGCCCACGACCGGCAGAACGCGCTCGCGCGCGCGCCCGCGATGTCCATTTTGCACAGAAATCCCTGGTCGTTTGAAAAACCCGCAAAGAATCCTCTTTACTATTTATCTGTCTCACTGACATCTACATAAAGGTCCCTCCCCTTTCTATTTATTCACAGCCCGAGATCCCCGACCATGGATGGCGGAGCAGCGGCTCTGGGGAGCCTGTACCGGCTGGAAAACGCAATGGTTATGCTTCTCCATTGCACAACACTTAATTCTACCCCGAACGACCATTTCCCCTCACTCAATTGCAAGGTTCTGGCTCACAATCACTCTGTCCACGGCGATGGCGCAAACCGAGGACAATCCATGGTGTTCCCAGTGATCTATCGTAGTCTAGTTCAATTGGCCGGGCCGATAAGCATATATAGCACACAGGGATGTGGAAACGAGAACGAGGAGGTCATGAACGAACCTGTAGTGAGCTAGCCACGGTGAGCTCACTCACGGCAGAGTTTTGACTGATTTGGGGGAAATCCCAAATTGTAGCGCTCTAGTGGATGATCTGAGGCACGGGCTGGTGTATTGGATGCGTGACTACCTAGCGGAGCCGATGGCATGCTCAATTTATAGGGCCCGAGGGTGGTGGCTCTTGAATTTAGAATGGCGCGCTGGCGCCCGGAGATAGGGGATGAGTCACCGCGGTGATCTACCGTGGCGATCATCGGTTGACCAGCTACGGCGGTTACTGGGAAGTCACTACGGCTTGCGACGATGTGGTAAATGGCCTAAGGCGTGGCGCAATCGCGGTGAATGGTGCCTATCTCGGGGACGGCCGCTCGGCCACGTCACCGGCGCAAGTGGTCACGGCAACAAGGCGAAACAGTGGCCCAAGTTCATCCCCAGCGAAGATCTTTTCACCAGGAGTCGTTATCCGCACTTTGCTGAGAACGAATCATAACAGCGATGACGATCGTGGCGCTGGATCACCGGCAGCGATACACTGAATCTAGCGATCTTCATCAGGTCACTGTACCATGGGAACTTGATTAAGGCGCCTGACCAAGCAAGTTTTAGGGCTCAAATCTCCGATTTCTATGTGGCAACGTGGTCATCCATCTGTATCAAAATTGTAGCTCTATAAACCGGCTACAAATAGGCTATAGATACCTGACTCATTTACTTACTGGATTAAGCACAATTCCACTCCAAAGTTCTTCAGTGCTCACTGGTGGTCACAATTCAGACTCCTGTCTCGATTGACAGCCAGTCTTTTGGTCCATTTAACTCCAAATTTTGTACAACACTCATGTCTTAGGACTTAAACTAAGTTATACTCCTTTAGTAGCTCTACAAATTTGATGTATTGACCCTGGACAAATTCCTTGTAGATTTAGAAGTAGAGAGCTCCAAAGTCAGCCTTATGCAACTGAATTTAGACTTAGGCATATGGAGTGTATGAGGTACTTTTTGCAATTAAGTCCAAATCTCACTATTTGACTTACAAATCCTCAAATGTGAGAAACACATGATTTGTGGTGTTATATTACTTTGGTATTTGCACTTGGGTCCAAATGTGCACAAAATTTACAATTAACCCCTAGGGTTTCAATTAGGGTTTCTAGGGTTTGTTTTTAGGGTTTTAGGCACATTTAGGGTTTTGGTGCCACTAAAGTCCACTAAATGTGATACTTATTTAGGCTTCACTTTCACCCAGAAGCCCTAAGTTAGGGTTAAGCACTCTACCCTAGAGTTAATCACCCATCAAGTCACATCAGCACAACTGATTTGAAATTTTTACCTAGTGATTGCACTCTAGGTGTAACAAACACATGATATGCCAATGCTCATGATGTTATGCTCAAGTTTTAGTGATAGTAACACCAGGGGTGTTACAATGGCGATCTGAATCGATTAATACCCAGCTGGGGATCTCCAACCACCCGACATATGTAGCACTTAACCCTTGCATATGTCAACTCGCACCCGGGTTTCTCAAGACCAGAATGGGTTCATGCCAGCCGAGAGCACAAATACTCCACCGTCCAGCCTCTTGGCATGGAGGGTACACGCTACTCTCGCCATATCTCCACTCCCATTGCTTGGTAGCCTTTTTGGTATTGGTCCGACCGAGGCAAAGCTTACCCATGATGAGGCATGTGGCCAGTTAAAAGGTCCTGAATCATCAAGCCAACATCGGCTCGGTCCTTAACCGACTCAGACGGAGACACTACACCGAGACTTCCTTCTTATGCAGGTCACCCGCCCGGTCTTGTTTTTATCATTTAAAATCCAAAGTTTGGTACCTGGTAGAGGTACTCTTTTCAGATGTTGAACCCATCACTACCATGATGGATTCACCATCGTAAGTCTTTTCTTGGTAAAAATCCCCATCCAATGTGAAACATCAGTTTTTTTAAAACAAAATATTTTTTTCTATAGCTGGACTAAGCATTATAAAACTTGTTTAAATAAAACAGGTAACAAGGACTGGTAACCAACTTATCCAAGAAAAGAAATGCATCAACTGTTTATCACACAATTCCTATCACCTAATGCATCATATAAGGTGATAAAGATTTTAAAACAACAAGGAAAAGGGATAATGCACCGGGGCTTGCCTTGTGTTGCAGGAGTTTCTGTTTCCACACCGCAGATGTCGAAATAAAAGTTGTTCTCTACTGGAGGATTCTCAGTCTGAGAGACAACTTTTTCCTCTACTACAAATTCTTCCTCGTGTTCTATACGTGATAATACATGTACATGAATGCTCATGTTATGTCATGAATATGCAATCATACAATAGAAATATAATAAGTTATATCTTGAATACAACTATCCTTCACGATACGAATCAATAACTAAGATTGACTAGTTAGGTGTTCCTTTGGGATTTGTATTAGATAATTGTTCTTATGAAGCTAGTTATGGGGTTTTTTGGACAATTAGTGCCCAGACCATTTCAAATTTCACTATGTGTCTCTGACCATAATATTAAGTCTACCCAAAAAGTTTTATGATTTTTGGAATTACTAAGCTATTTCTAAAATTCTAAAAGTCTTTATTCAAGCACCTTTAAATGCTACATAATTCCAGGTTTGAAATAAAATTCTTGAAATTATTTTTATTAAATACTACTTGATTTTATCAATCTAACAATATTGGTCCCATAATTTTACCATTTTTCTACTTTTTTCTACAGATTTCCCAAGCTGGCAGTAAAAAGGAAAGAATAAAACATGAATAGTAATGGGCTCAATTCAGCTCAACCGGCCCACGGACGGACGGAACGCGCCCGCGTTCGTGCCCGCGCAAGCGAACTTGCACCGAGGCCCCTAGGCATTTGAATAACCAGTAAAGAGCCCTAGAGTACTATTGATGTGTTTCACTGACAATCGCACATAGGCCCCCATACTTCTATTTCTTCACGACTCTGGTCCTTAACTATGTGTCGATCGGATACCTGGCCGGAGACGCGAATACTCGATGGCGGCGACCTGTTCCGGTGGTGCCGGGTACATGGGCGCCATCACAGATGCTACCCGAGCATACCCATAGGCTTAATTCGACTAGTTCGCTGTTAATTCGTATCTGTCCGCGTCAAAGCAGAGCAAGATCGCCGGTGTACCCGTTCTAGTTTACTCGAGCCAGTCGCATTCAATTCAAAGACTTGGAACGAATCAGTGATCGACTAGGACTATGGTGCTTGCGCAAATTTGGACGGAGGCAACCCGGAATGGCCGGTCGACATGAACCATGTCCACGACGGTGTTCCCGAGCGACGATGCGGCGTTCCCTAAGCTACAGCGTGGTAGAGTTCAATTGGCTGAGACTTGGAGTTTCACTAGCACCAGAGGATGTATAAACATGGATCAGAGGGACATGAACGGACCTGATAATGGCTGGCCACGGCGAGGTGTCTCACGACGGCGTTCTGGTCAATTTGGGGGAAATCCAGAATTCACGAGCTATGGTGGATGATCGGGAGTGAGGAGTGGTGTGTTGGATTTGTAAGAGAGAGACGAAGAAAGGGGAACACTCAATTTATAGAGATTGTCCACGTGCTTTGCGAATTTGGGACGGAAGTGCACATGGTGGTGAATAGATAAATCACCAGAACTCATCTATCGTGGTGCTCAACGAAGTAAAGTCTCGGGCTGGTAATCGGCTATCTCTCACGACCAACTGCAACGTGGTAACACGGTATATGGAGTGGCGCAATCGAGATAAACGACAACCACTACGGTGATGGCCGCACCCACGTGAGAGCACCTAGAGGGGGGTGAATAGGTGATCCTATAAAACTTTAAACTTAAGCCACAAAAACTTTGTTAGGCGTTAGCACAATAATAGCCAAGTGGCTAGAGAGGAGTCTCAACAAAACACAATAACCACAAGAGATCAATCACAGAGATGGCACAGTGGTTTATCCCGTGGTTCGGCCAAGACCAACGCTTGCCTACTCCACGTTGTGGCGTCCCAACGGACGAGGGTTGCAATCAACCCCTCTCAAGCGGTCCAAAGACCCGCTTGAATACCACGGTGTTTTGCTTTGCTTTTCTTAATCCCGTTCGCGAGGAATCTCCACAACTTGGAGTCTCTCGCCCTTACAAAGATGATCACAAAGAAGCACGGAGTAAGGGAGGGATTAGCAACTCACACAAGTCACAAAGATCACAGCAAATACGCACACACAGAACCCAGACTCAAGCTCGAATGGCTAGCACACTAGAACGGAGCTCAAATCACTAGAATGTTGAACAAGTGCGCAAGAATGATGTGTGAGTGATCAATAGTGCTCAAAGGATGCTTGGTGTATTCCTCCATGCGCCTAGGGGTCCCTTTTATAGCCCCAAGGCAGCTAGGAGCCGTTGAGAGCAATCTGAGAAGGCAATCCTTGCCTTCTGTCGTGTGGCGCACCGGACAGTCCGGTGCCCGATTTCTTTCCTTAACTGGCGCAGCCGACCGTTGGCAGACTTAGAGCCGTTGGCGCACCGGACATGTCCGGTGCACACCGGACAGTCCGGTGCCCCCTTCTAGCCGTTGGCTCGGCCACGTGTCCCGCGCAGATCGCGCGACCGACCGTTGGCCCGGCCGACCGTTGGCTCACCGGACAGTCCGGTGAATTATAGCCGTACATCACCGGTGAATTCCCGAGAGCGGCTACTTCACTCGAACCAGCCTGGCGCACCGGACACTGTCCGGTGCACCACCGGACAGTCCGGTGCTCCCAGACTGAGCAGATTCTTGGCTGCTCGAGCCAAGACATTTTCAATTGGATTTTTCCTGTTTCCAGCACTTAGACACAATACATTAGTTCATAAAACAATGTACTAAGTCTGAGAAACATACCTTTATCCTTGGTTTGTACTTTGTCCACCATTTTACATTTAAGCACTTGTGTTAGACACAAAATCACAAAAATACTTAGAAATGGCCCAAGGGCACATTTCCCTTTCAATCTCCCCCTTTTTGGTGATTTATGCCAACACCATATAAAGCAAGTAGAACAAATACAAACTTACATCAAATAAGAACTCAAATTGTTTTGATTTAAATTTGACATATATGGATCACTCTTTGCCACCACTTGGTTTGTTTTTGCAAATCAAACTCAAATTTCTATCTCTAAGTCAAACACACATGTTAAGACATAAAGAGAGTCATTCCAAGAGAAATTGATTCAGGATTTCAAAAACTCCCCTTTTTCCCATAATCAACACTTCTCCCCACAAGAAGCCAACTTTTGACAAGAGAGACAATAAAAGAGTTTTGACAAACCAAAAAACTCTATTCTACTATTTTCAAAATCTCTCAGTGGTAGCTGATCCATTTATCGCTTTGGCCTTTATTTTCTCCCCCTTTGGCATCAAGCACCAAAACGGGATTAATCTTGGCCCCTGAACCCCATTGCCTCACCAAAATCTTCAATAAGAATACAAAGGCAATAAGAGTACATGAGATGAGCTTGGAATAAGTTACCCTCTCATCGGAGTGCAGTGGAAGTCTTTCATGGTCCAAGTCCATCTTTTCCCTTTCAAACCTCCTTTGAGACTAAAACAAGCGAGCTCAAGCACATGGTTAGTCTCAAAGGGTCAAGTTGTAACACATCTCCCCCTAAACATGTGCATCACTTTGCAACAGACTTGTGAGGTCCAGGGAGTGTTTGTACAACTTGAGCACCACTATTAAGCAACAAAATGCATAAGGAACATGATCAAAGGCATAAACACATGTATGCTATAAATCAATCCAGGTTCCGCGAATCTAAGACATTTAGCTCACTACGCAACCTGCAAAGGTCTTCTCATCTAGAGGCTTGGTAAAGATATCGGCTAGCTGGTTCTCGGAGCTAACATGGAACACTTCGATATCCCCCTTTTGTTGGTGGTCTCTCAAAAAGTGATGCCTGATGTCTATGTGCTTTGTGCGGCTATGCTCAACAGGATTTTCTGCCATGCGGATAGCACTCTCATTATCACATAGGAGTGGGACTCTACTCAGATTGTAGCCAAAGTCCCTGAGGGTTTTCCTCATCCAAAGTAGTTGCGCGCAACACTGTCCTGCAGCAACAAACTCGGCCTCAGCGGTGGATAGGGCAACGGAGGTTTGTTTCTTAGAATTCCATGACACCAGGGACCTTCCTAAGAATTGGCACGTCCCCGATGTACTCTTCCTATCGACCTTACATCCAGCATAGTCGGAATCTGAATATCCAATTAGGTCAAAGGTAGACCCCTTTGGATACCAGAGCCCGAAGCAAGGCGTAGCAATTAAATATCTAAGGATTCGCTTCACTGCCACTAAGTGACACTCCTTAGGATCGGATTGAAATCTAGCACACATGCATACGCTAAGCATAATATCCGGTCTACTAGCACATAAATAAAGTAACGACCCTATCATTGACCGGTATGCTTTTTGATCAACGGACTTACCTTCTTTGTTGAGGTCGGTGTGTCCGTCGGTCCCCATCGGAGTCTTTGCGGGCTTGGCATCCTTCATCCCAAACCGCTTCAGCAAGTCTTGTGTGTACTTCGTTTGAGAGATGAAGGTGTCGTCCTTTAGTTGCTTCACTTGGAACCCAAGGAAGTAGTTCAACTCGCCCATCATTGACATCTCGAATTTCTGCGTCATCACCCTGCTAAACTCTTCACAAGACTTTTTATTAGTAGAACCAAATATTATGTCATCGACATAAATTTGGCACACAAACAGATCACCGTCACAAGTCTTAGTGAAAAGAGTTGGATCGGCTTTCCCAACCTTGAAATTATTAGCAATTACAAAGTCTCTAAGGCATTCATACCATGCTCTTGGGGCTTGCTTAAGTCCATAGAGCGACTTAGAGAGCTTACACACATGGTCGGGGTACCGTTCATCCTCGAAGCCAGGGGGTTGCTCTACGTACACCTACTCCTTGATTGGCCCGTTGAGGAAGGCGCTCTTCACATCCATTTGGAACAACCTGAAAGAATGGTGAGCGGCATATGCTAGCAAAATACGAATAGATTATAGCCTCGCCACAGGAGCAAAAGTCTCCTCAAAGTCCAAACCTGCGACTTGGGCATAACCTTTTGCCACAAGTCGAGCCTTGTTCCTTGTCACCACCCCGTGCTCGTCTTGTTTGTTGCGGAACACCCACTTGGTTCCCACAACATTTTGCTTAGGACGAGGCATCAGCGTCCAAACTTCATTCCTCTTGAAGTTATTGAGCTCCTCTTGCATGGCCAACACCCAGTCCGGATCTAGCAAGGCCTCCTCTACCCTGAAAGGCTCAATAGAAGAGACAAAGGAGTAATGCTCACAAAAATTAACTAATCGAGATCGAGTAGTTACTCCCTTGCTAATATCACCAAGAATTTGATCGACGAGGTGATCCCTTTGAATCATCGCTCGAACTTGGGTTGGAGGTGCTGGTTGAGTTTCTTCCTCCATCACATGATCATCTTGTGCTCCCCCTTGATCACACGCCTCCTGTTGATGAACCTGATCATCGTCTTGAGTTGGGGGATGCACCATAGTTGAGGAAGAAGGTTGATCTTGCTCCTTTTGTTCCTGTGGTAGTACTTCACCAATCGCCATGGTTCGTATAGCGGCCGTCGGAACATCTTTTCATCTACATCATCAAGATCAACAACTTTCTCTCTTGGAGAGCCATTAGTCTCATCAAATACAACGTCGCTAGAGACTTCAACCAAACCCGATGATTTGTTGAAGACTCTATACGCCTTTGTATTTGAATCATAACCTAACAAAAACCCTTCTACAGCTTTGGGAGCAAATTTTGAATTCCTACCCTTCTTCACTAGAATGTAGCATTTACTCCCAAATACACGAAAGTACGATACATTGGGTTTGTTACCGGTTAGCAGCTCATACGACGTCTTCTTGAGGAGGCGATGAAGGTAGACCCTGTTGATGGCGTGGCAAGCCGTGTTCACGGCTTCCGACCAAAAGCACTCGGGGGTCTTGAACTCTCCAAGCATCGTCCTCGCCATATCGATGAGCGTTCTGTTCTTCCTCTCTACCACACCATTTTGTTGTGGTGTGTAGGGAGCGGAGAACTCGTGTTTGATCCCTTCCTCCTCAAGGAACTCCTCCACTTGAAGGTTCTTGAATTCGGACCCGTTGTCGCTCCTTATCTTCTTCACCTTGAGCTCAAACTCATTTTGAGCTCTCCTTAGGAAGCGCTTGAGGGTCCCTTGGGTTTCAGACTTATCCTGCAAAAAGAACACCCAAGTGAAGCAGGAAAAGTCATCAACAATAACTAGACCATACTTACTTCCTCCTATGCTTAGGTAGGCGACGGGTCCGAAGAGGTCCATATGTAGTAGCTCCAGAGGTCTTGATGTGGTCATCACATTCTTGCTGTGATGCGCTCCTCCCACTTGTTTACCTGCTTGACAAGCTGCACAAGGTCTATCTTTTTCGAAAGTAACATTGGTTAGACCTATCACGTGTTCTCCCTTTAGAAGTTTGTGAAGGTTCTTCATCCCCACATGTGCTAAGCGGCGATGCCACAGCCAGCCCATGCTAGTCTTAGCAATTAAGCATGCATCTAGACCGGCCTCCTCTTTTGCAAAATCGACTAAATAAAGTTTGCCGTCTAATACACCCTTAAAAGCTAGTGAACCATCACTTCTTCTAAAGACAGACACATCTATATTTGTAAATAGACAATTATATCCCATATTGCATAATTGACTAACAGATAGCAAGTTATATCCAAGAGACTCAACTAAAAACACATTAGAGATAGAGTGCTCATTTGAAATAGCAATTTTACCTAATCCTTTTACCTTGCCTTGATTCCCATCACCGAATATTATTGAATCTTGGGAATCCTTGTTTTTGACGTAGGATGTGAACATCTTCTTCTCACCCGTCATATGGTTTGTGCATCCGCTGTCGATAATCCAGCTTGAACCCCCGGATGCATAAACCTGCAAGGCAAATTTAGGCTTGGGACTTAGGTACCCAACTCGTGTTGGGTCCTACAAGGTTAGTTACAATTGTCTTAGGGACCCAAATGCAAGTTTTATCACCCTTGCATTTTGCCCCTAATTTCCTAGCAACTATCTTCCTATCCTTTCTACAAATAGCAAAGGAAGCATTTATAGCATGATAAATTGTAGAGGGTCCATTCATAACTTTCCTAGGAATATGAACAATATTCTTTCTAGGCACATGATGAATATTTTTCCTAGGCATATCTCTACCATGCATATAAGAAGAACTAGAAGCAAACATAGCATAAGTATCATAGGCATGTGAATCAAAAGTATTACAACTCCTATGAGACTGTCTTCTATCATTGTACATAAAAGCATGGTTCCTTTTAGTACTACTTGCCATAGGGGCTTTCCCTTTCTCCTTGGCGGAGATGGAAGCCTTATGGCTTGTTAAGTTCTTGGCTTCCCTCTTGAAGCCCAGCCCATCCTTAATTGAGGGATGTCTACCAACCGTGTAGGCATCCCTAGCAAATTTTAGTTTATCAAACTCACTTTTGCTAGTCTTAAGTTGGGCATTAAGACTAGCCATTTCATCATTTAACTTTGCAATAGAAGCTATGTGTTCACTATAAGCATCAATATCAAAATCTTTACATCTATTGCAAATAACAACATTTTCTACACAAGTTGTTGATTTACTAGCTATTTCTAACTTAGCATTCAAATCATCATTAATGCTCCTTAAGCTAGAAATTGTCTCATGGCAAGAAGATAATTCACAAGAAAGCATTTCATTTCTCTTAACTTCTAAGGCATGAGATTTTTGTGCTTCTACAAATTTGTCATGTTCTTCATACAACAAGTCCTCTTGTTTTTCTAAAAGCCTATTCTTATCATTCAAGGCATCAATCAATTCATTAATTTTATCTACCTTGGTTCTATCTAGGCCCTTAAATAAACATGAATAATCTATTTCATCCTCATCACTAGATTCGTCCTCACTTGAAGAAGCATAAGTAGAGTTTCGAGTACATACCTTCTTCTCCCTTGCCATGAGGCATGTGTGACGCTCGTTGGGGAAGAGGGATGACTTGTTGAAGGCGGTGGCTGCGAGTCCTTCATTGTCGGAGTCAGAAGAGGAGCAATCCGAATCCCACTCCTTGCCTAGATGCGCCTCGCCCTTTGCCTTCCTATAGTTCTTCTTCTTCTCCCTCTTGTTCCCTTGATGCTGATCACTATCATTGTCGGGACAGTTAGCAATAAAATGACCAAGCTTACCACATTTGAAGCATGATCGCTTTCCCTTTGTCTTGGTCTTGCTTGGCTGCCCTTTGCGACCTTTTAGCGCCGTCTTGAATCTCTTGATGATGAGAGCCATCTCTTCATCATTAAGTCCGGCCGCCTCAATTTGTGCCACCTTGCTAGGTAGCGTCTCATTGCTTCTTGTTGCCTTGAGAGCAAGAGGTTGAGGCTCATTGATTGGACCATTTAATGCGTCATCCATGTATCTTGCTTCCTTGATCATCATTCGCCCGCTCACGAACTTTCCAAGTATCTCCTCGGGCGTCATCTTGGTGTACCTAGGATTCTCACGAATATTGTTTACAAGATGAGGATCAAGGACAGTAAAAGACCTTAGCATTAGGCGGACGATGTCGTGATCCGTCCATCGCGTGCTTCCATAGCTTCTTATCTTGTTGACAAGGGTCTTTAGCCGGTTGTACGTTTGAGTTGGCTCTTCTCCCCTTATCATAGCGAATCTCTCGAGTTCGCCTTCCACCAACTCCATCTTGGTGAGCATTGTGACATCATTCCCCTCATGAGAGATCTTGAGGGTGTCCCAAATTTGCTTGGCGTTATCCAAGCCGCTCACTTTGTGGTATTCATCCTTGCACAAGGAAGCTAGAAGAACAGTAGTAGCTTGTGCATTTTTATGAATTTGCTCATTGATAAACATGGGACTATCACTACTATCAAAATGCATCCCATTCTCAACTATCTCCCATATGCTTGGATGGAGAGAGAACAAATGACTACGCATTTTGTGACTCCAAAATCTGTAGTCCTCTTCATCAAAGTGAGGAGGTTTGCCAAGTGGAATGGATAATAAATGAGCATTTGTACTTTGCGGAATACGAGAGTAGTCAAAAGAAAAGTTTGAATTAACCGGTTTCCTTCTCTCGCAGTCGTTGTCGTCGTTGTCCTTTTGGGAAGAAGTGGACTCATCGCTGTCGTCGTAGTAGACGATCTCCTTGATGCGTCTTGTCTTCTTCTTCTTCCCATCTTTGCGTCTGTGGCCCGAGCCCGAGTCGGTAGGCTTGTCATCCTTCGGCTCATTGAAGAAGGACTCCTTCTCCTTGTCGTTGATCACGATTCCCTTCCCCTTAGGATCCATCTCTTCGGGCGGTTAGTCCCTTTCTTGAAGAGAACGGCTCTGATACCAATTGAGAGCACCTAGAGGGGGGGGGGGGGTGAATAGGTGATCCTATAAAACTTTAAACTTAAGCCACAAAAACTTTGTTAGGCGTTAGCACAATAATAGCCAAGTGGCTAGAGAGGAGTCTCAACAAAACACAATAACCACAAGAGATCAATCACAGAGATGGCACAGTGGTTTATCCCGTGGTTCGGCCAAGACCAACGCTTGCCTACTCCACGTTGTGGCGTCCCAACGGACGAGGGTTGCAATCAACCCCTCTCAAGTGGTCCAAAGACCCGCTTGAATACCACGGTGTTTTGCTTTGCTTTTCTTAATCCCGTTCGCGAGGAATCTCCACAACTTGGAGTCTGTCGCCCTTACAAAGATGATCACAAAGAAGCACGGAGTAAGGGAGGGATTAGCAACTCACACAAGTCACAAAGATCACAGCAAATACGCACACACAGAACCCAGACTCAAGCTCGAATGGCTAGCACACTAGAACGGAGCTCAAATCACTAGAATGTTGAACAAGTGCGCAAGAATGATGTGTGAGTGATCAATAGTGCTCAAAGGATGCTTGGTGTATTCCTCCATGCGCCTAGGGGTCCCTTTTATAGCCCCAAGGCAGCTAGGAGTCGTTGAGAGCAATCTGAGAAGGCAATCCTTGCCTTCTGTCGTGTGGCGCACCGGACAGTCCGGTGCACACCGGACACCGTCCGGTGCCCGATTTCTTTCCTTAACTGGCGCAGCCGAATGTTGGCAGACTTAGAGCCGTTGGCGCACCGGACATGTCCGGTGCACATCGGACAGTCCGGTGCCTCCTTCTAGCCGTTGGCTCGGCCACGTGTCCCGCGCAGATCGCGCGGCCGACCGTTGGCCCGGCCGTCCGTTGGCTCACCGGACAGTCCGGTGCACACCGGACAGTCCGGTGCACACCGGATAGTCCGGTGAATTATAGTCGTACGTCGCCGATGAATTCCCGAGAGCGGCCACTTCACTCGAACCAGCCTGGCGCACCGGACACTGTCCGGTGCACCACCGGACAGTCCAGTGCTCCCAGACTGAGCAGATTCTTGGCTGCTCGAGCCAAGACATTTTCAATTGGATTTTTCCTGTTTCCAGCACTTAGACACAATACATTAGTTCATAAAACAATGTACTAAGTCTGAGAAACATACCTTTATCCTTGGTTTGTACTTTGACCACCATTTTACATTTAATCACTTGTGTTAGACACTAAATCACCAAAATACTTAGAAATGGCCCAAGGGCACATTTCCCTTTCACCACGTCGTCGGGCAAGTGGGTACGACAAGCTTGCTCCAGGGCCCAAGTTCACCCCCTCGGCGATCTTTTCACTCCGAGTAGTTATCCACACATCACCGACATGAATCGTAATGCCGATGTGGATCGCGGTGTGGGGATCACCGGCGGCATGTTCAGAGAACTTGGGATCTTCTTCAGTTCACTATTCACCACTGAATGGCTCATTCACTGGCCTAAAGCCCGACTTTTGGGGCATTTCTCTTTGATTTTCATGTAGTGAACTACCAATCCGACTACATCACAGTTGTTGCCCTATATACCAGCTTCAATTCAGTCATAGGGACCCTAGTCATTTACTCACTAGATCGACCATAATCTGGCTTCAAAGTTGATCCAATACAATTGACAGTCTGATTTTAGATTAGGACTCGAGTGACAGCCCGACTTTTAGGCCATTTTACTCCAATTTCTGTACCATTATTGGGCTAGGTCACTTAATCAAACTTATACTACAATAGTAGTTCTACAACTTTGTTGTGGTGACTCATGACAAAATCCTCATAGATCAAGAGATACAAAGGTTTGAAGTTGGCATGTTAACACTATTTTCAGAGTTAAGCATATGGGTGCTCTTGGACCTTTTGCAATTTACCCCAATTTGCACCATAAAACATGGAAATCCCAAACATGAAAGTTGCTTAACTTTTGTTACTCTATCATCTTGATGTATACACTTTTGACTAAAAGTGCATAGAATTTGAAATCACCCAATAGGGCACTAATTAGGGTTTTAGGGTTTCAAATTAGGGTTTTGAGTGTTCTAGGGTACATATGGCACTAAAGCTCTCTAAGTTTACCCTTTCTTGAACATTTCTACTAACTTTTGAGATCATCCTCTAGTGCTCATCTCACAAGTCCACATGCTTCTAATCCTTGTGGAAATACTCTATCCTAGGATCAAGGGCCTCTTTGACCAAGTCAGATCATCACACATGTTTGTTTTGAAATTTTATCCTAGTGGATGCATCCTAGGTGTATCAAACATAACGAAATGCCAATGCATATGATGTCATGCCAAAGTTTTAGTTCTCGTAACACCAGGGGTTTTACATCGTTCCCCCCATAAAAGAATCTTGTCCCGAGATTTAAGGCTCCACGGTAAATAATGGAAAAGGAAACACATCACAACTTTATTTCCTATTTTCTCTTACAGAGCAGGGGGTGGGTGTGGTGGTTTGTTCTAACTTTACAATAAAGTACATAAACCCTAAAGTTACGAGAGACTAATAACTTAGGCAAATGCTTTTCTAAGAAATCTTTAGACTCCCAGATAGCCTCTTCTTCTGTGTGTTGGTACCACAATACCTTGTAGAACTTGAGAGTCCTTTTTCGAGTAACTCGGTCTTTCTGATCCAAAACTCGGATGGGATATTCTGAATAGGTTAAGTCTAGTTCCAATTTAACATCAGACACATCCATAGTTTGATCAGGGATCCGAAGACACTTCTTCAATTGGGACACATGGAACACATCATGTACAGCAGATAGTGATTCTAGCAGCCGAAGTTTGTACGCAACCTGCCCACATCGTTCAAAAATAGGGAACAGGGCAATGTATCTGGGTGCTAACTTTCCTTTAACCCCAAATTGACTAACTCCTTTCATTGGTGATACTTTCAGGTAGACATGATCTCCGACTTGAAAAATTAATGGCCGACGTCGTTTATCCACATAATTCTTCTGTCGTGCTTGAGCTTCTCTTAAGTTATGTCTTATGTCGTGGACCTTTTCTTCCATTTCTTTAACTAAATAGGCCTGAAAAACCACTGTTCCTTGGGTTCTGACCAATTCAAGGGTGCCATTTTGATACTTTCTTAGTAATTATTATTATAAGAAAACTCTGCCAACGGCAGACAATCATCCCACTTTTGTGGAAACTCCAAGACGTAGGCTCGTAGCATATCTTCCAATATTTGATTTACTCTTTTTGTTTGTCTACTCATTTGAGGATGTTAGGCCGAACTATGGACCAATTTAGTGCCCAAAGATTTATGTAACTCTTCCCAAAATTTGGATACAAATTGCGGTCCTCGGTACGACACTATCGTCTTTGGAACTCCATGCAAGCTGAGAATACGAGCAATATATAGCTGAGCATAGGTAATAACTGGGTAATATGTTTTGACCGGAAGAAAATGAGCTATCTTTGTAAGCCGGTCCACTATAACCCAAATAGAGTCATATCCTTTAGACGTCTTGGGTAATCCAACAACAAAATCCATGCTTATGTCCTGTCATTTCCATGCTGGGATAGGTAATGATTGCAGAGGTCTAGCAGTTTTCATATGCACCGCCTTGACTCGTCTACAAGTGTCACATTTTGCCACATAGCGAGTGATTTCAATCTTCATCTTAGTCCACCAATAATGTTGTTTCAAATCTTGATACATCTTAGTACTTCCAGGATGAATAGAATACCGACTAAGATGGACTTCATCCAAGATTTATTGTTGGAGTTCAGCATCTTAGGCACCACTATGTGATCTTTAAACCATAACACTCCTTGATCATCTTTCATAAAACAAGTAGCTTTGTCGGCTTCCATTTTCTCATGGATATGCTTCATACCCTTATCAACCCTTTGAGCATCAATAATTCTTTGTTGAATAACCGACTCAAGCTTCAAGTGCATCAAGGCTCCTTGTTGCACTATCGCCAGATTTAGTATTTCCATTTCCTGACATAACGTGATGTCAGGCAATCCCACAATGAGGCAATGACAAAATGCTTTACGACTTAAAGCATCAGCCACCACATTTGCTTTCCTGGATGATAGTGAATCTCTATGTCATAGTCCTTGATTAGCTCGATCCATCTTCTCTGTCTCATATTTAACTCTGATTGGGTGAAAATGCACTTTAAACTCTTGTGATCATTATACATATGACATACATTTCTCAGCAGATAATGTCGCCAAATTTTAAGGGCATGAACTACTGCGACCAATTCCAAATCATGTGTCAGGTAATGTTCCTCATGCTGACGCAGCTGTCTTGAAGCATAAGCTATTACTTGTCTTTCTTGCATCAGAACACATCCAAATCCGATGTCTGATGCATCACAATATACATCAAAGGGTTTCTCAATATCCGGTTGAGCCAAAATCGATGCAGTGGTCAGTAATGTTTTCAACTATTCAAAGGCCTCGTTACACTTAGGAGACCAATTAAACTTAACATCATTCTTCAACAGCTCCATGATAGGTTTAACAATCTTGGAGAAATCCGGGATAAACCTCTGGTAATAACTAGCTAGTCCAAGGAAGCTTCTAACCTGATGTACTGTGGTAGGAGATTTCCATTCCAGAATATCCTTAACCTTTTGCTGGGATCAACCATAATTTCTTTAGCGAATAAAATATGCCCTAAAAATTGGATTTCCTCGAACCAAAATGCACACTTGTTGAATTTAGCATAAAGTTGATGTTCTCTTAAGTGCGTTAAAACAATCCGTAAATGCTATGCATGCTCCTCCTTATTCTTGGAATAGATCATAATATCATCGATAAAGACCACCAAAAATTTGTCTAATTTGGGCATGAATACCGAATTCATTAAATATGTGAAATGAGCTGGAGTATTTGTTAATCCAAAGGACATAACCAAATACTCAAATAATCCATATCGAGTTGTGAAAGTCGTCTTGGGTATATCCTCAGGTCGAATTCTTATCTGATGATAGCCCGATCTAAGATCAATTTTAGAAAATACCCGGGCTCTAGTAAGTTGATCGAATAAAAGATCAATCCTGGGAAGGGGATACTTGTTTTTAATAGTAACTTCATTAAGGGGTCGGTAGTCCACACACATTCGTAGGGTTTGATCCTTCTTCTCAACGAATATGGCTGGACATCCCCATGGCGATGAACTCGGTTTGATAAATCCCTTCCCTAGCAAGTCTTGTAATTGCGTCTTTAGTTCTGCCAGTTCATTGGGGGGCATAAAGTACGATCTTCTAGAAATAGGAGCCGTACCCGGTTTCAACTCAATCACAAACTCTATGTCCCTCTCAGGAGGTAATCCGGGTAAATCTTCCGGAATACATCTGGAAATTCACACACAACCGGAATGTCTTGTATCTCTTGCACTACATCTTCAAAAACTTGTCTAGATACTTTGACTGGGACAGATACAGGGATAGACAACCTGGTTTCTTCTTGTCCATGACTTAACTGAATAGTCTTATAACTATCATATTGGTGGGGAAATTATATCCAGCTAATTTCACGAGTACGTGGAAGACTACTTACTTAGTAAAAAATTGACCCCAGGTGATTGAATAACAAGACCCTTCTTTGATTCAACACTAGGTATGCAATGCTTCTCAACAAAATCCTTGCTCGTGGTAGTATGTGATGCACCAGAATCAAAAAGAATGACGGCAGGATGATTGGCAACGGAAAACGTACCCATCATCACAGGCTCTCCTTCCAGGGTGGTAGCCACTTGAGTATAGTAGACTCGTCCAGTTTTCCTTTGATCTTTGACTGCCTGAGTACTTTCCACATTTCCCTTGCCTTGAGATGTGCTTCTAGAAGCCTTTTGAAAGTTTGATTTATTTTGCTTTGGATAGGGACAATCCTTGATGAAATGTCCAGACTTCCCACAATTGAAGCATCTATTAGATGAACTGGGTAAGGCCGGGAAACGAGTACCAGGGACACTCGGCTGATTGTTTTGAGTAAGGGCAGGAGTGGGATGATGAAAACTAGTTGCTTGAAAGGATAAACAGGTGGACAAGGAAAAGAGCGATTTGGGTTAAAGGGACGGATCAGCAACCTTGACTGTTTCTTGGATCCATCACCTCCTTCATGCCCAAATCTTTTTGTCTTTCCCTGCCCTGAATTCTTGTCCTCCACCGAAAGTGTTGTGCTTACGGCCCCGCTATAAGTAAGATATAGACAAGTGGCCATCTTCCGCTGTAGCCAGTCATTCAGACCCCTCATGAAACAATTCTTCTTTTTTAGGTCCATGTCAACTGGCTCTATAGCATACTGGGAGAGATGGTTGAATTTGGCGAGGTATTGCATCACCGAGTCTCCTCCTTGCTTCAAGCGAACAAACTCTTCCAGTTTCATCTACAGAACACCATAGGGAATGTAATGTTCCCTAAAGGCTTGCTTGAACTCTGCCCATGTGACAAGATGTCCTTCAGGTTGAACAACTACAAAGTTTGCCCACTAGGTACTAGCGGGACCTCTCAGTTGTTGGGCACCAAATTGGGGCTTCTAGGTCTCTATGCACCGAATCAGTCCAAATTTCTGCTCTATGACCCGAATCCATTCGTCTGCCTCCAAAGGTTCTTCCGCCTTAACAAAAATAGGTGGACAAGTTTCTGAAAAGTCCATGTATGTAGTGTCTCTGGGGGCTTGGTGTTGACTTCTACCTCCCTGCCGATGAATTTGATTCCTAGCCATTTCTCGAAGAAAACGAGTGTTATCACCAATGGCATTAATTAAGGCAGCAATAGCCTCTGCCAACGTGGGAGGTATAGGTGGCGGGTTCGGAGTTTCCTCCCCACCATGGGAAGTTCCAGTCCCATCCTGAGCACGAGTTCTGGACGACATCTGAAGAAGAAAACATACTTGATTATTACATGCCACGATTACACAACCTCTATTACATTATTCCAAACTTGTTCTAATTATACATACTCAACTTATACAACTCACTTTTCCTTATTTAGATTACATAAGGAAACAACCTACTACACTACTAATCTATTCATCCGCGTCCTTGGCTGCTCCCGCTCCACTGCTAGCTTCGGGAGAACGATCATCCGCGATGTTCATGGAAGGAGGGGCTCCAAAGAGATCGAACTCCCCATAAGGTCCTCTACTAGCTGCTCCTAATGCACCAACTCCCATTGCCAGAACTTCCGGTGGCACGTTCGGATGTAACTGGTCATACAACACGTGCACTTCCTCGTGCAAAGTGTTATTATACGCTTGCAGATTTTCTAGGGCTACACTTAGCTTTTCCACCCAGACTCGGGCAGTCGCCTCACAATCCCATGCTATAGATCGTGAATTTACAGCCTAGTCAATAGCCCTATCCTGCTCCACAATCTCCCGACTCAGCGATGCAGCGGCTATCACGCGCAAGCTCCCTACTTCCATGGCGCAGTTCCATCATTAGACATTCAACTCTACCCTCCAGATCCCCTATGGGATCATTACTCCTGCTACTGCTCCCCTCATATCGAGGAGCCAACTGGTGCCGAGGTACACCCTGAGGCTCGATCGCCTTTCGCTGGGTAGTCTTTGTGCGTGCCATGTCTCTATAAGAGGGGGAGATTACTTAGTATTGTTTGAATATGATGCATGCATGAACTACGATTATGGAATCAACCACTTGTTGATCCCATACCTCCTATGTATAACTTATTATTTGGCACTCTTTTACCCGACTTCAAAAGATAAGTTGCTATAAGAAAGGATCAAGGTAAGAATGAAAGAATGTTCAAGGGTAAGTATTTTAAAATCTTTTGAAGCACTAAATAATGTTCATAGAAATGGGCTTCGCTCCGATACCAGCTATCACGGAACCTCCTAAGGTATTAGGCCCACCTACATATATCCTTGTCCTAAGGACCTCAGATAGTCATGCAGGTGCGTTCAATGGCTCGGCAGGTCCGATTACCTGTATCTCCACCATATCGCCCAAGAGCGCTTAACCCATAACACAGACATTACACACCATCGGAGTAAGCGGAAAAGATTACAATAACATAATTTACATTCATAAGTGAAATATAGAAAGAGTTGATTATTAAATAACCGGGTACTGAGTGCTTAAACTTATTACATCATAGGAAGGCAAAACACCTTCCCTAGGTGATTCTTAGTTTTCTTCCTCCTGCTTTGGAACAACCGTGGAACAGAAATAGTAGAACTCAGCAGTTTACTCACCTAAAACAACATGGGTTTGAAAACCCTCAGTATGGAGTGTACTTTCGCAAGTCTTACCCATCAAAGGAAAAAGACTCTCAAGGATATGCTGGCCTTTGGGGATCAAGGTAAAGCTTATCAAGATTCAAAGACTCCTTTTGCAGAAAAGCTTACTATGAGTGGATCCTTAAAAATTCATTTTACTTATGAGGTTAAGTAGTTACCTGCATCTAGATTTCTTTATATTCTAGATCAAACACTTAGCCTATACTATCCATCTTTTTATCACCCCTTTAGTTCACTTATTACTACGTGTAGGTTAGTGACCAAGTCTTCATGTCTGAGAAGTAACGACGATCCAAATCGATTAATACCCAGCTGGGGATCTCCATCCACCCGACATATGTAGCACTTAATCCTTGCATATGTCAACTCGCACCCAGGTTTCTCAAGACCAGAATGGGTTCACACCAATCGAGAGCACAGATACTCCATCGGCCAGCCTCTTGCCACGGAGGGTACATGCTACTCTCACCATCTCTCCACTCCCATTGCATGGTAGCCTTTCTGGTATTGGTCCAACCGAGGCAATGCTTACCCATGACGAGGCATGTGGCCAGCTAAAAGGTCCTCGATCATCAAGCCTACATCGGCTCAGTCCTTAACCGACTCAGACGGAGACACTACACCGAGACTTACTTCTCGTGCAAGTCACCCGTCCGGTCTCGTTTTTATCATTTAAAACCCAAAGTTTGGTACCTGGCAGAGGTACTCTTTTTAGATGTTGAACTGATCATGGCCGTGATGGATTCACCATCATAAGTCTTTTCTTGGTAAACATCACCATCCAAAGTGAAACATGACTTTTTAAAAACAAAACATTTTGTTTTCTATAGCAAGACTAAGCATTAGAAAACTTGTTTAAATAAAACAGGTAAGAAGGACTAGTAACCAACTTTTCCAAGAAAAGATATGCATCAACTATTTATCACACAATTCCTATCACCTAATGCATCATATAAGGTGATAAAGATTTTAAAACAACAAGGAAAATGGATAATGCACCGGGGCTTGCCTTGTGTTGCAGGAGTTTTTGTTTCGACAACGCAGATGTCGAAATAAAAGTTGTTCTCTATTGGAGGATTCTCAGTCTGGGAGACAACTTCTTCCTCTACTGCATATTCTTCCTCGTGTTCTATACATGATAATACTTGTACATGAATGCTCATGTTATGTCATGAATATGCAACCATACAATAGAAATATAATAAGTTATGTCTTAAATACAACTTTCCTTCATGGTATGAATCAATAACTAAGATTGCCTTGTTAGGTGTTCCTTTGGGATTTGTATTAGATAATTGATCTTATGAAGCTAGTTATGGGGTTTTCTGGTCAAATAGTTTCCAAACCATTTCAAATTTCACTCAGGGTCTCTGACCGTCATATTAAGTCTACCCAAAAAGTTTTATGATTTATGGAATTACTAAACTATTTCTAAAATTCTAAAATGCTTTATTCAAGCACTTTTAAATGCTACATAATTCTAGGTTTGAAATAAAAATATTGGAATTATTTTTATTAAATACTACTTGATTTTAGCAATCTAACAATATTGGTCTCATAATTTTACCATTTTTATACTTTTTTCTACATATTTCCCAAGCTGACAGTAAAAAGTAAAGAATAAAACATGAATAGTAACAGTCTCAATTCAGCCCAACTGGCCAACAGACAGGTGGAACGCGCCCACGTCCATGCCCGCGCTGGCGAACTTGCAACGAGTCCCCTAAGCATTTGAATAACCAGTAAAGAGCCCTAGAGTACTATTCATGTGTTTCACTAACAATCGCACATAGGCCCCCGTACTTCTATTTCTTCACGACTCCGGTCCTTCACTACGTGTCGATCAAATACCTGGCCTGAGACGCGAATACTCGACGGCGGTGACCTTTTCCGGTGGTGCTGAGTACACTAGCGCCATCACGGATGCTACTCGAGCATACCCATAGGCTTAATTCGACTAGTTCATCGTTAATTCGTATCCGCCCGCGTCAATAGCGGAGCAAGATCGTTGGTGTACCCGTTCTAGTTTACCCGAGCCACTCGCATTCAGTTCAAAGACTCGGAACGAATCAGTGACCGACTAGGACTACAGTGCTTCCACAAACTTGGACGGAGGCAACCCGAAATGGCCGGTCGACATGAACCATGTCCACGGCGGTGTTCCCGAGTGACGACGCGGTGTTCCCTAAGCTACGGTGCGATAACGTTCAATTGGCCGAGACCGGGAGTTTCACTAGCACCAGAGGATGTAGAAACATGGATCAAAGGGACGTTAACGGACCTGAGAATGGTTGGCCACGGTGAGGTGTCTCAAGGCGGCGTTCTGGCCGATTTAGGGGAAATCCGGAATTCACGAGCTATGGTGGATGATCGGATGTCACACTCGGATTTAAGGGACAAATCCGGGTGCATCTCATACATGCGCCAAAGAAGACATCATATATAATAACAGAGTGTATAGAGATAAATGTCACAATATAATCAGAGTACTTATTACATAGCGGAAGTCTTTACAATATAAAAGATAAATCTAAATCGAACTAAACTCCATCTTTAGCACCAATAAAGTCAACTGGGAGATGCCACCTAGATCAGATCAAACTCCTCGTTGTGTGGCTCCTCCTGAACCACCTGTTCTTCTCCTGTGGGGGGAGTGTGAGACAGTAAGGGTGAGCTCACACATGATCATAGCTCAACAAGTTGTGGGGAAACCAGTGTGTATGAACTCACCAAAGGTGGGAGTTCATGTGATGTGTAAGGCTAATCAACAATAGGGGTTAAAGTTAAGTTGAGCATTGCTTTTAATAAGTTGGTCGAATTTTATTAGCAGTTACTAAATGTAATTGAATACCAAACCATAATAAGAATAATTGAACAAAATTAATAAATAATCCCATGCAAGGCAAATGTCAAATTGAATTTAAGTTCCATATTTTAATCATGCGAGAGTCCTGAGCTACTCATGACCGCGAGCACGGCTAGTATACCAGTTTTACACTCTGCAGAGGTTGTATCCTATACCCACAAGTCATGTTATCCATCTGCCAAGGGATCGCGACTCCCATACACCTCTACCAAGGAAGCGAGGCAGGGCAACACTACGAGGCCTTTACAGAGTTCCACTAGCTTCCGAAAACCCGCTACAGTTACGGGAAGAGCACTAGCAAGAATCCCCCGTCTGACCACCATCGCAGCAAAATCAACCCAAGAACCTCCCTGCATGCAACTCCCCTACTACTCTTACCCCTTTCGAGTAAGGTAGTCTTCCACTAGCTTTCCTAATTAGTTAGCCAAGGGGTCCCATTCCTCCCTTGTGGTGGCACGTGTTTCTCAAGTTAAGCTCCATGTTCCAATTAACATTAATGATCTTGACATGAACATAAATAAATAACAAAATAATTGGAACATGGATGAAATGAAATATTAATCCAAAACCATGTAAAACAGTAGCATAACTACCCAAATGATTCAGGGGTAAACAAGGTAAAATGGATAAACAGACTAGTGTGACCTATTAGGTCCCATCAAAATTAAACCTATGCATGAATAAGTGATATTAAAGAACATTATTGGGTAAAAAGTGGTCAAGAGCACAACTTGCCTTCAATGACACCTGCTCAGCTACTTCTATCTGCTGGGCACTAGGATCCTCAGTCACAGGCTCTTCTACTCGCCACAATACAAACAAACACAGTATAAAGGAGAAATTAACATCACACCAAACATGTAAACAAAATACATAATAATAATCTACACATTGAAATAAGAACCTAGGAACAGGAATCATTAATTTTGGAGTTATAGATTTTAAATTATGAATTTCCAAATGTTTTATGTGCTTGAAATAGGATTAAATGAGAAATTAATTTTCTTACTGTTTTCATGCCAAAACAGAGACTCTTGGTGATAAACAATAATACTATTAAATTATAGAAATTGGAATGGATCAATTTGGAATTAAAATGAATTAAATATGAATTTTCCAAGTTTCTAGAATTTATTTTGTATTAAAAACCAATTTCTATATTTATTTCTCTATTTTTATTCTCCTCTGGACTGGGCGTCAAATTTCAGAAATGTCAGGGGTTAATACAGAAAAATTCCTAAGACTCAGACAGCCCTGGATTGGACCACAGGTTCTAATCTCTAAAACTATAAGGGTTCTTTTGCAAATCGCGCAACCGAAGGGGTAAGGCGGACACGCGGCCGTTGGATAAAAATTGAAGGGCGAAGATTAGATCTATCCACACATCAATCGGCATTCGAAGAGGACCCTCGGATCCCAATCTAAAGGTCTCGATTCAATGTGCGCCAATCGCATCCCGACCGCCAGATCGAACATCAATGGATACGATTTAATCAAGCGAAGGGGTAAATTCACTTCTAATCCTAGCCATCCGAGGAGGATCGGTCGGCGCTAGGGTCTTCTTCTTACTTAGACAGCCCACCACGGCGGCCACAAAGCCGACACGGTGAGGTCCATTGCCGGCGAGTGCATCAAACTCTAATTCGACCGACTCTACTCACTATGGCAATGAAGACGGGTACTGGTGAGGGATTCATACCAGGAATTATACGCGTAGGAGAGTAGTCCACGGTGGCCCGTGGATTCCTGGCGAAACACGATCAACGGCGAGAAATCGTCGACGTTGGGCTTGCTAATCCGACGTAGAACACGATCCAACACATGCGGCGATCCTGGACGAGCACTCTCGGCAGCTCGCCGAGTGGCGATTCCCACTGCACAGACACGACAGCGGCAAGCTACCCCTCTCCCTTAGCAGATAAGTTCTGCGAGGCGAGCTGCACACTCACGGCGGTGGCGACAGCTCGATGTTCTCGCGTACGGAGTAACAGGGGCGGTTCCCAGTTCTAATTTATACTGAGGTCATCGGTCAAGGAGGGGAGAAGAAGTAGGCCATGATCCCTTGCCGCGGCGGCAAATTCGCGTGGGCGTTGCGGCGGAGAAGGAGGTGCCGACAAGGGGGCCCTGCTTGCTAGTGAAAAGCGAAGGAACTCGCGCGGGCAAGAGGCTGCCCAGTGGGGCCCAGCCATCGGCGCACATAATCCAGGTGGGTTGGCGCGGAGAAGGTGAGTATATGGGCCGCCCAAATTGGTTTGGGCCTAGCACAAGTTTCACCTTTTTATTTTTATTTTCTTTTTCTTTTCCCAATTTTTTTCCTTTCCATTTGAATTCCAAATTGAAATTTAACTCTGTGGTAAATCTACCTCAAATTAAGAGTATAATTTTGCACATACTATTGTTACCTTTATTTATAGTATTTATTTTGTATATACATTTTCTTTTCTTTCTCCACTTCTAAATTCTAGATTTTCTTTTATATTCCAAATTCCACTTTGGGACTTTATTTCTTTTCATATGATTTTATATTGTCACAAGATGCACACAAAAACAAAGTCCAGCATGATGCATAACTTAGTGGCATATATTTTATTAATTATTTGTTTTTGAATATGGTGTTCACATGTGATGGTGAGTAGAAATAACACACACATATGGATAAGGGAATTAATTTCTCCTTTTATATTATCTCTTACAAATTACAAACTGGGTATTACAAATCCTACCCCCCCTTAACAACAATCTCGTCCTCGAGATTTAGGAAGGACTAGGGAAAAGATGGGGGGAAATCTATGCGAAGCTCTTCTTCTCTTTCCCATGTAGCTTCATCTTCTCCATGGTGGCTGCATTGTACTTTGCACATCTTTATAATCTTGTTCCTTGTAACCCGAGTCAAAGTGTCAAGAATCTTAATAGGATACTCCGTATAGGTCAAATCTCCCTGAACACTGAGCTCCTCCATTGGTAACTGTTCCTCAGGGACACGGAGACACTTCTTAAGTTGAGACACGTGGAATACATTATGCACATCAGATAGATTATCAGGTAACTCGAGTTGGTATGCCATCTCCCTAACTCGCTTAAAGATTCTGAACGGTCCAATAAAGCGAGGGGACAATTTGCTCTTGACTTTGAATCTCCTCATTCCACGAAGTGGTGACACCTTGAGGTACACATGATCACTTTCCTCAAACTCCAGTGGTCGTCTTCTATTATCAGCATAGCTCTTTTGCCTAGTCTGAGCTACCCTCAAATTCTCCCAGATTATACGGACTTGTTCTTCTGCCTCTTGAATAAGTTCAGGCCCAAAGAACTGTCTTTCTCCAGTCTGATCCCAATATAGAGGAGTCCTACACTTCCTGCCATATAAAGCTTCAAATGGTAACATCTTTAGACTGGCCTGATAACTATTATTATATGAGAACTCAGCATAAGGTAGACTTTTATCCCAACTTCCTCCATGTTGAAGGGCACAAGATCTCAACATATCCTCAAGTACTTGATTAGTCCTTTCAGTCTGGCCATCAGACTAAGGGTGATAGGTTGTACTAAAGTTCAACTTAGTATTCTGTTGGGGGCTTGTTCTCAAATGCTATGAATTAAGAACAAGACAACATAAAAGTGTTAAATGTTAAACTCCTTCGTCCTTAAAAACAATATACCCCTTTGGATATAATGAATCTCGGACGAAGGTTACAAAAGAAAAGACCTACGTAAGGTTGATAAATGGTAAAACAGAGCAATCATATATAATACACGAATAATAATACCGGTATTATCATCAATGTATTTCTATTATTAAATTCATAAAAATGAATTACAAATGTACCTTCAGATTGATGTAAAGTAAAGGTACAGACGTGATGCGAAAAAGCGCATGCCAGGTCAGCGTGAACAGTACGGGAGTACTGTTCACCTATTTATAGGCACGGGACGCAGCCCTTGTAAAATTACATTGATGCCCCTTACATTTATCAATAACTCTATAGTAATTCTTCAAGGTCCAATTTGGCTTTTCATCTTTAAGTCGGTTCCTCTTTTCTGTCGTTATGCCGAAGCTTTTCTGGACATAGCTTCGTGATCGTCTTATCCTTCGTCATGATCGTTTTTCATTCCAGTCAAGCTTCGTCTTAACCCTGCTCTTGTATATCCGCGACCTGACTCTGAAGGTGCCTGTTCACATATTACACTCGGAAAACATTGTCAAACTATGTTTTTGAGGACCTTCGGGAGCCGAAGGCCCCCAACAGTAGCCCCTCGCAATATTAATTTACTGTAATGATAAATTCATATTGCGACATGGACGAAGGCTTTATGCCGAAGGTCCGAAAAAACACCTTCCTTTTGCTAGAATAGCAACAGTCATTGACAAGCGGGGCCCTCCAGTTTTTGACACACTGGGTGTATAAATACGAGCTCACCACGAGTTTATTTGGCACACTCTTTTGCCATCTGCTTTTTACTCACCCAGCTTTTCAGCCTGCACGCGACAGCATTTGCTCGGTTTTAAATTTTTAAGCTTCGGTTTCAAGTCTGGTTTGCCAGCATTCGCGAAGATGTCTGAGGATAAGAAAGTTGCTGGTGCTTCGAAGCTAAGTCTTTCTGAGGAAATGCACCTGGGTTTTCTTGAATCAATGTCGAAGACCAATACGGAGAAGATTGTCAGGGAGACTTTGGAGGGTTTATCTGAAGATACTGGCGACAATGATAGTTATGATGTGGATAGTGGTGGGGAGGATTCGAAGATCGCCCGTGGCGGCCTAGTCACTCAAATTTCGGAAAATCAACTATAAAGCAGGGTCACCTTGAAAATATGAGGGGGAGATATTTCCGAGATATATCCATCGCGAGGGCAGATGACGGAGAGAAAACTACGTCGACTCCCGAAGATAATGAAGTTGTGATCTTCCGAAGCTTTTTTAAAGCTGGGCTACGATTCCCTCTAAGCAGATTTGTGGTAGAAGTTCTGAAAATATATCAGGTTTACCTTCATCAACTTACCCCTGAAGCAGTGATAAGATTGGGAGTCTTCGTCTGGGCCATGAGGAGCCAGGGCCTGGAGCCAAGTGCAAAAGGCTTTTGCAATATACACGAGCTAGTATATGAGACGAAGCCCTGGGGTAAGGAGCAATATCATAATAATTTTGGTTGTTATAGCTTCGGTGCCCGCTCTGGGTCAAGCTGTCCCGTGCCAACTTTTCGGAAGAGATGGCCCGGGGAATGGATGAAGGAATGGTTCTATGTGAAGAACGATTTGAAGGTTCGAGAAGATATTAAAGATATCATCATGCGCCCTATCTGGCAGCGCTTCGGACTCCGGAAACCAAAGGTAGAAATGGACGAAGCAGCTGAAGAATGTCAGAGAGCCTTCGGCGTAGTCTGCTCTTTTATTGGGACCAGGGATTTAATGCAAGAGCACATTGCCTTCAGAGTGTGGCCACTTGCAGATAACTGGGAAATGCCGAAGGAGACCGTTAAAGAAACTGACGAGGGTGGGCTAATCAGGTTGAAATATACATTCAAGTATGGAGATAAATTCGTTGAACCAGATGATGATTGGCTAAAAAGCATTGAGAATGTAAGTGATGAATTGCTTGGGGCATACTCAAAGGCCGAAAATACTGCATTATCAGCGGCTTTCGGAGGCCGAAAGAAGAAGAGACTCAACCGAGTATTTGATGCAATTGGGTTTATCTACCCCGACTACTATTATCCAATGAGAGGCCAAAAAAGGAAAAATACTTCTCCTGCAAAGGTAATTGCTTCGGCTGCTCCTAGGGAGCCAGGGCCGAAGAGGAAGAAGGTAAAAGTGCTCACCCACCCTCCACGTTGTATTGAGCCGGCCACAGTGCCTGAGTTTATTGGTGAGGCTTCTTCGGCCACCGAAGCCAGAGAACCAACTCTAGCGCCAAAATCCGAAGAAATGGCCGAAGCACCAGCAATAGAGAAAACGGAAGTACCGAGAACTGAAGAAGGAAAAACATTAGACATTTTAAGTCCTTCATCAAAAGTTGAGGCAGCTAAAAGCCAAAAGGGGCCAGCAGCGACCCCGAAAAGAAAAAGGATGGTTAATGTGCTGGATGTTTTGGAGACAATTAAATCTTCAAGCATAACTCCAAAGAAAACCGTTGAAACTTGTGAAGTGCCTACTGAAGCCTTTGTTGCTGAAACTTCGAAGCAACAATTTGAAACTGAAGCTGGGCCTTCAGAGCCCACCAAGATACAACCTTTGGAAGCCGAAAAAATGCCAGAGGCAAGTTTAGAAGCTGAAAAAACAAAAACAACAGAGCCGATTTTGATTGAGGAAATCGACACTGCCACCCCCGAAGCATCTTCCAAAATACGTGATTATATTGTGCGACATGCTTCGGGGAAGAAACTTTCCGAAGAAGAGATTTTTGAAGCCAATCACTATGCCCGAGAACTGAAGTATCCGAGGGGGGCCGTAGTGTTCAATGGGACAAACGAAGATGACTTCCTATACTGTCTCCCAGACAATAAAGAATTATTCGTCTGCCGGGAGATGGCTAGAAGCATGGGGTTCCCGAAACTCGAAGCTGGCCTTTGCGCCATGACGAAGGACGATCTTGCGGATAGCCTGGCATACAATAGTCTGAAGGTACAAAAATTGTGAATTTTAAAGTTTATGAATTTTGAATTAGTCTTTTGTTCTTATGTTAACTCATTCATTCTTTTGAATAGGGCTTAATACTCAGCAATGCCTTAAGGGCACAGAAGAATGCCGAAGATGAGAGCTGCACCATTGCCCTTAACAACCTTCGAACAGAGGTTATCAGGCTAAGAAACGAAGCCTTGGAGAAGGACAAAATTCTGCTTACGTTGGTGGAAAAAATGAAGGAAGACAAAGCTAACTCTAAAACTCAAGCCGAAGCTCAGAAGCGCGAAATCGAAGATCTTCGGAAACAACTAGCCCGAAATAAAGAAGAACGCATTCTTGAAGAAACAAAACGAGAATTAAGTGATCAATGGGCAAATCATTTGGAAGTAAATGTTAAAGAGCTTCGTGCTTCGAAGAAGAGGTCCTATGATAAATCCATAGAGTGTGTTAAGAAAATAAAATCCAGCTTCGCCAGCGTTGGCGCGTTCTCTAGTGAAGAAAATTTCACAAGGGGAAATCCAGAAGGCCCGATTGAATGGATTAGTCATGAAGCTGATGCCTTCGACGAAATCTTGAATAGTCGCGGGGACATTTGTGCTTTTTCCGGCGCCAGGGGAATTGTTACTATTTTAGAGAAGAAAGGGTGCGAGCATGTGAAATCTTTGGCACAGTCTGAAGCTACTTTATCCTCTGAAGATATCAAAGACCCTTCAGCCGAAGCAAGCCAGGCCGGTGGAAAAATTTTCACTGACATTTGGGACAATGGCGGCCGAGAAATGGCTCAAGAGATCATTCAGAGAAGCGAAAAAGGCATCCATGATGCTAGGGAGGTAGCGAGAGCTGCTGAAAAAAGCACAGGGCCCGAAGGGCAAATAGGTATTAATTAGTGATTTTTATTTTGTTGTAATTTTTAATTTTGAACTTTATTCGTAGTTTGTAATAGTAATATAGCCGTGTCCTCTCCTCCCTCAGAACCCGCTGAGGCATCTGCGGACCCTCCCCTGAAGGGGGACGACGAAATTAGACAAATGGCCGAAGCCATCATGGACGAAGTTGTCAATCAGCTACTAAACGAAGCTGCAGAAGTAGTTCTTAGGGAAGATTAAATGCTATTGTAAAAATACTTGGAAAATGACATGTGTAAAACTTTGTAACTTTGAATGTAATATATAATCTATTTATGGTTCAATTTTTTACGATGCATGAATTTTTTTCATACATACCGCTTTTTGATCCTTCGGCGAAAAAACACCTTCCCTTCTTTTCATGCTTCGTAAAGAAAATCTTTTATGTATCACAAGAATTGCCATACTTCTTTGATGAAGAATCTCCAAACTTCGTGAAAACATTCTTTGAATCCATAAAAAAGTCTTATGTTGCCTCTCAAATGAAGCTACACTTCTTCTCAATTTATCTTGTGCCTTAGCACGATTTTCTCTTTTTCAAAACATTCTTCGAAGATCAATGTTGTGTCCCCTTCCTGTTCTACATGCGAAATGATGGATGATGCTTATGTTATGCAAAATGATGTAATGATGTTATGTTATGCAAAATGACATTTATGCTGAAAATACAAATATCCCTGCAATAGAGCACACAATCTATTTATCTCAGCGCTGACTTTTCGCTGTAAGCCTCCCTTAGGAGCTTCTTCGCCTTTTACTTTCAGTGGAATCAGCATTTATTTTTCGCTGTAAGCCTCCCTTAGGAGCTTCTTCGCCTTTTACTTTTAGCGGAATCAGCGTTTATTTTTCGCTGTAAGCTCTGCATTCCCTTTGGAACGACTTTCGAGCAGAAAACTTACACTGCGCTCCCTTAGGAACGACTTTTTATTACTTCGAAAAAGTTACGGCTCGTTCCTTAGGACAAGTTTTCGATAATCCGAAGGTTCTCCGTGCCTCCATAAATTCTTGTGCTTCGGCAACTCAAGCCTATGGAGGAGATATATTTTCATTATGATAATAAGCTAAACTGTTACAAGAATTTGAAAAACGATAAAAAACATTAAACTTCCCATAATTGTTCTTTACTACGAAGAAAGTAAAACTGAATGTGAAAGTGCAAAAAGCTGCTGTGGAGGTAGGATATTTTGTCAGTAAATGTGCTTCGACTCTGGCACAGTGCTATTGACTGTGCGAGCTTCGAATTCTTCTCTGAAGTCCCTCTGGGGGTGAGAGTGCTAGCTCCCTTCTGGCTGCGGAGCTCGTTGTATTAGTGGTGGCGGTGGAAGCTGTTGCCAGGAAGCTTGGGGTTGGCTTGCCGAAGCAACAGAGGCTGCAGGGTGATTGCCTACATATTCTGGAATGTAAGGCGAATGGTACGAAGCAGTATGCATAACCTGCTTCGGCTGGCTCTGTTGTGCTGCAGCCTCTGCTAGCTCCTTTTGCTTTTGAATGGTAACATGACACATTCTGGTGGTATGGCCCTTGCCTTCACCGCAGAATAAGCAGTAAATTTTTCTTGGTTGATCTCCAAATCTTCCCCCGAAGCCCCTGGCGCCTCTGCCTCTTGGCGCTGGCGGCCGAAAAGAGCTTTGCTATTGCCCCGAAGCTTGTTGTTGCCCCGAAGCTTGCGAGGAACACTGTGGCCTTTGCTGCTGACTCCCTTTGTCATCATTTTGAGTAGAATTGTGAATTGACCTGACATGCCTCGGATAAAACCTTCCTCCGAAGCCCCTGGTCATTTCTGAAAACCTGAGAGCTTCCTCCCTTCTTTGGCGAAAATCATTGTCAGCTCGAATATACTCGTCCATCTTCTGGAGCAGCTTCTCCAAAGTTTGAGGAGGCTTCCTGGCAAAGTACTGAGCTGAAGGTCCTGGCCGAAGCCCCTTAATCATGGCCTCAATGACAATTTCATTGGGCACTGTTGGTGCATGTGCCCTCAGACGTAGAAACCTTCGGACATATGCTTGAAGGTATTCTTCGTGATCCTGGGTGCACTGGAATAAAGCTTGAGCAGTGACTGGCTTCGTCTGAAAGCCTTGGAAGCTGGTTATCAACATATCCTTCAGCTTTTGCCATGAGGTGATTGTTCCTGGCCTAAGGGAGGAGTACCAGGTTTGTGCAACGCTCCTGACAGCCATGACGAAGGACTTTGCCATGACCGCTGTGTTGCCATCATACGAAGATATAGTTGCCTCATAGCTCATCAAGAATTGCTTCGGGTCTGAATGACCGTCGTACATGGGGAGCTGAGGTGGCTTATAAGACTGTGGCCAAGGTGTAGCCTGCAGTTCTGTTGACAGGGGAGAAGTATCATCAAAAGCAAAATTTCCATGATGGAAATCTTCATACCAGTCGTCCTCGTTGTAGAAACCCTCTTGATGAAGCTCTCTGCGCGGGGGCCTTTGATTCTGGTCATCTTGAGCGAGGTGTCGAAGCTCTTGAGCGGCTTCATCTATCTGCTTTTGAAGATCAGCTAGACGAGCCATCTTCTCCTTCTTCCGTTGGACCTGTTGATGGAGCATCTCTATTTTTTGGATTTCTTGGTCCAAGTCGTCTTCCGGAGGCGTTGGACTGGTGGCCTTCCTCTTCTGGCTTCGGGCCTCCCTAAGAGAAACGACATCCTGATTGGGGTCCAGCGGCTGCAGAGTGGCAGCCCCTGTCGCTGAAGCTTTTTTTGGCGGCATGACGAAGGTGATGCTTGCCGAAGGTTTTCAAAACTCAAAAAGTGGAAGTGAGTTCACCGGAGGTGGGCGCCAATGTTGGGGGCTTGTTCTCAAATGCTATGAATTAAGAACAAGACAACATAAAAGTGTTAAATGTTAAACTCCTTCGTCCTTAAAAACAGTATACCCCTTTGGATATAATGAATCTCGGACGAAGGTTACAAAAGAAAAGACCTACGTAAGGTTGATAAATGGTAAAACAGAGCAATCATATATAATACACGAATAATAATACCGGTATTATCATCAATGTATTTCTATTATTAAATTCATAAAAACGAATTACAAATGTACCTTCAGATTGATGTAAAGTAAAGGTACAGACGTGATGCGAAAAAGCGCATGCCAGGTCAGCGTGAATAGTACGGGAGTACTGTTCACCTATTTATAGGCACGGGACGCAGCCCTTGTAAAATTACATTGATGCCCCTTACATTTATCAATAACTCTATAGTAATTCTTCAAGGTCCAATTTGGCTTTTCATCTTTAAGTCGGTTCCTCTTTTCTGTCGTTATGCCGAAGCTTTTCTGCACATAGCTTCGTGATCGTCTTATCCTTCGTCATGATCGTTTTTCATTCCAGTCAAGCTTCGTCTTAACCCTGCTCTTGTATATCCGCGACCTGACTCCGAAGGTGCCTGTTCACATATTACACTCGGAAAACATTGTCAAACTATGTTTTTGAGGACCTTCGGGAGCCGAAGGCCCCCAACATATTCATATTCTCATGAAAGCTTCTCCAGAATCTTGAGGTAAAATGCGAACCTCGATCAGACACGGTCTTCTTTGGTACTCCATGTAAACACACAATCCGAGCCATATATAACTCTTCTAGTTGAGAACCTTTATAAGTAGTCTTGACAGGAATGAAGTGAGCTACTTTAGTCAATCTATCCACAATCACCCATATAGAGTCATATCCTTTCTGGGTGCGAGGCAATCCCGTAATGAAATCCATACCAATCTCTTCCCACTTCCACTCAGGTATCTTTAGTGGGTGTACTAGTCTAGCTGGCCTCTGGTGTTCAGCCTTAACTCTTTAACACACATCGCACATAGCCACATGTGCAGCCACATCTCTCTTCAATCCATACCACCAGTATTTCTACTTCAAATCCTGATACATCTTGGTGCTACTAGGATGAATAGAATAATCAGAGTCATGGGCTTCCTTCAATATAGTCTCACGAATGCCATCAATATCAGGGACACAAATCCTATCTTTGAACCATATGGTGCCTTGCTCATCCTCCGTGAACTCTGGACCTCTACCTTCAGTAATAAGATCCTTGATCTCTTGTATCTTAGCATCACCAGCCTTACCTTTACGAATTTCTTGTTCCATGGTAGCTTCCACATCAATAGTAACTCCTTTAGTGTGAGAAACTATCCCTAGGTTAAGTCTCCTAAAATCCTCAACAATCTCCTCAGGTAGCTGGGCCACAATAGCTGAATGAACGTGCTCCTTTCGACTCAAGGCATCTGCAACCAAATTCGTCTTGCCCGGGTAATAGAGAATTTCTAAATCATAATCCTTAATAAGCTCCAACCATAGGCGTTGCCTAAGGTTGAGATCCTTCTGAGTGAATATGTACTTCAAACTCTTATGATTCGTGTACACTTGACACTTGGTTCCCATGATATAATGCCTCCATATCTTAAGCGCAAGCACTACGGCTGCCAGTTCTAAGTCATGAGTGGGGTAGTTCAATTCATGTTTCCGCAACTGACGAGACGCGTAGGCAATCATGTGTCCTTCTTGCATCAGTACACATCCTAAGCCTTGGCCACATGCATCACAATAAATGTCAAATCCCTTCTGTAGATTTGGCATAACCAACACTGGGGGTGACATCAATCTCTTCTTCAGTTGATCAAAGCTATCTTGGCACTTCTCGTCCCACTTAAACTCTCTTCCCTTATCTAGAAGCAAGGTCATAGGCTTAGCAATTTTAGGGAATCCTTCAATAAATCTCCAATAATATCCTGCAAGTCCCAAGAAACTTTGAATCTCCGTAACTGTAGTGGGTATGCTCCACGCCATTATCTCCTTGACTTTAGCAGGATCTACTGATATCCCTCCATTAGAGATGATATGTCCAAGGAATGGCACCTCATCAATCCAGAACTCACATTTGCTATACTTGGCATAGAGTTGATTATCCCTTAACTTTTGTAGCACCAATCTCAGATGTTCCTCATGATCACTATCACTCTTAGAATAAATAAGAATATCGTCGATGAATACCACGACGAATCTGTCTATATACTCCACAAAAACACTTTATTCATCAGATTCATAAAATAAACTGGTGCATTAGTTAGTCCAAATGACATAACAGTGAACTCATATAATCCATATTTGGTTGAGAAAGCCGTCTTGGAAATATCAGAAGGCCTAATCTTCATTTGATGGTAACCCGATCGGAGATCAATCTTCAAGAATACCCTAGCACCTCTCATCTGATCAAATAAATCCTCAATGCGGGGTAACAGATACTTGTTCTTCACAATAACATCATTAAGGGATCTATAATCCACACACATCCTTTGCGATCCATCTTTCTTTTGTACAAACAGAACCGGCGCTCCCCAAGGCGAGGAACTCGGATGAATGTACCCAGCCTCTTGTAACTCCGTTAACTGCTTCTTAAGTTCTTTTAACTCTTCTATAGACATCATGTGTGGTCGTTTAGAAATAGGAGCAGTCCCAGGTAAGAGATCAATGACAAACTCCACTTCCCTATCTGGTGGCATCCCTGGTAACTCCTCTGGAAAGACATCCG
Organism: Zea mays; assembly: GCF_902167145.1. NCBI lineage: Eukaryota > Viridiplantae > Streptophyta > Magnoliopsida > Poales > Poaceae > Zea > Zea mays. Next base: position 83,094,645 of record NC_050103.1, on the reverse strand, counting down.
GAAAATCCCTAACCACATGGATGTTGTTTCCAACAAACTCCACATCTATGAAGAATGTTGCACGTCTAGTAGAGGTGGTTACTGTAATTGCAACGTCAAATCTTTCTCCTTTAGGGCTGGTGAGTTCTATTGTACCCCTACCACAGTGTATAATGGTCTTTGCCTTTCTTAACCATGAGATACCAAGGATTAGGTCTATGCTGCTTGCCTCTAATATTATAGCGATAGCCCCGAATTCTCTTCCCATAATTGTCAATGTCAATTTATGTGTCATATGATTCGCCTCAATAGGCCCTTTGGGTGTAATTACTAGCATTGGTGTTTTCATAATTTTCAGTTGTAACTCATTTGTGTTGGCATATCAAGCAGACATAAATGAATGTGTAGCACCAGAATCAAATAATATTGTTGTAGGAATTGTATTAATGTAAAACATACCAAGTGCATTGTCATCCCCATCAGGAGTAGCATCAGCACTGACTTGATTAACCCTGGCAATAGAGTATCCCTTGCCAGATCCTAGAGTCTGCTGCTTGTTTTGAACTAGGGTAGTAGCAATCCTCTATGGGCAAACATTTGCATAATGTCCATTCTTCCCACACTTGTAGCAAATAGTGCCTGCACTCTGTCCTAAAAACTTCGTCGGGGTACCAGTGGGGGTAGCCTAATGAGTCGGTGGAGTCCTCAGAGGTGAGGGCTGAGCTGGGCGCTGGCGTCCGCCAGTGCGAACTGGTGTGCCCTAGGGTGAACCGTAGCGGGGACGAACACTGTTGCTTCCCTGTCCCTGGGATATCGCCTTCCTCTTCAAATCTCCCAGCTGAACACGCTTGTGTTCAATAGCTAGGGCTTTATCGAGCAGCCTCTGGAATGATGGAAATGTATGAGCCACTAGAGCATACTACAGAGGTCCATTGAGTCCTTCAATAAAGTGCTCCTATTTCCTCTCATCTTCAGCAACTTCATCAAGTGCATATCTGGATAGCTGGATGAACTTATCGTGCTACTCGCTTACTGACATGCTCCCCTGCTTCAGAGACAGAAACTCTTTCTTCTTAATCTTCATCAGCCCAGCAGGAATATGGTAGTTTCTGAATTGAGTGGAAAATTCCGCCCATGTGATAGTATCAGCAGCATCGTGGGCAGCAGTGTATGAATCCCACCAATCAGCAGCAAGACCTGTCAGATGACTAGAAGCATATAGAACCTTCTCCCGATCAGAGCACTGAGCAATATTCAGCATCTTCTCTACAGACTTCAGCCAATCATCCACGTCCAGTGGATCAGGAGAGTTAGCAAATGTCGGTGGCTTGTGGCTCATGAACTCCCGGTGCTTGTCCCAGGGTGTAACTGGTGGTGGAGGTGGAGGCAGCGGTGCTTGCTGCTGTTGCTATTGCTGTTGCGCCCTTCTCTCCTGGTGTATCTCCTCTCACTCTTGGCGCAGCTTCCGGCATATCTCCTCCCGCTCTTGGCGCATCTCCTGGCGTTCCTGCCGCATCTGCGCGTGCATATCCGCCATGGTGTCTGCCATATGTTGCATTATCCTCATCTGAGCTGCAACTGCTAGGTCAACTCCGGCTGGTAGAGGATTCGGAGGATTCATCTTGGCTAGTTGTTGTTGTTGTCTAAGTACCCTCCGGTTGAATGGGCTAGCAGGTAAATCAATTCCACCAACCTTCCTGGTATTGACCATCTGAGTTAGAAACATATGGTAAGAGAGAAAGGATTGTAGACAAGGCAGGTAATTACGAGGCATGTTACTTTGGGGGATTTATTAGCTAAGCAGATTAATGTTTTACCTACCAAAGCTAATTCATTACCTTATGGTGGTACATGCTAAGATGTCCATTTATAATATCTCAATCAATCAAAGAAGCAAATCAGACATTTATCATCAGAACAATCAACCAACATTTTTAAATATAGAAAATAAATTTAAATTTTGTCTTAGGCTCCCTATCTCTTAAGAATGTCATAAATGTAGGAATCCAAGGTGTGAAATCTATCTTGTCTTAGAGTAGAAAAGATAAGAATAACCAGAGTATGACAACAAAAGGTGAGACAGGATCAAGATAAGATAAGTATAGAATGAATCAGAGTAAGGTAAGTTGGTAAGGGTTTTGTTCATTTCTATCTAGGTTTCGTCCTACAGTCAACATTTCCTTTGATACCACTTATGTCACACCCGGATTTAAGGGACAAAGCCGGGTGAATCTCATACATGCGCCAAAGAATACAACATACATAATAACAAAGTGTATAGAGATAAATGTCACAATATAATCAGAGTACTTATTACATAGCAGAAGTCTTTACAATATAAAAAATAAATCTAAATCGAACTAAAATCCATCTTTGGCGTCAATAAAGTCAACTAGGAGACGCCACCTAGATCAGATCAAACTCCTCGTTGTGTTGCTCCTCCTGAACCACCTGTTCTTCAACTATGGGGGGCGGGGGTGTGAGACAACAAGGGTGAGCTTACACATGATCATAGCTCAACAAGTTGTGGGGAAACCAGTGTGCATGAACTCACCAAAGGTGGGAGTTCATGTGATGTGTAAGGCTAATCAACAATAGGGGTTGAAGTTGAGCATTGCTTTTAATAAGTTGGTCAAATTTTATTAGCATTTACTAAATGTAAGTGAATACCAAACCATAATAAGAATAATAGAACAAAATTAATAAATAATCCCATGCAAGGCAAATGTCAAATTGAATTTAAGTTCCATATTTTAATCATGCGAGAGTCCTGAGCTACTCATGACCGTGAGCACGACTAGTATACCAGTTTTACACTTTGCAGAGGTTGTACCCTGTACCCACAAGTCATGTTACCCATCTGCCAAGGGATCGCGACTCCCATACACCTCTACCATGGAAGCGAGGTAGGGCAACACTACGAGGCCTTTACAAAGTTCCACTAGCTTCCGAAAACCTGCTACAGTTATGGGAAGAGCACTTGCAAGAATCCCCCGTCTGACCGCCATCGCAGCAAAATCAACCCGAGAACCTCCCTGCATGCAACTCGCCTACTGCCCTTGCCCCTTTCGGGTAAGGTAGTCTTCCACTAGCTTTCCTAATTAGTTAGCCAAGGGGTCCCATTCCTTCCTTGTGGTGGCACGTGTTTCTCAAGTTAAGCTCCATGTTCCAATTAATATTAATGATCTTGACATTAACAAAAATAAAATAACAAAATAATTAGAACATGGATGAAATGAAATATTAACCCAAAACCATGTAAAGCAATAGCATAACTACCCAAATGATTCAGGGGTAAACAAGGTAAAATGGATAAACAGACAAGTGTGACCTATTAGGTCCCATCAAAATTAAACCTATGCATGAATAAGTGATATTAAAGAACATTATTGGGTAAAAAGTGGTCAAGGGCACAACTTGCCTTCAATGAGCTCCTGCTCAGCTACTTCTATCTGCTGGGCACCAGGATCCTTAGTCACAGGCTCTTGTACTCGCCACAATACAAACAAGAAGTATAAAGGAGAAATTAACATTACACCAAACATGTAAGCAAAATATATAATAATAATCTACACATTGAAATAAGAACCTAAGAAAAGGAATCATTAATTTTGGAGTTATAGATTTTAAATTATGAATTTCCAAATGTTTTATGTGCTTGAAATAGGATTAAATGAGAAATTAATTTTCTTACTGTTTTCATGCCAAAACAGAGACTCTAGGTGACAAACAATAATATTATAAAATTATAGAAATTGGAATGGATCAATTTGGAATTAAATATGAATTTTCCAAGTTTCTAGAATTTATTTTGTATTAAAAACCAATTTCTATATTTATTTCTCTATTTTTATTCTCCTCTGGACTGGGCGTCAAATTTCAGAAAGGTCAGGGGTTAATACAGAAAAATTCCTATGACTCAGACAGTCCTGGATTGGACCGCGGGTTCTAATCTCTAAAACTATAAGGGTTCTGCAAATTGTGCAAAAGAAGGGGTAAGGCGGACACGCGGCCGTTGGATTAGAATTGAAGAGCGAAGATTAGATCTATCCGCACATCAATCGGCATTCGACGAGGGCCCTCAGATCCCGATCTAAAGGTCTCGATTCAATGTGCGCCAATCGCATCCCGACCACCAAATTAAACATCAATGGATACGATTTAATCAAGCGAAGGGGTAAACTCGCTTCTAATCCTAGCCATCCGAGGAGGATCGGACGACGCTAGGGTCTTCTTCTTACTTAGACAGCCCACCACGGCGGCCACAACGCCGACACGGCGAGGTCCATTGCCAGCAAGTTTTAATCCACGGCGAGTGCATCAAACTCTAATTCGCCCGACTCTACTCACTACGGCAATGAAGACGGGTACTGGTGAGGGATTCATACCAGAAATTATACGCGTAGGTGAGTAGTCCACGACGGCCCACGGATTCCTGGCGAAACGCGATCAACGGCGAGAAATTGCCGACGTTGGGCTTGCTAATCCGACACAGAACACGATCCAACACATGCGACGATCCTGGACGAGCACTCTCGGCAGCTCGCCAAGTGGTGATTCCTGCTGCACAGACGCGACAGCGGCAATCTACCCCTCTCCCTTGGCGGATAAGTTATGCGCGGCGGGCTGCACACTCACGACGGCGGCGACAGCTCGATGTTCTCGTGTACGGAGTAACAGGGGTGGTTCCTGGTTCTAATTTATACCGAGGTCATCGGTCAAGGAGGGGAGAAGAAGTAGGCCACGATCTCTTGCCGCGGCGGCAAATTCGCGTGGGCGTTGCGGCGGAGAAGGAGGTGCCGACAAGGGGGGCCCGCTTGCCAGTGAAAAGCGAAGGAACTCGCGCGGGCGAGAGGCTGCCCAGTGGGGCCCAGCCGTCGACGCACATAATCCAGGTGGGCTAGCGTGGAGAAGGTGAGTATATGGGCCGCCCGAATTGGTTTGGGCCCAGCACGAGTTTCACCTTTTTTATTTTTATTTTCATTTTCTTTTCCTAATTTATTTTTCCTTTCCATTTGAATTCCAAATTCAAATTTAACTCTGTGGTAAATCTACCTCAAATTAAGAGTATAATTTTGCACATACTATTGTTACCTTTATTTATAGTATTTATTTTTTATATACATTTTCTTTTCTTCATCCACTTCTAAATTCTAGATTTTCTTTTATATTCCAAATTCCACTTTGGGACTTTATTTCTTTTCATATGATTTTTATATTGTCACAAGATGCACACAAAAATAAAGTCTAGCATGATGCATAGCTTAGTGGCATATATTTTATTAATTATTTATTTTTGAATATGGTGTTCACATGAGATGGTGAGTAGAAATAACACACACATATAGATAAGGGAATTAATTTCTCCTTTTATATTATCTCTTACAAATTACAAACTGGGTATTACATCGGGAGTGAGGAGTGGTGCGTTGGGTTCGTAACAGAGAGATGGAGCAAGGGGAATGCTCAATTTATAGCGATCGTTTGTGTGCTTTGCGAATTTGGGACGGAAGTGCACACGGTAGTGAATAGATGAGTCACCAGAACTCATATACCATGGCGCTCAACGAAGTAAAGTCTCGCGGTGGTAATCGGCTGTCTCTCACAACCAACTGCGATGTGGTAACATGGTCTATGGCATGGCGCAATCGAGATAAACGGTGACCACCACAGTGATGGCCGCATGGCCACGTCGCCGGGCAAGTGGGTACGACAAGCTTGCTCCAGGGCCCAAGTTCACCCCCTCGGCGATCTTTTCACTCTGAGCAGTTATCCACACATCACCGGCACGAATCGTAATGCCGGCGTGGATCGTGGCGCGGGGATCACCGGCGGCAGGTTCAGAGAACCTAGGATCTTCTTTAGTTCACTGTTCACCACTGAATGGCTCATTCACCGGCCTGACAGCCCAAATTTTGGGGAATTTCTCTTCGATTTTCATGTAGTGAACTACCAATCCGACTGCATCAAAGTTGTTGCCCTATATACCAGCTTCAATTCGGTCATAGGGACCCTGGTCATTTGCTCACTAGATCGACCATAATCTAGCTTCAAAGTTGATCCAATACAACTGAAATTTTGATTTCAGATTAGGACTCGACTAACAGCCCGACTTCTAGGGTATTTTACTCCAATTTCTATACCATTCATGGGCTAGGTCACTTAATCAAACTTAAACAACTATAGTAGCTCTACAACTTTGTTATGGTGACTCATGACAAAATCCTCATAGATCAAGAGATACAGAGGCTTGAAGTTGTCCTGTTAACATTGTTTTCACAGTTAAGCATATGGGTGCTCTTGGATCTTTTGCAATTTACCCCAATTTGCACCATAAAACTTGTAAATCCCCAAACATGAAAGTTGCTTAAGTTTTGTTACTCTATCATCTTGATGTATACACTTTTGACTAAAAGTGCATAGAATTTGAAATCACCCAATTGTTGGGGGTATGCTTCGTAGCCGAAGATCCTGAAGAAAGAAAGACCTTCAGCGGATCCTCTCAAAAGCAAGGCCGAAGCTATCACCTATAAAGCTTCGGCACAGTGACTTGTTTCAAGACAAAGGAGTGAACCGACTTAAAGATGAAATGACCAACAAACCCGTGATAGTTTGTGTCGTGATTGTAATCAATTGTAAAGGGCATAAATATAATTTCACACAGGCTACGCCCTGTGCCTATAAATAGATGAACAGTACCCCTGTATTGTTCACGCAATCTTGTAATCACTGGCACATTACGCTGGAATTATTGCGTTCTGCCAAGGCGAAGGTATAAATGTACCTAAATATTATGTTTAAATATTTAGGTTTGTATAATAAAAAATATGAATAATCTTATGTGTTTTTGATATATCATTCCCTTATGTTTCATATTTTTTATATTTCATCCTACATTGTTTTATAACTTTAATCACGAAGGTACGACCTTCGTGATATCTTGCTCATGGCCTTCGTCTGAAGTTCATTAAATCCTTGGGGAGATAATGCTTCAGTGGACGAAGGGCATTAATATTTAACATTTTATGTTGCCTTGTTCTTAATTCATAGCATTTGAGAACAAGTTGATAGTCGCCTAGAGGGGGGGTGAATAGGGCGAAACTGAAATTTACAAATATAAACACAACTACAAGCCGGGTTAGCGTTAGAAATATAAACGAGTTCGTGAGAGAGGGTGCAAAAACAAATCGCAAGCAAATAAAGAGTGTGACACGCGGATTTGTTTTACCGAGGTTTGGTTCTTGCAAACCTACTCCCCGTTGAGGAGGCCACAAAGGCCGGGTCTCTTTCAACCCTTCCCTCTCTCAAACGGTCCCTCGGACCGAGTGAGCTTCTCTTCTCAAATCACTTGGGAATCAAACTTCCCGCAAGGACCACCACACAATTGGTGTCTCTTGCCTCAATTACAAGTGAGTGTTTGATCACAAGAAAGAATGCGAAAGAAAAGAAGCGATCCAAGCGCAAGAGCTCAAATGAACACTACAAATCACTCTCTCTAGTCACTAAGGCTTTGTGAGGAGTTGGGAGAGGATTTGATCTCTTTTGGTGTGCTTTGCAATGAATGCTAGCTCTTGTATAGTGGTTGGAAGCTGGAACACTTGGATGCAATGAATGGTGAGGTGGTTGGGGTATTTATAGCCCCAACCACCAAACATGACCGTTGGTGGAGGCTGTCTGTCGTATGGTGCACCGGACAGTCCGGTGCACACCGGACATGTCCGGTGCCCCAGCCACGTCACCAATACCGTTGGATTCCGACCATTGGAGCTTCTGTCTTCTGGGCCCGCCTGGATGTCCGGTGCACACCGGACATGTACTGTTTAGTGTCCGGTGCGCCAGTATGGGCGTGCCTGACTTCTGCGCGCTTCTGGCGCGCATTGAATGCGCCTGCAGGTGACCGTTGGCACGAAGTAGCCGTTGCTCTGCTGGTTCACCGGACAGTCCGGTGTACACCGGACATGTCCGGTGAATTATAGCAGAGTGCCTCTGGAAATTCCCGAAGGTGGCAAGTTTAAGTTGGAGTCCTCTGGTGCACCGGACACTGTCCGGTGGTGCACCGGACAGTCCGGTGCCCCAGACCAGAGGTGCCTTCGGTTGTCCCTTTGCTCCTTTGTTGAATCCAATACTTGATCTTTTTATTGGCCAAGTGTGAACCTTTTACACCTGTATAACTTATACACTAGAGCAAACTAGTTAGTTCAATTATTTGTGTTGTGCAATTCAACCACCAAAATTATTTAGGAACTAGGTGTATGCCTAATTCCCTTTCAATCTCCCCCTTTTTGGTGATTGATGCCAACACAAACCAAAGCAAATATAGAAGTGCATAATTGAACTAGTTTGCATAATGTAAGTGCAAAGGTTGCTTGGAATTGAGCCAATATTAATACTTACAAGATATGCATGGATCGTTTCTTCGTTTTTAACATTTTGGACCACGCTTGCACCACATGTTTTGTTTTCGCAAACTATTTTGTAAATCCTTTTGAAAGTTCTTTTGCAAATAGTCAAAGGTAAATGAGTAAGATTTGGCAAAGCATTTTCGAGATTTTAAAATTTTCTCCCCCTGTTTCAAATGCTTTTCCTTTGACTAACCAAACTCCCCCTAAATGAGATCCTCCTCTTAGTGTTCAAGAGGGTTTTGATATATCATTTTTGAAATACTACTTTCTCCCCCTTTTGAACACAATAGGATACCAATTGAAAATACTCTTTGAAAAACTAAGTTTGTGAAATTGGTGGTGGTGCGGTCCTTTTGCTTTGGGCTCATACTCTCTCCCCCTTTGGCATGAATCGCCAAAAACGGAATCATTAGAGCCCTTGAAGTACTTTCTTCCCCTTTGGTCATAATAAATGAGTTAAGATTATACCAAAGATGAAGTCCTTTTGCTCTCTCCCCCAAAGATGGAGAGTGGCACGGAGCGACGGCGAAGGATGAGTTACGGAGTGGAAGCCTTTGTCTTCGCCGAAGACTCCAATTCCCTTTCAATACACCTATGACTTGGTTTGAAATAGACTTGAAAACACATTAGTCATAGCATATGAAAGAGATATGATCAAAGGTATGTAGAATGAGCTATGTGTGCAAGTTAGCAAAAGAAATTGCGCGAATCAAGAATATTGAGCTCATGCCTAAGTTTGTTAAAAGATTGTTCATCAAGTGGCTTGGTAAAGATATCGGCTAATTGATCTTTAGTATTAATGTAAGAAATCTCGATATCTCCCTTTTGTTGGTGATCCCTAAGAAAATGATACCGAATGGCTATGTGTTTAGTGCGGCTATGCTCGACGGGATTATCCGCCATCTTGATTGCACTCTCATTATCACATAGCAAAGGGACTTTGGTTAATTCGTAACCGTAGTCCCGCAGGGTTTGCCTCATCCAAAGTAATTGCGCGCAACAATGGCCTGCGGCAATGTACTCGGCTTCAGCAGTGGAAAGAGCGACCGAATTTTGCTTCTTTGAAGCCCAAGACACCAAGGATCTTCCCAAGAACTGGCAAGTCCCCGATGTGCTCTTCCTATTGATTTTACACCCCGCCCAATCGGCATCCGAATAACCAATCAAATCAAATGTGGATCCCCTAGGATACCAAAGCCCAAACTTAGGAGTGTAAGCCAAATATCTCAAGATTCGTTTTACGGCCGTAAGGTGAGCTTCCTTAGGGTCGGCTTGGAATCTTGCACACATGCATACGGAAAGCATAATATCCGGTCGAGATGCACATAGATAGAGTAAAGAACCTATCATCGATCGATATACCTTTTGATCCACGGACTTACCTCCCGTGTCGAGGTCGAGATGCCCATTAGTTCCCATGGGTGTCTTGATGGGCTTAGCATCCTTCATCCCAAACTTGTTTAGAATGTCTTGAGTGTACTTCGTTTGGCTAATGAAGGTGCCTTCTTGGAGTTGCTTCACTTGAAATCCTAGGAAATACTTCAACTCCCCCATCATAGCCATCTCGAATTTTTGTGTCATGATCCTACTAAATTCTTCACAAGTAGACTCGTTAGTAGACCCAAATATAATATCATCAACATAAATTTGGCATACGAACAAGTCATTTTCAAAAGTTTTAGTGAATAAAGTAGGATCGGCCTTTCCAACTTTGAAGCCATTAGCGATAAGAAAATCTCTAAGGCATTCATACCATGCTCTTGGGGCTTGCTTGAGCCCATAAAGCGCCTTAGAGAGTTTATAGACATGGTTAGGGTACTCACTGTCTTCAAAGCCGGGAGGTTGCTCAACATAGACCTCTTCCTTGATTGGTCCATTGAGGAAGGCACTTTTCACGTCCATTTGGTAAAGCTTAAAGCCATGGTAAGTAGCATAGGCTAATAATATTCGAATTGACTCAAGCCAAGCTACGGGTGCATAGGTTTCACCGAAATCCAAACCTTCGACTTGGGAGTATCCTTTGGCCACAAGTCGAGCTTTGTTCCTTGTCACCACACCATGCTCATCTTGCTTGTTGCGGAAGACCCATTTGGTTCCTACAACATTTTGGTTAGGACGTGGAACTAAATGCCATACCTCATTCCTAGTGAAGTTGTTGAGCTCCTCTTGCATTGCCACCACCCAATCTGAATCTTGAAGTGCTTCCTCTACCCTGTGTGGCTCAATAGAGGAGACGAAAGAGTAATGTTCACAAAAATGTGCAATACGAGATCTAGTAGTTACCCCCTTATGAATGTCGCCGAGGATGGTGTCTATGGGGTGATCTCGTTGGATTGCTTGGTGGACTCTTGGGTGCGGCGGTCTTTGCTCTTCATCCTCCTTGTCTTGATCATTTACATCTCCCCCTTGATCATTGCCATCATCTAGAGGTGGCTCATTTGCTTGATCTTCTACTTCATCAACTTGAGCTTCATCCTCATTTTGAGTTGGTGGAGATGCTTGCGTGGAGAAGGATGGTTGATCTTGTGCATTTGGAGGCTCTTCGGATTCCTTAGGACACACATCCCCAATGGACATGTTCCTTAGTGCGATGCATGGAGCCTCTTCAATACCTATCTCATCAAGATCAACTTGCTCTACTTGAGAGCCATTAGTCTCATCAAACACAACGTCACAAGAAACTTCAACTTGTCCAGTGGACTTGTTAAAGACTCTATATGCCCTTGTGTTTGAATCATATCCTAGTAAAAAGCCTTCTACAGTCTTAGGAGCAAATTTAGATTTTCTACCTCTCTTAACAAGAATAAAACATTTGCTACCAAAGACTCTAAAATATGAAATGTTGGGCTTTTTACCGGTTAGGAGTTCATACGATGTCTTCTTGAGGATTCGGTGAAGATATAACCGGTTGATGGCGTAGCAAGCGGTGTTGACCGCCTCGGCCCAAAATCGATCCGAAGTCTTGTATTCATCAAGCATGGTTCTTGCCATGTCCAATAGAGTTCTATTCTTCCTCTCCACTACACCATTTTGTTGAGGGGTGTAGGGAGAAGAGAACTCATGCTTGATGCCTTCCTCCTCAAGGAAGCCTTCAATTTGAGAATTCTTGAACTCCGTCCCGTTGTCGCTTCTAATTTTCTTGATCCTTAAGCCGAACTCATTTTGAGCTCGTCTTAAGAATCCCTTTAAGGTTTCTTGGGTTTGAGATTTTTCCTGCAAAAAGAACACCCAAGTGAAGCGAGAATAATCATCCACTATTACAAGACAATACTTACTCCCGCCGATGCTTATGTAAGCAATTGGGCCGAAAAGATCCATGTGGAGTAGCTCAAGCGGCCTGTCGGTCGTCATGATGTTCTTGTGTGGATGATGGGCACCAACTTGCTTTCCTGCTTGGCATGCACTACAAACCCTGTCTTTCTCAAAATGAACATTTGTTAGCCCTAAAATGTGTTCTCCCTTTAGAAGCTTGTGAAGATTCTTCATCCCAACGTGTGCTAGTCGGCGATGCCAGAGCCAGCCCATGTTAGTCTTAGCAATTAAGCAAGTGTTGAGCTCAGCTCTATCAAAATCTACTAGGTATAGCTGGCCCTCTAAAACACCCTTAAATGCTATTGAATCATCACTTCTTCTAAAGACGGTAACACCTATATCAGTGAATAGACAGTTGCAGCCCATTTTGCATAATTGAGATACAGAAAGCAAATTGTAGTCTAATGAATCTACAAGAAAAACATTGGAAATAGAATGGTCAGGAGATATAGCTATTTTACCAAGACCTTTGACCAAACCTTGATTCCCATCCCCGAATGTGATAGCTCGTTGGGGATCTTGGTTTTTCTCGTAGGAGGAGAACATTTTCTTCTCCCCAGTCATGTGGTTTGTGCACCCGCTGTCGATGATCCAACTTGAGCCCCCGGATGCATAAACCTACAAAACAAGTTTAGTTCTTGACTTTAGGTACCCAAATGGTTTTGGGTCCTTTGGCATTAGACACAAGAACTTTGGGTACCCAAACACAAGTCTTTGACCCTTTGTGCTTGCCCCCAACATATTTGGCAACTACTTTGCCGGATTTGTTAGTCAACACATAAGATGCATCAAAAGTTTTAAATGAAAGACTATGTTCATTCGATGCACTAGGAGTTTTCTTCTTAGGCAACTTAGCACGGGTTGGTTGCCTAGAGCTAGATGTCTCACCCTTATACATGAAAGCATGGTTAGGGCCAGAGTGAGACTTCCTAGAGTGAATCCTCCTAATTTTGCTCTCGGGATAACCGGCAGGGTACAAAATGTAACCCTCGTTATCCTGAGGCATGGGAGCCTTGCCCTTAACAAAATTAGATAATCTTTTAGGAGGGGCATTAAGTTTTACATTGTCTCCCCTTTGGAAGCCAATGCCATCCTTGATGCCAGGGCGTCTCCCACTATAGAGCATACTTCTAGCAAATTTAAATTTTTCATTTTCTAAGTTATGCTCGGCAATTTTAGCATCTAATTTTGCTATATGATCATTTTGTTGTTTAATTAAAGTCATGTGATCATGTATAGCATCAATGTTAACATCTCTACATCTAGTACAAATAGAAGTGTGCTCAACGGTAGATGTAGAGGGTTTGCAAGATTTTAGTTCTACAACCTTAGCATGCAATATTTCATTTTTACTTCTAAGGTCGGAAATAGTAGCATTGCAAACATCAAAATCTTTAGCCTTAGCAAGCAATTTTTCATTTTCATTTCTAAGGCTAGCAAGAGAAATGTTCAACTCTTCAATCCTAGCAAGCAAATCATCATTAACATCTCTAGGATTGGAAGTTGAAGCATTACAAACATGAGAATCAACCTTAGCTAGTAAATTAGAATTCTCATTACTAAGGTTGTCTATAGTCTCATGGCAAGTGCTTAGCTCACTAGACAATTTTTCACATTTTTCTACTTCTAGAGCATAAGCATTTTTAACCTTAACATGTTTCTTATTTTCCTTAATTAGGAAGTCCTCTTGAGAATCAAAAAGGTCATCCTTTTCATGAATAGCACTAACTAATTCATTTAATTTTTCCTTTTGTTCTATGTTAAGGTTGGCAAAAAGAGAGCGCAAGTTATCTTCCTCATCACTAACATTTTCATCACTAGAGGATTCATATCTAGTGGAGGATTTAGATTTAACCTTCTTCTTTTTGCCGTCCTTTGCCATGAGGCACTTGTGGCCGACGTTGGGGAAGAGGAGTCCCTTGGTGACGGCGATGTTGGCGGCGTCCTCGTCGTCGGAGGAGTCGCTAGAGCTTTCGTCGGAGTCCCACTCCCAACAAACATGGGCATCGCCGCCCTTCTTCTTGTAGTACCTTTTCTTCTCCTTTCTTCTCCCCTTCTTGTCGTTGCCCCTGTCACTATCACTTGATAATGGACATTTATCTATAAAGTGACCGGGCTTACCACACTTGTAGCAAACCTTCTTGGAGCGGGACTTGTAGTCTTTCCCTCTCCTTTGTTTGAGGATTTGGCGGAAGCTCTTGATGACGAGCGCCATTTCCTCATTGTCGAGCTTGGAGGCGTCGATTGGTTGTCTACTTGGTGTAGACACCTCCTTCTTCTCCTCCGTTGCCTTGAATGCAACCGGTTGAGCTTCGGACGTGGAGGGATCATCAAGCTCATTGATCTTCCTCGAGCTTTCGATCATGCACTCAAAACTTACAAAATTCCCGATTACTTCCTCGGGAGTCATTAGTGTATATCTAGGGTTGCCACGAATTAATTGAACTTGAGTGGGGTTAAGAAAAATAAGTGATCTTAAAATAACCTTAACCATTTCGTGGTCATCCCATTTCTTGCTCCCGAGGTTGCGCACTTGGTTCACCAAGGTCTTGAGCCGGTTGTACATATTTTGTGGCTCCTCCCCTTTGCGAAGCCGGAACCGACCGAGCTCCCCCTCGATCGTCTCCCGCTTGGTGATCTTTGTAAGCTCATCTCCTTTGTGTGCGGTTTTGAGCACATCCCAAACCTCCATGGCGCTCTTCAACCCTTGCACTTTGTTATACTCCTCTCTACTTAGAGAGGCGAGGAGTATTGTTGTTGCATGGGAGTTGAAGTGCTCGATTTGGGCAACCTCGTCCTCATCATAATCTTTATCCCCTACGGATGGTACCTGTGCACCAAACTCAACAACATCCCATATACTTTTGTGGAGCGAGGTTAGATGAAATCGCATTAAATCACTCCACCTAGCGTAATCTTCACCATCAAATGTTGGTGGTTTGCCTAATGGGACGGAAAGTAAAGGTGTATGTCTAGAAATGCGAGGATAGTGTAGGGGGATCTTACTATACTTCTTGCGCTCTTGGCGCTTAGAAGTGACGGATGCCGCGTCGGAGCCGGAGGTGGATGCCGATGAAGAATCGGTCTCGTAGTAGACCACCTTCCTCATCCTCTTTTTCTTGTCCCCACTCCGTTGCGGCTTGTGGAAGGAAGACTTCTCCTTCTTCTCTTTGTGTGAAGAAGATTTCTTCTCCTTCCCTTTGGAGGAGTCCTTCTTCTTCTCCTTCCCTTTGGAGGAGTCTTTCTTCTCCTTTCTCTTGATGCGGGACTCTTCCGATGACGTGCTCCCGTGGCTTGTAGTGGGCTTTTCGCCGGTCTCCATCTCCTTCTTGGCGTGATCTCCCGACATCACTTCGAGCGGTTAGGCTCTAATGAAGCATCGGGCTTTGATACCAATTGATAGTCGCCTAGAGGGGGGGTGAATAGGGCGAAACTAAAATTTACAAATATAAACACAACTACAAGCCGGGTTAGCGTTAGAAATATAAACGAGTTCGTGAGAGAGGGTGCAAAAACAAATCGCAAGCAAATAAAGAGTGTGACACGCGGATTTGTTTTACCGAGGTTCGGTTCTTGCAAACCTACTCCCCGTTGAGGAGGCCACAAAGGCCGGGTCTCTTTCAACCCTTCCCTCTCTCAAACGGTCCCTCGGACCGAGTGAGCTTCTCTTCTCAACTCACTTGGGAATCAAACTTCCCGCAAGGACCACCACACAATTGGTGTCTCTTGCCTCAATTACAAGTGAGTGTTTGATCACAAGAAAGAATGCGAAAGAAAAGAAGCGATCCAAGCGCAAGAGCTCAAATGAACACTACAAATCACTCTCTCTAGTCATTAAGGCTTTGTGAGGAGTTGGGAGAGGATTTGATCTCTTTTGGTGTGCTTTGCAATGAATGCTAGCTCTTGTATAGTGGTTGGAAGCTGGAACACTTGGATGCAATGAATGGTGAGGTGGTTGGGGTATTTATAGCCCCAACCACCAAACATGACCGTTGGTGGAGGCTGTCTGTCGTATGGTGCACCGGACAGTCCGGTGCACACCGGACATGTCCGGTGCCCCAGCCACGTCACCAATACCGTTGGATTCCGATCGTTGGAGCTTCTGTCTGCTGGGCCCGCCTGGATGTCCGGTGCACACCGGACATGTACTGTTCAGTGTCCGGTGCGCCAGTATGGGCGTGCCTGACTTCTGCGCGCTTCTGGCGCGCATTGAATGCGCCTGCAGGTGACCGTTGGCGCGAAGTAGCCGTTGCTCTGCTGGTTCACCGGACAGTCCCGAAGGTGGCAAGTTTAAGTTGGAGTCCTCTGGTGCACCGGACACTGTCCGGTGGTGCACCGGACACTGTCCGGTGTACACCGGTTAGTCCGGTGCCCCAGACCAGAGGTGCCTTCGGTTGTCCCTTTGCTCCTTTGTTGAATCCAATACTTGATCTTTTTATTGGCCAAGTGTGAACCTTTTACACCTGTATAACTTATACACTAGAGCAAACTAGTTAGTTCAATTATTTGTGTTGGGCAATTCAACCACCAAAATTATTTAGGAACTAGGTGTAGGCCTAATTCCCTTTCACAAGTCCCCAACATTGGCGCCCACCTCCAGTGAACTCACTTCCACTTTTTGAGTTGATGGCTTCGTTCAACAACCAAGCTGGAGCTGCTTCAGCTACGAAGCTGGTACTCCCGATAACAGGCGGTTCATGCTCAGAGCCGACCAACAAGAAGCAAAAGAAGGAGGCACAGAGAAGGGTACAACATGTCATGGTGCAGGGACCCTTCATCAAGTCGAGATGGTCCCACATCCCAATTACCTTCTCCCAAGAGGACCTTCAGCTCAAAGACTACCCTCACAATGACGCTATGATTATTTCTTGCATTATCAAAGGATTTCTGGTCCACAATGTTCTAGTTGATACAGGCAGTGTGTCACACCCGGTTTTAGAAGGCAAACCGAATGCGAATCATGTACGTGCCAGGATCAGTTATTCACGTACACAGCAGTTACATAACATGGACATCATCACAAAGTGCTCAAAATAGTATTAAAAGGGAAGTAATAGTCGATTACATCATACGTCTGAGACGTCCATATAGTCTTTACAATAAATCAAAGTGCGGAAAAGAAACGTAGATAAACGCGGCCTTCACAGGCAGCCGACTGGGGGTTGCCGCTAACCCACGCCTAGAACTCGTCGTAGTCTTGGAACTCCTGGAAGTCTCCTTCCACAGCTTCATCTTCGCCTGAGCAGTGGTTGCAATGCTGACAACCTGGGGATGGGGGGGTTTGGTGTGTAGAGCAAGGGTGAGTACACATCAACATACTCAGCAAGTATCCTGTTTGGCTGTAGTGGACTAGCTTTATGTGGGGGGGGGGGGTAAGTCAAGCAGTTGCTTTTAGTTGGTCAGATTATTATTTACTAGTAGAAAGCCAGGTTTTAGCATTAACCCAAGTTATTAGCCCGATGTACCCTTTCCAAACGGAAAGAATACCACTTACCAGCACCATAGTCATAACCAAAACCATCGATCTCATAACCACTTGTAAACCAAAGTGTCTCTGATCAAGTACCACTAATCACAGGAGCTCCCTTGGCCGCTCATAACCGCGAGCACGGCTGATATATCAGTTTTCAAACACTCTGCAGAGGTTGTGCACTTTACCCATAAGCCGTGATTCCCTTTCTGCCCGGAGATCATGACTCTCCATTGATCACTACCAAGGTGACCCAGCAGGGCATCACTACGTAGCCTTTACAAAGATTCCCCGGGGCTGTAGCCACCCGTTAGGTTTCCTAAATGTACCGCACTCCTCCCCAAGGGACAAATCAACCTTGGCAGAGCGAGCCGCATACACCGAGCCCCATTGACGGCACGACGGCTAAGTGATCTACACCCCGGATCCTCTAATTATTCAGCTAAGGGCATCCCATTCCACCCTCATGGTTGCACTGTTTTCCCGGGCGGTCATCCATAGAACAGGTCCTTACGGAGAGGCACTCGAGAAACCGCTCGAGCCCCCTTAAGGCCACAAGTACAACATCATAATAAGAGAATGGAAAACAGCGTATCATAGATAATCTCATTATGTTCATTGATTAGAGTTGAGCAATAGCATGAAGCTAAACAATAATAATCCAACCCAAATAGGTAAACAAGGACATGGATAACAAAAGCTAGTCAATCCTTAGGTATACATGTGTAATGCGGGAGGTGAATTAAAGAATGTATAGGACAGAGATAGGTCAAGGGACACTTGCCTCCACCAACCGACTGCTGCTCAGGGGCTTCTCCTGCGAGTTCCTCGGGCTCTTCAACCGGATCGTTCTCTATGCGATTGCAAGCATACATACATCCATCCATTCGAATTAGGAAACAAACAGTAGACCATACAAGAGAACAAATAAAGTAAATATGCATAGAATGTCACATACGATAATGCACTTACCACGGTTAGAAAGAAACGGGGAAAGGTCTCGCGGGGTTAAGGCTTACATCGAAACACGTTACGAGTAGGCGAATAACTAGACGTTACGTGCTCTAGTCCAATTAGCCCTAACAAAAAGGATTAGCTACATGCACTACTAGAAACATAACTACTTTCAGTTGATCAACATCAAATGGGATAGATAATTAACTATATGAATTAACTGACGTAACCAATTTCTAAATTGAGACTCCTATTTTATTAATCTAAACAACGCGGTCACACGCATAGAATGCACGGGGGGGTAGACGGGGCGTCTGGGGGTAGACGGGGCACGACGGGTCGCGCCAAGGCACGCGCACTAATCGAGCACGCGCGCGAGGCCGCACGCACACGCCACGGACTAGCCGTGCGCACGTCGGGGCCGAGCGCTAGCCGAGCTCAAAGCCGCGCGCCATAGGCACGCTGGGCCAAGCTCGAGGCCACGCAGGGGCCGACACGACGCGAGCAAGGCACGGCGGGGCGAGTGGGCAAGCACGCCGGGGCAAGCGAGCACGAGCGAGCGAGGACGCGGCCGGGCGAGGCCGGGCGCGGGCGGGCGGTCGAACCGGGGCACGAGGGCGGCCGAGCACGAGGCGGGGCGGGACGGCTCGCCGGGGCGGCCAGGGAGCCGGGCCGAGCGGGCGAGGCTCGCCGAGCCGGGGCCGGGCGCGGCGAGGGCCGGCCGAGCCGGGGCCGGGCACGGCGAGGGCCGGCCGAGGCCGGGCGGCCGAGCCGAGCGACAGGGGCGGGGCGGCGCGGGGCGGGCTCGCCGGACGAGGGCGCGGCCGGGCGGCTCGCCGGCGCGCGCGCGGGCGCGGGGCCGGGCGCCGGGGACGGGCGCGGGGCGCGCGCCGGGCGCGGCCGGGCCGAGCCTAGCTCGCCCATGGCACGGGGAGGCTCGCCGACGGATGGGAAGGAGGAGGGAGAGGAGGGAGAAGAGGGGGAAGGGAGAGGGAGGGGCTCACCGCGGGCGGGAATGGCGGCGGTGGCGCGCAGGGGCGGCGGCGGCGGCGCTAGGGCAAGGGGCGGCGTCAGTTAGGGTTTGGGGAGAGAGAGGGTGAGAGAATGACGGGCGGGGCCCGCGGGGAGGGATTTTTGGAAAAAGAAAAGGGAGGGGGCGGTTGGGCCGGCTGGGCCCAAAAGGGGGGGGGAGGGGGGCGCGCGGCTGGGCCGCCGCGAGGCCCACGCGCGGGGGGGAGGGGGGGCGGCTGGGCCGAAATGGGAAAGGGAGAGAGGGAGAGAAAAAGAAAAGGGTTTTCTTTTTTTCTAAAATCTAATTTTCTTTGGATGAATGCTTTCACATTTTTAAACAATCAAAAAGTATGCATGGTTCGGCATGGTGCATCACCCAAAATAAAGTATTTTAAGGTTTTGCTTTACACGGGGTCTAAAGCCAAAACCCGCTATAACTTTGGAAAAGATCAAGGTTTAGCGAGGGAACGAGAAAAGAAAAGGGTAACACCTGAATTTGGTGAGAGAAAAGAAGAAAAAAATTCTACCCCCAAATTCAGGGCGTTACAAACCTATCCCCCTTAAAAGAATCTCGCCCTCGAGATTCAGGGTTGGCTAGCAAAGAGCTCAGGGTATTTAGCCATCAAATCATCTTCACGCTCCCAGGTTGCTTCTTCCTCAGAATGGTGATTCCATCTAACTTTGCACATTCTGATGGTCTTCCTTCGGGTGACTCTGTCTGCAACCTCAAGGATTTGCACTGGCTTCTCATCGTAGGTCAAGTCATCCTAGACTTCAAGACCTTCCACTGGCAACTGCTCTTCTGGCACACGCAAGCACTTCTTCAACTGAGACACATGAAAGACATCATGCACAGCAGACAAATTTTCTGGCAGACTGAGCTGATAGGCCACTTCTCCAGGCCTTGAGAGAATTCGGTACGGACCAATGTAGCGGGGTGCTAGCTTGCCTTTGACTCCTAATCTTCTGACTCCTCTGATCGGTGACACTTTCAGATAGACAAAGTCTCCGACTTCAAAACTCAGCTCTCTTCTTCTTGTGTCTGCATAGCTTCGTTGCCTCGATTGCGCTATCTTCAGATTCTCTCGGACCATCTTGATGTTCTCTTCAGCTTCAAGTAGAATGTCTGGCCCAAACACCTGCTTTTCTCCAGGCTGATCCCATTGCAACGGAGTTCTACAACTCCTTCCGTAGAGCGCCTGAAATGGTGACATCTTCAGACTGGCCTGGTAACTATTGTTATAGGAAAACTCTGCATAAGGCAATCTCTTGTCCCATTCGGACTGATCTTGCAACGCACAGGCTCTCAACATGTCTTCAAGAATTTGATTGGTCCTTTCGGTCTGGCCATCTGTCTGCGGGTGGTAAGCTGAACTGAAATTCAGATGTGTGCCCAAGGCTTCATGCAACTGCTGCCAGAAATGAGAGGTGAACTGCGTTCCTCTGTATGACACTATCTTCTTTGGCACACCATGAAGACAAACGATCCGAGACATATACAATTCTGCCAATACTGCACTGCTGTAGTTGGTCTTGACAGGTATGAAGTGGGCTGACTTGGTCAAGCGGTCCACCACTACCCAAATGGAATCATAGCCGGCTTGAGTGCGAGGCAATCCGACTATGAAATCCATACCAATTTCATCCCATTTCCACTAAGGGATCTGCAACGGTTGCAACAATCCAGCAGGTCTCTGGTGCTCTGCCTTAATTCTTCGGCAACTATCGCACATAGCCACATGCTCTGCGATTTCCCTCTTCATTCCGTACCACCAGAATTTCTTCTTCAGATCCTGATACATCTTCTCACTGCCAGGGTGAATCGAATAGGCTGTCTCATGAGCTTCCTTAAGGATCAACTCCCGAATAGACTGGACATTGGGAACACACAAGCGGTCTTTGAACCATATCACGCCTTCTGCATCTTCTCGAAAATCTTTGCCTCTGCCATCTAGAATCAGTCGCCGGATCTCACTGATTTTCTCATCATTCTTCTGCGCTTCTTTGATTTCACGCTCTAAGGTAGGTTCCAACTCAACTGTGACTCCTCGCAAATTGTTCAGAAATCCGAGACTCAACCTATCAAACTCCTTGGCCAACTCATAAGGCATCGGACGAGCGACCATCAGATTGATCTGACTCTTCCTGCTCAAAGCATCTGCCACTACGTTTGCTTTGCCTGGATGGTAATGGATCTCCAACTCATAGTCTTTGATCAACTCTAACCATCTTCGCTGCCTCATATTCAACTCTGACTGAGTGAATATGTACTTTAGACTCTTGTGGTCTGTGTAAACATTGCATTTCTGCCCATACAGATAGTGCCTCCATGTCTTCAGTGCGTGAACCACTGCTGTCAACTCTAGGTCATGGATTGGGTAATTCTTCTCATGAACCTTCAACTGTCGGGACGAGTAAGCCACAACTCTTCCCTCTTGCATCAACACGCATCCCAAACCAGTGTAACAAGCATCACAATACACCGAGAAAGGCTTGTGCACATCAGGCAAGACTAAGACAGGCGTTGTAGTCAACTTCTCTTTCAGCGCTTCAAAGGCCTCTTGACATTTCTGGGTCCACTTGAACTCAACCTTGTTGCCTAGCAACGCTGTCATTGGTTTCACAATCTTCGAAAACCCTTCAATGAATCGCCGATAATATCCGGCCATTCTAATGAAACTCTTGATTCCTCGAGCATCTGTTGGCGCTTTCCAGTTCAGAATGTCTGCCACTTTCTTCGGATCCATAGCCAATCCTTCTTTGTTGATTATGTGACCCAAGAACAGGACTTCATTGATCCAAAATTCACATTTGCTCAACTTTGCATACAACTGGTGCTCTCGCAATCTCTGCAATACCATCCTCAAATGACTTGCATGCTCTTCTTCGCTTTGAGAATAAATCAGAATGTCGTCAATGAATACCACCACAAACTTGTCGAGATAGTCCATGAATACACTGTTCATCAAGTTCATGAAGAACGCTGGCGCATTGGTCAAACCAAAAGACATCACTGCGAACTCATACAAACCATACTTGGTAATGAATGCCGTCTTCGGAATGTCCGAAGGTCAGATCCTGAGCTGATGATAACCTGACCTCAAATCAATCTTGGAGAACACACTGGCTCCTCTCAACTGGTCGAACAGATCTTCAATTCTGGGCAAAGGGTACTTGTTCTTGATCGTGACTTCATTCAAAGCTCGATACTCGATACACATCCTTTTGGTACCATCTTTCTTCTCCACGAACAAGACAGGAGCGGCCCAAGGCGAGGTGCTTGGCCGAATGTAACCTTTCTCTGACAGCTCATCAATCTGCTTCTTAAGTTCAACCAACTCTGGTCCGGATATTCTGTAAGCTCTCTTAAAGATAGGGGCGGTTCCAGGAAGAAGCTCTATGGCAAACTCAACTTTCCGCTCTGGTGGCATACCCGGTAAGTCCTTTGGAAACACATCTGGGAACTCAGACACAACCTTGATACTCTCAATCGGGTCTGCTTCACTGCTATCGACAGCTATCTGATAACAACTTCCTTTCTTTGGCTCAGGCGGGACTAACTCGGTCACCACTTCCTCTCCTAGTGGGGATACCAACTTGATTGTCCTCTTATCGCAACTGATAACTGCCCGATACTTATCTAGCCAATTCATCCCTAGGATGACATCTATGCCCTGAGTACCCATCACTATGAGATTAGCGGAAAACGCTATCCCCCTTATTTCCACACATACATTCAAACAAATGCTATCGGCTCGAATTCTACCACCGGCTGAGTCAATTTGAATGGGGGTTGACATGGTAGTAATTGGAAGATTATGTGCTTCTACCCATGATGCAGTAATGAAAGAATGCGTTGCTCCAGTATCAAATAACACTTCTGCAATATGGGAGTCGACTCGGAACATACCTACTATCATGCCGGGGGTCTCCTGAACTGCTTCAGCCTCCAAGTGGTTCAACCTTCCATGATTATAGCGCGGCTGAGAGCGGTTGCCTGATCCAGGCTGAGGCACGTTCTGCTTTGCTGGGGCGTTGGGGCCTGACTGCTGCTGGGCTGCCTTCTTCCGACATTGCATCACCCAATGGCCTTGCTCTCCACAGTGGAAACATGCTCTGTTTCCAACCTGAGCTGGTGCTGCCTGATTGTTCTGCTGGTTTGCTGGGGCAGGAAGGCGAGGTGCCTGCTGATTCTGCCTCTGAAACTGACCTCCTGACTAATTGCTCTGACGGTTCTGATACTGGTGCTGAGGATACTGCCTTTGGAGTTGCTGATGTTTCTGAGGTGGACGCTGGTTCTGCCTGAACTGCTGAGGTTGATTGCCTGAGAAACGAGGACGATTGCTGCTTCCAGGCTGGGGTCCACTGATCTTGCGCTTACGATCCTCCATCTCCTTACGCTTCCTCTCTGTCATGATTGCTCTATCAATCAGGTGCTGGAATGTCGGGAAGGTGTGATTCATCAGTTGGTACTGCAGAGGGTCAACCAAGCCTCTCAGGAAACAGTACTGTCGCTTGGCGTCGGTGTTGACATCTTCAGGAGCATAGCGAGACAACTGCAGAAACCTGTCCTGGTACTCACTGACAGACGATGGCCCTTGCTTGAGGGCCAGGAACTCCTCCTTCTTCACTGTCATCAGACCCGCAGGCACATGGTACTGACGAAAGCTACCTCTGAACTCTTCCCAGGTGATGGTGTCGGGGTGGGCATGGGTGGCGAGGTAAGACTCCCACCATGACTGGGCTGCTCCTCTCAACAGACGGGGACCATACAGGACTTTCTCCCTATCATCGCACTGAGCGGTATGCAACTCCCGCTCCACAGTGCGCAGCCAGTCTTCAGCATCCATGGGGTCAGAAGAATGAGCGAACGTTGGTGGATGACCTCTCATGAATTCAGCACGTTTGTCTCTGGGCATCTGAGGCATTTGAGGCTGAGGTGGGGCCTGCTACTGTTGCTGCTGCTGCTGCTGAATGGCAGCCAAAGTCTGACCGATGGCTTGAACTGCCTGAGTCTGCATCAGAAACATCTGCTCGATCGACATCGGGGGCGGGGGCGGCAGATGCTGTTGCTGGGGCACTTCCTCCTGTTGAGCGGCTCGCTCCTGCTGAGCACGCCTTCCTCCTCTGCGCCTGTTCTCTGACATCTGCAGAATGCAACCACACATCAGAACTGATCTGGCAAATCTTGCAGCATAAGAAAAGAGTATAGAATTCTTCAACAGCACTGAACAGATGAGCATCTTCACTGATCTCCAACACAGACCACACAGCTTCTCAGATAAAGGGGAAAGTGGAATAAAAAAGGTTTCCCAACTATATAACTAACTCCATTAACATAATAGGTAAACCAAAATGCAGGGGATACCCACACTCTGGTGACAGTCATTACAAAGATCCAAACCAAACATATTTCATCATGACAACCATAAATGCACAGGATATAGCAAACTACCCTGTCTAACTAAGACTAACTAAGACCGAGACTAACGCTAAGACTGTAGCTTCTACATATATATTTCGTATTAATTACAAGATCCAACTCTAACGAGCTATGGTTCTAGAGTTATCTTGGTATTGCAGTCGGGATTGCCATAAGACTGGTGTCCACGCCGAGGTGAGCGGTACGGGTGCTGAGTCCCAACGGGAGCGGGGGAACCACCATCCAGGTGACGACGTTCTGCGCGCTCAGCCCGCAGCAGGGCGATCTCAGCACGAGCCCTACTCAGCTCGTCTAGTGCATGGTCCAGCTCCGTGTTTAGCACGGCGGCTAGGTTGACTGTGCTGCTCAACCTATGATTGTCCTCACCGACAGGTGAGACAATCACGCCTCCTGTGCTGCCAGATGGACGGCGAGGGTAATACTTCAGGTCGAGACCGTCAGCTACCCCACCGAGAACCGAGCAGTAGTGCGAAAGCGCACGCCGTGCAGCATCTTGCATGGCCGCCTCAGCTGAGTCCCGCTCAGAGATAGAATAGTGCTCTGAGCAAGCCTCCGCACCCTGGAGACTGTTCTCCGGACGGCGCACCAAGCAGGTTGCCTCCCAGCGGTCCGGGTAGACCCCGCGACTATGCTGGTAGACCACACAGCGATACTCGATGGACCAAGTACGCCGGTTAAGTGCCCGACGTAGCAGGGTGTCGAGCGCATCGTGGAAGTGACACCCGCGAGCAGCGTCACGAGTGATGGGTCGAGCAACCCATCCTTCCGGCTCCTGGTCAGCAGAAAGGTCGGTGTCGTGGCTCGAGCTGTCGTTGCCACCTCCGTCGTCTGGGTCTCCTCCAGCAGCTACTCCAGAGGCTGGGGCGCCCAGTGGTGGTGCAGGGGGCGCCTCCAGGGGAAGCACGGGGGAGCAGCTCCTCACGGACTCTATCTCCTGCTGGAGCGAGAAGGAAGAGCCCTGCTGCTCCTGTCGTCGACGTTCCTGCTCCTCATGCAGGCGGTGGTGCAGTCTCTCCAAGTGGCTGGACTGTCCGGCCACAGGACGGCGAAGCGGACGCTCAGCAAGGCGGGAGGGTAAGAAGGGGATGACGGACTTTCGTGCAGTGTGTCTAAGTCGAGCCATCTACAAAAGACATCGCAAGCAAAAGAGTGAGAACAGAATTAATATGACCAGCAAATAATAAACCATAAGTAAATGAAGGATTAGAATAAAACATGATTTTCAGCAAGGTATTATATATAGTAGAACATAGGTGTGGTCGGTATGACCAACTTTTGAAGGGATATCAAAGTCAAGGCAGGGACAGAGGTCTATAGTCCTTAGAACGACCATTCTATTCTAGGTTAGCAGTCCTACAGTCAGCACGGCTTTGATACCACTTATGTCACACCCGGTTTTAGAAGGCAAACCGAATGCGAACCATGTACGTGCCAGGATCAGTTATTCACGTACACAGCAGTTACATAACATGGACATCATCACACAGTGCTCAAAATAGTATTAAAAGGGAAGTAATAGTCGATTACATCATACGTCTGAGACGTCCATATAGTCTTTACAATAAATCAAAGTGCGGAAAAGAAACGTAGATAAACGCGGCCTTCACAGGCAGCCGACTGGGGTTGCCGCTAACCCACGCCTAGAACTCGTCGTAGTCTTGGAACTCCTGGAAGTCTCCTTCCACAGCTTCATCTTCGCCTGAGCAGTGGTTGCAATGCTGACAACCTGGGGATGGGGGGGGGTTTGGTGTGTAGAGCAAGGGTGAGTACACATCAACATACTCAGCAAGTATCCTGTTTGGCTGTAGTGGACTAGCTTTATGTGGGGGGGGGGTAAGTGAAGCAGTTGCTTTTAGTTGGTCAGATTATTATTTACTAGTAGAAAGCCAGGTTTTAGCATTAACCCAAGTTATTAGCCCGATGTACCCTTTCCAAACGGAAAGAATACCACTTACCAGCACCATAGTCATAACCAAAACCATCGATCTCATAACCACCTGTAAACCAAAGTGTCTCTGATCAAGTACCACTAATCACTGGAGCTCCCTTGGCCGCTCATAACCCGAGCACGGCTGATATATCAGTTTTCAAACACTCTGCAGAGGTTGTGCACTTTACCCATAAGCCGTGATTCCCTTTCTGCCCGGAGATCATGACTCTCCATTGATCACTACCAAGGTGACCCAGCAGGGCATCACTACGTAGCCTTTACAAAGATTCCCCGGGGCTATAGCCACCCGTTAGGTTTCCTAAATGTACCGCACTCCTCCCCAAGGGACAAATCAACCTTGGCAGAGCGAGCCGCATACACCGAGCCTCATTGACGGCACGACGGCTAAGTGATCTACACCCCGGATCCTCTAATTATTCAGCTAAGGGCATCCCATTCCACCCTCATGGTTGCACTGTTTTCCCGGGCGGTCATCCATAGAACAGGTCCTTACGGAGAGGCACTCGAGAAACCGCTCGAGCCCCCTTAAGGCCACAAGTACAACATCATAATAAGAGAAGGGAAAACAGCGTATCATAGATAATCTCATTATGTTCATTGATTAGAGTTGAGCAATAGCATGAAGCTAAACAATAATAATCCAACCCAAATAGGTAAACAAGGACATGGATAACAAAAGCTAGTCAATCCTTAGGTATACATGTGTAATGTGGGAGGTGAATTAAAGAATGTATAGGACAGAGATAGGTCAAGGGACACTTGCCTCCACCAACCGACTGCTGCTCAGGGGCTTCTCCTGCGAGTTCCTTGGGCTCTTCAACCGGATCGTTCTCTATGCGATTGCAAGCATACATACATCCATCCATTCGAATTAGGAAACAAACAGTACACCATACAAGAGAACAAATAAAGTAAATATGCATAGAATGTCACATACGATAATGCACTTACCACGGTTAGAAAGAAACGGGGAAAGGTCTCGCGGGGTTAAGGCTTACATCGAAACACGTTACGGGTAGGCGAATAACTAGACGTTACGTGCTCTAGTCCAATTAGCCCTAACAAAAAGGATTAGCTACATGCACTACTAGAAACATAACTACTTTCAGTTGATCAACATCAAATGGGATAGACAATTAACTATATGAATTAACTGACGTAACCAATTTCTAAATTGAGACTCCTATTTTATTAATATAAACAACGCGGTCACACGCATAGAATGCACGGGGGGGGGGGGGGGGGTAGACGGGGCGTCTGGGGGTAGACGGGGCACGACGGGTCGCGCCAAGGCACGCGCACTAATCGAGCACGCGCGCGAGGCCGCACGCACACGCCACGGACTAGCCGTGCGCACGTCGGGGCCGAGCGCTAGCCGAGCTCAAAGCCGCGCGCCATAGGCACGCTGGGCCAAGCTCGAGGCCACGCAGGGGCCCACACGACGCGAGCAAGGCATGGCGGGGCGAGCGAGCAAGCACGCCGGGGCAAGCGAGCACGAGCGAGCGAGGACGCGGTCGGGCGAGGCCGGGCGCGGGCGGGCGGTCGAACCGGGGCACGGGGGCGGCCGAGCACGAGGCGGGGCGGGACGGCTCGCCGGAGGGCGGCCGGGGGCAGGGCCGAGCGCGGCTCGCCGGGGGCGGCCGGGCACGGGGCGGCGCGGGTCGTCGGGCCGAGCGGGCGAGGCTCGCCGAGCCGGTGCCGGGCACGGCGAGGGCCGGCCGAGGCCGGGCGGCCGAGCCGAGCGACGGGGGCGGGGCGGCGCGGGGCGGGCTCGCCGGACGAGAGCGGGGCCGGGCGCGGCCGAGGCGGGGTCGGGGAGGGCGCGGCCGGGCGAGCGCGGGGAGGGCCGCCGGGGCGCGGCCGTGCGGCTCGCCGGCGCGCGCGCGCCGGGCGCGGCCGGGCCGAGCCGAGCTCGCCCATGGCACGGGGAGGCTCGCCGACGGATGGGAAGGAGGAGGGAGAGGAGGGAGAAGAGGGGGAAGGGAGAGGGAGGGGCTCACCGCGGGCGGGAACGGCGGCGGCGGCGCGCAGGGGCGGCGGCGGCGGCGCTACGGCAAGGGGCGGCGTCGGTTAGGGTTTGGGGAGAGAGAGGGTGAGAGAATGACGGGCGGGGCCCGCGGGGAGGGATTTTTGGAAAAAGAAAAGGGAGGGGGCGGTTGGGCCGGCTGGGCCCAAAAGGGGGGGGGGAGGGGGGCGCGCGGCTGGGCCGCCGCGAGGCCCACGCGCGGGGGGGGGGGGGAGGGGGGGCGGCTGGGCCGAAATGGGAAAGGGAGAGAGGGAGAGAAAAAGAAAAGGGTTTTCTTTTTTTCTAAAATCTAATTTTCTTTGGATGAATGCTTTCACATTTTTAAACAATCAAAAAGTATGCATGGTTCAGCATGGTGCATCACCCAAAATAAAGTATTTTAAGGTTTTGCTTTACACGGGGTCTAAAGCCAAAACCCGCTATAACTTTGGAAAAGATCAAGGTTTAGCGAGGGAACGAGAAAAGAAAAGGGTAACGCCTGAATTTGGTGAGAGAAAAGAAGAAAAAAATTCTACCCCCAAATTCAGGGTGTTACACAGTGCAGCGTATATTATATTTGCTAAGCCTTCAGACAGATGCAAGAGCCAGAGGATAAGATTCATGATGCTACACACCCTCTTTGTGGCTTCGGAGGAAGGCAGATTGTAGCGCTCGGCAAGATCACGATGCTAGTGACCTTCAGATTTGTCAACAATACAAGGACTGAGCAAGTTGTGTTTGATATTGTCGACATGGAGTACCCCTACAATGCAATCATTGGTCGTGGGACACTCAATGCTTTTGAAGCAATTCTTCATCCAGCATATCTATGCATGAAGATACTTCGGATCAAGGGCCTATTGCTATTCATGGAAGTCAGGAAGCTGCCAGAAAGGCTGAAGGAAACTGGACAGATTCAAAAGCAATTCATAATATAGATGGAGCCGAAGCTTGTGAGCAGTACAAGTACAGAAGGGAGAAGGCTGCTTCGGCCGATCAGCCGAAGCCCATGCTCTTATGTAAAGATATAGCAGAGCAGAAGGTATTGCTGGGATCTCAATTGTCTGAGGAACAAGAGAAAACTCTAACAAGGTTTTTGTTCAACAACAAAGATGTCTTCGCATGGTCAACCAACGATCTCTGTGGTGTCAACAGGGATGTCATTGAACATTCGCTCAATGTCGATCCATCCTTCAGACCCAGAAAGCAAAGGCTTCAGAAAATGTCTGATGACAAAGCCGAAGTTGCTCGAAATGAAGTGAAAATACTTCTTAGTGCTGGAGTCATTAGAGAAGTAAAATACCCAGAATGGTTAGCCAATACTGTTATGATGAAGAAGGCCAATGGTAAATGGAGAATGTGCATTGATTTTACTGATCTCAACAAAGCTTGTCCAAAGGATGAGTTCCCATTACCAAGAATAGATTCTCTAGTAGATGCAGCAGCTTCGTCAGAGCTCATGAGTCTACTAGATTGTTATTCAGGCTACCATCAAATCTGGATGAAGAAGGAAGATGAGCCAAAAACCAGCTTCATAACCCCCAGCGGCACGTATTGTTATCTTCGGATGCCTGAGGGGCTCAAGAATGCTGGAGGAAGCTTCAGTAGAATGACAGCGAAAGTCCTTCACTCTCAGATAGGCAGAAATGTGCTAACATATGTTGATGACATCATAGTAAAAAGCACGAAGCAGGAAAATCACATTGCTGATCTGCAGGAAACATTTGCTAATTTTAGGCAAGCTGGCCTGAAGTTGAATCCAGAAAAATGTGTCTTCGGAGTAAAAAAGGGAAAATTCCTTGGTTGTCTAGTTTCAACAAAAGGGATCGAAGCTAATCCAAATAAAATCGAAGCTATCCTTCTGATGGAGCCGTCAAGCACAAAGAAGGGGGCTCAACGGCTGACAGGAAGACTGGCATCTTTGAATCAATTCATATCTAGATCAGCAGAGAGAAATTTACCATTCTTTGAAGTGCTGAAGTCGGCCAAAGTCTTTCAATGGGGATCAGCCTAGCAGAAAGCCTTCGAAGAGCTGAAGCAATACCTGATAGATCTAACAACGTTAACTCCACCTGCGCCAGGGGCTCCTCTGCTATTGTATGTGGCAGCTTCGCACTCTGCAGTGAGTGCGGCACTTGTACAAGAGAAGCTTGAAGGACAAAATAAAAAGCAAGTCCCAGTATATTTTGTCTCTGAAGTGTTAAGCTTATCAAAGAAAAATTACACAGAGTTGGAGAAAGTGTTGTATGCTGTATTAATGGCTTCCAGGAAGCTTCGACATTATTTCCAAGCTTACCATATAATTGTTCCCTAGTCATAGCCTCTGAAGGATATTATGAGGAACAGAGAAGCTGCTGGAAGGGTTGGAAAGTGGGCTGCGGAGCTCAATGAATTTACCATTGATTACGTGCACAGATCTTCAATTCAATCCCAGGCGCTAGCAGACTTCATTGCTGACTGGACGCCAGGGGCTCACGAAGAAGGGACAAACAAGGATATCGAAGCTTGGACGGTGTTCTGTGATGGTTCTTGGGGAACCTTCGGTGCAGGAGCAGCTGCAGTCCTAGTAGCACCTTCAAAAGTCCAAAACATCTTTTGCAGTCAAACTGGACTTTAGTTGCACAAATAATATTGCTGAGTACGAAGCACTTCTTTTGGGGCTTCGAAAACTAAGGGCAATGGGAATAAGAAGGGCCATCCTAAAAACTGATTCTCAAGTTATTGCTGGCCATGTGCATAAGAGCAGCAGGGCACGAGACCCGAAGCTAGAAAAATATCTGGATGCAGTCCGAAGGTTGGAAGCTTCCTTCAAAGGGTTTTCCGTCAAAAATATTCCAAGAGGTGAAAATGAGCATGCAGATTTGCTAGCCAAATCAGCGGCTCAGGGCTCCCTTTACCCTCCGAAGTATTTTTTGAAACAATAAAAGGACCTTCGGTTGAGCTCATGGAAAGAGCAGTGCTCACTATTTCTCCAGTGCACAGTGAAGATTGGAGAACTGAAATAATATCTTTCCTTCAAGGAAATTGTCTTTCAAGTGACGAAGCTTATAACAAAAGAATGGAGGCAAGAACAAGACCATATGTCATGATAGAAGTTGAATTGTATAAACATGGAGTTTGTTCACCACTCCTCAAATGTTTATCAAGAACCGAAGGTATCGAATTGATGAAGGAGATACACGCAGGTCTGTGTGGATCTCACATCGGATCTAGGCCCTTGCTGGGAAAAAAATTTCGTCAAGGATTTTATTGGCCGAAGGAAGCTTCGGATGCAGCAGAGTTAGTTCAAAAATGTGAAGGCTGTCAAAAATGTGCAAGAGATCAGAAACAACCTTCATCTCTAACTCAGTTAATACAGCCCACTTGGTCGTTGCAAAGGTGGGGCCTCGATTTGCTAGGCCCACTTCCACCAGCTCAAGGAAATCTAAAATATGTTGTAGTGGCGGTAGAATTTTTTTCCAAGTGGATTGAGGCGAAGCATTTAGCCACAATAACTTCGGTCACTGTCCAGAAATTTTTCTGGCAAAATATTGTTTGTCGCTTCGGAGTGCCGAAGGCTATTAGTGTGGACAATGGAACACAGTTCGATGCTGAAGCTTTCAAAGAGTTTTGTGAATAGATTGGCACGAAGATTCATTTTGCATCGGTCAGACATCCGGAGTCAAATGGACTTGTTGAAAGAGCTAATGCCATTATAATGATGGGAATAATGAAGTTAATCTTCAATCAGCCTAGAGGAAAGTGGCCAGATGAATTGATCAAAGTGGTGTGGAGCCACAACACAACAATATCAAGGTCAACATGCTTTACACCATTCAAATTATTGTTTGGTGACGAAGCAATAACCCCAGAAGAAGCTAAAGCAGGATCAATAAGAACAGTGGATTCGGTAGAGGACGAAGCTGAATATTTTGTGGCAAAAGATGCTATAGAAGGGATCAGGCTTCAGGCTGTGGAGAACATCAATAAATATCAAGCCGAAACAATAAAATGGCGTGACAGAAAAGTTCGGTTAAAAAACATCAAGCCAGGGCACTTGGTACTTCGGAGAGTTGCCAACCCAGATACAGTAGGCAAACTACAGTTGAAGTGGGAAGGACCTTTTCTGGTAGTATCTTCGTCAAGGCCCGGTTCATACAGATTGAAGGATATGGACGACAACGACATTCCTAGATCGTGGAATGCGGATGAGCTTCGACGATATTATGTATAGCTTGATGTAATCTTTTTATTTTTTCCTATGGCACCCTTTTCCTTTCTAAAGGGGGAGAAAGGTTTTTAATGGGGCCATAGCATGTAATTTCTCTTTTTTCTTATTTCAGCTCTACAAGAGCAATATCCCCCAAAAATGTAAATGTAAAAGCTGAGCATGCACCAGCGAGTGCAAAGAGAAAAGAAAAAACAGGGAGAAGCTCGAAAGACGTCCCTAAGGGGATGCAGAGCACGACGAAGCTACAAAAAGCCGTTCCTAAGGGAGCGCAGTGTAAGTTTTCTGCTCAAAAGTCGTTCCTAAGGGAATGCAGAGCTTACAGCGAAAAGTCAACGCTGATTCCGCCGAAATATAAGGCGAAGCGCGAAAAGTCAACATGATACCGCCGAAATAGAAGGCAAAGAAGTTCAAAAGACGTTCCTAAGGGAATGTAGAACTTACAGCGAAAAGTCAGCGCTGATACACCGAAAAATAAGCGGTGAAGCCGAAAAATAAATGGCAAAGAGACTTTGGTTATTCCTAAGGGGATGAAGGCTATGGTTGTGGCTTCGTATGTGTGTGTTTGGACATTCATTTGCACGACACTTTACATCATACATTTGCATTCATAAACATTCATTTAGACATACATAGGATCATCATCATCATAACACAGGCAGTTGCTTCGGCTCTAAAGACAAGGCTTCGGCAAAAAGAAAAAGAAGCAGTTTTTATGCTTCACTGTGTATGAAAAGAAGGGAAGGTGTTTTTCGCCTTCGGCTCAAAAATGCTAATTTCGTTCACACCGAAGCACTTTATACATTGATGGAAGGGTAAGAATAAATTACAAGGTATGGACAAAGTTCACAGAGTAAAATTTAGTTACATTATTCTTTACAAAGGTTATTACAAGAAGTTCTTAGAGTTTTTTCTACAGTTATCTATTCAAGCTTCATTAGTATCCATTAAGCTTCGGCTTCATCGTCCGTTAAGCTTCGGCTTCTTACTCTTCAGCTTCGTCGGCTTTGTCATCCTGTACATATTAAAGTATTGTAAGGAAGATTCAAGTTTGAAAGAAGAGGTAAGCATAAGGTATGATTTTGTTACCGGCTTAAGATGACTCCGAGCTTCATCACCAGCCATGCTTCGTCCACCCTTTGTCCATACTAGTTTTATCAATCTTTTTGCTATGCTTCGGGCAAGGTTGGGAATATTATCCAAATCTGCTAGTGATAAACTGAAATTGGGTCTATTGACAACCTTTCCATGTTCGTAACCAGATTTCAGGAAGGCGACAGCTGTGCCCCGAGAAGCTACCAGGGCACTGAGAGCACCTAGAGGGGGGGGTGAATAGGTGATCCTGTTAAACTTAAACTTATAGCCAGAAAAACTTGTTAAGTGTTAGCACAATTTTTGCCAAGTGGCTAGAGAGGAGTCTCAACAAAACACAGTACCACAAGAGATCAAACACAGAGATGACACAGTGGTTTATCCCGTGGTTCGGCCAAGACCAACGCTTGCCTACTCCACGTTGTGGCATCCCAACGGACGAGGGTTGCAATCAACCCCTCTCAAGCGGTCCAAAGACCCACTTGAATACCACGGTGTTTTGCTTGCTTTTTCTCAATCCCGTTTGCGAGGAATCTCCACAACTTGGAGCCTCTCGCCCTTACAATTGAAGTTCACAAAGAAACACAGAGCAAGGGGGGAATGAGCAACGCACACAAGACTTCAAACGATCAGAGCAACAACACGCACACAAGTAGCAACAAGAGCTCGCAACACAACTCAAAGAGTTCACAACTCCACAAGAGCTCTATATGCTATCACAATGAAACGAATGTGCGAGATCTATGTCTTGGTGCTTAGGAATGTTGTAGGAATGCTTGGTGTACTCCTCCATGCGCCTAGGGGTCCCTTTTATAGCCCCAAGGCAGCTAGGAGCCGTTGAGAACAAATCTGGAAGGCCATCCTTGCCTTCTGTCGTCGGGCGCACCGGACAGTCCGGTGCACACCGGACACTGTCCGGTGCCCGATTTCCTTCCTTAAACAGCGCAGCCGACCGTTGCAGATCTGGGAGCCATTGGCGCACCGGACAGTCCGGTGCCCCCTTCCGACCGTTGGCCAGGCCACGTGTCGCGCGCAGATTCCGCGGCCGACCATTGGCCCGGCCGACTGTTGGCTCACCGGACAGTCCGGTGCACACCGGACAGTCCGGTGAATTATAGCCGTACGCCGTCGGCGAATACCCGAGAGCGGCCTCTTCACGCCGAGTCAGTCTGGCGCACCGGACACTGTCCGGTGCACCACCGGACAGTCCGGTGCCCCAGACCGAACTGAGTCTTGGCTGTACACAGCCAAGTCTTTGCACCTTTCTTCTTTTCTTTTTCTTTCTGTTTCTAACACTTAGACAAGTATATTAGTACACAAAACCAATGTACTAAGGCTTAGAAACATACCTTTACTTGTGATTTGCACTTTGTTCATCCATGGGCATAGATTCACATTTAAGCACTTGTGTTTGCATCCAATCACCAAAATACTTAGAAATGGCCCAAAGGCACATTTCCCTTTCAATCTCCCCCTTTTTGGTGATTTATGCCAACACAACATAAAGCAACTAGAACAAGTGCAAAATCACTTCAAATAAAACTCAAATTTATTTTGATTCTATTTTGGCATATATGGATCATGCTTTGCCACCACTTGGTTTGTTTTTGCAAATCAAACTCAAATCTCTATCTCTAAGTCAAACACACATGTTGAAGCATAAAGAGAGTCATTCCAAAAGAGATTGATCAAAGATTTCAAAAACTCCCCCTTTTTCCTATAATCACTACTTATCCCCACAAGAAGCCAACTTTTGACAAGAGTGACAATAAAAGAGTTTTGACAAACCAAAAGCTCTACTCTACTATTTTCAAATCTCTCAAGTGGTAGCTGATCCATTTATTGCTTTGGCCTTTATTTTCTCCCCCTTTGGCATCAAGCACCAAAACGGGATTAATCTTGGCCCTTTAACCCCATTGCCTCACCAAAATCTTCAATTAAGATCAAATGGCAATAAGAGTTCATGAGATGGATTTGGAATAAGTTACCCTCTCATCGGAGTGCAGTGGAAGTCTTTCATGGTCCAAGTCCACCTTTTCCCTTTCAATTCTCCTTCGAGACTGAATCAAGCAAACTCAAGCATATGGTTAGTCTCAAAGGGTCAAGTTGTAACACATCTCCCCCTAAACATGTGCATCACTTTGCAACGGACTTGTGAGGTCCAGGGAGTGTTTGTACAACTTGAGCACCAAAATAAGCAACAAAATGCAGAATGAACATGATCAAAGGCATAAACACATGTATGCTACAATTCAATCCAAGTTCCGCGAATCTAAGACATTTAGCTCACTTCGCAGCCTGCAAAAGGTCTTCTCATCTAGAGGCTTGGTAAAGATATCGGCTAGCTGGTTCTCGGTGCTAACATGAAACACTTCGATATCTCCCTTTTGCTGGTGGTCTCTCAAAAAGTGATGCCGGATGTCAATGTGCTTTGTGCGGCTGTGCTCAACAGGATTTTCCGCCATGCGGATAGCACTCTCATTATCACATAGGAGTGGGACTTTGCTCAGATTGTAGCCAAAGTCCCGGAGGGTTTGCCTCATCCAAACTAGTTGCGCGCAACACTGTCCTGCGGCAACATACTCGGCCTCAGCGGTGGATAGGGCAACGGAAGTTTGTTTCTTAGAGTTCCACGACACCAGGGACCTTCCTAAGAATTGGCACGTCCCTGATGTACTCTTCCTATCGACCTTACATCCAGCATAGTCGGAGTCTGAATATCCAATTAAGTCAAAGGTAGACCCCTTTGGATACCAGAGCCCGAAGCAAGGCGTAGCAACTAAATATCTAAGGATTCGCTTCACTTCCACTAAGTGACATTCCTTAGGATCGGATTGAAATCTAGCACACATGCATACGCTAAGCATAATATCCGGTCTACTAGCACATAAGTAAAGTAATGATCCTATCATTGACTGGTATGCTTTTTGATCAACAGACTTACCTCCTTTGTTGAGATCGGTGTGTCCGTCGGTTCCCATCGGAGTCTTTGCGGGCTTGGCGTCCTTCATCCCAAACCGCTTCAGCAGATCTTGCGTGTACTTCGTTTGAGAGATGAAGGTGCCGTCCTTGAGTTGCTTCACTTGGAACCCAAGGAAGTAGTTCAACTCGCCCATCATTGACATCTCGAATTTCTGCGTCATCACCCTGCTAAACTCTTCACAAGACTTTTTATTAGTTGAACCAAATATTATGTCATCGACATAAATTTGGCACACAAACAAATCACCATCACATGTCTTAGTAAAAAGAGTTGGATCGGCTTTCCCAACCTTAAAAGCATTTGCAATTAAGAAATCTCTAAGGCATTCATACCATGCTCTTGGGGCTTGCTTAAGTCCATAGAGCGCCTTAGAGAGCTTACACACGTGGTCAGGGTACCGTTCATCCTCGAAGCCAAGGGGTTGCTCCACGTACACCTCCTCCTTGATTGGCCCGTTGAGGAAAGCGCTCTTCACATCCATTTGGTACAACCTGAAAGAATGGTGAGCGGCATATGCTAGCAAGATACGAATGGACTCTAGCCTAGCCACAGGAGCAAAAGTCTCCTCAAAGTCCAAACCTGCGACTTGGGCATAACCTTTTGCCACAAGTCGAGCCTTGTTCCTCATCACCACTCCGTGCTCGTCTTGTTTGTTGCGGAACACCCACTTGGTTCCCACAACATTTTGCTTAGGACGAGGCACCAGCGTCCAAACTTCATTTCTTTTGAAGTTGTTGAGCTCCTCTTGCATGGCCAACACCCAGTCCGGATCTAGCAAGGCCTCTTCTACCCTGAAAGGCTCAATAGAAGAGACAAATGAGTAATGTTCACAAAAATTAACTAATCGAGACCGAGTAGTTACTCCCTTGCTAATGTCACCAAGAATTTGGTCGACGGGATGACCCCTTTGAATCATCGCTCGAACTTGGGTTGGAGGTGCCGGTTCCGCTTCTTCCTCCATCACATGATCATCTTGTGCTCCCCCTTGATCACACGCCTCCTGTTGATGAACCTGTTCATCGTCTTGAGTTGGGGGATGCACCATAGTTGAGGAAGAAGGTTGATCTCGTTCATCATGTTCTTGTGGCCGAACTTCTCCAATCGCCATGGTTCGTATAGCGGCCGTCGGAATATCTTCTTCATCTACATCATCACAATCAACAACTTGCTCTCTTGGAGAGCCATTAGTCTCATCAAATACAACGTCGCTAGAGACTTCAACCAAACCCGATGATTTGTTGAAGACTCTATACGCCTTTGTATTTGAGTCATAACCTAACAAAAACCCTTCTCAGCTTTAGGAGCAAATTTAGAATTTCCACCTTTCTTCACTAGAATGTAGCACTTGCTCCCAAATACACGAAAGTAAGATACATTGGGTTTGTTACCGGTTAGTAGCTCATACGACGTCTTCTTGAGGAGGCGATGAAGGTAGACCCTGTTGATTGCGTGGCAAGTCGTGTTCACGGCTTCCGTCCAAAAGCACTCGGGGGTCTTGAACTCTCCTAGCATCGTCCTTGCCATGTCGATGAGCGTCCTATTCTTCCTCTCTACCACACCATTTTGCTGTGGTGTGTAGGGAGCGGAGAACTCGTGCTTGATCCCTTCCTCTTCAAGGAACTCCTCCACTTGAAGGTTCTTGAACTCGGACCCGTTGTCGCTCCTTATCTTCTTCACCTTGAGCTCAAACTCATTTTGAGCTCTCCTGAGGAAGCGCTTGAGGGTCCCTTGGGTTTCAGACTTATCCTGCAAAAAGAACACCCAAGTGAAGCGGGAAAAGTCATCAACAATAACTAGACCATACTTACTTCCTCCTATGCTTAGATAGGCGACGGGTCCGAAGAGGTCCATATGCAGCAGCTCCAGCGGTCTTGAGGTGGTCATCACATTCTTGCTGTGATGTGCTCCTCCCACTTGTTTACCTGCTTGACAAGCTGCACAAGGTCTATCTTTTTCGAATTGAACGTTAGTCAAACCTATCACGTGTTCTCCCTTTAGAAGCTTGTGAAGGTTCTTCATCCCCACATGTGCTAAGCGGCGATGCCACAGCCTGCCCATGCTAGTCTTAGCTATTAAGCATGCATCTAGACCGGCCTCTTCTTTTGCAAAATCAACTAAGTAGAGTTTGCCGTCTAATACACCCTTAAAAGCTAGTGAACCATCACTTCTTCTAAAGACAGACACATCTACATTTGTAAATAGACAGTTATATCCCATATTGCATAATTGACTAACCGATAGCAAATTATATCCTAGAGACTCTACTAAAAACACATTAGAGATAGAGTGCTCATTAGAAATTGCAATTTTACCTAACCCTTTTACCTTGCCTTGATTCCCATCACCGAATATGATTGAATCTTGGGAATCCTTATTCTTGACGTAGGAGGTGAACATCTTCTTCTCCCCCGTCATATGGTTTGTGCATCCGCTGTCAATAATCCAGCTTGAACCCCCGGATGCATAAACCTGCAAGGCAAATTTAGGCTTGGGTTTTAGGTACCCAACTCATGTTGGGTCCTACAAGGTTAGCACAAATATTCTTAGGGACCCAAATGCAAGTTTTGTCTCCCTTGCATCTTGCCCCTAACTTCCTAGCAATTACCTTTCTATCCTTTCTACAAATTGCAAAGGAAGCATTCAAAGCATGATATATTGTAGAAGGCTCATTAACTTTCCTAGGAATATTAACAACATTTCTCCTAGGCATATTATGAACAACATCCCTTCTACCAACATTTCTATCATGCACATATGAAGAACTAGAAGCAAACATAGCATGAGAAAAATCATCGTACGCATTATAACTC
Organism: Zea mays; assembly: GCF_902167145.1. NCBI lineage: Eukaryota > Viridiplantae > Streptophyta > Magnoliopsida > Poales > Poaceae > Zea > Zea mays. The sequence goes on along the minus strand of NC_050103.1, from coordinate 83,055,026 downwards.
CTATAAGCATTTCTAGTTTGTCTCCTATCATGATACAAAAAGGCATGGTTCTTTTTAGCATTAGTAGCCATAGGGGCCTTCCCTTTCTCCTTAGCGGGAATGGGAGCCTTATGGCTTGTTAAGTTCTTGGCTTCCCTCTTGAAGCCAAGTCCATCCTTAATTGAGGGGTGTCTACCGATCGTGTAGGCATCCCTTGCAAATTTTAGTTTATCAAATTCATTCTTGCTAGTCTTAAGTTGGGCATTAAGACTAGCCAATTCCTCAGTTAATTTAGAAATTGAAACTAAATGATCACTACAAGCATCAACATCGAAATCTTTACACCTAGTGCAAATCTCAACATGTTCTACACAAGAATTAGATTTACTAGCTACTTCTAGTTTAGCATTTAAGTCATCATTAACACTCTTCAAAGTAGCAATGGTTTCATGACAAGAAGATAGTTCACTAGAAAGCACTTCATTTCTTTTAACTTCTAAAGCATAAGATTTTTGTGCCTCTACAAATTTGTCATGCTCTTCATACAAAAGGTCCACTTGTTTTTCTAAGAGTCTATCTTTTTCATTCAAGGCATCAATCAATTCATTAATTTTATCTACTTTAGTTCTATCCAATCCCTTGAACAAGCTAGAGTAATCTATTTCATCATCACTAGACTCATCATCACTGGAAGAATCATAAGTGACATTGTTTTGATTACATACCTTCTTCTCCCTTGCCATAAGGCATGTGTGACGCTCGTTGGGGAAGAGGGATGACTTGTTGAAGGCAGTGGCGGCTAGTCCTTCATTGTCGGAGTCGGAGGAGGAGCAATCCGAATCCCACTCCTTTCCGATATGTGCCTCGCCCTTGGCCTTCTTGTAATGCTTCTTCTTTTCCCTCTTGCTCCCGTGTTCCTGGTCACTATCATTGTCGGGACAGTTAGCAATAAAATGACCAAGCTTACCGCATTTGAAGCATGATCGCTTTCCCTTGGTCTTAGTCTTGCTTGGCTGTCCCTTGCGACCCTTTAGTGCCGTCTTGAATCTTTTGATGATGAGGGCCATCTCTTCATCATTAAGACCGGCCGCCTCAATTTGCGCCACCTTGCTGGGTAGCACCTCCTTGCTCCTTGTTGCCTTGAGAGCAATGGGTTGAGGCTCATGGATTGGGCCATTCAACGCGTCGTCCACGTACCTCGCCTCCTTGATCATCATTCGCCCGCTTACAAATTTTCCAAGAATTTCTTCGGGCGACATCTTGATGTACCTAGGATTTTCACGAATATTGTTCACCAAGTGAGGATCAAGAACGGTAAATGACCTTAGCATTAGGCGGACGACGTCGTGATCCGTCCATCGCGTGCTTCCGTAGCTCCTTATTTTGTTGATAAGGATCTTGAGCCGGTTGTATGTTTGTGTCGGCTCCTCGCCCCTTATCATCGCGAATCATCCGAGCTCGCCCTCCACCAACTCCATCTTGGTGAGTAAGGTGACATCATTCCCCTCATGAGAGATCTTGAGGGTGTCCCAAATCTGCTTGGCATTGTCCAAGCCGCTCACCTTGTGATACTCGTCCCTACACAAAGAGGCTAGCAACACAGTAGTAGCTTGTGCATTTTTATGGATCTGTTCATTAATAAACGAAGGGCTATCCGAGCTATCAAATTTCATTCCACTTTCCACAATCTCCCAAATGCTTGGATGGAGAGAAAATAGGTGAGTACGCATTTTGTGACTCCAAAATCCGTAGTCCTCTCCATCAAAGTGAGGAGGCTTGCCAAGTGGAATGGGGAGCAAATGAGCATTTGAGCTATGCGGAATGCGCGAATAATCAAAAGAAAAGTTTGAGTTAACCGTCTTTTGTTTGTCATAGTCGTTGTCGTCGTTGTCCTTTTGGGAAGAGGAAGATTCGTCGCTGTCGTCGTAGTAGACGATCTCCTTGATGCGCCTTGTCTTCTTCTTCTTCCCTTCCTTCCGTCTATGGCCCGAGCTGGAGTCGGTAGGCTTGTCATCTTTGGGCTCGTTGACGAAGGACTCCTTCTCCTTATCGTTGATCACGATTCCCTTCCCCTTAGGATCCATCTCTTCGGGCGGTTAGTCCCTTTCTTGAAGAGAACGGCTCCGATACCAATTGAGAGCATCTAGAGGGGGGGTGAATAGGTGATCCTGTAAAACTTAAACTTATAGCCACAAAAACTTGTTAAGTGTTAGCACAATTTTTGCCAAGTGGCTAGAGAGGAGTCTCAACAAAACACAGTACCACAAGAGATCAAACACAGAGATGACACAGTGGTTTATCCCGTGGTTCGGCCAAGACCAACGCTTGCCTACTCCACGTTGTGGCGTCCCAACGGACGAGGGTTGCAATCAACCCCTCTCAAGCGGTCCAAAGACCCACTTGAATACCACGGTGTTTTGCTTGCTTTTTCTCAATCCCGTTTGCGAGGAATCTCCACAACTTGGAGCCTCTCGCCCTTACAATTGAAGTTCACAAAGAAACACAGATCAAGGGGGGAATGAGCAACGCACACAAGACTTCAAACGATCAGAGCAACAACACGCACACAAGTAGCAACAAGAGCTCGCAACACAACTCAAAGAGTTCACAACTCCACAAGAGCTCTATATGCTATCACAATGAAACGAATGCGCGAGATCTATGTCTTGGTGCTTAGGAATGTTGTAGGAATGCTTGGTGTACTCCTCCATGCGCCTAGGGGTCCCTTTTATAGCCCCAAGGCAGCTAGGAGCCGTTGAGAACAAATCTGGAAGGCCATCCTTGCCTTCTGTCGTCGGGCGCACCGGATAGTCCGGTGCCCGATTTCCTTCTTTAAACAGCGCAGCCGACCGTTGCAGATCTGGGAGCCGTTGGCGCACCGGACATGTCCGGTGCACACCGGACAGTCCGGTGCCCCCTTCCGACCGTTGGCCAGGCCACGTGTCGCGCGCAGATTCCGCGGCCGACCGTTGGCCCGGCCGACTGTTGGCTCACCGGACAGTCCGGTGCACACCGGACAGTCCGGTGAATTATAGCCGTACGCCGTCGGCGAATACCCGAGAGCGGCCTCTTCACGCCGAGTCAGTCTGGCGCACCGGACACTGTCCGGTGCACCACCGGACAGTCCGGTGCCCCAGACCGAACTGAGTCTTGGCTGTACACAGCCAAGTCTTTGCACCTTTCTTCTTTTCTTTTTCTTTCTGTTTCTAACACTTAGACAAGTATATTAGTACACAAAACCAATGTACTAAGGCTTAGAAACATACCTTTACTTGTGATTTGCACTTTGTTCATCCATGGGCATAGATTCACATTTAAGCACTTGTGTTTGCATCCAATCACCAAAATACTTAGAAATGGCCCAAAGGCACATTTCCCTTTCAGGCACAGAAGTCACCATGTCCAGCTATAATTTCGTCAAGGTCATCAATTTCACCCTCGATATGTTCCAAGGCCCCCGGCAGGTCTTCAGTCGAAGGATTAAATTTTTCGCAGCTGGCTCCAACCGAATTGAAGACCTACTTCAGCTGTTGTACACATCGATTACTGAACTCCAAACATTTGTTTTGAAGCCCTGTCAATGATTTTTGCAAATCTGAACTTTTCTGGACCTCGGCCTCAAATTTTGCATTAAGCTTCTGCTTTTCTTGTTCGAAGCTTTCTGACTGGGAGAGAAGCTTCATATTTAATTCTGCTATTTTAGCTTCAGCTTCTGCCAATAAGCCTTCGGTTGTCTGAAGCTCGAAGTCCTTCCTTTCAAGAGCAGCTGATTGGTCTTTTATTTTGCTTTCTAAGCTCTCAATTATAACTTCATGTTTTTTATCTTCAAAATCTTGCTGCATTTTCAAAGCTTTACTCAATAGCATACTCTGCATACAAACAACCTTCGTTAGAGAACATCTTCGTTGTTAAAAGCAATAAAAGTTAAAGAAACGTTGTTTACCTTGAAATTGGAATAGAATAAACTACCGACGATGTGTTGTCGTCGGTAGCGGCTAATGTCTGTCTCGAGCTTCGGGAAACCAATACTCTTTGATAGAGTACCAATAACCTTTGCTCTGGTATGATCCCGGACACAGCCCAACTTTTCGTCATCAACGCCACCGAAGAGAAGTGCCCCCGGCTGATATCCGCAAGATATGGCATATTTTTTTAGCTCTTCTTTTTCAGCCTTTGTCAACTCTTGTCCAACTAAGTTTTGAAAGTTGAAAATTTCATCTTCCGAAGTGTCTTCGGCTATTTCTTTCTCCTTTTCGGGCTCTGGGGCCATAGTCTCTTCGGTGGCTGCAGCAGCTTCTTCTGCGGCCATGTCTAGCAATATCTTATCAATATTAGCAACTGTGCTTTCTAAGTGAATATCTTCGGCTGTGGCAGCTTCGGCAGTTATAGCTTCCGAAGGTGCAGCATTGGTAGTTGTTATGCTCTCAACAGCTGGCGCCTTCGGAGCTGAAGCTTGTGGTGGTGTCCCTTCAATGACTTCCGTCACTGTAATGATTCTTTGTTTTTTCGGCCTAGCTGCCTTCTTCATTTTTGTGGGCTCCTTTTCCTTCTGAAAAAGCTTCGTCAGATGTGGCCCCAGTGGACTTAGCTTGACAGGCAAAGATTCAGTCATTACCTGTAAGATTTCCTCCACGTCGGTGGCAGAGGGTGTTGCAGCAGTTTCTTCTTCTTCATGAGTTGCCTTCTGCTTCGGAGCTGTAGCTTTTCTCTTCTTCGAAGCATATGTTTTCAGCTCAGGCTTCAGCTTTTTCTTTTTCAATTGTTCTTCATTGTCTTTCATCGATTTAGTAGCTTCTTTATTCAAAGCACCAGCCACTCTCTTTCTCTTCTGCCCTTCGACATCCTTGTCTAGCCGCTCGTAGTCGGGATACTCAAAGTCCAGAGCATCCATTACTCGGTTCAACCTTCGCTTCGGACGGGTGCCGAATGCTGCAGTCATTAGTTGATCTTCTTTTTTAGAGTAATTGCCAAGAATTTCATTGCACATTACTTCAATCGTGTCCAGCCACTCTTGGCAAGGCACTTTGAAATGTTTCTTGAATTTATAATGATAAGGCAACCGAATAAGTTCCCCCTTCTTCTTTTCTCCCTTAAGCTTCGGCATGTCCCACTCTTTCAAAGTTGGGAACACTCTGAAAGCCAAGAATTCTTGCACTAAGTCCCTAGTGCCGATATGCTCCGCAATAACTCTAAATTCAGCCAGAGCAATTTGGCTTGGACTCCCTGGTGTCATGTTGCACTGGGGTCTGGTCTCTCCGAAGATTAATTCTAGCGGATTCTGGACCATCTTCTCATTTTCTTCATCAACTTTGACATAGAACCACTCAGACTTCCAGCCAGCTGGCCACTTGCTACGATAGCTTATCACTGGAAATTTTGTACTCTTACGATAGGCAAAATTGTAGCAGCCAAAGTTTTCATGCAGCCCATCTCCTCTAGCCTTGGTCTGATAATGAAGCTCGTGCACTTGGCAGAAGCCTTCGGCAAATGGTTCCACCCCTTGGCTTCGGAGAGCCCAGATATAAACGCTAAGCCTAACGATAGCGTTAGGAGTTAGTTGATGAAGATAGATCCCAAACTTCTTCAAAACATCAGCAATCATTTTGTTTAAAGGAAATCTTAAACCAGCTTTAAAGAAGCTTTTGAAGACCACTACTTCATCCTTTCCTGGCTTCGGAGTAATCTCCTCCTCGCCGAATCAAACCAGCTCCTTCTTCACTTCACTTAAATAGCCCAAATTCATCAGCTTCGGCATGTCACCTTCGGAAATGGTGGATTTCCCAAACTCCAGGTGGCTGGGTTTAGTTGGCACGGTGCTGTAATCATCTTCAGATTCAAATTCCTCAGCATCAATCTGCTCAGCTTCAGCGGCAGGTGCATCCTCCGATACTACCAGCCCTGACCGTTGCATCACTTCAGAGATTGGAGCGGTTTCGGCACCTTCGGATTCCTCTCCGTCGTGAGTAACCCTAGCTGTTGAGCGTACCCTAGCCATCTGATGATTGAATTTCTTGTTTTTTGATGAAATTGAGAATTTTTTAACTTTGCCGAAGCTCTTTCTTGTTACGAAGCTTGAGCAAAATGAATGGCTTCGGTTGACGATGCAGTGAGCAAGCTTCGGCTATGGTCAAATTTTTGGCAGCAAAACAGTGCAATAGCAATAAATGTTGTGGTAACTTCACACCTACTCGTCTGTTTATATAGTGCCACAGGTGGGAAGGTAAATCATCAAGTTTTCCGCACCGGACAAATAGTCGCCCGCACCCACTGAATGGTGGGCCACAGAGCCCGAGAAGGTGAATCGCCAGGACACGTGTAACTGCTGCATGGCGGGGCCACCTCGCGCTCGAATTATTTTAATCGTTTCTCGACAATGAGCTCAGGGAAGGTGTTTTTCGGATCTTCGGTATCCCGAATCCTAAGAGACTTTTTCACGGATCAAGCTCGTTACGAAAAACGATCTAGCACCACGAAGGTGCTACTGTTGGGGGTATGCTTCGTAGCCGAATATCCTGAAGAAAGAAACACCTTCAGCGGATCCTCTCAAAAGCAAGGCCGAAGCTATCACCTATAAAGCTTCGGCACAGTGACTTGTTTCAAGACGAAGGAGTGAACCGACTTAAAGATGAAATGACCAACAAACCCGTGATAGTTTGTGTCGTGATTGTAATCAATTGTAAAGGGCATAAATGTAATTTTACACAGGCTGCACCCTGTGCCTATAAATAGATGAACAGTACCCCTGTACTGTTCACGCAATCTTGTAATCACTGGCACATTACGTTGGAATTATTGCTTTCTGCTAAGGCGAAGGTATAAATGTACCTAAATATTATGTTTTAATATTTAGGTTTGTATAATAAAATATATGAATAATCTTATGTGTTTTTGATATATCATTCCCGTATGTTTCATATTTTTTATATTTCATCCTACATTGTTTTATAACTTTAATCACGAAGGTATGACCTTCGTGATATCTTGCTCATGGCCTTCATCCGAAGTTCATTAAATCCTTGGGGAGATAATGCTTCAGTGGACGAAGGGCATTAATATTTAACATTTTATGTTGCCTTGTTCTTAATTCATAGCATTTGAGAACAAGTCTCCAACACCAATAGGGCACTAATTAGGGTTTTAGGGTTTCAAATTAGGGTTTTGAGTGTTCTAGGGTACATATGGCACTAAAGCTCTGCAAGTTTAACCTTTCTTGAACATTTCTACTAACTTTTGGGATCATCCTCTAGTGCTCATATCACAAGTCCACATGCTTCTAATCCTTGGGGAAATACTCTATCCTAGGATCAAGGGCCTCTTTGACCAAGTCAGATCATCACACATGTTTGTTTTGAAATTTTAGCCTAGTGGATGCATCCTAGGTGTATCATACATAATGAAATGTCAATGCATATGATGTCATGCCAAAGTTTTAGTTCTCGTAACACCAGGGGTGTTACATTACCGAGGCGGGTGATTGTGTGTCAGCTCCTCGCACACGTGTCACATAGTAAGTCATGTGTTACCAAGGTAGACAGTTGTGTCTCAACGACATGCGTGTGGGCGGTGGCCATCATGAACTGCCACTGGCTTGGGCAAAGCACCCTCTACAACTCTGACCAGAGACGACAGCTCGGGTCTATTATCATAACTCCTGCGCACGTCAGCATAGCCAACCCGTCAACCCCTGCGCACATCAGTAACAGACACCACTCTGTAGCAGCTCGCGCTGACAAACTAGATGAAAGCATGTTCGTTAGAAGATCCACTCAAAGGCCAAGGGCTAAGATCTCCTTTTGCCATAGCGCTTAATGCTCCAATGCTCCATGTTGAGCATTGTTTAATACTAGATTGCTGGGGCCACTTGTGGGACCCATTACATGCCTCCATAAGACTGTAAAAGGGATGGCACATATGATACAAACTCAATCTCTTAGACATCCCTAGCAATACAACTCGCAAGTGGACGTAGGGTATTAAGCTTCGGCGGCCTGAACCACTCTAAACCCTTGTGTGTTCTTGTGTTCTTCAATCTCCTTAGGCTAACCTTAGGCAACCTCGTTTGTTTTTATAATTATCATCTAAAGTAAAAAAACTAGAAAGCATGGCAGTTACTTCCTACTCGGCACAACCTATTATCACCTATCAAGTTCTAGCTCTGTTCTAATATGGTGGCGATAAGTGACATTGTGATCGTCAGTGTCGACATCGTAGATCATCAGATCACCGGTACTATGACACACTATAAGACATCCTGATGATATATATGTGTCATGGAGCTTGGATGAGTCTAGGAAACATGCATCTAGTACCCTGCCAAAGGACAAGCGGACGCCGTCAACGGAATTGGTGGATGAACACGAGGCAACGGTAGAAAGGCAAGTGAATGGAAGGATACGACAGCAGAAATACGAACATACATATGATAGCAGACACTACAGCAGCTACAATCATTTTCGACGGCCAGAGGCCACCAAAAATAGGCCCTTTGCCGTCGAAAATACTAATCACATACACTAATCAAACAAACAACAATTACAAATATATACTAATTTCGATGGAAATTAAATAACGGTCACCGAAAATATGAAATAAATTACTAAAAAATGAACCTGCTTATGGAGAAGGGCTCGGAGCATGGAGCGGTGGCTGCAGGAGAGCTCAACGGACGCTGCCAGGGCGTGGGCAGGGGCGACGCGCGACGGCAGCAGCCGTGGCTGCGGGGGCGGCGTGGTCGTACGACCCGGGAGAAGCCGAGCGACGGTGGTGTGCGACGCAGCCGGGCGGTGGGGGCAGACTGTGAGAGGCGGCTGGGGAGGGTTGTGTGAGAGGCGGCGGTGTGGGAAGAAACTGGGAGGAAGAAACAAGGCGTTTAAAAAGTTTAATTTCTAAAAGTCGCCTAGAGGGGGGTGAATAGGCCAAACCTGTAAATTATAAACTTTGAACACAAACTTCACCCGGAGTTAGGATTAGAAACAAATTATAATGAATGCGGAGTGCGGAAGAGAGTTCTTCTTGCTATGAGTTGCTCAATCAATGCATATGACTTTAGGAGCTAACTCAAAAGATTGTGAGCAAGAGAACTTAGAGAGAGGGGAGGGGAAGAATCAAATCGAATGGTGATGATTAACAAATGAACACAACATATTTGTTTCTCGAGGTTCGGTTCCAATGAACCTACTCCCCGTTGAGTAGGCCATTGAGGCCGGGTCTTTCTTAACCCTTTTCCTCTCTCAATCGATCACTTAGACCAGTTGAGTGCTTCTTCTTAATCTCAAGGATCACTAAGACCCCGCAAGGATCAGCACACACTTAGGTGTCTCTTGCTAGCTTTATAAGTCACTTAGAGACTTTAGAAGGAGATGAAGAAAGCACGATTAAAAAGCCAAGCAACAAGAGCAACAAATGAAACATGAATCACACACTCTCAAGTCACTAATCACTAATGATCACTTGTCTTAATTATGGCACTTGAGGAGATTGGAAGCTTTGAATGTGTCTTGGAATTGATTCTTTGCTCTTGTATTGAATTTGTGAGAGTGAAAGGCTTGGATGTCCTGAATGGAGGTGGTTGGGGTTGTATTTATATCCCCAACCACAATTATAGTCGCTGGACAGAAAGCAACAGCTTTTGTCGATGAGCACAATGGACAGTCTGGTACTCTAGCCACATCAGCTGGCCGTTGAGGTCTGCGGCAGTCGACCGTTGGATCCGACCGTTGCCAGACTGTCCGGTGCACAACGGATAGTCCGGTGCCACAGCCCGAGAGCGCCCGTTGTGGGCCTCTCTGCGCAGACTGCCCGGTGTCCCATCGGACAGTCCGGTGCACACCGGACATTGTGTTGTTCACTGTCCGGTGCGCCACCAGGCGCTGGCTGACTGCCCTTTTCTTGGATTTCTTCGCTGATTATTTTGAGCTTCTTTTGTTCTTAAGTCTTGGACTTCTCTGTTTCTTTTTATGTCTTCTTTTGAGGTGTTGCATCCTTATTGCCTTAGTCCAATCATCTTTGCATCCTATAAACCCTATTTGATTGGAACTGAATTGATTGTGACTTAAAAACTAAATTGTTGATCTTATGAACCAGTGAATCAGAGACTAGACAAACTAGTTAGTCCATAAATTTTGTGATGGTCGTCAAACACCAAAATCAATTATAGGAGATGGTTGAGGCTATTTCCCTTTCAATTTTCGGCGGCCAGGTCGAGGCCGCCGAAAATAAAGACTCAGCGGCCTCGACCTGGCCGCCGAAAATAATGAAGGCTGCCGAAAATGAGCAAGAGTGCTGTTGTGAGATCAGTTCATTTCCCACGCTTGAAAGCCAGCAGTAGATGATGGGCTCCATTTCTTTTCATTTTTTCTTCATATATGGGTTAGACTGGACTTAATCTATAGGTTATGTTGTGGCCACCCAAGTCCGCCCCTAGGAGGGAGGAGGTGGGAAGGGGGAGGGCGCAGAAGTGCAGAACCATGGCAGTCGTGAGAGGACAGAGAAGCCCGCAGAGACATTAAGGGAGAGCAAGAGGGAACACTCCATGCCGCCGCCATTCTTGTTATGCCGGTGCCCTGCTGTGGCAGCAGCGAGGCTGGAGGTCGGGTCGAGGGGCGGCGGCTGCAGCCAGCGAAGTATCCGACGAAGACTTGCGCATAGTCGTCGTGCGGTGGCGGTCGCCAAGTTGTTGTCGCACGCACGAGACCAATCAGCATTAAATGTTGAGAGGAAGCCGACACTTGACCAATCCCTACAGAATAATGAATGAAGTGGACCCAGATCTTGAGTGTGAAATCACATCAAGACCATTGAACAGGCCTCCCGACGACTTGAGTTGAGTCCACTACCTTATTGCCGTGAACGTAAAGCAAGAATTATATGGCAGCACCTTCTCCTTTCGTATGCTTGAAATCCATGCTCAGGAAGTTGAAAGCTGAGATAAGACCACAAAGGAGACTCGTCAAACTTACACACAATGCACGGTAAAAGACTAATCCTCCTACCTGGATCAGATTTCTCACAACCTCCCGGGTCAAGGGTTCAGTTGCAGCAGCCGGGGCAACGGCTATTAATAGGCTCTGGAATCTTTATGATTTTAGGCGTAGCATAGTCATCCCTAGCTCTCGGCGCCTACAAGGAAACATGCAAAGATACGGTTACGGTTTCCTGACTCGGCGGCTGCTGCCTCTTCTGATCTTGGTCATGTCATTATTGATTTATGGGGTTACCAACGATCCCAATAGTAAGTAGCCCACCACACTCCATTTACACCAGTATAATCACTGCTTATGTTATGCTCTTGGCCGGCTATTTTTCACTGTCTCCATTGCAGATCCTGGCGTACAGGGGAGACCTCCTTGCTGTCAAATTATCGGATGTTGTTAATAGACGCGCTCCTATGCTCTTTTTATTTCGACTTTCTATTTCGCACAAGCGCTCTAGATGACACGTTTTTTTTAAGTATTCAACGAGGTGTAGTAAATAGACAGACCCGGCACCCAAGGACAGAGGGACACCTATCTACTATACGCTAGTACCTTTTCCCGTTAAACCTATTTACCCTAGATATAAATATACAAAGAGCGACGCACTATCAATCAACTTCGTTTAGATTGTTAAACTAATATCTCAATTACCTATCGAATACTCCCTCTGTTCTAAAACAATATTTGTTTTAGTTCTTCATTTTTATGTCTATATTCAACAAATGATGATGAATCCATTAGAGAAGCAAAACGAATTCTATTTTGATACAGAGTGAGTATTATTTACTATACACATGATGATTACATCGACAGAGAGAAGCTTTTTAAAATTGAAATATTTTTGTGAACTATTTAAGGTCAACAATGACTCAAGAGAGGTTAATGGTTTGACGATTCTATGTATCAAAAAGAAGTCGTTGGATGAGATTGATCTCAATTGTATAAGCGATGTCTTTGTATCATAAAATGTAAGCGTACATCTCCATGGGGTTTACGAAATTTATGTATCCTCTACATAAAATAAGTTCTGGTTTCACAAGAAAAATGTTCTGCGTTCATTAGAAGGATGTTACAACGTCAATAAAATGTTCGGCTAAAAAATTGTTGGAGCTTGTTGTCTAATTTCCTTAATGGTGATTTTTTATTATTTAATTTTATTGTATAATATCCTTAACAATAGTTTTCACAATAAATCTCAAAGACCCACTCAAATTTCCTTAACAATAGTTTTCACAAAAAAATCTCGAAGACCCACTCAAGTTTCCAACTTTGCATTGTCTTACTTTACAAGTTTAGAACTAAATCTACTAGATTTGGATATCATTACCAAGTGTTGGTCACTCGTTTTTCATTTCTAAAGAACATAAAAAACAAGACAATACAAATGAACAAATGACAAGCTTCTCCCCTTAATTTACTCTTCTTTGAAGGTCAATTTAAGGGAGAAGACAGAAAGATATTAGCCAAAGTAATGCACAACATGTAGAGGATTGAATGAATTAACACTTCGACAATTCTTCTTGTTAAACCTGAAACAGTCTTACAATTAATTGATGAGACCATGTTTTGAGGACCTTTGACAAATGAGGACCCCAACAGTAGCCTCTCACGGAATTAGTTCGTTTTTTATAACTAGCTCAGACCGCAGAAATGATATAGAAATCATGCCGAAGATCCGAAAAATCCTCTTTGAGGTAATGAAGGCGACAACTGAGACGAATGTAGATTGGGAGGAAGACGCTCCCGAGGAGAGTGCCTCCGATGTCGAAGACAACAATGCTGAAGAGGATGAAATCATGCTTGGCCTAGCAAACCGAGTTATATTGAGTTTGGAGAATCAACTTTGAATCCTAAGGATCTTGATGTTTTGAAGAGACGTGGTGTCGGGGACGATAATTAGGAACACCCGAATTATCCCCTAACAAAACGCACTCAGAGAAATAAGGACTAAACTCCCGAGGGGTGACAACAGAGCCACCTATAAAGATCTGAGACATCCCGCGAGGGTCTCCTACCGCGAGCAGGGCTCCGCCTCGCCCGAAATCGACGCCAATCACTCCGCCTTGCCCGAGGACGCCTCAGCTCAGTCCGTCTCGCCCGAGCCAGCCTCAGGCAGATAAGAAAAGGGTGCCCAAAAACACGCAGGGGACATGCACATTTCATGCGTGTGCCAACCCGCGCTGTGGCAGCGGAGCATAGTGGTGGACAAGACAACATTCATGTCTAGAACAGCGGCATGATTACACCTACACAAATAGTGCGCGCACGCTGCCTGACACCCTCTGATGGGACGCTTAATACGACAAGCCAAGCGAACGAGCCTTCTGGCGCAATCTATCCGCCTCGCCTGACTCCGGGTCCAGCCTTCAGGCGCAATTTCTCCGTCTTGCCCGACGTTAAGCTCAACCCTCAAGATTCTCCGCCTCGCCCGAGCTCGGCCTCGGCCACCAACTACGACGCGAATCCCACAGACAGCCACTCGTCCGTTTGTAGCGCGCATCGAAGGACGGCTCAGCAAAAGCCTCGACAAGACTTCCGCATCAACCGAGCAAGGGCTCTGATCTTGATGAATGCAGCAAGGAATCTCGATGTCATCAAGCGCCAGGACGATGACCCACGCCATAAGTAGCCTTTGCCCATACCCCGACATTGTTACAACCACTACGGCATGGGAGGCCTCTCCCTTGGGAGCTCGAGCATACGGACAACCCCTAGGTCTCGGCCTCGGCTCTCTACAGGAAGTCAGTAGGCACGAATCAACTGCATAGTTTGCCATCACGTCAGACGCCAGGCATCTCTCCTTCAAATACAAGACCCGTGATAGTCGCCTAGAGGGGGGGTGAATAGGGCAAAACTGAAATTTACAAATATAAACACAACTACAAGCCGGGTTAGCGTTAGAAATAAAACCGAGTCCGCGAGAGAGGGTGCAAAACAAATCTCAAGCAAATAAGGAGTGTGACACAAAGATTTGTTTTACCGAGGTTCGGTTCTCGCAAACCTACTCCCCGTTGAGGTGGTCACAAAGACCGGGTCTCTTTCAACCCTTTCCCTCTCTCAAACGGTCCCTCCGACCGAGTGAGCTTCTCTTCTCAAATCAAACCGGGAACAAAACTTCCCCGCAAGGGCCACCACACAATTGGTGTCTCTTGCCTTGATTACAATGGAGTTTTGATCACAAGAACAAGTGAGAAAGAAAAGAAGCAATCCAAGCGCAAGAGCTCAAAAGAACACGACAAATCTCTCTCGCTAATCACTAAAGCCTTATGTGGAATTGGAGAGGATTTGATCTCTTTGGTGTGTCTAGAATTGAATGCCTAGCTCTTGTAAGTGGTTGAGAAGTGGAAAACTTGGATGCAATGAATGGTGGGTGGTTGGGGGTATTTATAGCCCCAACCACCAAACTAGCCGTTTGGTGGGGCTGACTGTCGTATGTTGCACCGGACAGTCCGGTGTACACCGGACATGTCCGGTGCGCCAGCCACGTCACCAAAGCCGTTGGGATTCGACCGTTGGAGCACTATCTTCTGGGCCCGCCTGGATGTCCGGTGGCGCACCGGACATGTACTGTAGAGTGTCCGGTGCGCCAGTATGGCCATGTCTGACTTCTGCGCGCGCTGGCGTGCATTTAATGCACTGCAGGTAGCTGTTGGCACCGAAATAGCCGTTGCCCCGTAGTTACACCAGACAGTCCGGTGTACACCGGACATGTCCGGTGAATTATAGCGGAGCAGCCGTCGTGGTTTCCCGAAGCTGGCGAGTTCCGGAGGCGCCGTTCCTTGGAGCACCGGACACTGTCCGGTGTACACAGGACAGTCCGGTGAATTATAGCGAAGTGCCTCTGGAATTTCCCGAAGGTGGCGAGTTTGAGTTGGAGTCCTCTGGTGCACCGGACACTGTCCGGTGGCGAGTTTGAGTTGGAGTTCCAGACCAGAGGTGCCTTCGGTTGGCCCTTTGCTCTTTTGTTGAACACAATACTTGGTCATTTTAATTGGCTTGTTGTGAACCTTTGGCACCTGTATAACTTACACACTAGAGCAAACTAGTTAGTCCAATTATTTGTGTTGGGCAATTCAACCACCAAAATCAATTAGGAAAATAGGTGTAAGCCTAATTCCCTTTCAATCTCCCCCTTTTTGGTGATTGATGCCAACACAAACCAAAGCAAGTATAGAAATGCATAATTGAACTAGTTCGCATAATGTAAGTGCAAAGGTTGCTTGGAATTGAGCCAATATAAATACTTACAAGATATGCATGGATTGATTCTTCATTTTTAACATTTTGGACCACGCTTTCACCACTTGTTTTGTTTTTGCAAATTCTTTTGTAAATTCTTTTCAAAGTCCTTTTGCAAATAGTCAAAGGTAAATGAATAAGATTTGCAAAGCATTTTCAAGATTTTTAGATTTTCTCCCCCTGTTTCAAATGCTTTTCCTTTGACTAAACAAAACTCCCCCTAAATGAGATCCTCCTCTTAGTGTTCAAGAGGGTTTTGATACATCGTTTTTGAAATACTACTTTCTCCCCCTTTTTAACACAATAAGATACCAATTTGAAAATACTCTTTGAAAAGCTAAATTTTTGAAATTGGTGGTGGTGCGGTCCTTTTGCTTTGGGCTCATACTTTCTCCCCCTTTGGCATGAATCGCCAAAAATGGAATCATTAGAGCCCTTTGAATTACTGTCTCCTCCTTTGGTCATAATTAAATGGGTGAAGATTATACCAAAGACGAAGTCCTTTTGCATTGAACTCTCCCCAAAAGGATGGAGAGATGCACGGAGCGACGGCGAAGGATGAGTTACGGAGTGGAAGCCTTTGTCTTCGCCGAAGACTCCAAGTCCCTTTCAATATACCTATGACTTGGTTTGAAATAGACTTGAAAACACATTAGTCATAGCACATGAAAGAGACATGATCAAAGGTATATAAATGAGCTATGTGTGCAAATTAACAAAAGAAGTTCCTAGAATCAAGAATATTTAGCTCATGCCTAAGTTTGTTAAAAGTTTGTTCATCAAGAGGCTTGGTAAAGATATCGGCTAATTGATCTTTAGTGTTGATGTAAGAAATCTCGATATCTCCCTTTTGTTGGTGATCCCTAAGAAAATGATACCGAATGGCTATGTGTTTAGTGCGGCTATGCTCGACGGGATTATCCGTCATCTTGATTGCACTCTCATTATCACATAGCAAAGGGACTTTGGTTAGTTTGTAACCGTAGTCCCGCAAGGTTTGCCTCATCCAAAGTAATTGCGCGCAACAATGGCCTGCGGCAATGTACTCGGCTTCGGCGGTGGAAAGAGCGACCGAATTTTGCTTCTTTGAAGCCCAAGACACCAAGGATCTTCCCAAGAACTGGCAAGTCCCCAATGTGCTCTTCCTATTGATTTTACACCCCGCCCAATCGGCATCCGAATAACCAATCAAATCAAAAGTGGATCCCCTAGGATACCAAAGCCCAAACTTAGGAGTGTAAGCCAAATATCTCAAGATTCGTTTTACGGCCGTAAGGTGAGCTTCCTTAGGGTCGGCTTGGAATCTTGCACACATGCATACGGAAAGCATAATATCCGGTCGAGATGCACATAAATAGAGTAAAGAACCTATCATTGACCGGTATACCTTTTGATCCACGGACTTACCTCCCGTGTCGAGGTCGAGATGCCCATTAGTTCCCATGGGTGTCTTGATGGGCTTGGCATCCTTCATCCCAAACTTGTTTAGAATGTCTTGAGTATACTTCTTTTGGCTAATGAAGGTGCCCTCTTGGAGTTGCTTCACTTGAAATCCCAAGTACTTCAACTCCCCCATCATAGACATCTCGAACTTTTGTGTCATGATCCTACTAAATTCTTCACATGTAGACTCGTTAGTAGACCCAAATATAATATCATCAACATAAATTTGGCATACAAACAGGTCATTTTCAAGAGTTTTAGTGAATAAAGTAGGATCGACCTTTCCGACTTTGAATCCATTTGCAATAAGAAAATCTCTAAGGCATTCATACCATGCTCTTGGGGCTTGCTTGAGCCCATAAAGCGCCTTAGAGAGTTTATAAACATGGTTAGGGTACTCACTATCTTCAAAGCCGGGAGGTTGCTCAACATAGACCTCTTCCTTGATTGGTCCATTAAGGAAGGCACTTTTCACGTCCATTTGATAAAGCTTAAAGCCATGGTAAGTAGCATAGGCCAATAATATACGAATTGACTCAAGCCTAGCTACGGGTGCATAGGTTTCACCGAAATCCAAACCTTCGACTTGGGAGTATCCCTTGGCCACAAGTCGAGCTTTGTTCCTTGTCACCACACCATGCTCATCTTGCTTGTTGCGGAAGACCCATTTGGTTCCTACAACATTTTGATTAGGACGTGGAACTAAATGCCATACCTCATTCCTAGTGAAGTTGTTGAGCTCCTCTTGCATCGCCACCACCCAATCCGAATCTTGGAGTGCTTCCTCTACCCTGTGTGGCTCAATAGAGGAAACAAAAGAGTAATGCTCACAAAAATGTGCAACATGAGATCTAGTAGTTACCCCCTTATGAATGTCGCCGAGGATGGTGTCGACGGGGTGATCTCTTTGGATTGCTTGGTGGACTCTTGGGTGTGGCGGCCTTTGCTCTTCATCCTCCTTGTCTTGATCATTTGTATCTCCCCCTTGATCATTGCCATCATCTTGAGGTGGCGCTTTTGCTTGATCTTCTACTTCATCAACTTGAGCTTCATCCTCATTTTGAGTTGGTGGAGATGCTTGCGTGGAGGAGGACGGTTGATCTTGTGTATTTGGAGGCTCTTCGGATTCCTTAGGACACACATCCCCAATGGACATGTTCCTTAGCGCGATGCATGGAGCCTCTTCATTACCTATCTCATCAAGATCAACTTGCTCTACTTAAGAGCCGTTAGTCTCATCAAACACAACGTCACAAGAAACTTCAACTTGTCCAGTGGACTTGTTAAAGACTCTGTATGCCCTTGTGTTTGAATCATATCCTAGTAAAAAGCCTTCTACAGTCTTAGGAGCAAATTTAGATTTTCTACCTCTTTTAACAAGAATAAAACATTTGCTACCAAAGACTCTAAAATATGAAATATTGGGCTTTTTATCGGTTAGGAGTTCATAAGACGTCTTCTTGAGGATTCAGTGTAGATATAACCGGTTGATGGCGTAGCAGGCGGTGTTGACCGCCTCGGCCCAAAACCGATCCGAAGTCTTGTACTCATCAAGCATGGTTCTTGCCATGTCCTGTAGAGTTCGATTCTTCCTCTCCACTACACCATTTTGTTGTGGCGTGTAGGGAGAAGAGAACTCATGCTTGATGCCCTCCTCCTCAAGGAAGCCTTCGATTTGAGAGTTCTTGAACTCTGTCCCGTTGTCGCTTCTAATTTTCTTGATCCTTAGGCCGAACTCGTTTTGAGCCCGTCTCAAGAATCCCTTTAAGGTCTCTTGGGTATGAGATTTTTCCTGCAAAAAGAACACCCAAGTGAAGCGAGAATAATCATCCACAATTACAAGACAATACTTACTCCCGCCGATGCTTATGTAAGCAATCGGGCCGAATAGATCCATGTGGAGTAGCTCAAGCGGCCTGTCGGTCGTCATGATGTTCTTGTGTGGATGATGGGCACCAACTTGCTTTCCTGCTTGACATGCGCTACAAACCCTGTCTTTCTCAAAATGAACATTGGTTAGTCCTAAAATGTGCTCTCCCTTTAGAAGCTTGTGAAGATTCTTCATCCCAACATGGGCTAGTCGGCGGTGCCAGAGCCAACCCATGTTAGTCTTAGCAATTAAGTGTCGAGTTCAGCTCTATCAAAATCCACCAAGTACAGCTGACCCTCTAACACACCCTTAAATGCTATTGAATCATCACTTCTTCTAAAGACAGTGACACCTACATCCGTAAAGAGACAGTTGTAGCCCATTTTGCATAATTGAGATACAGAAAGCAAATTGTAATCTAATGAATCAACAAGAAAAACATTGGAAATGGAAAGGTTAGGGGATATAGCTATTTTACCCAAACCTTTGACCAAACCTTGATTTCCATCCCCGAATGTGATAGCTCGTTGGGGATCCTGGTTTTTCTCGTAGGAGGAGAACATCTTCTTCTCCCTTGTCATGTGGTTTGTGCACCCGCTGTCGAGTATCCAACTTGAGCCCCCGGATGCATAAACCTACAAAACAAGTTTAGTTCTTGACTTTAGGTACCCAAACGGTTTTGGGTCCTTTGGCATTAGAAACAAGAACTTTGGGTACCCAAACACAAGTCTTGGAGCCCTTGTGTTTGCCCCCAACAAACTTGTCAACTACCTTGCCGGATTTGTTAGTCAAAACATAAGAAGCATCAAAAGTTTTAAATGAAAGACTATGTTCATTTGATGCACTAGGAGTTTTCTTCTTAGGCAACTTAGCACGGGTTGGTTGCCTAGAGCTAGATGTCTCACCCTTATACATAAAAGCATGATTAGGGCCAGAGTGAGACTTTCTAGAGTGAATTCTCCTAATTTTGTCCTCGGGATAACCGGCAGGGTATAAAATGTAGCCCTCGTTATCCTGAGGCATGGGAGCCTTGCCCTTAACAAAGTTGGACAATTTCTTAGGTGGGGCATTAAGTTTGACATTGCCTCCCTGTTGGAAGCCAATGCCATCCTTAATGCCAGGGCGTCTCCCACTATAGAGCATACTTCTAGCAAATTTAAATTTTTCATTTTCTAAGTTATGCTCGACAATTTTAGCATCTATTTTTGCTATATGATCATTTTGTTGTTTAATTAAAGTCATGTGATCATGCATAGCATCAATATCAACATCTCTACATCTAGTACAAATAGAAGTGTGCTCAACAATAGATGTAGAGGGCTTGCAAGATTTTAATTCTACAACCTTAGCATGTAACATATCATTCTTAGTTCTAAGGTCGGAAATAGTAGCATTGCAAACATCAAAATCTTTAGCCTTAGCAAGCAATTTTTCATTTTCATTTTTAAGGCTAGCAAGTGATATGTTCAATTCTTCAATCCTAGCAAGTAAATTATCATTATCATCTCTAGAATTGGAAGTTGAAACATTACAAACATGAGAATCAACCTTAGCTAACAAATTAGCATTTTCATTTCTAAGGTTGACAATAGTGTCATGGCATGTGCTTAGCTTACTAGTTAATTTCTCACATTTTTCTACCTCTAGAGCATAAGCATTTTTAACCTTAACGTGTTTCTTATTTTCCTTAATTAGGAAGTCCTCTTGGGAATCCAAAAGGTCATCCTTTTCATGAATAGCACTAATTAATTCATTTAATTTTTCCTTTTGTTCCATGTTAAGGTTGGCAAAAAGGATACACAAGTTATCCTCCTCATCACTAGCATTATCATCACTAGAAGACTCATATTTAGTGGATGATTTGGATTTAACCTTCTTCTTGTCGTCCTTTGCCATGAGGCACTTGTGGCCGACGTTGGGGAAGAGGAGTCCCTTGGTGACGGCGATGTTGGCGGCGTCCTCGTCGTCGGAGGAGTCGGTGGAGCTCTCGTCGGAGTCCCACTCGCGGCATACTTGGGCATCGCCGCCCCTCTTCTTGTGGTACCTCTTCTTTTCTCTCCTCTTGCCCTTCTTGTCGTTATCCCTGTCACTGTCACTTGATAATGGACATTTAGCAATAAAGTGACCGGGCTTACCACACTTGTAGCAAACCTTCTTGGAACGGGATTTGTAATCCTTCCCCTTCCGTTGCTTGAGGATTTGGCGAAAGCTTTTGATGATTAAAGCCATCTCCTCGTTGTCGAGCTTTGAAGCGTCGATTGGTTGTCTACTTGGTGTAGACTCCTCTTTCTTCTCCTCCGTCGCCTTGAATGCCACCGGTTGTGCTTCGGATGTGGAGGGATCATCAAGCTCGTTGATCTTCTTTGAGCCCTTGATCATACATTCAAAGCTCACAAAATTCCCGATAACTTCCTCGGGAGTCATTAGTGTATATCTAGGATTACCACGAATTAATTGAACTTGAGTGGGGTTAAGGAAGATGAGTGACCTAAGAATAACCTTAACCACCTCGTGGTCATCCCATTTCTTGCTCCCGAGGTTGCGCACTTGGTTCACCAAGGTTTTGAGCCGGTTGTACATATCTTGTGGCTCCTCCCCTTGGCGAAGACGGAAGCGACCGAGCTCACCCTCGATCGTTTCCCGCTTGGTGATCTTAGTGAGTTCATCACCCTCGTGCGCGGTCTTGAGTAGATCCCAAATCTCCTTCGCATTCTTCAACCCTTGCACCTTGTTATATTCCTCTCTACTTAGAGAGGCGAGGAGTATGGTTGTGGCTTGGGAGTTGAAGTGCTCAATTTGGGCTACTTCATCCTCATCATAGTTTTCATCCCCTATGGATGGTACCTGTGCACCAAACTCAATAACATCCCATATACTTTTGTGGAGCGAGGTTAGATGAAATCGCATTAAATCACTCCACCTAGCGTAATCTTCACCATCAAAAGTTGGTGGTTTGCCTAATGGAACGGAAAGTAAAGGTGTATGTTTAGAAATGCGAGGGTAACGTAGGGGAATCTTACTATACTTCTTGCGCTCTTGGCGCTTAGAAGTGACGGACGCCGCGTCGGAGCCGGAGGTGGATGCCGATGAAGAATCGGTCTCGTAGTAGACCACCTTCCTCATCCCCTTTTTCTTGTCCCCACTCCGATGCGGCTTGTGGGAAGAGGATTTCTCCTTCTTCTCTTTGTGGTGTGAAGAAGATCTCTTCTCCTTCCCTTTGGAGGAGTCCTTCTTCTTCTCCTTCCTCTTGGTGCGGGACTCTTCCGATGAAGTGCTCCCGTGGCTTGTAGTGGGCTTTTCGCCGGTCTCCATCTCCTTCTTGGCGTGATCTCCCGACATCACTTCGAGCGGTTAGGCTCTAATGAAGCACCGGGCTCCGATACCAATTGATAGTCGCCTAGAGGGGGGGTGAATAGGGCGAAACTGAAATTTACAAATATAAACACAACTACAAGCCGGGTTAGTGTTAGAAATAAAACCGAGTCCGCGAGAGAGGGTGCAAAACAAATCTCAAGAAAATAAGGAGTGTGACACAAAGATTTGTTTTACCGAGGTTCGGTTCTCGCAAACCTACTCCCCGTTGAGGTGGTCACAAAGACCGGGTCTCTTTCAACCCTTTCCCTCTCTCAAACGGTCCCTCCGACCGAGTGAGCTTCTCTTCTCAAATCAAACCGGGAACAAAACTTCCACGCAAGGGCCACCACACAATTGGTGCCTCTTGCCTTGATTACAATGGAGTTTTGATCACAAGAACAAGTGAGAAAGAAAAGAAGCAATCCAAGCGCAAGAGCTCAAAAGAACACGACAAATCTCTCTCGCTAATCACTAAAGCCTTGTGTGGAATTGGAGAGGATTTGATCTCTTTGGTGTGTCTAGAATTGAATGCCTAGCTCTTGTAAGTGGCTGAGAAGTGGAAAACTTGGATGCAATGAATGGTGGGTGGTTGGGGGTATTTATAGCCCCAACCACCAAACTAGCCGTTTGGTGGGGCTGACTGTCGTATGGTGCACCGGACAGTCCGGTGTACACCGGACATGTCCGGTGCGCCAGCCACGTCACCAAAGCTGTTGGGATTCGACCGTTGGAGCACTGTCTTCTGAGCCCGCTTGGATGTCTGGTGCGCCAGTATGGGCATGTCTGACTTCTGCGCGCGCTGGCGCGCATTTAATGCGCTGCAGGTAGCCGTTGGCGCCGAAATAGCCGTTGCCCCGTAGTTACACCGGACAGTCCGGTGTACACCGGACATGTCCGGTGAATTATAGCGGAGCAGCCGTCGTGGTTTCCCGAAACTGGCGAGTTCCGGAGGCGCCGTTCCTTGGAGCACCGGACACTGTCCGGTGTACACCGGACAGTCCGGTGAATTATAGCGAAGTGCCTCTGGAATTTCCCGAAGGTGGCGAGTTTGAGTTGGAGTCCTCTGGTGCACCGGACACTGTCTGGTGGCGAGTTTGAGTTGGAGTTCCAGACCAGAGGTGCCTTCGGTTGGCCCTTTGCTCTTTTGTTGAACCCAATACTTGGTCATTTTAATTGGCTTGTTGTGAGCCTTTGGCACCTGTATAACTTATACACTAGAGCAAACTAGTTAGTCCAATTATTTGTGTTAGGCAATTCAACCACCAAAATCAATTAGGAAAATAGGTGTAAGCCTAATTCCCTTTCAATCCGGCTTCACTAAGTACGCTCCACTTGGTGTATAAATAGGGCAGTGGTCCCTCCACGGAGGGGGGATCCATCGATCGAGGTCATCGATATACACACGACACTCATAGACGAACGCTCGCTCTCCCATTCTGTCTTAGCTATTGGCACTTGCCTCAATCATCTCAAGGGACTTAGGGACTTACCCTCTCCCGATGTGCTTGTAAACCCCTACTACAAGCACCACGGTGTGAGTAATATATGTCGCATCCTCTCTGCTGGAAGTAGGGCCTTGAGTAGCCCGAACTAGGATAATCGCTTGTGTCTCCTTGCACACCATCTAGAGTCGGCCACGCGGCACATTTACTGGTTGGTTAAGGACCCACGGTCAAAACACCGACATGTGGTTATATTGGTGAGAAAGATGATGACATGATTCGGTTTGCTAGCGATGAAACAATTTTAGATACAAAGGATGATGAAATAGTGATGTTCAGGAGCTTCTTCCCTGCTGGTTTTCGGCTCCCAATGTTCAATATGATTGTAGAGGTCCTAAAAATATAGAATCTTCATGCATCAACTTATACCAAATGCAATTGACAGACTCAACACACACACACACAGATATATATATATATAGTTTATATATCTAAAGCCCTAGGCTTCCAATAACTAGAGTAAGCCCAAGCCAAACGGTGCCATCTAGTTGAGTTGGACCAGGCCAGGGCATCTATAAAAGCAGCCCAGACCTCAAGGAATTAGGGTTTCGGGGCCTAGCAGAGGCCGCAACTGCTTGAGGCACGAGCGACAGTGAGCGGTGGCCAGACAACGACGATGGCTTCCTGCAGCGTGAGATACTAGCGGCGAGCAGCGGCGTGAGGCACGAGCGGTGACCCCAGGCGACATCGGTGAGCGGCCGGCCTAGGTGACGTCAGCGAGCGATGCCCTAAGACACTAGCGTCGCGGCAGATGTGACTGCACGAGGCACGAGCGGCGGCGCGAGCGTTTACGGCGGCAACCGCCCGACTCCAAGCGGTGATGGTGGCAATGACCGCCAGCGGTAGCATCTGAAGACAATGATCTGCTTTGATCCGACGAGTCTCGGGTGTCCTTCGACGAAGACCACCTCCAATCTGCGCGGCTTTAGAGGCGTTCGTCAATCCGGTGGCATTAGGGTCATCCTCTAGCGATGTCCTCGCATCGATCCATGTTTATGCCTACTACTTACACTATTTAAGCATTCTATTGAGGATTTTTTGTTGATGAATACAACGTCTCTCACGTGTCTTTAGTTTTTATGGTAACCACCTGGATTCACACACATTTGTTATGGG
Source organism: Zea mays (assembly GCF_902167145.1). Classification (NCBI taxonomy): domain Eukaryota; kingdom Viridiplantae; phylum Streptophyta; class Magnoliopsida; order Poales; family Poaceae; genus Zea; species Zea mays. Next base: position 83,030,550 of record NC_050103.1, on the reverse strand, counting down.
GATGTCAAACGTGATATCATGCTGACCATTGTAATAAATTGCGGATTTTTATGATTACCATTGTCAATGTTTATGCTTAAAATTATGGATGTTTGTGCTCAAACATGTGGATGCGCCCACCAATGTCTTGTTGCATATTTTTCGCATGCATAGTAAAAAAAGGAATCCCTTAATTTATGGTTTTGGTAACTAGCATTAAAATCAAATCCCTTAATCAACTCCCCTAATCAACTCTCCTAATCAGCCCCTAATCAAATCCCGTGATTTTTGGTGGTCACATGGACGTGGGAGCTGTTGGTTGAGAGTGAATCAACATTTACATTGTTATCTATCACTATCTATGCTCCAACTTGAGGATTTTTTTATCACTAATACAAGGCATCAAAGTTACCAACACCTCTCACTTTGGCTCGATATTTACGATCATAACTTAGGGTTTTGAAGCTCAAAATCAAAGGTTTTTACGCTCGAACATGTAGATGCGTTCACCAGTGGACCACATGTCAGATTTTTATGCAGTGTACCAAGTTGCATAAATAACTACATCATGTAGCATAACTAGTGTCAGTATATATCATAAACTGGATATAACAAGCCTAGCTGCATGGCTGTTGGACCGATCCTATATTTATGGAATCATCCATTTTTTGCGTCAATGCAGTGGAAACGAAAATATCCTCCAAAATTTTCGCACATGTAATGGAAATTCCCACGGTCTGTCCTAATTATCGGATCTACCATAAAAATAGGACATGTATGCATGCGTCTAGGCGTCTGCACGTGGTCCAGTGGCTGGGGCGAGTTTTTTATGCTATCTCTATAAACTATTTATGCTATTTCCGTGAAGTATTTATGCTATCCGCACAAAAAACCACAATTTATGGTGTGTGTCACACGCGGGGTTGGGGTTTGACTGACACGCGTGGGGGAGAGGTTTGACTTGGTGCACACATGCATGTGATGTGGGTGGGCGTGCCTATGCGCTCCAACCAAGTCGCATGGGTGGTCGGCCACTTCCTGTACCATCTGGAAGCCTAGGGCTATATATATATATATATATATATATATATATATATATATATATATATATATATATATATATATATATATATATATATATATATATATATATATATATATATATATATATATATATATATATATATATATATATATATATATATATATATATATATATATATATATATATATATATATATGGGGCCTTACAGCCAAATTGATAGTGCAAGTGCCGAAGGTTTTTACAAGATTCACGAGCTGCATTATTAGACAAAGGCAAGGCCTTCGAATAAGTTGCATAATAACTTTGGGTGCTATAATTTTCTATACCAAAAGAAAATGAAAGCTCCAATGCGGAGGTATCGAACTAAATGACCAACGGGGTGGACGAAGGAGTGGTTTTATATGAAAGCTGATAATAAGGGTAGAGAGAAGTTTAAGGGAATTGTGATTAGTCTTCTCTGGGTTCTCCTGTGTAGACAACCCATGTTGCTTTTAACACAGTGGTGGAACATATTAGCACTCATGACTTAGTGCAAGAGTTCCTTGCTAATCAAGTATTCCCAACGTTTTCTGGTTAGGGATGCCGAAGGATAAAAAAGAGGTTTATAAGTGGGCTCTTGTAAGATTACCGTATCAGTTCAAAGATCGTCCTATCTTCAAGCGCCCATGCAAACATTTGCTAGAAAGCATCGAAGTGATGCGTAATGAAATTCTTGGTAACTTTACTAGGAAAGAAGATCAACTGATGACTGTCATCTTCGGCTATCGAGGAAAACGAAGATTGAATAGGGTTATGGACGCATTGAAGTTTGAATACCCCAAATATCCGAAGGTCTTGGAGGAAACAACAGCTGGTGTCAAGAAAAAATAGAACTATTAGCATTATGAAAAGACAAGCTATCATATCCGTGGACAAAAGAAACAAAAATTAGCCAAAAATCGAAGGTTGACAAGGATGATTAAGGGGAGTCCCCACACTCAGAAGCAAAAACTTGTCCAAAAAGGCAAAAAAACAGAAACACTTGTTTGCGAGAGTAGAACACCTTCCGAGATAACAAAGAAAAATTGTGAAAGTACATCAACTTCATCCCTTGAATCTTTGATGCCATAAAAATAATATAGGTAATGACTGTTACAAAATTAATAGTGCTTGAGATTAATTTGATAATGCACCATAAAACAAAAAATCTAGATCTACTGGCAGATAATATCAACGACATTAGAATAGAACAGATCTGAACTAACTCAACAAGATTAACGTATAAAAGAAGAATTGACAATGGATCTAACCATGAGACTGTCATTGCAACAAACTGAAACTACAGATTTACTCACAGTGATTTCCAGGAGTTTTGTAGAGGACCCAAGCGGACGTGCACGCGGTATGGTAGCCTCCATAGCCCTTTATTTGTCTCATGTGAAGAGTAGGGAACACTCCCACATATAAGGTGGTTCTCTCTTATTTAGATGAGCGATATGAGACTAAAGCCCCATCTCATCTACACACCACCTTGGCTTCCTTATTGAATTGGGCCACACACAAATGGGCCTAATTCCAACAATCACACAATGTTTACCCTTCTCTGCCTTGAGTCTCCTAGGATCAGAGCTGACTAGTCTGTTACTAACCATGAAGGGAAAAGGCACCGAATAAGGATTGGTTAAAGCTTTGTCTGGTGCAGCTCTAAAGGAATCAGCTAAGGAGCAAGTTGATAACATCTCACATAAGGTCCTTCATATGAAGGCAATAATTGTTAGAATTATAGGCATTTTCCGTATCGTTTTAATTCCATAAATTACAATTATGATGATGACATATAAAAGATAATTAACCATAGAAATCATGATCTCAAATTGATCCATACCAATATGGATCAAGAGAACATAAAGCATATGAATCATATAAATATAATAAGTATATAAACATGGTTCATGAATTATTACGGAACAACTAAAAATAAACAGATAGCAATATAAACAGAATGACTGTAAAATTATAACAGACAGTTATAACATATTATAATATGACAGAACAGAGCTACATACGAAACAATAGAGATGAACATATATAATATGCAGAATGTAAAACAGTAACGAACTGAATTGATCATACCCTACCATACGCTCCGAGGATCCAGATCCTTGTCCAACTTCTCTTGCCATCCGTACGAGATGAAGACGCCAGGAACCAATGAAGAAGACAACGACGGACGTTGGGCAGTCGCGTAGACGCTCCCCAAAAACCTAATTGCCGATCCCTCGAGCAGGGTCTCGAACGGCAAGGGCTTCGGAGGCACCTACCCTCTCGCCTCTCTGTGCGCGCAGAGCTACGAGATGGAAACACCCTCACTTGCGGCTGGACTGTGACTCTGAAATGGTTCTATTCTCGTGTACCAAGTGCGGGAAGCTGAAGGAGAAGGGTGCATGCGACACGCCAGGAGACGAGCAACTGAAGGACAAAGGTCTCGCATGCAGCTGACGAAGAGACAAGCAACTGAAAGGTTTAACCCGGAGTTGAAACTCCCGCGGTTAATGAGTGCTAAAAATTAACACAACCACATCACGCCCGCCCGCTGCCACGCCTGGCCAGCGGCGGCGGCGCGCGCGCGCTTGTGGCACGCCCTTGTCCATTTCTTGACTTATCAAATTAAGTGGAATAATTCCCACCATATAAGTCAAGCCAAAAGACCCTTGGACTTTCAATATGGTACTATTGGTATTCTCCACCATTACACACCATAAAGTTTATTCAATAAATGGGCCAAGCCCATAAAAGAATCAACAATAATGAGGCTCATTTTCAAAACACCTTCGGCAAAAGAAAAGAAGAAGGATTCAGATGCAGATAAAAATGCCAAAGCAATTGTTGCTGCTTCAATAAATAAAATAACCGAGGACTTGAAGCCCAAAAGGACTAGATAAGAAGAGCTACAGTTAACTGAGGCCCGAGCATCTGAAAAAGTTGGAATGAAGACCCCCATCGTCACAAGAAGATGAAACTACAACTTTTTCTAAGGAAGCCATTTTTGATTTTAGGAACCTTGCTATTGAAGAACTGAGTTTCGAAGTGATATCTCATCTCAATGACTTTGCATTGGCAACCGGGTATCCAGAGGAGGCCGTTATTTTTGGTGGGGTTGACGAAGATGTGCTGGACTGCATTGTATACCGAGAAGGAGCTAGAATAGTTGACAACTTGAGAAGTACCAGTTTCCTGAAACTAGAACACGAGCTGTATGGTCTAAGGAAGCAATGTATTGCTGAAAGCTTAGCTTATACAAGCAACAAGGTAAAGCTTTGTCTATACAACATGCTTTTTAAATAAGAGCACAACTTGCTAAAAGTTTTTATTTTTGAAAAAAATGTAGAGTTTGCTATTGAGCAAGGCTTTGAAGCTTCAGCAAAATACAGAAGATCCGGAAGAGCGAAATTATTATTTTGGGATTGGAGAGTGAAAATAAAAAGCTTCAAGGGCTCAATAATGACAAAGACATCATGATCCAATCATTAAATGCAAGCTTAGCTGAAGCTCAGGGGGCCAATAAAGATGCAGAATCAGAAAGCAAGCAACAAAAACTAAGAAATTGAAAATCAGGATAAAGAGATTCAACGTCTGACGGTTAAACTGGAGAAGGTCAGAACAGATCATGAAGATGAAGCCTCTCGCCTTCGACTTGGAATTGAAAACTTGAAGAAAAAAGTCAACTTGAAAGAACAAGAAAAAATAAAATTGGTGCAATGATTAATAGAGCTTCAAGACAGCTGTTTTGAAATAGTTTCTCGATGCTGCAAACGTCTGCGCGAAGTGTTTCATTCAGTTGGCACAGTATTTGTAACACCCTGAATTTTAGGCTATAAAAATTTCTTTGCTTTACTCTCAAAATTCAAATGTTATTGAAAGGGAAATAGAGTTTAACCTTTTCTTATAAATGATTTTGGTGGTTGAATGCCCAACACAAATAATTGGACTAACTAGTTTGCTCCAGATTATATATTCCACAGGTGCATAAAGGTTCAACACAAACCAATAAAAGATCAAAGTTAGGGTTCAAAAGAAAGGAGCAAGAGAAACCAAAGTGAACCCTAGTCTGGCGCACCGGACAGTGTCCGGTGCACCAGGACCGTACGACTTCAAACTCTTAAACTTCGGGTTTCAGAAGCACCGCTCCGCTATAATTCACTGGACTGTCTGGTGTACCACCAGACTGTCCGATGTGCCACTAGACTGTCCGGTGCACCAGCGGAGCAACGGCTACTTCGCCCAACGGTCGACTGCAAAAGCGGTGAAGTCAGATGAACAGTGAAGATCAGTGCGCGCAGAGTCAGAGCCGCCCGTAAGAGGGGCAACGGACAGTGAACAGTGCATGTCCGGTGCGGCACCGGACTGTCCGGTGCCACATGAAGACAAAGCTTCAACGGTCGAAACCGTCAGAACCCTAACGGTTAGGTGACGTGGCTGGCACACCGGACTATCCGGTGCACCCATCGACAACAGCCTGCCCCAATGATTGAATTGGTGGTTGGGAGCTATAAATACCCCACAACCACCTCCACTCCAACCATCCAAGCATTCACAACAGTGCATTCAATACAAGAGCAATACACTACACTCCAAGACACAAATGAAAGCCTCCGATCCAATCAAAGTCCACAATTCAACTCTAGTATTTTAGGACTTGTGAGAAGATCGTATTGTGTTTCTTTGTTGCTCTTGTTGCTTGGTTGGCTTTCTTCTTTCTCTCATTCTTACTCTCAAAGCCTTGTAAGCGAAGCAAGAGACACCAATTGTGTGGTGGTCCTTGCGGGGTCTAAGTGACACAGGAAAATCAAGGAAGAAAGCTCACTCGGTCTAGGTGACCGTTTGAGAGAGGGAAAGGGTTGAAAGAGATCCGGTCTTTGTGACCACCTCAACGGGGACTAGGTTCTTTGGAACCGAACCTCGGTAAAACAAATCACCGTGTCATTCGCTTTACTTTCTTGATTGATTTGTTTTCCCCTCTCTCCCGGACTTGATATTCGCTCTAACGCTAACCCCGGCTTGTAGTGTGTGTTTAAAGTTGTAAATTTCAGATTCCGCCTATCCACCCCCCTCTAGGCGACTTTCAATTGGTATCAGAGCCCGGTACTTCATTAGAGTCTAACCACTTGAAGTGATGTCAGGAGGATCCGCCAAGAGGGAGATGGAGACGGGCACAAGCCACGGGAAGGCTCCATCAAGGGAGTCCGGCGCCAAAGGAAGGGAGGAATCACCTCCCCGCGTCAAGTCGCACCGGAGTGGCGACAAGAAGAAGAAAATGAAGAAAGTGGTCTACTATGAGACCGATTCTTCGTCGCCCTCCACCTCCGGCTCCGACGCCGCGTCCATCACTTCTAAGCGCCATGAGCGCAAGAAGTTTAGTAAGATCCCCTTACGCTATCCCCGCATATCTAAACACGCTCCTTTACTTTCCGTCCCATTAGGCACACCACCGGTTTTTGATGGTGATGACCACTGTATGTGGAGTGATAAAATGAGGCATCACCTAACCTCACTCCACGCAAGCATATGGGATATTGTTGAGTTTGGAGCGCAGGTACCATCTGTGGGGGATAAAGGCTACGACTCGGATAAGGTGCAAGGGTTGAAGAGCGCCAAGGAAATTTGGGACGTGCTCAAGACCGCGCACGAGGGAGATGAGGTGACCAAGATCACCAAACGAGAGATGATCGAGGGGGAGCTCGGTCGTTTCGTCCTCAACCAAGGGGAGGAGCCACAAGCTATGTACAACCGGCTCAAGACCTTGGTGAATCAAGTGCGCAACCTCGGGAGCACCAAATGGGATGACCATGAAATGATCAAGGTTATTCTAAGATCACTTGTTTTTCGTAATCCTACACAAGTTCAATTAATTCGTGGTGATCCTAGATATAAGCTAATGTCTCCCGAGGAGGTTATAGGGAAGTTTGTGAGCTTTGAATTAATGATCAAAGGCTCCAAACAAATAGTCAACTTGGAGCAAGGCGGACCTCCACACCCGAGGTGCAACTCGTCGCATTCAAGGCGACGGAGGAAGAAAAGAAGGAATCTACGCCAAGTAGGATTCCCATCGACGCCTCCAAGTTCGACAACGAGGAAATGACACTCATCATCAAGAGCTTTCGCCAAATTCTCAATCAGAGGGGGAAGGACTACAAACCCCGCTCCAAAAGGGCGTGCTACAAGTGTGGTAAGCCCGGTCATTTCATTGCTAAATGTCCTACGTCAAGTGATAGTGACAGGGGCGATGACAAGAGGGGAAAGAGAAAGAAAAAGAAGAAGTACTACAAGAAGAAGGGCGGCAATGCCCACGTGTGTCAGGAATGGGACTCCGACATGAGCTCCACCGACTCCTCCTCCGACGAGGATGCCGCCAACATCGCCGTCAACAAAGGTCTTCTCTTCCCCAACGTCGGCCACAAGTGTCTCATGGCAAAGGACGGCAAAAGGAAGAAGGTAAAATCTAGAGCCTCCACCAAATATACAACATCTAGTGATGAGGGTAGCTCTAGTGAAGATGAGGATAATTTGCTTACCCTTTTTGCCAACCTTAACATGCAACAAAAAGAAAAATTGAATGAATTAATAGGTGCTATTCATGAGAAGGATGAACTCTTGGATAGCCAAGAGGAATTCCTTATTAAGGAAAATAAAAAAGCATGTTAAGTGAAAAATGCTTATGCTCAGGAAGTAGAGAAAAATGAAAACATGACTAAAGAGCTTAGCATTTGCCATGACACTATTTCTAACCTTAGAACTGAGAATGCTAGTTTTAATGCTAAGGTTGAGAAAATAAATGCATGCAATGATTCAATTACCAATCTTAGAAATAAAAATGCTAGTTTAATTGCTAAGATTGATAAATTGAATAAATCTCTTTCTAGCCTTAAAACTGAGAATGAAAAGTTAATTTCTAAGGCTAAAGATTTAAATGTTTGCAATGATGTTGTTTCCAATCTTAGAAATGAGAATGCTATTTTACATGCTAAGATTGACAAATTAAATGCTTGCAAACCATCTACATCTACTTTTGATCATGTTTCTATTTGTACTAGATGTAGAGATATTAATGTTGATGCTATTCATGATCACCTTGCTTTAATTAAACAACAAAATGATCATATAGCTCAACTAACTGCTAAAATAAATGAGCATGAAATTGAGAATGAAAAATTTAAATTTGCTAGAATCATGCTCTATAGTGGGAGACGCCCTAGCATATAAGGATGGCATTGGTTTCCAACAGGGAAGCGATGTCAAGCTTAATGCCCCTAAGAAATTGTCTAGTTTTGTTAAGGGCAAGGCTCCCATGGCTCAGGATAACGAGGGTTACATTCTATATCCTGCTGGTTATCCTGAGCACAAGATTAGGAGAATTCATGCTAGAAAATCTCATTTTGTTTCCCATCATGCTTTTATGTACAAGAATGAGGCATCTAGCTCTAGGCATTCTACCCATGTTAAAATGCCTAAAAAGAAAACTCCTACTGCATCAAATGAGCCTAATGTTTCATTTAAGACTTTTGATGCTTCTAATGTGCTTACTAACAAATCAGGCAAAATAGTTGCCAAATATGTTGGGGGCAAACACAAGGGCTCCAAGACTTGTGTTTGGGTACCCAATGTGCTTGTTTCTAATGTGAAAGGACCCAAGACCGTTTGGGTACCTAAGAACATGGCCTAAATTGTTTTGCAGGTTTACGCATCCGAGGGCTCAAGTTGGATTATTGATAGCGGATGCACAAACCACATGATAGGGGAGAAAAAGATGTTCTCCTCCTACGAGAAAAACGATGATCCCCAACGAGCTATCACATTCGGGGATGGAAATCAAGGTTTGGTCAAAGGACTTGGTAAAATTGCTATATCACCTGACCATTCCATTTCCAATGTTTTTCTTGTAGATTCTTTAGATTATAACTTGCTTTCAGTTTCTCAATTATGCAAAATGGGTTACAACTGTCTTTTTACGGATATAGGTGTTACTGTCTTTAGAACAAGTGATGATTCAGTAGCATTTAAGGGAGTATTAGAGGGTCGGCTATACTCAGTTGATTTCAATAGAGCTGAACTCGATACTTGCTTAATTGCTAAGAATAATATGGGTTGGCTCTGGCATCGCCGACTAGCCCACGTTGGGATGAAGAATCTTCACAAGCTTCTAAAGGGAGAACACATTTTGGGACTAACATATGTTCATTTTGAGAAAGACAGGGTTTGTAGCGCATGTCAAGCAGGAAAGAAAGTTGGCACCCACCATCCACACAAGAACATCATGACAATAGATAGGCCACTGGAGTTACTCCACATGGATCTATTCGGCCCGATTGCTTACATAAGCATCGACAGGAGTAAGTACTGTCTTGTAATTATGGATGATTATTCTCGCATCACTTGGGTGTTCTTTTTGCAGGAAAAATCTCAGACCCAAGAGACCTTAAAGGGATTCTTGAGACGGGCTCAAAACGAGTTTGGATTGAGAATAAAAAAGATAAGAAGCGATAATGGGACGGAGTTCAAGAACTCTCAAATTGAAGGATTTCTTGAGGAGGAGGGAATCAAGCATGAGTTCTCTTCTCCCTACACACCTCAACAAAATGGTGTAGTGGAGAGGAAGAATAGAACTCTATTGGACATGGCGAGGACCATGCTTGATGAGTACAAGACTCCGGACTAGTTTTGGGCTGAGGCAATTAACACCGCCTGCTACTCCATCAACTGGCTCTACCTTCACCGAATCCTCAAGAAGACATCTTATGAACTCCTCACCGGTAAAAATCCCAATGTTTCATATTTTAGAGTCTTTGGTAGCAAATGCTTTATTCTTGTTAAAAGAGGTAGAAAATCTAAATTTTCTCCTAAGGCTGTAGAAGGCTTTTTACTTGGTTATGACTCAAACACAAGGGCATATAGAGTCTTCAACAAATCCACTGGACTAGTTGAGGTTTCTTGTGACATTGTGTTTGATGAGACTAATGGCTCCCAAGTGGAGCAAGTTGATCTTGATGAGCTAGATGATGAAGAGGCTCCGTGCATCGCGCTAAGGAACATGTCCATTGGGGATGTGTGTCCTAAGGAATCTGAAGAGTCTCCACCAGCACAAGATCAACCGTCAACTTCCAATCAAGCATCTCCACCAACCCAAGATGAGGATCAAGCTCAAGACAATGAAGAAGAAGATCAAGAAGATGAGCCACCTCAAGAGGAGGACAAAGATCAAGGGGGAGATGACAATGATCAAGACAAGGAAGATGATCAAGAAGTACAGGGTCAAAGACCGCCACACCCAAGAGTCCACCAAGCAATACAACGAGATCACCCCGTGAACTCCATTCTCGGTGACATTCATAAGGGGGTAACCACTAGATCTCGTGTTGCTCATTTTGTGAACATTACTCTTTTGTGTCCTCTATTGAGCCATACAGGGTGGAGGATGCACTAAGAGATTCGGATTGGGTGCTGGCAATGCAAGAGGAGCTCAACAACTTCATGAGGAATGAGGTATGGCATTTAGTTCCACGTCCTGACCAAAATGTTGTAGATACCAAATGGGTATTCCGCAACAAGCAAGATGAGCATGGTTTGGTGACAAGGAACAAAGCCCGACTTGTGGCCAAAGGTTATTCATAAGTCGAAGGTTTGGATTTCGGTGAAACCTATGCACCCGTAGCTAGGCTTGAGTCAATTCGCATATTACTTGCCTATGCTACTTACCATGGCTTTAAGCTTTACCAAATGGACGTGAAGAGTTCCTTCCTCAATGGACCTATCAAATAAGAGGTCTATGTTGAGCAACCTCCCGGCTTTGAAGATAGTGAGTACCCTAACCATGTGTATAAACTCTCAAAGGCGCTTTATGGGTTTAAGCAAGCCCCAAGAGTATGGTATGAATGCCTGCGAGATTTTCTTATCACTAATGGCTTCAAAGTCGGTAAAGCCGATCCTACACTCTTTACTAAAACCATTGCAAAAGATTTGTTTGTATGCCAAATTTATTTTGATGATATCATATTTGGGTCTACTAACAAATCTACTTGTGAAGAGTTTAGTAGGATCATGATTCAAAAATTCGAGATGTCTATGATGGGGAGTTGAAGTATTTTCTAGGATTTCAAGTCAAGCAACACCAAGAGGGCACCTTCATCAGCCAAACAAAGTACATTCAAGACATTCTTAACAAGTTTGGAATGAAGGATGCCAAACCCATCAAGACACCCATGGGAACCAATGGGCATCTCGACCTCGACACGGTAGGTAAATCTGTAGATCAAAAGGTATACCGGTCGATGATAGGATCTTTACTCTATTTATGTGCATCTCGACCAAATATTATGATTTCCGTATGCATGTGTGCAAGGTTCCAAGCCGATCCTAAGGAAGTTCACCTTAGGGTCGTGAAAAGAATCATGAGATATTTAGTTTATACACCTAAGTTTGGCCTTTGGTACCCTAAGGGATCCACTTTTGATTTAATAGGTTATTCAGATGCTGATTGGACAGGGTGTAAAATTGATAGAAAGAGCACATCAGGGACTTGTCAGTTTTTGGGGAGATCCCTAGTGTCTTGGGCTTCAAAGAAACAAAACTCAGTAGCTCTTTCTACCGCCGAAGCCGAATATATTTCCACAAGCCATTGTTGTGTGCAATTACTTTGGATGAGGCAAACCCTCGGGGATTATGGCTACAAATTGAGCAAAGTCCCTCTCCTATGTGATAATGAGAGTGCAATCCGCATGGCGGATAATCCCGTTGAACACAGCCGCACTAAGCATATAGACATTCAGTAACACTTTCTGAGGGATCACCAACAAAGGGGGATATCGAGATAGCTTATGTTAGCACCAAAGAACAATTAGCCGATATCTTTACCAAGCCATTAGATGAGAAAACTTTTAGCAAACTTAGGAATGAGCTAAATATACTTGATTCTCGGAACTTTGATTGAAACATTGCACACATAGCTCATTTATATACCTTCGATCATATCTCTTCATGACTACGACTAATGTGTTTTCAAGTGTATTTCTATGCTAAGTCGTAGATTGAAAGGGAAACGGAGTCTTCGGCGAAGACAAGGCTTCCACTCCGCTCTATCGGTATCTTTTACCCTTCGCCGTCACTCTAAATCACTCTCCAAGTTGGTATAATCTTCACTCATATTTATTTGTACCAATGGGGAGAAAGTAATAAGGGCTCACAAAGTCTCCGTTTTTGGCGATTAATGCCAAAGGGGGAGAGAGTACTAGCCCAAAGCAAAAGGAACACACCACCACCAATTTTTTCAAAATTTTCAAGAAATTTTCAAATTGGTATCTAAATGTAATTGATCTTATTTACAAAAAATTGGTAAAACCCTCTTGAACACTAAGAGGAGAATTTCATTGAGGGGGAGTTTTGTTTAAGTCAAAGGAAAAGCATTTGAAATACAGGGAGAAAATTTCAAATATTGAAAATGCTTCTCAAAATCTTATTCATATACCTTTGACTATTTGCAAAAAGACTTTGAAAAGATTTTCCAAAAGAATTTTCAAAAACAAAACAAGTGGTGCAAATGTGGTCCAAAATGTTAAATAAAAGAAACCAGCCATGCATATCTAGTAGAGGTAAAATATTGGTTTAATTCAAAGCAACCTATGCACTTACCCTATGCAAACTAGTTCAATTCTGCACTTACATATTTGCTTTGGTTTGTGTTGGCATCAATCACCAAAAAGGGGGAGATTGAAAGGGAAATAGGGTTTAACCTTTTCCTATAAATGATTTTGGTGGTTGAATGCCCAACACAAATAATTGGACTAACTAGTTTGCTCCAGATTATATATTCTACAGGTGCATAAAGGTTCAGCACAAACCAATAAAAGATCAAAGTTAGGGTTCAAAAGAAAGGAGCAAAAGAAACCGAAGTAAACCCTGGTCTGGCGCACCGAACTATCTGGTGTGCCACCGGACAGTGTCCGGTGCACCAGCCGTACGACATCAAACTCTTCACCTTTGGGTTTCAGAAGCGCCGCTCCGCTATAATTCACCGAACTGTTTGGTGTGCCACCGGACTGTACGGTGCACCAGCGGAGCAACGACTACTTCGCGTAATGGTCGACTACAAAAGCGGTGAAGTCAGATGAACAATGAAGATCAGTGCGCGCAGAGTCAAAGCCGCCCATCAGAGGGGCACCGGACTGTCCGGTGCCACATGAAGACAAAGCTCCAACGGTCGAAACCGTTAGAACCCTAACGGTTGGGTGACATGGCTGGTGCACCGGACTGTCCGGTGCGCCCATCGATAGCAGCCTGCCCCAACGGTTGAATTGGTGGTTAGGGGCTATAAATACCCCACAACCACCTCCACTCCAACCATCCAAGCATTCACAACAGTGCATTCAATACAAGAGCAATACACTACACTCCAAGACACAAATCAAAGCATCCGATCCAATCAAAGTCCACAATTCAACTCTAGTATTTTAGGACTTGTGAGAAGATCGTATTGTGTTTCTTTGTTGCTCTTGTTGCTTGGTTGGCTTTCTTCTTTCTCTCATTCTTACTCTCAAAGCCTTGTAAGCGAAGCAAGAGACACCAATTGTTTGGTGGTCCTTGCGGGGTCTAAGTGACCAGGGAAAATCAAGGAAGAAAGCTCACTCGGTCTAGGTGACTGTTTAAGAGAGGGAAAGGGTTGAAAGAGACCCGGTCTTTGTGACCACCTCAACGGGGACTAGGTTCTTTGGAAAATATAACTAACTTATTATTTGAATTATATCAAACAACAGAACTCATATTTTTCCTATATTCATAATAACAAAATATTAGTTATCCAAAGGTTTGGGTGTTTTTCTCCTCAGGATTATTTCTCTAAGATTTTCCTAAGTTTTCATTGGTTGCATAAAATAAAAGGTATCTCTTTCCTTTTGTACTAAACAAGGGTCCAACAAAATTTTCCAGTGAACTATACTGAATAAGTGAGCTAACAAAAATGTGGTTGATCCCTGGTTTTTATTTTAAACTACCTTTTTTATTTTCTTTAACTTTAGGCTAAAAATGATTAAAAAGGCAAACCCTACCTTAATTTGGTGTACTATGGAGTTTACTATTTTTAAACAGATTAGGGAGTGATTAAGTACTCCTATGATTTTTCTTAACCTCAGTCTAACAGTGTAACTATTTTTCCTCTTTTATTTAGCTTTTGGCCAGAACACAATTTAATTCCAAACTTTAAATTCTTCTGCAACATTTAGGGGGTTTTGTATTTTTCCTAAGAAGTTTACATTATTCAAAACCTAGCAAAATTGGTTTGACTCAAATTGGTTGAATAAAACTGGAGTTATGAATTTTACAAGCTCTGTTTGTATTAAATGAGAAATGTTTAAAAGATTTTCTGGAAAAACCAGTTTACACCGAGGACCCTAGGCTTTTTCTAAACCAATCCTTCAACTTATACCCCTGCGCAACTATTCATCTGAGTCTCTGACAGTTCAAAAACTTCCTGACTTCTATTCCTTCTTCCCCGAGGTCCCTCCCCCCCTTTGAACAGTACCCGCGAAAGGAAAAAGGGCGGCGCAGCTTACCGGCGGCGAGGGAGGTCCGGTGAAGGGTGGGGTTGACTTCGGGAGGTCGTTGCGGTCACGACGAGGTACGGCTCGACGACGGTGATGGCCGGAATCGGCCGGTCCACGTGCACAGGCGGGCGAGCTCGTCGGCGGCGGGTGCTCCGGCCTATCCACGACGATATAGGTCAATCCAAGGGCATGGGGAGCTTCACGGGGTGCTAATGAGTCGACCCGTGCAAGGAATCGAAGAATAACTCACCGTAGAGCTCGGTCTACGTTCGCTGGCGGTCGAGTGAAGGCCGGTGACCTTGATCCGGCGTCTCCGGCGAGGCAGATCTTGATTCCTCGCTCTGGGAGCTTCACCGAGGCACGTAGAGTCCCTCTCGTGGGTGGGACGGGGCTGGGGTTGGTTCGATTGGCCGGTCTACAGTGGTGGGTGCTCGGGCGGCCGCTGGCACTCCGTGTGCAGGGCAAACTCTCGTGCTTCGGTGAGGTCGAGAGCGCGCGGGGGCATACGGCTGAAGCCTTGACTGGCTTTATAGGCGGGCGAGGGCAGGGGACACGGGCGTGGCTTGGTGCGGCGCAGGGTGCGCGGGGTCAGGCGCTGGGCGTGCTCTGGCGAGTTCAGTGCGCGTCGAACACGTGGAGGTATTCTTCTGCCCATGTTCAAAAGCTTGCTGAGATCGCAAACATGCGAATCTTGGCAAAAATCCGGCGCAGACCTCTTCCTGGCACCTATGGCTATCTCTGGTATGTGAGTTACAAGGGGAGATAAGCCCTAGGTCAGAAGATTTGCGGATGCCAAATCTGGGTTGTCTCACTTTCCACCCCGAGACAAAAGTAATGTCAAATCATGTCAAATGGTTTTGGCTCGGGTTCAAATTTTTCCAGTGGTTTCCTGAGGTAGTTTGGCACCTTTTTGGTATTCAGACCAAGTGGTTTTGTCGCCATTTACTAAGTGAACATGTCTGATCTTTAGATCAGGGTTAAATTTTGACTTAGAGAAGATTAGAGAGCTCTAGTGTGCTCTCTACTTAAGGAGTGGATTTGGGGTCTTTGAGGGGCCTTTTTGTAATGTTTCCCCTCTGCATTTTGTAGATTATAATGTTACTTAAACTTTGGTTAAGGTTTAACTTATGATTTGCACATTTGCCTAACATTTCCCTTAAACCAGGGTTTTGGGAGTTAAGGGCTCAAGAAGGGTCTAGGGTTTAAATCTTCTCTTGCCCAAGGTGATAATTGCATAATGCTTGAGTAATGCCTTTGTCATTAACATTCTTAGTTAATCCATGGGTTTCGAAGGTTTTGGGGCTCCCTCTCCTCCACTTAACACATGTGATAACAAGTCAGGGGTACAAGTAGGCCTTGGTAACACCTAGGGTGTTACAGCCCTCCCCCCTTAAAGAAATCTCGCCCCGAGATTTTGGGTAGGGATCCTTTAGGGGGTACCAAGAAGGTGTGCTGGTGTGTTGCGTTTTCCTTTAGCCAAGTTTCTCTAGTTAACTACTCTTCGAATGTCATTCTCTTTGCAACTTCAGAAGGAAGTCCTTTTAAAGTTATTTTCAAGGCTTACTATACCTTTAACCTCTAAGTTTTTTTATTATATTTAGATTCAAAGGGCAGGTGGGGGTGGGTTTTTGGATTACGTACCGACTCCTTTAGGCAGAAAGTCGGGGAAGCGAGAGCGTAGAAAATCCTCAGTCTCCCACGTAGCCTCTTCTACTGAATGGTGGCTCCACTGAACCTTATACATCCTGATCGACCTTGCCCGCGTTGATCTCTCCTTTTGATCCAATACCTTGATGGGGTGCTGTTGATAGGACAAGTCTGGTTCTATCTCCAATTCTGGTTCATGTAGCACTTCTGTGGGTAAGCGGACACACTTTCGTAGCTGAGATACGTGGAACACATCATGAACTGCTGACATATGGGGTGGCAACTTCAATTGATATGCTACAGGCCCCCAAGTCTCTTTGATCTCATAGGGCCCAATGTAGAGAGGAGCTAACTTGCCCTTGATTCCAAATCTCTGAACACCTTTGGTGGGTGACACCTTAAGATAAACATGATCTCCCACTTCAAACTGTAGAGGCTTCCTCCTCTTGTCATGATAGCTCTTTTGCTTGGCCTGAGCAGCCTCTAAGTTCTTCATAATGACTCTGACTTTCTCCTCTGCTTCAAGTACCAGGTTAGGTCCAAATATTTCCCTTTCTCCAGCTTGAGACCAATTTAACGGTGTCCTACACCTTCTCCCATATAAGGCCTCGAAAGGTGCCATCTTTAGGCTGGACTGATAGCTGTTATTATAGGAGAACTCTGCCAATGAAAGACACTTGTCCCAATCCTTACCATAGTGTAGCACACATGCCCTCAACATGTCTTCCAAAATCTGATTCACCCTTTCTGTCTGGCCATCTGTTTGAGGATGGTATGCTGAGCTTCTTATTACATGGGTCCCAAGTGATTCTTGCAATTGCTCCCAGAAACGTGCTACAAATGGTGCTCCTCTGTCAGACATAATAGTCATTGGTATTCCATGCAAACAAACTATCTGGTCAATATAAATTTCTGCATACTTTTCTGTCTGGTGGGTGGTATGTACTGGCAAGAAATGAGTTGTCTTGGTCAACCTATCCACAATGACCCAAATAGAATCGTGGTGCCGGGAGGTATTGGTCAATCCCACAATAAAATCCATGCAAATATCCTCCCATTTCCAAGATGGTATGGGAAGATGTTGTAAGGTGCCTGCCACCTTCAAATGACTGGCCTTGACTCTTTAGCAAGTGTCGCATTCCGATATATACTTAGCAATTTCCCTCTTCATTCTGGTCCACCAGTACAAGGATATGAGATCATGATACATCTTATTACTGCCGGGGTGCATGGAAAATTTTGAAAGGTGAGCTTCATCCAATATTTTCTTTCTGAGCTCGGGATTTATAGGAACAACCAATCGGTCTCCAAACCATAGAATTCCCTTGCTGTCCTGACGGAAGCATTTGTATTTGTCCACCTTCCGTTTGATCATTTCCTTAATGACTTGAACACCCTTGTCACCAATCTGTGCCATGACTATCTGCTCATGTAAAGTGGGCTCCACCGAAATATAACTTAAAGCACCGGAGGAAACAACTTCTATGTTCATCTTGCACAACTCATCACACAGGGTGGTGTTTTTGCATCCATACTCACACAGTTGCACTGGCCCTTCCGACTTAAGGCATCTGCCACAACATTGGCCTTGCCAGGATGATAATGCACTTCCAAATCATAGTCCTTGATTAATTCCAACCATCTCCTCTGTCTCATATTAAGATCAGCCTGAGTGAAAATATATTTGAGACTCTTGTGATCAGTATAGATATTACAATGAGCTCCCATTAAGTAATGTCTCCATATCTTCAGAGCATGAACTACGGCTGCTAACTCCAGATCATGAGTGGGGTAGTTCTGCTCATGGGGTCTGAGTGCTCGGGAGGCATAAGCAATGACTCTGTTGTCTTGCATCAAGACACATCCCAATCCAGTACCGGAAGCATCGCAATAAACCTCAAAGGGTTTGGTGTTGTCAGGCTGAGCTAGCACGGGGGCCGTTGTCAAATGTTGCATTAGTGTATGAAAGGCATCCTCACATTTCTGGCTCCAATCATACTTGACTCCTTTCTTCAACAATTCAGTCATTGGCTTGGCAATCCTAGAGAAATCCGGAATAAACCGTCGATAATACCCTGCCAATCCCAGAAAACTCTGAATCTGCCGTACAGTGGTAGGAGGTTTCCAATCCATCACTTCTTATACTTTCTCAGGATCTATTGATACCCCCTCCTGAGAAATGGTGTGACCCAAAAATTTTATTTCCTTCGGCCAGAAATCACATTTGGACAACTTAGCATATAGGCGATGATCGCGCAGTCGCTGAAGTACGATGTGTAGATGCTCAGTATGCTCATCTTCATTTTTGGAATAAACCAGAATGTCATCAATAAAGACCACCACAAACTTGTCCAGCTCTGGCATAAATACTAAGTTCATCAAATACATGAAATAAGTCGGGCATTGGTCAGCCCGAAAGACATCACCAAGTACTCATAAAGCCCATATCTAGTAGAGAAGGCCGTCTTCGGAATATCACTGGCCCGGATCTTGATCTGATGGTAGCTGGAATGAAGGTCTATCTTTGAAAATACATGGGCTCCCACCAACTGATCAAACAATACATCAATGCGGGGCAATGGATACTTATTCTTGATTGTCACCGCATTGAGAGGGCGATAGTCAACACACAACCTCAAACTCTCATCTTTCTTCTTCACGAATAAGGCGGGACATCCCCATGGAGAAGTACTTGGGCGAATAAACCCCTTGTCCAACATTTCTTGCAACTGCTTTTTCAACTCCGCCAATTCTGCTGGAGGCATCCTATAAGGTATCTTGGATATAGGGGCATTTCCGGGTTGTAATTCAATTGCGAACTCTATGTCTCTATCGGGTGGCATCCCTAGAAATTCATCCGGAAAAACATCTGGGTAGTCACAGACCACCGGGATCCTCTCGATAGGTGACTCCATCATAGCGAAGGCACAGGAACGGGTACATCCCTGGTCGGGTAGGTACAGGGTGATCTCTCCATCCAGTGGGGAGTGGATCTCTATGGCCCTGGCTGCGACATCGATTATCGCATGGTGTCGCAATAACCAATCAGTCCCCAGGATGATATCCACACTATCCAATCCCATGATCAGGAGAGTGGTTTTAAATATGAAGCTACCCAACCTGATTGGTACGTGTCTATTGATCTGATAGGTGGCAACCCTGCCTCCTGGTGTAGAAATTGTAATACCCACATTTGTGTGGTGAAAAGGTAACTGGCACTTGGCACTAAATTTGGTACTGATAAAACTGTGTGATGCACCAGACTCAAAAAGAATGATTGCAGGATAATTCAAAACTGAAAAGATACCAGTCAAGACGGGTGCTCCCTCTGGAATATCAGCCATGGTGGTGAAGTTCAGCTTGCCTTGTCTCACTTGCACCTTCTGCCTCTTCCCTTGATTCTGATTGGAATTCTGTCCCTGCCTCTGCTGATTCCTAGGGCAATTCTTGGCATAGTGTCTAGTGTTACCACAAGTGAAACATCTGTTGTCATTGACCTAATGGTACTGCTGCTGCTGTGGCTGATTGTTCCTCTGAACTGGGGGCTGAGAGCGGTTGGGTGCCTGCTGCTGCTGCTGTGGTCGGATCACCCAACATCCCTGCTGCTGCTGAGGCCCCCTGTTCTGAGTGTCAGATACAATTCTAAAGCGCTGAGGCTGAGCTGAAGGTCCTGCCACAGGGGTCTTCCTCTTCTTTTCTGCCTGACGGGCTGTGATGCAGTCCTCCTGGGAAATGGCCATGTTGACTAACTCATTGTAACTGTTGGCCTTGACGGTGTTGAGACGGTCGTGGAGTTTAGTGTTGAGCTCCCTCCTGAACCTGTCCCTCTTCTTCTCATTCGTGTCTGCATGATATCCGGCATACTGACACATGTCATTGAAGGCCTGAGCGTACTGCAACACAGTGTGATATCCCTGAGTAAGTGCCAGAAACTCATTAAGCTTGCGGTCCATAATGCCTGCCGGTATGTGATGCCCTCTGAAGGCTGCCTTAAATTCTCTCCATTCCACCACATGGTCAACTGGCTGCGTAGTGAGGAAGTGGTCCCACCATGTCCGCGCGGGTCCGCGAAGTTGTTGGGTGGCGAATCTGACCTTAACCACATCAGAACAAACTCCATTTAGTAGTGGAAAAATTTGGATTCCACTACCCTAAGCCATACATCAGCATCAAGCGGATCCTCTGCCCGAGTAAACAACGACGACTGAGTGCTGAGGAACTCCTGATAAGTGGCTGCTGCTGGGGGACGCTGATGGTGATCACCACCACCATAATGTTGAGGTGGCGGCTGTCACTGAGCCAACTGTCGCAGAATCTCATTCTGCTAAGCCATCAACTCCTGCATGGTAGGAGGCGGTGGCGGTGGTGGAGGAATGCGTTCATTCTGTCCACGACGCGCTCTTCCTGCCATCTGAAAAAAATTAAGGATGCTCTCAATATCATACTTCTGATGTCAGGGTTCATACGTGGTGAAAGAGTCGAAAGGGTAAAACCAATATTTTCTTGCATAATTCATAAAAGATACTACGTGGCATAAAACTTTTCTTCATAAATTAAGGCTGACATCATTCATCATCCATACTTCCAAAAGAGTTTGTTATGATTAAATCAGTGATCCAAAAGATTCAACTCTGTCCAGCTTAGTACCCCAAGGGTGCAAAAGCTAAGCTAGCTTCGAGGAGTTCTACCGCCACAAATTTCTAACTCTATCCCTTCAACTCAATCGACAAACGAGGCAACGCTTGACTCGGGGAAAGGGGGTCTCCCCGAGCCAGCAGTGTCCAGGCTAGATGCGGGCTCCCGCTCCACCCCTCCCTCGATGTCGATATCCTCGTTGGCCTCCATGTCCTGAATCTCTTGATGGTGCATATCCAAATGCTGGTTAGCCTCCTCGAGTTGTTGTTGAGTGTTGTTCAACTGATCCTCGAGAACCTCAATGGTGTTCTCCCTGGCTCCCACTAGCTCCTCAAGCTCCTGAATCTGGTTGGCCATCTGTTCCACCTGCAGGTTCTTTTCCACCATCTCAGTGGATAGGTCTACCACAAGTTCCTCTCTGTTGTCTAGGGTGATCTTGGTAGCCTCCAACAATGCCATTAGCTGAGACATTGCCTCTCCTCGCATCACTTGCATATGATACAGGGCATTCATGCATCGCACCTTGAGGTGAGCAGTCTACCCTGGGTATAGAGCCCACACATCCTTGGCATGTTCCACTCGATCCTTCCACATTGGGTCGTCCTCCTTCTCTGTGGGGAACAAACCAATGGGGTGAGTGGACAGCTCCAAGGGTTGAAAACCACATAAGGTGGTCAGCCCGTGGAGAGCAATGGCCTCAATAGTATTCTCAGCCCGGTATCCGAAAGACTCGGAGTCCAACGAACGCCAGCCTGGCTGTAAGGGATGAGGCTCCAGGGTCATCCTCACCCTACAGCGGGGCACCCGGTGCTTCTCGAACAGCTGCACCGTGTACTGGGGAGGCGTCGTGTAACCGGCTCCCTGCAGTACCTCCCACAAGATACGGGGAAAACCCTCTCGTGCAAGTCTGTCCGTGTGGGAATGTGCGTTCCCTCCGTCCGAGGATCCGTGAGAAGTCATCTGTGTACGGTTAAGCGTAAGTGAAAAAGAAAAAGAATTATAAAAGTAAAAAGGGGATCAAGGCTTGGCCTATTGAAGGTTACGATAAGGTCACTGAGTGTACTTAATCTTTTGTTATCATGCCTCATATCATTTTAAAGCTCTTAACTAATTACCAAGTAGTTTGATTAAATGATGCATGCATGCTCGTCCTAAACGACCTCACATCAACTTATAGGGAATAGGGAAAAATTCCCATTCCTTATAGTAGCCTGTAGGGCTTACTCAATTAGCCACCTAGCTACCCTTCTATTACCCTAAGGCTTCACGCTCTATATCCATACCTATCGCCTTACCGATCTATCCAATATTTGTTTCTAACCAGTTTTACTTTTGAAAAAGGATGGTATTTATAGTTTATTGATTCCTCTATGGTGGTACAAGCTTCGATACCAGCTGTGGCAGAACCGCCCGAATTATTCCAACTTAAGTGCCTAAGTCCCACCTTAGAGGCTAGACCACACTTAAATAGGAATAACACGTCCGTCCCTCGGATCTAGTTCGACGAGGCCACTAACAGGATCAAGTACCACGTACTCACTCGATGGTGAGGCACAGAGAAAATACAATAAAGCATAAAAGCAAACACTAAGGAGTAATTTAATTTATTACATCGTCATCGGAGTTTAACAAAAGTAGTGCTCATTGTTCGGATTGCAGCGGAATAAAACTAACGACAATTAAACGGGGGATGGGGAAAGCCTATCCCATCACTCCTCATGCTCCTCCTCAGCCGAGGTAGGGTCCCACTCGACTGTCCAACCCGGTGGCAAGATGGACGGCCAAGTCACTCCAGCAACCATGTCCTCCAGATAACCTGTAAAATTATGCCACAAGCAAGGCTGAGTATACTAATACTCAGCTAGACTTACCCGGTGTGAGGAGTCTACTCCTCTACCTCTAGACATGCAGCTGTTTGGCTGAGGGGTTTGCTTGCCAAAAGCACTAGCTGAGTCTAAAAATCAAGTTTTAGCTTTTTCAAGTTTTAGTGTGACTCTCTTAAGACTAAATGTGTACCTATCTAAGCATACATGGTATCAAACATTTAGCAATCAACAACTTTTGCCAAGTCATCACATTTCCACTTGTTACTCAATGTAGCAGCATGGATCAAACAGTCTCATTAGCTGCAAGAAGCAGACGATTCGAATCGAGTTTCAACCTTGCAAGGTAAACCTAAACACATGACGTGGCGGGGCACTCCGTCCCCACACACATCAATCGTCCCCATCGATTCCCCGTCAATAGATCAGGGCTCACCGCCTTGGCGTACAATGCCTCACTGACCCCGACTGCCGTCGTGCAGTGACCACACTTGTACCCACCATAACCGGAATGGGAGACCACGTCTCAAGTCGCGTGAGGGCAAAGTCTGCTGCCAGGTTCAATCAGGTACTAGGCTTACCGATTTACCATATTTCTTGGCATGTGCTTAGTATGTTCAAACGCTTGACACATGGTACCACACCTTAATCCTTATTCCAATTTCCGTCTCGTAGACAACCAATCCCCATGGATCGTTGTCCACAGACCTTCATCATTATGATATGAAAATGGATACAACCAATTCCTGACCTCGCGCGAGTGCTAGAAAAATCACTCGACTTCTACCGAGATCCCTAATTAGTAAAGCAGCTACTCGACCTAGCATACTAGTATCCATCACAAGGGAAAATATGAGTTCATGCAACTAAGGTTCCAAACAACTCCTATATTTAAGTGCACATTTCAAACCTACAAACAATAAGTGTAGTAAAATAGCATAATAAGTAGGTTATGCATAAAACCGGGGCTTGCCTTCCAAAGCTGGGGCAGGCAGATCCTCGATAGCAGGCTCTGGTGCTGGATCCTGGGCTACCTCCTGAGCAACTCCTTGCTCCGGCACGAGGATGTACTCCCCGTCAGCGAGATTACAGTCTATCGAATGCAATGAACAAGATATATGCATATAAATGGTATGAACATTTGGAAAGGTTATGCATAGTAAAACAGTATTAAGTTTAGTATTTTTCTAGGGTTTCTTTTTGGATATACTTAAGGGTTTTGTATTTTCATCTATTTCTCCCCAAAGTTCCCCTTTCTCTTTCTATCGCTTCTTATTAAGCATTTTTGAACTATCGGGGTTAGTTAACATTTTTCAAAAATGTTACAAAAATTTCAGTGGGTAAATATTGACATTGGTGGGTTCTCCTCAAAATTTGAGGTGGAGATTAATTCAGATACTACTTGTGCAAAATTAACAAAAACAAGTGTAAAAGGGTATTTTACACTATAGCTATGATTTAAGTGAGGTCTCTGTACCAAATTTTATTTTTGTCCAGATTTATAGGTGATATTAGGCCTCTGTGTTAAAAATCACAGAAAAAGACCTACTGGATATTTAGTTGTGATTTTCTAAAGTTTAATGCCAAAAAGGTACTTATAACTAACTTATTATTTGAAAAATATCAAACAACAGAACTCATATTTTTTCTATATTCAAAATAACAAAATATTAGTTATCCAAAGGTTTGGGGTGTTTTCTCCTCAGGATTATTTCTCTAAGATTTTCCTAAGTTTTCATTATTTGCATAAAATAAAAGGTATCTCTTTCCTTTTGTACTAAACAAGGGTCCAACAAAATTTTCCAGTAAACTATACTAAATAAGTGAGCTAACAAAAATGTGGTTGCTCCCTGGTTTTTATTTTAAACTACCTTTTTATTTTCTTTAACTTTAGGCTAAAAATGATTAAAAAGGCAAATCCTACCTTAATTTAGTGTACTGAGGAGTTTACTATTTTTAAACAGATTAGGGAGTGATTAAGTACTCCTCTGATTTTTCTTAACCTCAGTCTAACAGTGTAACTATTTTTCCTCTTTTATTTTGCTTTTGGCCAGAACACAATTTAATTCCAAACTTTAAATTCTTCTGCAACACTTAGGGGTTTTGTATTTTTCCTAAGCAGTTTACATTATTCAAAACCTAGAAAAATTGGTTTGACTCAAATTAGTTGAATAAAACTGGAGTTATGAATTTTATAAGCTCTGTTTGTATTAAATGAGAAATGTTTAAAAGATTTTCTGGAAAAACCAGTTTACACCGAGGACCTTGGGCTTTTCCTAAACCAATCCTTCAACTTATACCCCTGCGCAACTATTCATCTGAGTCTTTGACAGTTCAAAACCCCCCTGACTTCTATTCCTTCTTCCCCGAGGTCCCTCCCCCCCCTTTGAACAGTACCCGCGAAAGGAATAAGGGGGGCGCGGCTTACCGGCGGCGAGGGAGGTCCGGCGAAGGGTGGGGTTGGCTTCGGGAGGTCCTTGCGGTCACAACAAGGTACGACTCGATGACGGTGATGGCCGGAATCGGCCGGTCCACGTGCGCAGGCGGGCGTGCTCGTCGGCGGCGGGTGCTCCGGCCTATCCACGGCGATATAGGTCAATCCAAGGGCACGGGGAGCTTCACGGGGTGCTAATGAGTCGACCCGTGCAAGGAATCGTAGAATAACTCACCGTGGAGCTCGGTCTACGTTCGCCGGCGGTCGGGTGAAGGCCGGTGACCTTGATCCGACGTCTCCGGCGAGGCAGAGCTCGATTCCTCGCTCTGGGAACTTCACCGAGGTACGTAGAGTCCCTCTCGAGGGTGGGACGGGGCTGGGGTTGGTTCGATTGGCCGGTCTACAGTGGTGGGTGCTGGGGCGGCCGCTGGCACGCCGTGTGCAGGGCAAACTCCGGCGATCTCGTGCTCCGGTGAGGTCGAGAGCGTGCGGGGGCGTACAACTGAAGCCTTGGCTGGCTTTATAGGCACGGGCGCGGGCAGGGGACACGGGCGTGGCTTGGCGTGGCGCGGGGCGTGCGGGGTCAGGCGCTGGGCGTGCTCTGGCGAGTTCAGTGCGCGTCGAACACGTGGAGGTGTTCTTCTGCCCATGTTCAAAAGCTTGCTGAGATCGCAAACGTGTGAATCTTGGCAAAAATCTGGCGCAGACCTCTTCCTGGCACCTATGGCTATCTTTTGTATGTGAGTTCCAAGGGGAGATAAGCCCTAGGTCAGAAGATTTGCGGACGCCAAATCTGGGTTGTCTCACTGTCCACCCCGAGACAAAAGTAATGTCAAATCATTTCAAATGGTTTTGGTTCGGGTTCAAATTTTTCCAATGGTTTCCTGAGGTAGTTTGGCACCTTTTTGGTATTCAGACCAAGTGGTTTTGGCGTCATTTACTAAGTGAACACGTCTGATCTTTAGATTAGGGTTAAATTTTGACTTAGAGAAGATTAGAGAGCTCTAGTGTGCTCTCTACTTAAGGAGTGGATTTGGGGTCTTTGAGGGGCCTTTTTGTAATGTTTCCCCTCTGCATTTTGTATATTATAATGTTACTTAAACTTTGGTTAAGGGTTAACTTATGATTTGCACATTTGTTAACCTTTCCTTTAAACTAGGGTTTTGGGAGTTAAGGGCTCAAGAAGGGTCTAGGTTTTAAATCTTCTCTTGCCCAAGGTGATAATTGCATAATGCTTGAGTAATGCCTTTGTCATTAACATTCTTAGTTAATCCATGGGTTTCTAAGGTTTTGGGGCTCCCTCTCCTCCACTTAACACATGTGATAACAAGTCAGGGGTACAAGTAGGGCCTTGGTAACACCTGGGGTGTTACACCCTTCCCCGCGCGTGCCATCTCCCTCTGTCGTCTGGGCCCACGTGTCGGCGCCTCCCATGTTCGTCTGCACACCCGCGCTCTCTGATCAGCGGGCCCGCCCTATCGGCATCGATCCTCTCGCCCGCACATGCCCATTTCCCCTTTCCTCTCTCTGCCCGGTGGGTCCGCCCTATCGGCACTGCCCGCTCACTCGCGCCCCCTCCTGCTGACCCGTGGGCCCCCCTATTAGTCCCATCCTCCCGAACCGCCCGCACGAACAACTAGCGCGCACGCTGAGGACTCCGCGCCCACGACCGCCCCGCCCCTGAACATTTCTAGCAACCCACACCACACTCACTCTCCTCCTCCCTCAGTCACACCCCCTGCAGAGCTCCCGCACTCACCTCACACTGAGCGCGCGCCAGAGAAGCACTGTCGCCGTCCGCCGTGTTCGCGCGCCCGTTCTGCCATCGCCGTTGAGGTCTCGCCGTGCCCGTTGCCTCGGTGAGTCCTGCCTCGGCATCCACAACTCGAGATGTGCCTCAATTTACCCTCTCCCCTCTATTAATCTTTGCCCGCACTCACCGGACTTCCCTCCACGCAGCCATAGCGCCGCCACCGTCGACCTGAGCCCTCACTGTGCCTCAGCCTCCATTCAAGGAACCCGGAGTCTTCCCTCGAGGTAACCAACCTCCCCCGTCCATTTATTTCCCCTTCCCTGTCCTCTGTTGTTTCCAATTGAGCACCAGAGTGAGGTAGCGCCGCCGTCGAGCCATCTCGCCGTGGACCACCACCCTCCGGTGCCCCTGCGGCGGTGTCGTGCCGACCTCCGTGTTCACCGCATTTCCCCCAACCTCCCTGAGCCCTTCCCGGTGTCCTAGGGCCCCCAGCGCGCCCACGCCCTTGTCTCCAGCGGGCCTCCGCCGTGGGAGCGAGCGGCGCCACCGCTTGCAGCCAAGGAGCCCTGCCCAAGCTAGCCATTAGATCTCAGGCGTTCGTCTGAGATTGCATGGCCCGGGTTTAATTAGATCAAACCTAATCCCAACTGGTCGCTTGGGATCTGGTCGCTCGGATTCCCCCTCACTCGCGCCCCTGCCTCTGGGCCTGACCTGTTAGCCCCGCTGACCCCAGGCCTCTGCTCACCCTGGCGCACTTGTCTACCGCGCCCGCGTCCTTGCCCGTGGGATATTTTCTGGGTCGTTGGTTTGAGATCTGATGGCCAAGACGGCCCGATACCCCTTCGTTTGGAAATTTTTGTTAAAGAACCCCTCACTTTCCCGATAATAGAACCCGTAGCCCAGTTTTCTTGTGCCTGGGTCCCTGGTTTCTTGCAGAGAGACCCCTAGACTTTATTTTAATCACAGAAATAGGTTTAATTTAGGGTTTTTGAATTCCAAAACTTGTAAATTTCATAATTTTTGCATATGAACTCAAAATTAGGTGGTTCAAATTGCAAAATATTCATAATGTTATTCTCTATCTGTTTAAATTATGTTCACCTTTTCGTGTCTCAATTTGATGGTAGACTCTAGGTTGGAATAAGGCTATGGGAATTTCATCAGAAATAAAATAAATGGTAAAACCCTAATGAATAGTCAAGTGCTTAACTTAGTAGACTAATCCCCATTTAATGTATGATCCCATCTCTAGAATAACTTTATGTAAGTAAGTAATTTGTTAGAACTGTATTAGGGTTTATGGGGTCTCCCTTGTACATTTACCATTTCACCCCTTTGTTTGTAATGGGCCAGGCCCAACTCAGTCTATTAATATATAGGCCCACCCTAGTGTAGGGTTAGGGTTTCATTCCAATATGGTACCAGAGCCTTCTCTTTTTTTAGCCTCCTGCCTGGCCACCGGCACCCTCCCCTCCCTCCTGCTTGGCTGCCGGCCGCCCACCCCAACCCTCTAACCTTCGGTGCTCCCTGCCTGGCCCGCTCCCCTCCGCCAGGCCCGAGACCACTGTCGCCGCGACACCCCTTCTCCCGTTGACACCGGTGGCCGCCTTTGAGATCCGCACCGCCCTATGCTTGTCCCGCTGCAGGCGGTGCTTGAGCAGCTCGCCCACGGTGACGTCCACCGTGAAGGTGTCCCGATGGACCACGCGGAAGTGCACGACCGAGTCTGACGCTGCGGCTTCCTCCGCAACGGCAAGGCTGCCGCCGAAGCCATCCTGCTCCTCCGGCGAGTCGGTGCCACCTGCGCCCCGACCTCCAAGTCTCCAACTCTCCCTTGCATCAATCCGGACGCCTCCACGCTGTCGGCCGCCTCCACCGCGCCCCTGCGCATCCAGCCGTCGTCCCACACAGCTGGCTCTCCTCCTGCGCCGCCGGATCTCCCCCTGTGCCCTGCTTCACCGGAGCCGCTACTCCACCAGATCCGCGTGTCTTCCTTCACCACGCATGACCTTGCTCCTTCCCGTTGCACTGCGCCCACACCCTCGACGGCCATGGACGCGCACGAGACGGACCTCACCACCGCTAGCGCAGCCGTGCCCCTGGCCCCTGTTGGTGCAGCCGCGCGCCCGGCTGCGTCCTTGGCCACCGGCGGCGCCGATGCGCTTGACCGCGCCCCTGCCCGCCAACTTCCCCTCGCCCAGCACCGCCGGTGCTACCACCGCGGCCAGCGCGCGTGCTGCCGACCTCGTCCCCTCCGGGTTTGGCCTCCTAGGCTACCCAACGTGCGCCGGCGCCCTCACCAGTCTACCCTCGTCGACACGTCTCCCCAGACTCCCGCCCCCTAGGTTCTCCACCACTCGGCTGCTCGTCGCCGATGCCACCTGGGCTTCCCCACTGCCCTCCACTGACTCCACACTGGCATCTACCATCGCCACCATCCAGGCTGCCCTGGCCGCCTCGTAGGAGCGCAAGCGCGTCGTGTCCCGCGCTGTGGAACAGGAGCGTGCCCTGGCCGCCACTCTGAATGCCTAGATGGCCACTGCGCAGCGTCTCGTCATCGGTCCTCCTCTGGTCGACCAGGAGACACCACCGCCCACCCCAAAGGCTCCCCACGCCTCTGGACTCGATGCTGACCACATCGCCGCTCTCCACGCCCAGGCGGCCGGACTGCAGAACATCCGGTCCCTCATGTCCGTCGTTCTGGACCCGGCATCCTCCCACTACCCTCGCTGGAGGGGGCAGGTCCTTCTCACCTTGCGGCGCTACGCCCTCGACGACCACGTCCTCAACGATGTCGCCACCCAGCCGTCCTGGGCCTAGTCCCTGATGGACTCCATGATCCTCTCCTGGCTCCATGGAACCATCACCGTCGAGCTCTAGGACATCATCCGTGACCAGGCGGACACGGGTCGTCAGGCGTGGCTCACCCTCGAAGAACAGTTCCTCGGGAATCGGGACGCTCGTGCCCTGCACCTCGATGCTAAGATCCACCTGTTCTCTCAGGGGGACCTCTCTATGGACAAGTACTGCCGCCAGATGAAGGGCATGGTGGACTCTCTCTGCGACCTCGGCGAGCTTGTCGCCGACCGGACCTTGGTGTTGAACCTTCTGCGTGGCCTCAGCCCCCGCTATGGCCACCTGAAGGCTCTCATCAAGAGGATCGTTCCCTTTCCCACATTCCATGCCATCAGGAACGAGCTTCTCCTCGAGGAGCTCACCATGGCGTCTGAGGCCACTGCTCCGGCTCCGGCGCTCTACAGCGCTCCTCCTAGTGGTCAGGCACCTTCAGGGGCCAGGCCCCTCGCCCTCCGTCGACCGGGGCCCCTACCCGCCCCACACCTGCCGTCCCTACGGCCCCTCGTCAGGCGTCCGCCACCGGCGGCAGTCGTCGTTCCCGCAAGGGCGGCCGTGGGGGTAGTGGCTCCTCTCCTGGTGGTCCCCCTGGCTGGGGTGGCGGCCAGGAGTGGCTGTCACTCTATAACCCCTGGACCGGGACCATTGCCATGTGGCCGGGCCAGGCCTCACGTGCCTCCCGTCCCTTGGCGTGCGACCCTCCTAACTGTGCCACCCTACGGCGTGCCTCCCACGCCTCCCTACGACGTGCCTGCATCGCATCTGGCTCCGCCCCTACTCCTACCCCATGGGACCCCCACAACGACTTGGTCTCCGCTGTCTGGAGGCTGGGACAATGCCTCCCTCGCCGCCGCTTTCAGCACCATGGCGATGACCCCCCTTCCTCCGACTAGGTGATCGACTCTGGTGCCTCCTACCACACCACTCCCACTACAGGCATGCTTTCCCGCTCCCATCCCCCTCATTCCTATCATCCTTCATCGATCGATCGTCGTTGGCAACGGTTCCACTTTGCCCGTCACCTCTGTAGGTGCCTCGGTTCTCCCTGGACCGTTCTACCTCAACGACGTTCTCGTAGCCCCCCACATCACTCATAATCTCTTTTCTGTTCGTCGTTTCATCACTGACAACTCTTGTTCCATCGAATTTGACCCCTCTGGTTTCTCTGTGAAGGATCTAGCCACCAGGACTCCCCTCGCCCGCTGTGACAGCTCGGGGCCCCACTACACGCTCCGGCCATCCACCTCCGGCGCGTCTCCGCCTCCTGCCCTGGTCTCCACCACCTCCTCCACCACTTGGCATCGTTGTCTCGGACATCCCGGACCTGACGTCATGACCAAGATTACCAGTAGCCTAGATCCTTCATGTAGTAGGGGACATTTTGAGGGCCTTTGTCATGTTTGTCAGTTAGGTCGACATACTCGTCTCCCATTCACCACTTCCTCTTCTCGGGCTGAGCAGGCTTTTGACCTAGTTCATTGTGATCTCTGGACCTCTCCTGTACTCAGTCTTTCTGGTTATAAATACTATTTGGTGATTTTCGATGACTTTTCCCATTTTCTTTGGACTTTTCCTCTTAGATTGAAGTCCGACACGTTCACCACCCTCACACACTTCTTCGCCTGGGTCTCCACCCAGTTTCACCGTCCGGTCCATGCCCTGCAATGTGACAACGACCGCGAGTTCGACAATCACGCCTCCCGCTCTTTCTTTCTCACTCATGGCGTCCAGTTGCGTCTCTCGTGCCCTTACACCTCTGCCCAAAACGGCCGGGCTGAACGCATGATTCGCACCACCACCAATATGATCCGTTGCCTTCTCTTCCAGGTGCCTCTCCCTGCCAGCTACTGGGCAGAGGCCCTGCACACCGCCACCCACCTTCTCAACCATCTTCCCTCCAAGGCGGTGAGCCACCCTACTCCCTACTTTGCACTGTACGGCACAGCCCCCACCTACGACCACCTTCGCGTGTTCGGTAGTGCATGCTACCCTAACACTTATGCTACTGCCCCTCATAAGCTTTCTCCTCGCTCCACCCGCTACCTCTTCCTTGGCTACTCTTCTGACCACAAGGGGTATCGGTGTCTGGACCTCGACTCCCACCGCATCATCATCTCTCGTCACGTCGTCTTTGATGAGGATGTGTTTCCCCTTGCTGGCCCCTCCCTACCCACTGATCTCGACTCCCTCCTCGAGTCCGATCCGGTCTCCCCATCCTCATAGGCGCCCCACCTTGCGCCGTTACCCGCACCCCGTGCGGCCTCGACACCTATTTCCACTCCACGCGTGGCCCCATTGGTAACGCCTGCGCCATGCGTGGCCCCGCCGACCACGCCTGTGCCACGCGCAGCCCCGTCGACCAAGCATGCACCACGCGCGGACCCGCCGACCCCACGCGCGGCCCCGTCGACGCCCACGGCTCGCTTCGCCGACCCCTCGCTCGTCTACCGCCGCCACGTCACTACCTCGGCACCTGCCGACCCAGGCCCGTTGACGAGCCCGGTGCGCTTCACCGACCCCGCCATCGTCTATCACCGTCGCGAGTCGACCATGCCCATGGCCTCCGACGTCTAGGCAAACCACCCCGAGCCACCGGTGTACCACCCGGCCGCCATCCACCGCGACCCCGGACACGTCCACCCGATGGTGACCCGGTGCGCCGCCGGTGTTCTTTGACCTGTCGACCGGCTGATCTTGGCAGCTGATACGACTACAACTCCACTGGAAGCCTCCCCGGTCCCCTCCTCCGTTCGTACCGCTCTCACCGACCCACACTGGCGACGCGCTATGGAGAAGGAGTACATGGCCCTCCTGGCCAACCACACCTGGGACCTGGTGCCGTGTCTACCAGGCACCAATGTGGTCACCGGCAAGTGGCTATTTCGCAACAAGCTTACCTCGGATGGCTCCCTCGACCGCTACAAGGCCCGTTGGGTCCTTCGGGGCTTCACCCAACACCCGGGAGTGGACTACGATGAGACCTTCATCCCCGTCGTCAAGTTCGCCACTGTTCGCACCGTCCTCCCCCTCGCCCTCTCTCGGGACTGGGCGTTCCATCAGCTCGACGTCAAGAATGCCTTCCTCCACGGCACTCTGACGGAGACTATCTACTGCAGCCAGCCCATCGGTTTCGTCGACAAAGCCCGTACGGATCTGGTCTGCCGGCTGAACCGCTCCCTCTCCATCCTCAAGCAGGCGCCGCGGGCCTAATACAGTTGCTTCGCTTCCTACTTGGCCTCCATCGGCTTCGTCGAGGCCAAGTCGAACACGTCCCTCTTCATCTACCGCCGCGGCGACGACACCGTCTTCCTTCTGCTCAACGTCGACGACATTGTGCTCACGACATCCACCGTCGACCTCCTACAGCGCATGATCGTCGCCCTACAGCGCGAGTTCGCGATGAAGGACCTATGGCCCCTCCACCACTTCCTCGGCATCACCGTCGAGCGCCGGTCCCAGGGTCTCTTCCTCCATCAGCGCCAGTATGCCATCGACATACTGGAGCGAGCTGGCATGTCCGACTGCAAGCCCTGCTCCACGCCTGTGGACACTCAGGTGAAGCTCTCAGAGGACGACGAGCCCCCGATCGCTGATGCGACGTCCTACTGGAGCCTGACCGGCACGCTCCAGTACCTCACCTTCTCCAGGCCTGACATCACCTACGCCGTCCAGCAGGTGTGCCTGCATATGCACAACCCGCGGGAGCCTCATCTCACCCTCTCAAGCAGATCCTGCGTTACCTCCGTGGCTCCCTCGACTACGGCCTCCTACTCTAACTATCCCCGACGTCGGAACTCATGGTCTACACCGACGCCGACTGGGCTGGCTGTCTAGACACGCGTCGATCCACCTCCAGTTACGTCGTGTTCCTAGGCGCCAACCTCGTCTCCTGGGCCGCCAAGCGGCAGCCCGTCTCTCGCTCCAGTGCTGAGGCCGAGTACCGCGCCGTGGCCAACGGTGTGGCAGAGGCCTCCTGGCTGCGACAGCTCCTCCACGAGCTCCACAGTCCCCTACAACGCGCCACCCTCGTCTACTGCGACAACGTCAGCGCAGTCTACCTCTCCACCAATCCCGTGCAGCATCAGCGCACGAAGCACGTGGAGATCGACTTGCACTTCGTCCGCGAGCGTGTCGCCGCCGGTGACGTTCGGGTTCTCAGCGTCCCCACCACGCTGCAGTTCGCCGACATCTTCACCAAGGGGTTACCGTCGAGTGTATTTTTAGACTTTCGCTCCAGTCGCAACATCTGTACAGGATAGAGTTGCGACTGCGGAGGGTGTTAGAACTGTATTAGGGTTTATGGGGTCTCCCTTGTACATTTACCATTTCACCCCTCTGTTTGTAATGGGCTAGGCCCAACTCAGTCTATTAATATACAGGCCCACCCTAGTGTAGGGTTAGGGTTTCATTCCAATATAATTTACTAAGATAGACCTAGTTAGGTAAGTAATCTACTAAGATAGGTTTAGTTAGGGAGCAATAGACCCTTAGGCATAATGATCTACCCTAGAACCTAGATTTCACATGTGTTCCTGTACCTTTCTATTCAATTTGTGTTTACTCTGTTGCATATGTTTGGTGTACTGTTCTTCTGTTATTCCCCAAGTGTGGTGAATGAATAATTGCTTTGCGTAGACAACGACCAGTCCGTGGTTCCCGAGTGTGTAGCAGGAGACTTCCTTGAGCAGCAACCTAGTGAAGGAAAGTGTCCTCTAACCCATTATGTCCTACTTACTTTATAATTCATTGTCCCGCTTACTATGATCACCCTAAGGATTGACTAGTGTTCTATTTTTTCTATCCTTGGTTATCCATTGCGAATTGGTTACTATGGTCAGTATTATGCTATTGCTTTACTTTAATCAATGAACACGATGAGAATATTTATGATACAATGATGTTATTTTGATTATGATGATGAACTTGTGATACTTTAGGTGACTCGGACTGTTTCCCGAGTACCTGTAATATCTAGATTTCTCGAATAAAGAAAGAGTCTTTAATTACATTGTTAGGTATATTTAAAAAACATTTGTTTCACAAATAGAATAATTAATAAATAAGAAGGAAATGGATTATATAAAGTATAATGATGCACGACATGCTAGGCTTCTAATGAATGTCGCATATTGAGTGGAATTTAGATTGAAACTAAAATAAAAAACACTTGGAATTGATTTAAAATATGAAATAGAGAATTTATATAGAAAAAAACTTACCAAGCCACGGCAGTCGGCCCAGCCCTCCTAGACTGCTCGGCTTAGCTGCCCACTTGGCCACTTGCGAGTGCCGACATGTGCGATCTTTTATTATTTCCTTTACTTCCCTTGCCGGAGTCTATACAACTACGAGCCACTATACGGTCAGCACTGACGTCACTTGTTTCTTTTGCCGTGTCGCTGCAACAAGAGACCTCCATGTCTGCCTCTTCCTCATATACGGCCGGTAGGCTGATTAGTGGAACCAATCGGAAAACTGTTTTCATCCTAGATTCTACGTAGGTTGTTGGGATTTTGATGCCGAGCCAATCGTTACAGACTCGCCAGGACTCAGCCTGAGCTCTGTTCCCCATGTATATATGCATGCCCCGCGACACATGGCTGAGGGTCGTCGTGGGTTGTTGATGGCCGCAGATACCGCCATGCGCCATCTAGGCCACATCAGCCGTCGCTAGCTAAGCTCGCAGCCATAATAGTACATGACCAGCTTGTTGAAATTTGACTCATGTCTAAATTTATCGACAACTCCGGCGAGAAATTTCTCTCCGTTCGTTTATCTTTCGGGGCAACCCAGAACATCGCCGTGACTAGCTCGGCGAAAACTTCGTCACCGCGCTTTCGGTTTGTCGATCGGATTTCTGGTTCATCATCAAAAACCGAGATGACCAACCGCAACGTGAGGTTGAAGGACTTGATTGTAAGATAAGTTAGTGGTAGGTAAAATGTCTTTCCCACAAAATAGGCTTGCCGCTTCCCGCCTAATAGATAATCACTACTATAGTCCCTTTTACATGCAAAACTGTCATACAACATGAATTTAACAGTAGGTACAATCATGATAAGTTGGAACCAACTAGGTCATGCATTTGTAAACAAACATTTCCCACCGTCATGTCACCTATTTCTGTGCAGCCCTAATAATTTATTAAAAATATGATATCTTATAGTTCAAATAATTTGTTTTAATCTGTTCAAGTTCTGTTAGGATCATATTAATTTTTACGTACATAGTAATAACATTGTTTTAATTATGTCACATGTTTTAATTAATTAATAACTTATTTAGTTAATATTAATTAGCTAGATAATCTAGTTAATCTAATTTATAGTTCTAACCTACCCATTTTATAAATAATTGTTAATGGTAAATACCAACTCAAATATTTTATTTTAATACCTGCTTAGTTTAAATGCAATATCTGTTAGATCCCGTCTATTAGATTTATTGCGCGTAAAATATTGTTTTTATCCATAAATTCTTCGTTTTAGCTCCGATTTTAATAGTTCTCGAACCTACGATCTCGTAGCGACGTGTAGGATATTTTTAAGTTGTTTGTTCATATGCTTTGGTGTAATGTTACAATATCTATTATTTGTTTGATTGTATGTATTGCTACGAGTAGAGGCGAGGTAACGAGGAATCAGAAGCCCAACTTTTGGGTTAACATCTAGGGAAGAGGTTATCGCAAGTATAAGGCAAGTTGTGCCCTTGATAACTCTTCTTTACCCAATAATGTTCCTGTTAATCACTGTGACATGCTCATGTTAATTTGATGGGACTTAATACGTTTCCCTAGACTTGTTTATCCCACACCTTGTTTACCACTGATTTTTTGGATAGTTTTGCTATTTCTCTACCTAGTTTTGGGATTAATATTACATTATGATCGTGTTCCAGTTATGTTGTTTTTTAATTATTGTTCATGACAAGATCATTGTGTTAATTGGAACATAGAGCTTAACTTGAGATATTCGTGCTACCACAAGGGTGGAATGGGATGCCCTTGGCTAGTGGAGGACTACCTTACCCGAAAGGGGCAAGGGAGGTAGAGGAGCTACATATAGGGAGGTTCTCGAGTCGATCATGTTGCGATGCCTTTTCGGACGAGGGATTCCTATATTGCCCTTCTCAGAAACCGTAGCGGGTTTTCTGAAGCTAGTGGAACTTTGTAAAGGCCTCGTAGTGGATCCCTAGTCATTCACCTCGGAAGTGTCTAAGGGCCTTGCAAACCCTGGCTAGATGGGATACACGACTTGTGGGTAAAGGGCACAACCTCTATAGAGTGTAAAGGTGCTATATCAGTCGTGCCCATGGTCAAGAGCGACTCAGGACCCTCGCATGATTAATTTATGGAACTAAACTTAATCTATCATATGCATTGCATCGCAGGTGTTATTATGAATTTTGATCTCTTATTTAATTGGGTTGGTATATACTTATATTTAATAACTGCTAATAAAATTTTGACCAACTCTAAAAGCAATGCTCAACTTTAACCATATCCTTTGGTAAGCCTTACACTTCACATGAGCTCTCACCTTTGGTGAGTTCATGCACATTATTCCCCACAACTTGTTGAGTGATGAACGTATGTGAGCTCACCCTTGCTGTACTCACATCCCCCCAGGTCAAGGACAGGTACTATAGGATGAGGCGCGTGAAGGATGCTGTGATGAGTTCGTGAGAGGTATAGGTCGTCGTCTCCCAGTAAACTGTGGTTGCTGGATCATTGTCTTCTTATGATGTAATTATTTTACTATTTTGTACATAACTCTGTTATATATTAATGATGTGACATTCGTTTCTGTACCATGAGCCATCATATGTGTGAGACTTGATCCTAACACATATGTGATTCGCGCTCGGGTTTGGCCCCCTTAAATCTGGGTGTGACAATACCTCTCCGTAAGGACCTATTCGTTGGATGACCACCCGGGAAAACAGTACAACCATGAGGGTGGTATGGGACACCCTTAGCTGATTAATTAAAGGAAGTTGAGGTGTAGTTGTCTTTGTCGTCGTGGCGTCAATGGGGTCCGGGCACAGTACTTGCTCTGCCGAGGCTAGGTGCCGAGGTTCTTTCGTGTTGCTTTTGTTAGTCACCCTTCCTATGGGGAGAGGTACTATGTTTCTCAAACTGGAGAAACCTAACGGGCGGCTATAACCTCTAGGGAATCTTTGTAAAGGCTACATAGTGAATACCTGCCATTCACCTAGGTAGTGAAGATCGGGTCTATACAACCCAGGCTGGGAAGGGATCACGACTCGTGGGTAAAGTGTGCAACTTCTGCAGAGTGTTAGAAACTGGTATATCTATCGTGCTCACAGTTACGAGCAGCCTTGGGAGCTCCTTTGATTAGAGTTACTCTGGATACTTTTATGATGTGCTTAATGATGGTGATTATAATTATGAATTCTGGTATTTCCTCTTGGAGGGAGTACTAATTGGGTAATAACTTGGGATTATTGCTAAAACTTGGCTCTCTACTAGTAATAAATACCTGACCAACTAAAAGCAACTAGTCCACTTTAGCCAAACAGGACATTTGCTAAGTACGTTGATGTGTACTCACCCTTGCTTAAAAACACCAAACCCCAAGTTGTCCCCATTGTAACCAATGCTCAGGAGAAGATGAAGGAAACATTGACGACTTTCAGGAGTTTTAGGACTTCGACAAGTTCTAGTTTAGATTAGTGGCAAACCCCCAGTCAGCTGCCTGTGAAGGCCTTATCGTATTGTGTTTCGTTCAGCACTTTGATTATGACTTAATTTAATTAGACTTAGAAAAATCAGGTTTTTTCCTATTTGTTTTAACCCATTCCCCAAACCTTCACTTTGGTTGAACTTCATTTCTTTTGAAATTGGATTCCTTATATTTAGTAGTTTTAGGAGTCAAATACTTACTCCTTAGATTTTGGTTCTTATTAACATTTCACTCATTAATCACAACATTCACTAAGCCACACAATTACATATAGTTTAAGAAACTATCACCACATGAAATCAAGAGTTGAAATATTCACCATAATCAACCTAAATTCTCTAAGTGGGTTTACTTATACACACAAGCACTCAATGATAACCTATTGTCATAGAACATAGGCATCCTATTAGTTCAAACATGAATTCACTTCACAACAAATAGTGACGGTTTAAGATTCTGATGTAAGTAGTGAATGATTGATGATGCTCATGATAATGCTTTCATGATGCATATGAAATGTATGAGTATGCTTTACAACAGGGGTGTTACAACTATCACTATCCAATAATGTGTATCACCAAAAATAGATATTGGGTTGCATTAAGGCTATTCTCAGTGCAATGTGTCATACTCATTTACCATATGCCATGTAGGATAGAAAGCTGGTGCAGCATGTGATTAAAGAGGCCGAAAGAGAATAAAGCAACATCTTGAGGATATACCACTTAGGCATGAGTTCATATATATGAAAATCTGAATCATCTAAATGACCCACAATTCATACTCTATAATATAACAATGATATTGCACATTGAGTTAACTATATCTTCTATAGTAACATATGATGTGACAACTTTGGATATTGTGACAAAAACAATAATTTAGAAATAGTCTAATCTTCCTACCCAATAGTCCTAAAAATGACTGGTCAACATTTTCACGGCTCACCAAAAGCATTCTCGAAGGTAAGATGGGACGCAACATTTTCACATATGTTGACGACATAATCGTTGCGAGCAAAAACAAATAAGACCATCTTTTGACCTCGCAGAAACATTCGCCAACATGCGTGAAGCCAGACTGCGCTTGAACCCGGAGAAGTGCATATTCGGAGTCCAACAAGGCCAAATACTTGGTTACCTTGTATCACACAGAGGTATCGAAGCAAACCCGAGCAAGGTACAGGCTATAATGGACATGGCTCCACCATAGTCAACCAGAGACATCCAACAGTTGATAGGAACACTAGCAGCACTAAACAGATTTATCTCTCGGTCCGCCGAGCGAAGCCTTCCATTCCTAAAAATACTGCGCGGAGCCAAGGACTTCACTTGGGGCCTAGAGCAAGCTGCAGCCTTCAAGTCCTTAAAGCAGTATTTATCTGATTTAGCGACACTAACCAGCCCAGATCCCGCACTACCACTACTGCTCTACATTGCAGCATCACCCAGCGCAGTCAGCGCAGCCCTGGTACAAGAAAGGTGCAAAGAAGGCAAGACCCAGCAACGTCCAGTATATTTTGAATCCGAGGTACTCACCAGCTCTAAGTGCAACATGACTGAGTTAGAGAATTTAGCCTATGCGGTCATCATGGCTTTGCGCAAGCTAAGGCACTACTTTGAGGTGCACAAAGTCTGGGTCACCATGAATCGAGGTCTGGAAGACCTATTTAGAAATCCCGGGGCATCTGCCAGAATAGCCAAATGGGTAGGCGAACTCTCCAGATGCAACGTCACCTTTGAGCCAAGGACATCAATCAAATCCTAAGTCTTAGCAGACTTTATAGTAGATTGGATAGGGCCTTCGAAGCCACACTAGCTTCGCACAGAGACTATTTGGACCATCCACTGCGACGGTGTGTGGAGTCATGCGGGCGCAGGTGCTGCAGCAATTATTACATCACCCACATGCCTCAAATATAGATATACCGCGCGCCTCCATTTTGCACTTGAATCGGACAAATGCACGAACAATATAGCAGAATATGAAGTCGTCATCCTCAGACTCCGCAAGTTACAAGCCCTAGGGGTGACAACATGCATAGCCAAAACTAATTCTAAGATAGTTGCCGGAAAGTTCGAAAAGGACCGCTGCGCTAAAGGCCAGTCCTCATGCAATATCTCTCGACCATGTGAAGCCTAGAAAAGCAATCCAAAGGATTCACATTGCAACACATAGAGTGAAACAAGAATGAAGAGGTCGACATATTGGCAAAAGTAGCAGCGAAAGGCGACCCACTGCCATCTGATGTGTTCTTCCACACAATCGGCACACCAGTTGTAAGAAACCTCGAAGGCCTGTAGATAACACAAGACCCCGACAGTCGCAGAATCGTACATCTGATAATGATCAAAGACTGGCGGGCACCCATCACCTTATACCTTCAAGGTCATTATCACCCCTCTGACCAAAGTGAAGCTAGAAGATTGAAACACAGAAGACGTGACTTTGCTATGATAGACGGACAACTATACAAGAATGGAATAAGCCAACCCATGCTCAAATGTATCACAGTAGTCGAAGGCATAGAACTCCTTCGTGAGGTCCACAGAGCAACATGTGGATCACACTCGGGACCTAGGGCCCTCACCGCTGAAGTCATGCAACAAGGTTTCTATTGGCCAGCCATTGTGTGCGTAGCCAACAGAGTGGTCCGCTCTTGTGAGGCGTGCCATAAATTCTCACCTTGAACAGGTGCCCCTCGTAATTTATAGAGCTCATCTCCCACACCTGGCCACTACAACGTTGGGGCCTAGATATCGATGGACCATTGCCCACTGCGCAGGGCAAACTGAAATTTGCTTTCATCGCAGTCGAATACTTCACTAAGTGGATCGAAGCTAGGGCTGTGTCAACAATAACAACGAAGACAGCGCAAAAGTTCTTATAGCAGAACATTGTCTCTCGCTTTAGAGTTCCCTCCGAGTTGATAGTAGACAA
Organism: Zea mays; assembly: GCF_902167145.1. Taxonomy (NCBI): domain Eukaryota; kingdom Viridiplantae; phylum Streptophyta; class Magnoliopsida; order Poales; family Poaceae; genus Zea; species Zea mays. The sequence goes on along the minus strand of NC_050103.1, from coordinate 82,989,171 downwards.
TGGCAAACAATTCGACATTCAGGACTTTAGGGAATTCTGCGACTCCATCAGGACAATCAGGACTCCATTGGAACAATCCATCAGGGTAGTAGAGCGCGCCAACAGGAAATTTTTTAGCGCAATAAAGAAGAGGCTTCTAGAAGACAAAAAGGGCAAGTGGTCCGAGCAACTACCCAAAGTCATCTGGGCACTCAACACAATAGAATCCCGAGCCACTGGATTCACCCCTTCAGATTAATGTACAGATCCGAAGCCATGACTCCGCAAGAGCAAAAGCACGGATCACCACGAACAAGCACCATGGCTACAATAGCAAAAGACTTTCTCGATGGGGATCAGGTCACCGCCCTTGAAGCATTGAACAAATATCAAGCACAAACGAAGGTCTGGCAGGACAACACCGTTACTCCTAAAGAGTTCGACAAAGGGGACCTCATCCTCATCCAAACCAATAGAACAAAATCCTAAGGTAAATTAGAGCCTAAATGGGAAGGGCCTTTCATCGTCAAGAGGAAAACGTCCCCAACTGCCTACAGACTCGCAACATAATCCGACAAAGACCTCAATCATTCATGGAATGTAGACAATCTGAGAAAATTTTATGTGTAAGCCAACCAATTCTAGGGCCTTCGCGCCTTTGTAACATCTACATATACATTTTTTTCAGTCGGGCCTGCACTCTTTTCCTCACAAGAGAGTGAGGTTTTTAACGAGGCGATGCCGTGTAATAAAGCACCAAGCAAATCCCCACCACAAAAAAGACACAATCATGATTGCAAAATGTCGAAAAAGACAACTAAGTCGGTATTCGGCATTCGACACTAAGACAATCACCACAATGACAAGTCTAAACAGTCGTTGCGTGGAACAAACAAGTCCTATCCAAGTAAAAGCTGCCTAAGGGTGCAGCTGGATCAGCACAAAAAGTGCATCACAACACCTAAGGGTGCAAATTCGTCCGAGAGACGCATGTTTCTATCCAAGCAAAAGTCGCCTAAGGGTGCAGCTAGATCAGCACAACAAGTGCATCACAACACCTAAGGGTGCAAAGTCGTCCGAGATACGCAAGTTTCTATCCAAGCAAAAGTCGCCTAAGGGTGCAGCTGGATCAGCACAACAAGCACATTCTAATAGATAGCGCGAATAACAAAAGGCACAACTTATTTCAAATACGAGATAAACAATAAGCACAGAGCGACCGTTCAATACAAGATATTCTGTTCTGCGCACAAGTTCCCATAGTCGTCCTTTGGGCAAGGGGGCGAGGGCAGCGTTACTTGAATTCACCAAAGAATGGCCATGTCAACACAAACCCTTACATAGGCTCCACCTTCAGGATCAGGCTAGCCTCCCGGAAATTGAACAACATTAGTTTAGGCTCCTCGCCGTCAAAAAGAGTCCACAAATCTCTCTCTTTGAAACACTACCTGGTCGTTGGAGCAAGGATAATCCGGCAAGTACCCTCCTCCAACTGCATTCCTTCTCATGGATGATACCTCTGCATTCCCATACAGCGACGCCTTAGAGGGACTCCAATTCCTTGCGAAGGGTCGCCAATTATTCCCAAACTTCGTTTCGACACTCCGATCCTTCTCTTGCCCCGCAGCGCATTCGGGCCAACCCTAGACAAAGACTCTGCCACAGTGGGGGCAACCCTAGGCGAAGACTCCGCAACAGACAAATCTAGCGCCATAAAATAATCTAAGTCATCCTCCGAAGACTCATCTTCCATTCTAGCAAACGGGCTCATCCACTCTTCACCTTCGACGACCATGATTCAACATCAGATTCATCACTACTAAGCACTATCAAACTTTGGCAAATTAATGATTTATCATTTTCATTGTCACAAAAAAATTGCTTGCGCAGGCCCAGGTGTCGGAACCTGCGCAGCAGCTGATTTTTAGTATCATACAAAACAGAAACACCATTGTACCATTCCTACTATAATCTTTACACCTGCATGGAAGTCCACGCTACCGTGGGGTCCTCAACACTGCCTTTTTTGAGCGAGGACTACTCTTTAGCTCCCGCCTCCACTTTGACATCCTTTCAGGCCACCGAGCTCTCCAGGCCGGTGAGGTCCTCAACTTCTTCATCCCTCATCACCTATGAAGACAGCACAACAAAGCGTTAGACAAAGCAAACATATAAGACACCCTTGCTAAGGGCACAAGCATACCTGTGCAAGCGCTCGGTCGGCCCTCTCCTGGACGACGCCACAGCAATGAGGACCCCACATTCTATCGTAAAGCACCCTAGCCGCACGCTTCCACACGTTGTCTTTGACGTGGAATACACCAGCATCAAAGTCCTTGTTGCTCTGGTCAAAGGCCTCGAAGTGCCTACAGCCCTCACGGGCCAAGGCATTCACAGCCCCCTCACTGGACATGAGGCCCGTCATGATGGACGAGAGCGACTCCAGCTCCTCCTATAACCACCCGAGAAATTGGGTCCCCACCTCCCCTCCCGACTTGTTGAAGGGAGCAGTTTGCGCACCGAGGTCACGATACGCATCCACAAAAAGTGTGTGCACCCGATCCACCCTGGCACGGGTGGCAGACTCGTCTTTTCGAGGTAGGCGTGCATGCTCTTCTCCCCGGCTCGCTTGCGTGTAGCTTGGGCCTCCGCACGGGCGCTCTCTGCCTTTGTTTTCACCTTAGCGGCGACTTCTTTCTCGTCATTTAGCCGACGACTGAGATCTTCATTCTCTTTCTCAATCACCGTCAGCTTATCGAGAAGGTTTTAGCTCTTGTTCTCGGTCGTCGACTTATCCCTGATAGCTTCGGTATGTTGCATTCGAAGGTGCTCAATTTTTCCCTTGAGTCTTTTCCTCTCGAAACGAAGCTGCAAGGTCGCAACGTCTACCAGCGCCCCGGACACAATGTGGTCGACGAAAACAACCACCTGGCATTACAATTGACCAAGGTAAAAAAAATCACATAACGCAGCTGTTGTACGACAGCCGCCGACACGCCTTCGGCCATAGACACCACGACGACTTTGTTTCCGCCATCAGCAGTGGTGCAAAATTGCACCCACGGGTCCAATGAGGTCCCAGCCACACCCTTCGCCGAAGCCCTCGTGTCAGGCGGCCTCGCCGGTGCCACCACCAACTGCCCAGTCTCAGTCCCTACACCATAATCACAGGTTAGCATAAATATGCATCACCTTACCCAATCCATAACAAACACCGCACTTACCAGCAGGCGGCAGCCCTGTCTGGGCGCCAAACATGGTAATGCCCCCCACCAGGTAGTCATCAATAGACAACTCCTGGGCGGTCCCTCTAGTCTCCGACACCGTCGTTTCAACGGCGTGCTGTGGCGAAGATGCCTTCGTGGGTGCCACTGGTACCGCAGGAGGGGGCATCGCTGCAGCCGGAGTGGACCCCTTCGCGCTGGGCTAGTTGAAGCGGGCCTTCCGTTTCTTCTGATGGGCCTCTTGGCGATCCTTATCCATAACTGCTGACACAATAGCACCAATATTTCTTCCGTAAGGGAAGATTTTTCAACTGACGAGCCATATGAGACGTAAAATAGTCATCATCGGTGGCCCAAGGAATAGGGTCTTTCCTATGCCATCGACCCCCAGTAACCTTCAACATTCGCGAAGATGTTTCCTGGAGTTCGGGAGAAATCATAACCTCCCCAGGCCCAGCACATGTCCCCGTCAATTCCTCAACAAAAAACCTAGAGGCCTTCAGCCCCACACCTTCTGTAAAGCCCAAATTTTGTATAAGGAAAAATTATAAAATAAACAAGTAAATACATTTATGATAGTTATTTGGGAGTTTTTGAAACCTTTGAAAATTTATTAGGACCCTTCCTTTTCGTAATCAGTTAATGGTATTAAATTAACCAAGTAGCCAATAAATAAATAAAGCAATGTGCATCTCATGCTGATGATTTTGTTGTGATGCATTTTATTGAAACCATAAAATTGACCTCAAATTATAAATGAAAATATAAAATAGAAAATGAGAAAAGAAATTGTAATAGTCATTTATTACTTCTAGAATTTGAAAATGGAAGAAGAATAAATATTCACATTAGGATTATGTTGAGATTGGGAATTCAAAATTTAAAACAGGAATTTGAATTTGGTTTGAAAAGAAAATAGAAAGGAATAGGAAAATAAACAGGAAAATGGAAAAAGTGTGGGAATCGCGCTCCTGGGCTGAATTCATGCCCTCGGCCTAGCTAGACACATGTCTGTGCCGGCATACCTGCCCGGCTGCCCACCGCGCGGGCCACCACTGACCAGTGGGCCCCGGATCAGAGACTGACAATACGCAGTGGTTGTGCTCGCTGGCGTGTGGCCCCGCTTGACAGACATTCCCTCATTGTATCGCTTACTTGTGGGGTCGCTCCGTCAGCCCTGTCACCCACCTTAGAACAACCTCGTGAGCGCGCGGTAACAACCCCACACCCGCGTGGCGTCGACCCTATAAAACCAAGACCCATGATGTCATAGCTTTCACAACCCAAACCGCAGACGGAATCAAGCTCATCGCAGAGAAACAAACCGAGAGGGAAGGACGGATTCCAGCCGCCGCGTTCACTGAAGATAAGGGCTTCTGCACCGGCGCCGTAGGTCAGGACCTTCTGGAATTAGTTGCCTCGCTCTCTGAGTCGGGTAGGACATCTCGGTGTGGAGTTTTGAGATTGGGAACTGGGATGGTGTTATGCCGGTGATGGCGCCGCCATGTGGAGACCCTGCTCGGCCGTGCCCCTGCGGCAAGAGGATGAAGACGACACCTCAACCGTCTATCCGAGACTGGACGGTAGAGATTTGATCGTGGGTAGCGCTTCGGGCGAGTGCGTCTGGACCGTTGATCGGTATTCTTGCGGTCGAGATTGGATTCATCGTACCTCTTTCGCGCGTTTGATCTGATGCGTTCATTTCGGATCGGGCGCGTACAATTAGATCATGATTCATAAAATCCGAGCCATTGACCCTGGATCCGGCGGTAACGAAAGCGTACCTATTCGTCGTGGGCATGATCTAATCTGCGTCGTCCGCGCATGATCATGCGGCCGAGACTCAACCATATCCCTTCGGCCAACGTTTTTTTGCAAAAGAGACCTTATATTTTTATACAATCAACCCATCGTCCACCTCAAGCCGAAAGTAATTACAAATAGGTCCTAGGATTTATAGTTTTGACCTCGAGCTCTCTGGTAATTATGTTCGTGGTCCAGGAATTTTTGTTTAATGATAAAATTAATTCTAAAATGATTTTTAATATAGAAATAATTCTAGAATCTTGTTTAAGTCATAAGTAATTCATTTTAACTCCTTTTAGATCCATTCCAGTTGTATTAGTCTCATATTAATATTGTTTATCATCTAATAGCCTTGTATTATCATGAAACCTATGATTAAAATCTTACACCTCCTTGGTATTATAGTAAACACCTAAATCTTCGGAAAATCATAACTCGTTAACCGTAACTCTGAATTTTTAGTAATTCTCAAACCTACGATCTTGTTACGATACGTAGAACACTATTATGCAGTTTGTTCTTATGTTTGGTGTGATGTTAAATTTGCCTATACCATGTTTGTTTGTATTGCTATGATTAGCATCGAGGTTACAAATCACTTGAAGACCAAGTTGGTACCTGGGAATCTCGAGTCTAAGGCAAGTTGTGCACTTGATCACTCTTCTATACCTAATAATGTTCATGTTAACCACTGTGACATGCTCAGGTTATATTGATGGGACCTAATAGGTTACCCTAATTTTGTGTACCCCACACCTTGAAAACAAATGAACTATTGGGTATACTTGCTATTTCTCTACCTACATCTGGGATTAAAGTTATATTTGAATTTTGATCATGTTCCATTGTTATTGCTGATTTAATTATTGTTCATGATAAGACTATTGTGTTAATTGGAACATGGAGCTTACCTTGAGATAACAGTGCTACCACAAGGGTGGAATGGGATGCCCTTAGCTGACTAAATAGGAAAGCTAGTGGAGGACTACCTTACCCGAAAGGTGCAAGTGCGATAGAGGAGCTGCCAGTGTAGGGAGGTTCTCGGGTCGATCATGCTGCGATGGCTTTTCGGACTAAGGATTCCTATATCGCGCTTCTCACAAAATCGTAGTGGGTTTTCTGAAGCTAGTGGAACTTTATAAAGGCCTCGTAGTGGATCCCTTGCCATTCACTTTGGAAGTGTCTAAGGGCCTTGCAAACCATGTCTAGATGGGATACACGACTTGTGGGTAAAGGGCGCAACATCTGCAAAGTGTAAAACTGGTATATCAGTCGTGCTCACGGTCAAGAGCGACTCAGGACTCTCGCATGATTAACTTATGGAACTAAACTTAATTTGCCATATGCTTTGCATTGTGGGTGTTATTATTAAGTTTGATCTCTTATTTAATTGGGTTGGTATCTACTTATACTTAGTAACTGCTAATAAAATTTTGACCAACTTTAAAAGCAATGCTCAGCTTTAACCATCTCCTTTGGTAAGCCTTACACTTCACATGAGCTCCCACCTTTGGTGAGTTCATGCACATTATTCCCCACAACTTGTTGAGCGATGAACGTATGTGAGCTCACTCTTGCTGTACTCACATCCCCCCAGGTCAAGAATAGGTACCACAGGATGAGGCACATGAAGGATACTGTGATGAGTTCGTGAGTGGTCTAGGCCGTCGTCTCCCAGTCAACTATGGTTATTGGATCGTTGTCTTTGTATGATGTAATTATTTATCTATTTTTAAAGAACTCCGTTATATATTAATGGTGTGACATTTGTTTTTGTACCATGAGTCATCATATGTGTGAGACTTGATCCCAGCACACATTTGGTGAAGTTCGCGCCCGGGTTTGGTGCTCCTAAAACTCGGGTGTTACAACTTCTCTCTCTGTACCTTTCACATCTATTTTCCTCTTCCGAGTTGCTGCGATCACATTCTTTCCCATTGAGGTGCCCTCTTCAGACTGGGTCTTCACCTGTTTCCCTCGGTCGTCCCCAGCATTAGTAGAGTCCCCCTCCAGGTAAGGACCGTACCGCAAGCTATTTAATTCAAACTCGGTTCAACCTGACGTTGGAACCGCGTATATCCCAGCTCCTTAACATCTCTGTCTTCATCACATATTTGCCAACAATCTTAATAGCCTCCGACTCCACCTTCCTAACAAAGGCGACTGCGTCCCGCCCTCGCAGATCGATAGCGAAGGCAGGACTCTGCACCATCTAATCACCCAAAAAGGGTATCAGGCGAAGCTTGACTTCGCCCAGAGCCCACTCGTGAGCTAGTGGCCATACACCGTAGGCAACAAATTCTTCAACGAATGCCCAAACATATTTCTCCAACGCTACCATAGTGTTCTGTCACACCCGGGTATTAGGGGTCTAAAACTCGGGCGCGAAATAATCACCAGGTGTGCTGGGACCAAGTCTCACACATATGATGAATAGTGGTACATAAACGAATGTCATATATTTACTATATAATAGGGTTTCTGTTCAAAATAAATAAATAAATACATCATATGAAGACACGGTCTAGCAACCCAAAGTTGACTGGGAGACGATGACCTAGACCACTCACAAACTCATCACAGCATCCTCCATGCGCCTCATCCTGCGGTACCTGTTCTTAACCTGTGGGGGGTGTGAGACAGCAAGAGTGAGCTCACATACGTTCATCTCTCAACAAGTTGTGGGGAATAATGTGCATGAACTCGCCAAAGGTGGGAGCTCACGTGAAGTGTAAGGCTTACCAAAGAGGATGGTTGAAGCTGAGCATTGCTTTTAAAGTTGGTCAAAATTTTATTAGCAATTACTAAGTATAAGTAAATACCAACCCAATTAAGTAGTAGAACAAAAGTAATAACAACACCTGTGATGCAATGCATATGACAAATTGAATTTAGTTCCATAAATTAATCATGTGAGGGTCCGAGTTGCTCATGACCGTGAGCACGGCTGATATACCAGTTTTACACTCTTCAGAGGTTGCACATCTTTACCCACAAGTCATGTTACCCATCTGCCACGGGGTTGTATGGGCCCCATACACCTCTACCAAGGAAGCAAGGCAGGGTAACACTACGAGGCCTTTACAAACTTCCACTAGCTTCAGAAAACCCGCTACAGTTTATAGGAATCTCCAATGAAGGGACCCCTCGCCTGACCGCCATCGCAGCAAAATCAACCCAAGGGCCTCCCTACACTGACCACTCCCCTACTGCCCTTGCCCCATTCGGGTAAGGTAGTTGTCCACTAGCTTTCCTAATTAGTCAGCCAAGGACGTCCCATACCACCCTTGTGGTAGCACTGTTTTCCCGGGTGGTCGCTCCATGTTCCAATTAACATAATGATCTTAACATGAACAATAAATAACAACTGATAATAAAAGTATAATCATGAATAATATGTATCTCTATACCCAAATCCACATAAAGCAATAGCAGGTACTACCCGAAAATTCAGTGGTAAACAAGGTATAAAGATAGTCAAACTAGTGTAACCTATTGGGTCCCATCAAAATTAACCTATGCAGATCATTAAGATTAATCAGAACATGACTGGGTAAAAAGAAGTGATCTAGAGCACAACTTGCCTAGCACTTGAGATTCTAGGTACCAACTTGCTCTTCAGATGACACGTGTCCTCACTGCTAGACGTAGCAATACAGACAAACAGTGTATAAGCAAAATTAACATCACATCAAACATAAGTACAAATTCAATAATAATGATCTACGCGAAGCTACGAGATCGTGGGATTGAGTACTAGTAAAATCGGAGTCAAGGTTAAGGAGTTATGACTTATGGGAGTTCTATGTGATTTAATTATTAAACTATTGATTAGTATACATCATATGAGAGAATAGCTTATAATTAGTTAACTCAACTTTAATCTAAGTCATTACTTGATTATAAATCATCTTTTAGGCCAAAGATAACCATAAGATCATGATACTATATTAATATTAGAATAAGCTAATCCAGAAAACATAGATTAATAGATTAATCAATTTAGTTACCTAATTATAAAAGTATGGGATAACATATACTCAATGATACTACTGCATAGTAAATATTTATACAAAGCTAACGCAACTAGAACGAGTCAATTCGGAATTAAAACGGAGGAGTTACGAATTTCCGAAGTTTTAAGTGTTGGATAAAAGGGAATTAAGTGCATAATTGAAAGTTGCCTAGAGGGAGGTGAATAGGCAAGTTAAAACTTTTTCAACAAAAACTAGAAACAAACTGGGTAAAACCAGTTCAACATGTGTCAAAACTGGTTCAACTAGTTTGCACGAGCTCAACTAAACGATGAGATATAAATTTGAATTGATCTCGAAATTCACCCAGTTAACTTTGGAAATGAGATGTTCTAAATGATCCACATGATTCAAAGTAGTAGATCTGAGAAGGGCACTTCTCAAAATCCACACACGAAAAAGATATAAACAAATCATCCACGGAATGGTGAGAGAACGAAGAACATGAACAAACACAATGAACAAGAACACAAGAGACACAAGATTTATCCCGAGGTTCTGTCACACCATAAAAGGTGCCCTACTTCCTCGTTGAGGCGCCCACAAAGAGTTGGGTCTCTTTCAACCCTAATCCTCCCTTCGCCGACCACAAAGGTCAAGCCCACACAATAATCTTTGCTCAAACGAGCGGGTAATACAAACTTTCTTGTGGTCTTCCACAAGATTTGGAGACTCACAAGAGACACCTAGTCGTCTAGGAGCTAGAAGCTCCAAGAGTAATGAATCCACAAAGAACTCGATGTAGTACCAAAGCTCGAATGAAGAAGAGAAAGAGAGATTTTGAGATGAAGCACAAAAACCGCAGATCTCAAGCTCACTCAAAGATTTCTCTCCAAAGATTTGAATTGGAGAGGCAAGAGATGTGTGAGAGAGTGTGGGAGGTGTTCTTTAAGTTAGAAATGTAGTTTGGGTCGTGCTCTTGTGTGGGGAGAGAAGTAGATGTGAGTGTATATAGGTGGGGCTTCAAAACTAGTCGTTGGCCTAATTTTGGCTATGGAGGACCAGTTGAACTGCCCCTAGGGCCGGTTCAACCGTCTGGGGCAGGCTGACTGTCAGTCTGGCAGTCAGACTGGCAGACTGCAGGTCAGACTGCAAAAACAGGTCCTAACACCAGTTGAACCGCCGGTTTAACCGCCTGGTGGTCAGACTGACAGTTAGTCTGCCAATCAGGAGGTCAGACCGGTCAGGTGACCGTGACACCGGTTGAACCGCCCCTAGGACCGGTAAACCGGTATTGACTAGTGAGGTTCGGGGAAAAAACCCCGGGTGAACTTTCCTTGGACCCCGGTTGAACATCTCTTGACCTGGGTTGAAGTGAAGTTCAACTGCAGTTGAGATGAAGTTCAACTGCCGTTGAAAAAGCTCAACTGCAGCTGAAGATACAGTTGAAGTGAAGTTCAACTGCAGTTGAGAAAGCTCAACTGCTTTTCAACAGGAACACTCTCAGTTTCTCAATCCTAACAATAGTCATACACAGAGTGTCCAAGGGATTTTGGTTTTTTGAAATAGCTTTTGAATATAGAGGCTTGAGCTTTGGCAAACACCAACCTTCTTTTTGGATCCCCCTTTATAGTACGGCGATTCCTATACTCAAGTTAAATAAAAAATAATTAAGTAAACTCCTTGGGTAATTGGTGTCTCATGTGCGATTTCTCCATGGCGTTGCTTCATAAGGATCACAAACATCTTTGTCTCACCTTTTGAAGCAAAGACAACTCAAACCCTATGACTTGTACCATATCACCATATATGAGTTCAAATCATGGCTTCAAGTCATCGTACTGATGCATCAACATGTTATAACTCTTCATAGCTGATTAGTTCATCGACTTAGTGCAAGTACTCTCTTCTTCACCTTAGCCATGGTACCTCGGTCCACAAGCCATCGCTTGGCCTTCACCTTCGCTTAGTTCCTCGAAGCCCTTTCCTTGTTATCTTCACCCTATCAAGCCATTCTTGAGTCACATCATATTGAGCATCCATTGAGAGAATCATTTCTTCAATATTGTGAACCTTGCTTGAATGTCTTCTAGATATAACCGTTAAGATCAATCAAGCTCTAGTTTGACTCTCATAGAAGCATATATGGACTGATACTAATATGGTCAAGCCAATTCACGATTCCTCATATCTTATTCACTTTGGCTTGACCAATCCTCTTAATCACTTCATCCTCTATTCTGATCATATGTATGTAGTGATTTCTCAGGTCTTGTCCATATATTCAAACCAATATAGAGATCATATTATATCCATTTGCATTGTCTCATTGGTTATTTAACCTCGTGTTGAACCTTTGTTCACTGATCATTAGACACTATTAAAGTATGTTCATCATACTGAATTTCCTATTCAACACTTAGCAAACTCGTTAGACCTTTAAATGCGTTGTTATCCAAATCACCAAAACTCACAAAAGGGATGAATGCACTTTCAATCTCCCCCTTTTTGGTGATTGATGACAACACATTTAAAGCTTACATAAGATTTGATAAATAATATTTTGAATCCTATGATATAGTTTCCTCGCCCTAAATATGTGCATTTCAGAAAATAACACTTTTGTACTCAAATGCCAAAAGCACATTTGGGTCAAAGTATGGAGACAACTTATATCATACTATTCATGGGGTGCAGTGTGTCATAAAATAAACGTGATGCTAATGACATAGAATGCACTTATCAACTTTCTACTTCTTATGTTTTTCTTATGATTCCCCCTTTTGTTAATTATATCTCACCTTCTTAAAAGTCTTCTAACACTTAGTTTGTTAATTATATCTCCCCTTCTTAAAAGTCTTCTAACACTTAGTTACATAAGACTAAAGGTAAGCTTTAATGCAAAATTTCTCCCCCTTTGTCATAAATCTCCAAAAAGGATACAAAGAATATAAAGGGTAGAAATTATGATTAAGCGAGATGTGAACACACTATCATGAAAAGGATCCTTAGATGGCAGAAAGGTAATGGATTAGTGTCATAAGTGATGTACCTTTGTGTTTTACCTTTTCAAGGGGTTTCCAGACTTGTGTTGGATTTAGAATTCATTTGCAAGCTCTTGTTGGCATAATTGTGACATAGGTCCAAGATATCAAATTAATATTGTCATACTAATTGAAAGAAAAATCTTGATACCTGGAGTCTAGATGTCACCTAGCATTTTCTTATCATAACAAGAGGCAACATGAAAATTGCACAAGTATGGATTATACAACTAGTGATCATTTATGAAAATATCAATTGAAAAACACCAATTGATACAATTTGATAGATAAACATACCACTAATTTCATATTACATTGAGTTCTCCTCAAGTTTTATTGCACAGATATATATGTATTCAATTGATACCTATTGAGAGTACTTATTTGCAATTTAATGTACCATTGGCATAAAAAGAGTATCAATTGAATATAATCATACACCATAAGGAACATGTGCACTATTTAATCAATTAAGTTCTAGACAAGAGAATTTATAAGCTATGCTAATTTAGACATTTTCAATCCCAAAAGAATATGATACATGTTTACCAATTTTAGGTGATGTTGGAGTAGCATATAAAAGAGACACTCATTCCCTTATGAAATGTATAAAAGATACATTTATAGGAGCAAATAATCTTTGATACCCATCAAATTTGCAGTGGAAGCGATTGTCTTTGCCCGAAAATTCCTTTCTAATTTCAGACTACACACATAATAGACTTGAAAATTAAGTTAGTCTCAAAGATTCAAATTATAGACTATTCTCCCCCTAAATGTGTGCATACAAGTGATGAATACTTGTTTAGCTTATGCACTTGGACTTGTGAGTCCAGGGGATTAAGTTCTACAATTTGAACCTTGGTACAAATAAACTATGAAATTGTACCAATTGAAGGAATTACTCATAATCAAAAGGTATTCTAATAGACATGATATGCAATATTTTAAGCCAAGATTCTTGAGAAGTTAGCATGTTTGACTCATACCTCCCTAAGATGACTTAAGACAAACTTATGACATCACAACAAGATGTATTAATCAAATATCTAGAGATTTCTTTACACAAAGCATGATGATTTTCATTGATGCCCATCAGTCTTCATCATGACTTGGATTGAGTCAATTTAGAATACCAAAGAGAAACTTACCCTCTTCACAGAACTAAATAAATTCATTGACCATTTTCATGGAACCACTCATCCTCATTTGATGTTCTCCTTTCACCAAGGTGTGAGACTACACAACATGAGCTTAAAAGAAATCATTAGTCTCACAAGATATAGGCTAAACTCTCCCTCAATTTGTGCATGCAAGAGTACAAGAGTACACTTATGCACATCAAAATACGAGGTTAAAGAAGATATTTGCACTATATCTTGGTTTAACATAACATGCTTTAAATAGATGATGAAAATTATACCAATTGAAAGTTTAAGAACTAAAAGTATATCAATTGAAATCCTGAAGTGTAAAGCATGCTAATATGAACCTCAAACCTCATATTGAAGGATATTATGTGATTATGTCACTACTTCTTCATTATTTGGTTTTCACGATAGTTCAACTTCCTTCTTGATTCACTGTGATTTCTTTTCTCTTTATGATTTCATCCAACCAAGCGATCTTGAACTTCATTCATCTTTGCTTGGTTCGATCATACTTGATATGAGACCCATTGAAATTCAATGATTGAAAGAAATAAGACTCTTATATTTGTAGATTTTGAATCCATCTTGAAAGCACTTGGAAGGACCTTGTTGAAACACTTAGAAAAGAGAGCATTAAAACACAAGGGAGGGTTTCACAAATGATGATCCTTATATGTGGATGACAAATGAATCATCATTATTGAAACCCAAAAGGATAGACTAAATTCCCTTAAATTAGTACACACATATAGTTGATGTCAAAGTTATATGCACTATTGAACATTTTATATTGCGAGGAATTTAACCTATACTATGGTACATCCCACTAAGGATAGAATACTAAAACAACTGAAGGAGAGGAAGTTTTCATACCTTGGCCTCTTATCAACTTCATCTTACTTTAGTTGAATAGTATCCTTAAGCTTGTGATTTATCCAATTTAAAACAAGCACCATCTCTTAATATAGATTTTATATGGATAAACTCAACACAAGAGATGACATTAGTAGCACAAGCACTAGTTTCTTATTTAGCAACCCTTTATATGTGGAAGACAAGCGTGTTGATAAAAATAGAGAAACCTCATAATATGGACTAAATTTCCCTTGAGCCCTTATGCACAATATATTTTGAATGACATGGATAATATGCATGGTTATTCAACGAAGTCTAAAGGACTGACTTAATCCATATTATGGTGAGTGTCTAATATAGAAGAATCAAATCCAAATTAACTAGAGAGGGAATACATCGGTAATTTTGGATTGTTGACCATATGATAATATTCATTTATCTTCCAATTGGACCTTTATTTTATAATCAACAACTAATGTATATCCTCAAGTGCTTCTTTTCCCTTAGTGACTACACAAGTCACAAAAGAGATAAGATTTGAAAATAATATGCACTTGAGATTCAGTTGTTACCACCCTTGTTACTATCTCCAAATATGATTTATACATTCATTATTGAGCACTCAACTTGATCCATTGAAGGAGTGATCCTGCAAAACAAGTTTAAGCTTCATATCTTGGTACCCAATTTGAATTGGGTCCTTTGAGATTAGTAGTAAGATCCTTGAGTACCAACACAATCCTTATTATGTCATTTCTCTTTGTGTAGGTACCCACATATACTTGACAACCATCTTACATGGTTTCAAGTCAATATTTAATCACACAGATAAAAGCTAGAGTTAAGAATAGGAGCCTTTTCTCCTTTTCTTGATACATCATTGTGTTGCCTTCTTGATGATGAACCTAGCTTGACCTTGGGTGCACCTAGCTTATCAAGGTTAGTTGCACAAGCATTCATATCATAAAGACAAGTTATGCATGGAATTTACAACTTAGTGATCAAATTCAATGTGAAGCATATGGATACCGATTGAAGTAGATTTCTAAGATATCAAAATATGGGTTTCCAAAATTTAGAGAGTATGGATCGCTAATTGTACCATTTACAGTTTAAAAATCATATCCATGTTAGTGCATATGTATGTGATGAATATCAACAAAAAAGATTCTTATGCACTTTTAGATTTAACGATAAGGGAATTTTAAACTGCATCAAGAGTAGCTATTTAGAAAACAAAGATTACAATCCATATGAATGAGATACAAATTTACAATTTTGGATTGTCTTAGTATAACTTACTTAAGGAAATCTTATTCTCTACGACACAAGATATATAATATTCTCCCACTAGATATGTGCATCAGGTATTTGAATGACTTGCCACATGCACTTTCAATTCAGTTAAGAGTCTCATGAGGAGTACATTACATATCATGGTCAAGGCATGACAAATTTGCAATGAATAAACTTATCCTTAAGAATACTTACCACCAAGTAGAGTGTACCATTTGTTATACCAATTTGAAAGATCTTACTATCTGTAGTGGTGTCATCGTAATATTCTTCTTTTCATCATTTGTGGAGACTTCCTTCTTTAGCTTGTTATCTCTTTTCCTTTTAATGCTAGTTTAAAAGGAACTTTGAAAAGAGATATTCGTAGTACAAGGAAGTATTTAATGAATGATGATCTTTAGATGTGAATTGCAAACAAATCATCATTTATGGGGTATAAAGGCATAAGTTAAATTCCTTTTAAGTTAATGCACATGGAGGAGAGAATTACCAATATGCACCAATTTACAAATTTAAGCCAGAAGGAATTTAACCTTCATATTGACATTTCTTTCCACAGAATAGATTATTACCAATTGAAAGAATGCCACTTGAAAGGAACTATTATTGGTCTCATACCAAATGAAACAACTAGTTCCATACCTTTGCCTTGAGCATTCCTAATCTTTCTTTTAGGTGAAGATTAACCTTTTGTTGGGGACTTGTTCTCAAATGCTATGAATTAAGAACAAGGCAACATAAAATGTTAAATATCAAAGCCCTTCGTCTTTCAAAACATTATTTCCCTTCGGATATAATGAATTTTAGACGAAGGTTATGAAGGACATACCTTCATAATCATAATAAAAGATGAGAGAGAGATTTATACACAAAACGCGGAAAGCAACATGATTACTTTAAACATTATTATTAATTTACTTTTATTTATATTACTTGTATAAACAGCAGTAAATTACAAATGTACCTTCGGCTTGAAGGAAAGTAAGGGTACAAGTGTGATGCTAAAGCAAAATGCCAAGTCAGCGTGAACAGTATGGGAGTACTGTTCATCTATTTACAGGCATGGGACGCAGCCCGTGTAAAATTACATTAATGCCCTTTACATTTATCAATAACTCTGTAGTAATTCTTCGAGGTCTAATTTGGCTTTTCCTCTTTAAGTCGGTTCCCCTTTTCTGCTGTCATGCCGAAGCTTTTCTGCACATAGCTTCGTGATCGTCTTATCCTTCGTCATGATCGTCTTCCATTCCAGTCAAGCTTCGTCTTGACCATGCTCTTGTATACCCGCAACCTGATTCCGAAGATACCTGCTCGCATACTTGGAAAACATTGTCAAATCATATTTTTGAGGACCTTCGGAAGCCGAAGGCCCCCAACACCTTTAATGCTTGTGATTTTACCAATTGAAAGAGCACAATCTCTACTTATGAATTTCCATGAATTATCTTAAAAGAGATTGCATTTGAAACACAAGCAATAGTTTCCTATTTAGCAACCTCTATTATATGAATGACAAGAAGGTTACTAAATTAAGGAAACCTCATGATATGAACTAAATTACCCTTACAAGCATCGTGATAACATCAATTGAAACGAGATAAAAGTAGCATGATTATTTAATTAAGTTTATAAGGCAAGTTTAATTCATAACATGGTGAGTGATTAATGTAGAAGACTCAAAAACCAATTTAAACAAGAGGGAATACTTCACATAGTATTGGATTGATCTTCTTTTAATGTTGAATGACACATTCCATGTGAGAAACACATTCTCATGTTGTGAGACTACATAAACACTTAGATAGAAACATTAGTCTCACAACTCTAGTCATATAGAGAATTCCCCTTTTTGGTAAGTGCTTTAAGAATTTGAATTTCTTACTTAGCACTCTATTCATTTAAGAACATGGGATAATCCTCTTTATGTCTAGGTCATGACAATAATACGATAATTCATTTGAATATGCCATGAATTAATTATTATCAATTAAAGTATGTAGATTGCCACATATAAGAATAACAAATATGCAATCTACCATATTATTGGAACTTTTCCAAAGCAAGGTAAAATCTTTTAAGTTCATTCTCAAGTGCTTCATTTTTCCTATGTGGCTACAAAAGACACAAAGGAATATACTAATAAAAAGCAATGTGCACTTAAGAATTAATTATTACCATCCTTTGTATATCCCTTAGTTGTAGGCCTTTTGCTTGATTCCCACAAAGGTTAATCCTTATTCCCTACAACACAAGTTCTTGCTAGAGATGAATATGATGTTAGTGATATAACGACTCAATTCATCTTTCGGTCAATCTTAAAGGATAGACAATGTAAGATTGATAGCTTGAGATAAGAATTAAGTTAAACTGCTCAAGCACCCCAAAGCTTCATATAATCTCTAGGTACCTGCACAACTTATTAAGTACATTTTGGTACCCATCTCATGATGGGTCCATCAAGGTTAGCCAATAAGGACTTAGGCACCCAAATAGCCTTGGTCCTAGAATGTGGTGAACTCATCACCTTTCTAGCACAAGAGTCAAATTTGGGTCTCCTAAGCATATTTGAATGTATTGCCAAGTTAGGCTTAGGATTTTTACCCTTTGGACAAACCTTGAATAGATGACCCTTTTCACGACAATTGTAACAAATGCGGTGCTTGTCCTTGCAATGCATTTGCCTTTTGCTTTCATCCTTTTTGATGGTCATCTTTCTTGATCGTGCAAGGTTTTGGTTCTTCATGTGGGGGCATGAATCAATTTCTTGACCCTTCTCCTTGCATCCATAACACCTTCTATCGCTTCTCTTTGATCTTTCTTTGTTGAAGTACATAGGTACATTGTTAGAGCAAACAATATGAACATTAATTTTCTTACCATGAATTGTGCTCATGCCCTTCTTGGAAAGCTTGGTATTCTTTTGAAGGGGTTTTGTGCATGCTATGGTTGTCCCCTTCTCAAGCTTTTTCACCAAATTATCACGGTTATCTTGAGAAGGTTGAGCATGACACTTTCCCTTCAATTGAGTCAAGCTCCTTCTTAGCCACTCATTTTCTTCCTTGAGCTCATTGTTTTCTTTTGCATAGGAAACATTACTTGTTCCTGAAAAATTTAGCTCAATGGAAGATTGGCTTTCTTGAGAGCAACATTTGTTAGCACATCATAATATAGTTTCTAATTGAGTACATGTGCATAAGTGAGGTTGATATGATTTCAAATTAGTTAACACAACCTCATGAGCCATTTCTAACATGATATGTGAATCCATAAATTTATTATGAGAGCACACAAGCATGTCATGTTTTTCTTGCAAAGCTAGATTTTCAATATTTAGCTTTTCTATCATGTTATTGAGCAAAGTATTTTCTTTTCCTAATTGAGCAACACATGATAAAGCATTTGAAGTACTAGTTTGCTCAATTGAAATCTTTTCGTACCTTTGGACCAAATCATCATGAGAGCACTTTAGCTTCTCATGCTCTTTGGTCAACTTATCCAAGTCTTTGAATTTTTCGATGAGGATATCTTCTTGCTTATGAAGCATTTCCTTTTGTTCTTCCGCTCTTTTCATGAGTTTGAGCAAGCTCATCCGGTTCTTCTTGCTTAGTTGAGCGAAGAATTTATGAAGATCATTCACATCTTTACTATCACTTTCATGTTCATCCTCATCCTCACTTTCGCTTTCACTATCACTCCCATTAGCGACAAAGCACATATGAGAAGTGGATTTGAAATACGAACCTTGTGAAGAGGTGGATTCGTCATTTGGTCTCCATCGATCATTTTCTTCTTCTTCAATCTTGTTCTTCGCCTCATCTTCCTTCGTTTTGAGGAACATTCTTTCGGCGATTCTCATGGCAAGATCTATTGCCCTAGGATCAACATCTGCAACAAAAGATGAAGTCGAGGCAACCTCAACTTTTTCAAGCTTAGAAGCACTTTCGTTTCTTAGTCCCCCTGACATGAACTTTTCCTCACGCGGTTAAGCGTTAGAACGAGGATTAGGCTTTGATACCAATTGAAAGTTGCCTAGAGGGGGGTGAATAGGCAAGTTAAAACTTTTTCAACAAAAACTAGAAACAAACTGGGTAAAACCAGTTCAACAGGTGTCAAAACTGGTTCAACTGGTTTGCACGAGCTCAATTAAACGATGATATATAAAATTGAATTGATCTCGAAATTCACCCAGTTAACTTTGGAAATGAGATATTCTAAATGATTCACAGGATTCAAAGAAGTAGATCTGAGAAGGGCACTTCTCAAAATCCACACACCAAAAAGATATAAACAAATCTTCCACGGAATGGTGAGAGAATGAAGAACATGAACAAACACAATGAACAAGAATAGAAGAGACACAAGATTTATCCCGAGTTTTGGTCACACCACAAAAGGTGCCCTACTTCCTCGTTGAGGCGCCCACAAAGAGCCGGGTCTGTTTCAACCCTAATCCTCCCTTCGCCAACCACAAAGGTCAAGCCCACACAATAATCTTTGCTCAAACGAGCGGGTAATACAAACTTTATTATGGTCTTTCACAAGATTTGGAGACTCACAAGAGACACCTAGTCGTCTAGGAGTTAGAAGCTCCAAGAGTAATGAATCCACAAAGAACTCGATGTAGTACCAAAGCTCGAATGAAGAAGAGCAAGAGAGATTTTGAGATGAAGCACAAAAACCGCAGCTCTCAAACTCACTCAAAGATTTCTCTCCAAAGATTTGAAATGGGAGAGAAAAGAGATGTGTGAGAGATCGTGGGAGGTGTTCTTCAAGTTAGAAATGGAGTTTGGGTCGTGCTCTTGTGTGGGGAGAGAGGTAGGAGTGAGTATATATAGGTGGGGCTTCAAAACTAGCCGTTGGGCTGATTTTGGCTGTGGAGGACCAGTTGAACTGCCCCTAGGGCCGGTTCAACCGTCTGGGGCAGGCTGACAGCCAGACTACAGGTCAGACTGCAAAAACAGGTCTTGACACTGGTTGAACCGCCCCTAGGACCGGTTCAACCGCCTGGTGGTCAGACTGACAGTCAGTCTGCCAGTCAGGAGGTCAGACCGGTCAGGTGACCCTGACACCGGTTGAACCGCCCCTAGGACCGGTTCAACCGGTATTGACCAGTGAGGTCCGGGGAAAAAACCCCGGTTGAACTTTCCCTGGACCCCGGTTGAACCTCTCTGGACCCCGGTTGAAGTGAAGTTCAACTGCAGTTGAGGTGAAGTTCAACTGCAGTTGAAAAAGCTCAACTGAAGGTGAAGATACATGTCGGCGTTTCGAACCCGGGGGGTCCCTGGACCGACGAGTAAATTATCGCCGCGTGCCCCAGCCCAGATGGGTCGGCGCGAGACGGAGCGCGAAGGGGGGAGGCAGCCGGAGGGAGACGGGCGTGAGAGGTGGAATCCCACGGCCTTCGTGTTTGTCCCGCGCCCAGGTCGGGTGCGCTTGCAGTAAGGGGTTACAAGCGTCCACGCGGGAGGGAGCAAGCGGCCTCACGCGAGCGCCGTCCCGTCCTTCTCCGCGCGGCCAACCCTCTGTAAGAGGGCCCTGGTCCTTCCTTTTATAGGCGCAAGGAGAGGATCCAGGTGTACAATGGGGGGGTGTAGCAGTGTGCTAACGTGTCTAGCAAAGGAGAGCTAGCGCCCTAAGTACATGCCATCGTGGCAGTCGGAGAGGTTTTGGCACCCGGTTCGTGTTGTGTCGTGGCCGTCGGAGGAGCGCTGGAGCCTGGCGGAAGGACAGCTGTCGGGGCTGTCGAGTCGTTGCTGACGTCCTCTTGCTTCCGTAAGGGGGCTGGGAGCCACCGTCGTCATAGAGCGTCCGGGGCGCCATCATTACTTGTCTGGTGGAGCGAGCCAGATGGGACGCCGGTCTTGTTCCCCGTAGCCTGAGTCAGCTTGGGGCAGGGTAATGATGGCGCCTCCTGTTGACGTGGTCGGTCCGTGCCCTAGGTTGGGCGAGGTGGAGGCTCCTCCGAGGTCGAGATCGAGTCTGTCTTCCGAGGCCGAGGTCGAGTCCGAGCCCCTGGGTCGGGCGAGGCGGAGACCGTCGGCTGAGGCCAGGGCTGAGTTCGAGCCCTGGGGTCAGGCGAAGCGGAGTTCGTCGTCTTCCGGGGCTGAGCCCGAGTCCGAGCCCTGGGGTCGGGCGAAGTAGAGTTCGTCGTCTTCCGGGGCTGAGCCCGAGTCCGAGCCCTGGGGTTGGGCGGAGCGGAGTTCGCCGTCGTCCGAGGCTAAGCCCGAGTCCGAGCCCTGGGGTCGGGCGGAGCGGAGTTTCCCATGGCGCCTAGGGCCGGACTTGGCTGCTGTCAGCCTCACTCTGTCGAGCGGCTTTGCGCCGCACTGTCCTCTTGTCAGACCGGTCAGTGGAGCGGCGAAGTGACTGCAGTCACTTCGGCTCTGTCGACTGGAGGGCGTGCGTCAGGATAAAGGTGTCAGGCCACCTTTGCATTAAATGCCCCTGCGATTTGGTCGGTTGGCGTGGCGATTTGGCCTAGGTTGCTTCTTGGTGAAGACCGGGCCTCGGGCGAGCCGAAGGTGTGTCTGTTGCTGGAGGGGGGCCTCGGGCGAGATGTAGATCCTCCGGGGTCGGCTGCCCTTGCCCGAGGATGGGCTCGGGCGAGGCGTGATCGTGTCCCTCGAATGGACCGATCCTTGACTTAGTCGCACCCATCAGGCCTTTGCAGCTTTGTGCTGATGGGGGTTACCAGCTGATATTTAGGAGTCTTGAGGGTACCCCTAATTATGGACCCCGACAGTAGCCCCCGAGCCTCGAAGGGAGTGTTAATACTCGCTTGGAGGCTTTTGTCGCACTTTTTTGCAAGGGGACCAGCCTTTCTCGGTTGCGTTTTGTTCCGGTGGGTGCGCGCGAGCGCACCCGCCGGGTGTAGCCCCGAGGCCTCGGAGGAGTGGTTTGACTCCTCCGAGGTCTTAATGCCTCGCACAATGCTTCGGCTGGTCTGGTCGTTCCCTCATGCGAGCTGGCCGTAGCCCGGGTGCACGGTCGGGTCCCAAGTTCTCGGGCTGGTATGTTGACGTTGTCAACGGTCTGGCCGGAGCCGGGTTTGGGAGAGCAGCCCCCGAGCCTCTACATAGGGCGAGAGGACGGTCAAGGACAGACTCGACTTTTTTACATACGCCCCTGCGTCGCCTTTCCGCAAGGAGGAGGGGGGAAAGCGCCATGTTGCCCTCGGAGGGCACCTAACATGGTGTTTCCGGTGAGCTGCTGACGGGGAATCCGAGTGGACGCCCGTGCCCCATTTGTTAGGGGTCGGCTAGAGGCCCGGAGGCGCGCTCCAAAAGTACCTGCGGGTGATCTGCCGGACCTGGTCCCCTTTCGATGGGGTCCGAGGGCTCGATGCCTCCCTCTGATGGGATTCTGTTACAAGATCGTTCCCGCTGGTCTCGGAAATATCCTAGGGTACCTCGGGAGCATAGCCCGAGCCTTGGTTATGTATCGAACGTACCCAGGGTTATCCCTCGCTCTGTGTCTGAGGCGGCTGTGAACCCTTCGAGGGCCAGTCTACGAACCCCTGATCAGTAGTGGGCGCGGAGCCCGAGCGGCCTGAGGCGGCCGTTGAACCCTTCCGAGGGGCCGGCCTTCGAACCTCTGACCAGTAGTGGGCGCGAAACCCAAGCGCTCTGAGGCGGCTGTTAAACCCCTCCGAGGGGCCAGGCTTTGAACCTCTGATCAGTAGGGAGGCTCGGGGCCTGTTTCCTTCACGGAGAAGGATCCTTTTCGGCGTATCCCCCTTTCCCGGTCCCTGTTGTAAGAGAAAGAAAGAGGAAAAGGAAAAGGATACGAAATCGAATGACGTGGCATACCTTTTTTGACGCGGTCATTATGGCGAAGGCGAAGCGTCGCTTGCTTCTCCTGCCTGAGGCGCCGCCTGTCCCGCCGCGGAGTTAAAGCGACAGGGCGAGTGGTTCGCGAGGCGGCCGTTGCGCGTGCGCGAGCCGTTCGAGGAACGGAACACGGGCGCGTCGTCTTCACGCCGTGAGAGAGGGTTCTCTCACTGCCCCTGGATGGGATGTAAGCTTGGCTGACGACGTGACCGATGCTCCTGCCCGCCTGCCACTGCCATTACTACCGGCCCATTTTTGGCCGTATTGACCGTCGCGCCTGGCTGGCACTGCTGGGTCATACGCAGGGTTGCCTCGAGTCGCGGTACTGGTTCCGCAGTCGAGGAGGCGTGGTAGTGGTGCGAGTGGCGGTGCAGTTGCTCGCACGTAGCAACCGGCGCGCCGGTTGCATGACGCGTGGGCCCGGGCCTCCATGCTGGGTGCGTTGGAAGTCGGAGGGGCGCGCCCACTTGGCGCGGTTGCATGCCGACTGCATGGCTGTCCGCCCTTTCACCCACTGGTCTGGGCGAAAGTGGAGGAATGCTTGCAACCGCGGGGCAGTTGCGTGCACCGCGCGTGGCGGTTTGGCTTCTTCTGCCCCGAGCCAGTTTGCATGACGCGTGGGACCCAGCCCCCGCGCCGTAGGGGGAGGACTTTGGAGCGTGTTGGAGAAGACTCAGCCCACGACGGCTGGGGACGCAAGTAGGGAGAGTCGCCTTTAAAAGGAGGGTGACCCCCTTGAAAGGCGACCATGTCTTCGCGCTCCCTTATGCACCGTGTCTTTCCACCTTCCGAGCCCCCGGATGGGGGACACCCGCAATCCTTTCGCCTTGTCGTTGGAACGCAACTTCGTGGAAGTTGGTACCTTTCAGCCATCGTTCGGCTTCAAGGATTTTCATCATGCAGCCCGGCTGCACCCCCTCGCCGGCGGTCACCCAAGACGGTCACCTCCAGTTCGATGGCGGGGAAAAGCAAGCCGGGCTACGGCCTCTAACCCTCCCTCAGCTTCAAGGATTTTCATCATCAGTGCTGGGGAGGGGAGTGTGCCGAGTTGGGGTCGGTCCCTGCGTGGGCGGCGGCCCGCTCCTTCCCTCAGTGATTGGGGGGAAGGGCGTTCGCCGTTCGTGGCGCTGGCAGCCGCCGCGTGCCTGGCTCTCTGACCCGAGCGGCTCCGGAGCCACTCCCGGCGCCGCCTCCCGCCACGACAGCTGGAAGAGGTTCCTCCGCCGACGAGATAGCCGGTGCCGCCCACGGACTGACCTCCAACTCTACGGCCTTCTGCTCGTCCTTGCCTCTCGAGTGAGGGCGCGGGCGAGGGCCTCATGGCAGCAGCATCCGCCCTGAGGTCATCGCTGCTGCTGTTCGGCCCCCCGGAGCA
Source organism: Zea mays (assembly GCF_902167145.1). Classification (NCBI taxonomy): domain Eukaryota; kingdom Viridiplantae; phylum Streptophyta; class Magnoliopsida; order Poales; family Poaceae; genus Zea; species Zea mays. The sequence goes on along the minus strand of NC_050103.1, from coordinate 82,964,638 downwards.
GAAGTCGTCGTCGTCGCCGCTGCTGGAGCGGGCGACGGCGAGCCGTTCGTCGGTCTTCTATTGCTCCGCAGGCCCCCCAATCGTGTGGGGTTGTTCGTACCTTCGGAGACGGAACCGGAGTTCCATTTGTAATGGCACCTTGAATGCCGGTGTTTTGTTCATTGTGGCTGTTGGGGCCTGAACATGTATGTATTTTCGGCACTGAGCCGTGTTTTTTCCTCATTTTCGAGCACTAAGACTCGCCTGTTGGTTATCTGAACCGCTTCACCAAGCGTGAGTCGCCTCGTGCGAAGGTGACGAGTGTGGTATCCGTATCCCGGAGGCATAGGAGTCCCTCGGCTCGGTCGGCCTTGCTGTCCGAGGCTTCTCTTGCTTAGTTAAAGGAACCCCTCGGCCGCTCTTCGATGAGCCGAAGCCGGGGGTAGCGGTGTCAGCTCGAATAGAGGCAGAGTTGGCTTCGAAAAGGAGACTTGGTCGGCCGGAGCCTGGCCGGGTCGTCCGTTGGCAGGACCGACGCCGGAGTTGAGTCGCCGAGGCCACAAACCGAGCCGATGTATTCGGGAGGCAGCTGGCCGAGGCCTCGGGGTGGCCGGCCGAGCCGTCTGCTCGAGCCGGATTCATGGAGAAGACCCTGGCAGCGATGGCCCGGACATGGTGCTGATGTTGTCCTTCAGAGTGGAGATTCTCCGACTGCTTCGCCGTCCGAGGCTTGGTCGGACCTCACCGAAGGTGTAGTTGACGCCGAGGGTGCTGCTGCTCCCTTCAACTGTCAAGATCCGAGCCTGCAGGATCGGATTATCTTGTAGTGTGTGTATGTTTTCTGCGGCCGCCGAGGCCCAAACACACCATCGTCGTGTTGTAAAGCTGCGTTTCTTTTCCTCTTGTTTCGAGCATCTGGACTTTTTTGTCGGTAACAGAATCGTTTGTGCGAGTGAGAGTTGCTTTTCACGGAAGGTGATGAGTGAGGTATCCGTATCCCAGTGGCTTAGGAATCCCTCGGCTCGGTCGGCCTTGCCGCTTACGCGCACTCCTACTCGTCCATAGGGTTCTGTCACCGACGCAGTCGAGAAGGCCCAAAAAATCGTTCCGGCAGAGGAGCTTTCGAGCGTGAAGACTTGTTCGGTCCGCGGAATCACTTATCCGAGCGCGAGTTACTTATCACAGAAGGTGATGAGTGAGGTATCCGTATCCCGGAGGCGTAGGAGTCCCTCGGCTCGGTCAGCCTTGGCTGCTTACGTGTACTCCGTCGTTTTTAGGATCCACTTTCGAAGTAGTCGAGAAGCACGAAAGACATTCTAGCGAAAAAGATCTTTTTTCGAGGAAAATTTCGACACAGAGGGGGTTCGGTTCCCCCCTTTTAGCCCCCGAGGGAGGGTCGGGCTTTGCCGAGGCAAGGCTGACCCTTCCTTGATGACTAAACTTTGCGTGGGAACGAGGCATACGAACGACTTGAAAGCATCTTAAGGGTAGAAGCGACGTAGCTGTTGGATGTTCCAAGCGTTGCTGTAGACCTCGCCTTGACTGTTGGCCAGCTTGTACGTTCCGGGCTTTAGAACTTTGGCGATGACGAACGGCCCCTCCCAGGGAGGCGTGAGCTTATGCCGCCCTCGGGCGTCTTGTCGTAGCCGAAGCACCAGGTCGCCCACCTGGAGGTCTCGGGATCGAACCCCTCGGGCGTGGTAGCGTCGCAGGGACTGCTGGTACCGCGCCGAGTGTAGTAAGGCCATGTCCCGATCCTCTTCCAGCTGGTCCAGTGAGTCTTCTCGATTAGCTTGATTGCTTTTGTCGGCGTAGGCCCTCGTCCTCGGGGAACCGTATTCTAAGTTTGTGGGCAAGATGGCCTCGGCCCCATAGACTAGAAAGAACGGCGTGAAGCCCGTGGCTCGGCTCGGCGTTGTCCTCAGACTCCAGACCACCGAGGGGAGTTCCTTCATCCATCGCTTGCCGAACTTGTTGAGATCGTTGTAGATCCGAGGCTTGAGTCCTTGTAGAATCATGCCATTGGCACGCTCTACCTGCCCATTCGTCATGGGGTGAGCCACGGCGGCCCAGTCCACCCGGATGTGGTGATCCTCGCAGAAGTCCATGAACTTTCCGCCGGTGAACTGGATGCCGTTGTCGGTGATGATGGAGTTCGGGACCCCAAAGCGATGGATGATGTTGGTGAAGAACGCCACCGCCTGTTCGGACCTGATGCTGTTTAGGGGTCGGACCTCGATCCACTTGGAGAATTTGTCGATAGCGACCAACAGGTGCGTGTAGCCCCCGGGTGCCTTCTGCAAGGGGCCGACGAGGTCCAGACCCCACACAGCAAAAGGCCAGGTGATGGGTATTGTCTATAGGGCCTGAGCGGGCAGGTGGGTCTGCCTCGCGTAGAACTGACACCCTTCGCAGGTGCGGACAATTCTAGTGGCGTCGGCCACCACCGTCGGCCAGTAGAAACCTTGTTAGAAGGCGTTTCCAACAAGGGCTCGAGGTGCTGCGTGATGGCCACAAGCCCCCGAGTGTATCTCTTGTAGGAGCTCCTGACCTTCGGCGATGGAAATGCATCGCTGGAGGATGCCCGAGGGGCTGCGGTGGTAGAGCTCCTTCCCGTCTCCCAGCAAGACGAACGACTTGGCGCGCCGCGCCAACCGCCGAGCTTCGGCTCGGTCGAGGGGTAGCTCTCCTCGGCGGAGATATTGCAGGTACGGGGTCTGCCAGTTTCGATTAGGCGTGACCCCGCTCTGCTCCTCCTCGACGCGTAGTGCCTCACCCTCGGGGGCCGAGGGTACCTCGGGCCGAGCTGAGGGTGCCTCGGGTTGAGTCGAGGGTGCCTCGGACTGGGCCGAGGGTGCCTCCGGCTCGGGCGTGTCGTCGATCTTGACGGAGGGTCGGTGCAGGTCTCGGGAGAAGACGTCCGGGGGAACCGTTGTTCGCCCCGAGGCTATTTTAGCCAGCTCGTCCGCAGTCTCGTTGTAGCGTCGGGCGATGTGGTTGAGTTCGAGCCCGTAGAACTTGTTTTCCAGGCGCTGAACCTCATCGCAGTAGGCTTCCATCTTCGGGTCGCGGCAGTGGGAGTTTTTCATGACTTGGTCGATGACGAGCTGCGAGTCACCGAGAGCGTCGAGGCGTCGGACCCCTAGCTCGATGGCGATGCGCAACCCGTTGACCAGAGCCTCGTACTCGGCCACATTGTTGGATGCCGGGAAGTGGAGGCGTAGCACGTAGCGCAGGTGCTCCCCGAGGGGCGAGATGAAGAGCAGGCCTGCGCCCGCTCCTGTCTTCATCAGCGACCCATCGAAGAACATGGTCCAGAGTTCCGGCTGGATCGGAGCTGTTGGGAGCTGGGTGTCGACCCATTCAGCCACGAAGTCCGCCAAGACCTGGGACTTCATGGCCTTCCGAGGGGCGAACGAGATCGTCTCGCCCATGATTTCCACCGCCCACTTTGCAATTCTACCCGAGGCCTCTCGGCACTGGATGATCTCCCCCAGGGGGAAGGATGACACCACAGTCACCGGATGAGACTCGAAGTAGTGTCGCAACTTCCGCCGCGTCAGGATCACTGCGTACAGCAGCTTCTAAATTTGGGGGTAGCGGATCTTGGTCTCAGACAGTACTTCACTGATGAAGTAGACTGGCCTCTGGACGGGCAATGTATGCCCCTCTTCTTGTCTCTCAACCACAATCGCGATGCTAACCACCTGAGTGGTCGCGGCGATGTAGATCAAGAAGGCTTCTCCGGCAGCGGGAGGCACCAAGATGGGCGCGTTCGTGAGGAGCGCCTTCAGGTTCCCGAGGGCTTCCTCGGCCTCAGGGGTCCAAGTGAAGCACTCGGCCTTCCTTAAGAGGCGGTACAGAGGCAGGCCTCTTTCGCCGAGGCGCAAGATGAAGCGGCTCAGAGCCGCAAGGCATCCCATGACTCTCTGTACGCCTTTCAAGTCCTTGATGGGCCCCATGCTGGTGATGGCTGCGATCTTCTCCGGGTTGGCCTCGATGCCCCGCTCGGAGACGATGAACCCCAAGAGCATGCCTCGGGGGACCCCGAAGACACACTTTTCGGGATTGAGCTTCACGCCTTTCGCCTTGAGACATCGGAATGTCACTTCAAGGTCGGAAAGGAGGTCAGAGGCTTTCCTCGTCTTGACTACGATGTCATCGACGTAAGCCTCGACCGTTTGGCCAATGTGTTCGCCGAACACATGGTTCATGCACCGTTGGTACGTCGCACCCGCATTCCTCAAACCAAACGGCATGGTGACATAGCAGTACATGCCGAAAGGTGTGATGAAAGAAGTCGCGAGCTGGTCAGACTCTTTCATCCTAATTTGGTGATACCCTGAGTAGGCATCGAGGAAAGACAGGGTTTCGCACCCAGCAGTGGAATCCATGATTTGGTCGATGCGAGGCAGAGGGTAGGGAACTTTCGGACATGCTTTGTTTAGACCAGTGTAGTCTACACACATCCGCCATTTCCCTCCTTTCTTTCTCACGAGCACAGGGTTGGCAAGCTATTCGGGATGGAATACCTCTTTGATGAACCCTGCCGCCATTAGCTTGTGGATCTCCTCGCCTATGGCTCTGCGCTTTTCTTCGTCGAACCGGCGCAGAGGCTGCTTCACGGGTCGGGCCCCAACTCGGATATCCAGCGAGTGCTCGGCGACATCCCTCAGTATGCCGGGCATGTCCGAGGGACTCCACGCGAAAACGTCGGTGTTTGCGCGGAGAAATTCGACGAGCACTGCTTCCTATTTGGGATCGAGCTCGGAGCCGATCCGGATCTGCTTGGAGGCGTCGCTGCTGGGGTCGAGGGGGACGGACTTAACCGTCTCCGCTGGCTCGAAGTTGCCGGCGTGGCGTTTCACGTCTGGCACCTCCTTAGAGAGGCTCTCCAGGTCGGCGATGAGGGCCTCGGATTCGGCGAGGGCCTCGGCGTACTCCACGCACTCCATGTCGCATTCGAACGCGTGTCGGTACGTGGGGCCAACGGTGATGACCCCGTTGGGGCCCGGCATCTTGAGCTTGAGGTAGGTGTAGTTGGGGACGGCCAGGAACTTCGCGTAGCATGGCCTCCCCAGTACTATGTGGTAGGTTCCTCGGAACCCGACCACTTCGAACGTGAGGGTCTCCCTTTGGAAGTTGGAGGGCGTCCCAAAGCAGACGGGAAGATCGAGTTGTCCGAGGGGCTGGACGCGCTTCCCGGGGATGATCCCGTGGAAAGGCGCAGCGCCTGCCCGGACCGAGGACAGATCAACTCGCAGGAGCCCGAGGGTCTCGGCGTAGATGATGTTGAGGCTGCTGCCTCCGTCCATGAGGATCTTGGTGAGCCTGACGTCGCCGATGACGGGGTCGACAACGAGCGGGTATTTTCCTGGGCTCGGCACGCGGTCGGGGTGGTCGGCTTGGTCGAAGGTGATGGGCTTGTCGGACCAGTCTAGGTAGACTGGCGCCGCCACCTTTACCGAACAGACCTCCCGACGCTCTTGCTTGCGGTGCCGAGCCGAGGCGTTCGCCGCTTGCCCACCGTAGATCATGAAGCAGTCGCGGACCTCGGGGAACTCTCCTGCCTGGTGATCATCCTTCTTATCGTCATCACGAGCCCTGCCACCCTCTGCGGGTGGCCCGGCCTTGTGAAAGTGGCGCCGAAGCATGGCGCACTCCTCAAGGGTGTGTTGACAGGCCCCTGATGATAGGGGCACGGATCCTTGAGCATCTTGTCGAAGAGATTGGCACCTCCGAGGGGTTTCCGAGGGTCCTTGTACTCGGCGGCGGCGACAAGGTCCGCGTCGGCGGCGTCGCGCTTCGCTTGCGACTTCTTCTTGCCTTTCTTCTTGGCGCCGCGCTGAGTTGACGCCTCGGGGGCATCTTCCGGTGAGCGGCCCTGGGGCTGTTTGTCCTTCCGGAAGATGGCCTCAACCGCCTCCTGGCCAGAGGCGAACTTGGTGGCGATGTCCATCAGCTCGCTCGCCCTGGTGGGGGTCTTGCGACCCAGCTTGCTCACCAGGTCGCGGCAGGTGGTGCCGGCGAGGAACGCGCCGATGACATCTGAATCGGTGATGTTGGGCACCTCGGTGCGCTGCTTCGAGAATCATCGGATGTAGTCCCGGAGAGACTCTCCCGGCTGCTGTCGGCAGCTTCGGAGATCCCAGGAGTTCCCAGGGCGCACTTACGTGCCCTGGAAATTGCCGGCGAAGGCTTGGACCAGGTCGTCCCAGTTGGAGATCTGCCCCGGAGGCAGGTGCTCCAACCAGGCGCGAGCGGTGTCGGAGAGGATCAGGGGGAGGTTGTGGATGATGAGGTTGTCATCGTCCGTTCCACCTAGTTGGCAAGCCAGCCGGTAGTCCGCGAGCCACAGTTCCGGTCTCGTCTCCCCCGAGTATTTTGTGATAGTAGTCGGGGTTCGGAACCAGGTCGAGAACGGCGCCTGTCGTATGGCGCGACTGAAAGCCTGCGGACCGGGTGGTTCGGGCAAGGGACTCCAATCCTCCCCGCTGTCGTAGTGTCCCCCACGCCTGGGGTGGTAGCCTCGGCGCACCCTCTCGTCGAGGTGGGCCCGACGGTTGCGGTGGTGGTGCTCGTTGCCGAGGCGACCTGGGGCCACAGGCGCTGTGTTGCGCGTGCGCCCGGTGTGGACCGAGGCTTCCCGCATGAATCGGGAAGTCGCGGCGCGATGTTCCGAGGGGTACCCCTGCCTTCGGGAGGCGGAGTTTTCGGCCCGTCGGACCGCGACATCCTCCAGGAGATTCTTGAACTCTCCCTGGATATGCCGCCCCTCGGTGGTTGACGGCTCCGGCATCGCGCGGAGAAGCATTGCCGCTGCAGCCAGGTTCTGGCCGACTCCACTGGAAGTCGGTGGCGGCCTTACCCTGACATCGTCGGCGATGCGGTGCTGGATACCCTGGGGTAGATGACGCACTTCTCCGGCCGGAGGTTGGCCCGCCCATTCCTGCCCGATGTCCCGGCGGATCGGCTCAAGTGTTCCTGCTCCCTCGTCGAGCCTGGCCTGCACCCCGCGGATTTGCTCGAGCTGTGGGTCATGACCCCCCGCCGGAACGGGGACCACAACTAGCTCCCGTAGGATGTCAACGCGTGGCACAGGCCTAGGGAGATCACCGTTCTCCGGCATACCAAGATGGTTGCCTTCGTTGGGACCCCCTAGATCGACGTGGAAACATTCATGACCTGGGCCGCAGTCCTCGTCGCCGAGGCTGCGGCTACCGTCAGAACAGTCGGAAAGTCAGTAGTCGCATGCGGTCATGAAGTCCCGCATGGCACTGGCGTTACCAAGTCCGGAGAAATCCCAACAGAAGTCGGGCTCGTCATCTTCCTCGGACCACAAGGGTCCGTAGGTCGAGACGGCCGTCAGCCGGTCCCAGGGTGACCGCATACGATACCCCAGAGGGTTTGGACTCGCCTCTACGAGAGCGTCCACCAAAGCGAAGTCGCTTGGCGGGTCGAGGCTGAATCCAAAAGGCGTGAGATGGGAATCGGTTGGTACCTCTTGGTCGACGGGCGGTGACGAAGTCACGTCTGGGGCTGACTGCACCGTCGTCTCAGGTGCGAGAGTGACGCCCAGCAAGTCCTTCGCGAGCGTGCTGGCGTCGTCCGTTTGCTTGGGGTTGGCGTGTTGCGGGAAGACGGCGCTCGTCTTCGTCTCAGACGCGAGGTTGATGCCCGACGTGCCCCCCGTTGGGGTGCCGTCGCCGTCGACTCGCTCGACAGCCGACGAGGTGCCGCCTCCTGCTTGGCCTTGGTTGCCCCGCCTCCTCCTCCGTCGGCGGGGGAGGGGACGGGGCGAGCTCGAATGTTGTACTTCCACCACGCGGGGAAGACGTCGTCGATTCCGTCGCCGGCGGGCGGGCTGTCGGCCGCCATTGTCGCTGTCGCACGGCGGGGGAAGGAGTATCATGTCGTAGCCGCCGCCGAGGGACATGAACTCAAGACTCCCGAAACGGAGCATCGTCCCAGGCTGGAAAGGTTGCTGGAGACTGCCCATCTGGAGCTTGACGGGAAGCTGTTCGTCAACACGCAGCAGGCCCCTACCTGGCGCGCCAACTGTCGGCGTTTCGAACCCGGGGGGTCCCTGGACCGACGAGTAAATTGTCGCCGCGTGCCCCAGCCCAGATGGGTCGGCGCGAGACAGAGCGCGAAGGGGGGAGGCAGCCGGAGGGAGACGGGCGTGAGAGGTGGAATCCCGCGGCCTTCGTCTTTGTCCCGCGCCAAGGTCGGGTGCGCTTGTAGTAGGGGGTTACAAGCGTCCACGCGGGAGGGAGCGAGCGGCCTCACGCGAGTGCCGTCCCGTCCTTCTCCGCGCGGCCAACCCTCTGTAAGAGGGCCCTGGTCCTTCCTTTTATAGGCGCAAGGAGAGGATCCAGGTGTACAATGGGGGGTGTAGCAGTGTGCTAATGTGTCTAGCGAAGGAGAGCTAGCGCCCTAAGTACATGCCATCGTGGCAGCCGGAGAGGTTTTGGCACCCGGTTCGTGTGGTGTCGTGGCCGTCGGAGGAGCGCTGGAGCCTGGCGGAAGGACAGCTGCCGGGGCTATCGAGTCCTTGCTGACGTCCTCTTGCTTCTGTAAGGGGGCTGAGAGCCGCCGTCGTCATAGAGCGTGCGGGGCGCCATCATTACTTGTCTGGCGGAGCGAGCCAGATGGGACGCCGGTCTTGTTCCCCGTAGCCTGAGTCAGCTTGGGGCAGGGTAATGATGGCGCCTCCTGTTGACGTGGTCGGTCCGTGCCCTAGGTTGGGCGAGGTGGAGGCTCCTCCGAGGTCGAGGTCGAGTCTGTCTTCCGAGGCCGAGGTCGAGTCCGAGCCCCTGGGTCGGGCGAGGCGGAGACCGTCGGCTGAGGCCAGGGCTGAGTCTGAGCCCTGGGGTTGGGCGAAGCGGAGTTCGTCGTCTTCCGGGGCTGAGCCCGAGTCCGAGCCCTAGGGTCGGGCGAAGCGGAGTTCGTCGTCTTCCGGGGCTGAGCCCGAGTCCGAGCCCTAGGGTCGGGCGAAGCGGAGTTCGCCGTCTTCCGGGGCTGAGCCTGAGTCCGAGCCCTGGGGTCGGGTGGAGCGGAGTTTCCCATGGCGCCTAGGGCTAGACTTGGCTGCTGTCAGCCTCACTCTGTCGAGCGGCTCAGCAGTCGGTGCGGCGCAGGCGGCGCTGTCCTCTTGTCAGACCGGTCAGTGGAGCGGCGAAGTGACTGCGGTCACTTCGGCTATGTCGACTGGAGGGCGTGCGTCAGGATAAAGGTGTCAGGCCACCTTTGCATTAAATGCCCCTGCGATTTGGTCGGTTGGCGTGGCAATTTGGCCTAGGTTGCTTCTTGGTGAAGACCGGGCCTCGGGCGAGCCGAAGGTGTGTCCGTTGCTGGAGGGGGCCTCGGGCGAGACGTAGATCCTCCGGGGTCGGCTGCCCTTGCCCAAGGCTGGGCTCGGGCGAGGCGTGATCGTGTCCCTCAAATGAACTGATCCTTGACTTAGTCGCACCCATCAGGCCTTTGCAGCTTTGTGCTGATGGGGGTTACCAGCTGAGATTTAGGAGTCTTGAGGGTACCCCTAATTATGGTCCCCGACAATACAGTTGAAGTGAAGTTCAACTGCAGTTGAAAAAGCTCAACTGCTTTTCGACAGGAACACTCTCAGTTTCTCAATCCTAACAATAGTCATACATAGAGTGTCCAAGGGATTTTGGTTTTTTGAAATAGCTTTTGAATATAGAGGCTTGAGCTTTGGCAAACACCAACCTTCTCTTTGGATCCCCCTTTATAGTATGATGATTCCTATACTCAAGTTAAATAAAATATAATTAAGTAAACTCCTTGAGTAATTGGCGTCTCATGTGCGATTTGAAGCAAACACATATATGAGTTGCTTCATAAGGATCACAAACATCTTTGTCTCACCTTTTGAAGCAAACACAACTCAAACTCTGTGACTTGTACCATATCACCATATATGAGTTCAAATCATGGCTTCAAGTCATCGTACTGATGCATCAACATGTTATAACTCTTCATAGCTGAGTAGTTCATCGACTTAGTGCAAGTACTCTCTTCTTCACCTTAGCCATGGTACCTCGGTCCACAAGCCGTCGCTTGTCCTTCACCTTCGCTTAGTTCCTCGAAGCCCTTTCCTTGCTATCTTCACCCTATCAAGCCATTCTTGAGTCACATCATATTGAGCATCCATTGAGAGAATCATTTCTTCAATATTGTGAACCTTGCTTGAATGTCTTCTAGATATAACCGTTAAGATCAATCAAGCTCTAGTTTTATTCTCATAGAAGCATATATGGACTGATACTAATATGGTCAAGCCAATTCACGATTCCTCATATCTTATTCACTTTGCCTTGACCAATCCTCTTAATCACTTCATCCTCTATTCTGATCATATGTATGTAGTGATTTCTCAGGTCTTGTCCATATATTCTAACCAATGTAGAGATCATATTATATCCATTTGCATTGTCTCATTGGTTATTTAACCTCGTGTTGAACCTTTGTTCACTGATCATTATACACTATTCAAGTATGTTCATCATACTGAATTTCCTGTTCAACACTTAGCAAACTCGTTAGACCTTTAAATGTGTTGTTATCCAAATCACCAAAACTACCAAAAGGGACGAATGCACTTTTAATAATTTATTTAATTTAAGTTTCATACCAAACTAAGGTTACCAGATGATAAACAATATTAATATGAGACTAATGCAATTGGAATAATTTAATTCGAAGCTAAAATGAATTAAATATGATTTATACAAGGTTCTGGATTTATTTTGGCACTAGAATTTCATTTTGTAAATAAATCCTGAATTTTTATAATGGTTCTAGACTACGAACACGATTATTATAAACCCTAGGGTCTGATCTTTGAATTCCAGGACCGATCTGTAATACTCTTTACGTTACAGTGGACGACGAGTTGTTTTTAGGAAAACCTGGGGGCTCTTATGCATAATAGGCGGACGAAAGGGTATCGACCATCTTGAGTTGTCCGATCTGCCATGGACCGCCCTGATTAAATCATCTATTATGTGAACTGGTATGTGATATATACCATCAGATCGAGTAACAACGGCCACGATTTAATAAAGCTTGATCCAATCAGAACCACTTGATCCGATCAAATGGTCCAAGATTTAAAGCGCTACGATCAAATCCGACGCGCACAATCCAGATCCAAGGGCTAAGACTTCCCGCTGAACTGGTACGTTGCGGATATAATCTCATCCACCAGTGGTCAATCCAACGGCACACGTGCGTCTTCTTTCCCACGGCGGAGGGGAGCAGCGGCGCAGATGCCCTGGCGCCATGGCCGTAGCACCACGACATTGATGCACCGACGCCCAAACTCACATGCTCCCAACCCTACTCGATGCTAAGATGGCGGCGATTCCGAGAGGGAAAGCACTAACCACGACAGGCGTAGGGGATGGGTCCAGCAACGGTGTCGGGCGAGATGGACAAATCTGGCGAATACTCCGTCATGCTCCGATCTCCATTGCACCCGAACAAGCTCCACACACGACTCCGCGATACTTGGCGAATCCTTCCAGTCGTCGACCCCGGTGTGGATGATGAAGTGTTGTGACCGACGGTGACGGATCACCCCGCAACACTCTCTCCCTCAACTGGCTCGGTGCTGGCGGTGGGCCGGATCCCCTTCTCACTACGCCAATGGTGGCCCAACGCAACCTCACATTGGATGGCTCAGAGGGGGGCTGCCGGGCTCGAGATTTATACTCCGAGAGGTCGGATTGCACACAACCCCAACAGATTTCGAGCGCTCACCTCCCGCGCCCGTAGGGATCGGAGAAACAACCTGGCTAGAAGAACGCCCAGACGTGGGTCCCACCAGTCATTGGCGCAGTGACCGGCTGACGCGAGAGGCCCACATGTAAGTGCCTCCAAAGAAAATTAATGGGGCGCGGAGTGGGCTGCGCGATTGGAGATTACTGGGCCGCACGACAGCGATTCGGCCCATCCGAGGTCAATTGTTCTTTTTCCTTTTTCATTTCCATTTCCTTTTCTACTTCTTTTCTTTTCCAAATCCCAAATTTCAAATTCAATTCACTTTTGGTTCCGAATTTGCACTCAAGTCTTTAATGAACAAACAGAAGTACTCAAGCATAATTTTATTTGTTTATTATTTTATTTATGCAAATGTGCCAAATATGCAACACATATTAAATATTTGTTTTCATGGCTCATTCAAAAATCAATCATGATGCAATAGTTGTATATTTATTTTAATTAATTTATTTGTTTGGTAGATGTTTGAGATATGGGACACACTCATATAGCATTTTGGATATGGGTTAATAAGTTACTTCAAAAATAAATATTCATTATTTATTTATTTTGAAAGAAGGTATTGTATAATTTCATTTAAGGGTTCCTTGATTGTTTTAAGTGTATGTATAATTTTTTTCCTGATACAAATTTTGGGCTTTACACGTTCGGCGTTAGTTGATGAATCTGAATTTCAAACTTCTGCAACACTTCCACGATAAATCGATGTGCAGGCAAGCGAAGTCCAGCAGTGATGAAGGCCTCAAGCACAACCAACTCACCCTCCGGCTTGGGGACATCTTCAGCCCCCGCGCCAGCCCAACTCCATTCCCAAAATACCCTAAACGCTGCATCTCGTGCACGCGACCCGAATAAATCCTCGATGTCCCAAACTTAACAGTACGGCCGGGCTGCAGCTCGATAACCACCGCCGCATCACCAATCACTACAAGAAACTAATAAAAGTTCGTGGGTTAATTTAAGAACGTGGGTACCGACGTTCTTAATTGAGTTATGTTCGTGGGTTAATTTAAGAACGTGGGTACCCACGTTCTTATGTTAAATTCGTGGGCCTGTGAGAAAACCGTCGAACTTATAGTATTAGAAACGTGGGTACCCACGTTCTTAACTTAAATTCGTAGGCCACGTGGACCCGTCGAACTTAACCTAAAACCTAAATTTCTCTCACACCGCGCGGTTGTATTCTTTTCCCTGTGGAGACCGCCCGCGTGCGCCCGAAGCTACCCGCCTCCACAACCTCGCTGCGGGCGCCCGCCGCCACAACCTCGCCGGCGCCGCACGCCTCCACAACCTCACCGCTCGCTCCCCGCCTCCACCCCGCGCCCGCCCCGCCGCCCCTCGCCGCGCACGCCAGTCGCCACGCGCGCCCCGCCTCCACCCCGCGCCCGCCCGCCGCCCCACCGCGCGCAGGCTCGCCTGCCTCCACCAGCGCTCGCCGCCACAACCTCGCCGGCCCACCGCGCCCCCCGCCTCCATCTGTGCTGCAGTAAGAGTGTGCAGGATCAAGCCGGTGGTGAACCAACGGTGGGGGTGGTGGCCGAGGTGAAACCGGAAACGGATCGAGGGGATCGCGAGGACGACAAGAGTGTCGCGTTCGAGAGCGGGAGCGATGAGGACTCCGATGGGTCAGGGAGCGAAGATTCAGAGGATTCCGAGGAGGAGAGGCAGAGGGAGGAGGAGAGGACGCGGAGGCGGGCTGAGCGGCTTGCGGCCATGGCCGCACGCGCTATTGCTGAGCGCGAAGATGCTGTTGCGAGGCTCGAGGGGGACAAGGCGGGGCTTGAGAAGCTGCTCGCCGAGCGTGAGAAGGAGCAGGCTCAGGAGGTGAGGCTGCTTCATGGCTATTTTCTTTTGCTGGAGACTTGAGAGGTTGCTTAATGTGATGACATCAATATATATCACTCTGAACAGAACGACAGAAACTGCTCTTATAGCATGCATGATGTTAACTCTTTTTTGTTTTTTATACCATCATTTAATTGAGCCTTTTTTTAGTAGAACTATTGACTCCTCGAAAACATGTCTCTTTACCTTATCTATTTGTAATATGTGTTAACTTTTGTCTAGATAGAATCTTTGAGAAGGTTCAAGCTGGAGGAAGAAATTATTGATGCAGAATACACTCTGACATGTGACAGAATTGTGAGCTTGAAGGACAAGGTAGGTTTTCCCGTGTATGATCTATTGATCTGTGCCTTGCCAATTGACATGAGTCAATGACGTCGATTGCGCTGTGCTCCATTCATATCCATTCTGAATTTCTGATTTGATTGTCCTTGGAGTAAATCTTGGACTGTCTTCATGTGTCCGAATCCAAAATAGTCCTGTGGTTCGTCTGCCTTTCAGCTCATTTGGAAGGTTCTCAGAGTTGCTGATCCCACCATTGGCAGTTCAAGTATCAAGAGGCCATTGGTGACAGAAGCTGCAGCATTCATGGTTATGAGATCGTTGCCAGAGAAACCATCGAAGGTGAACTCACCTGATCTATCATAAGTAGAGGCGGACAGCAGCAGAGGCACGAGGATGAGGAGGAGATACTGTAGAAAGCAAGGTTGATGCATGTTCATCACATCAGCTAGACAGACGAGGCCTGCTCTTCTCTGCAATATCGATGGATCGAGTCGAGTCACAGGAAGCTATTCAGCTAAATTAATAAGGTTCATAGCATCATATGTATTATTTTATTTTCATCTATGCTTTTGTACTGTAGTGCATTGTACGCTTTGCTACCCAGAAAGCTTGTTATTTGGTCTTCTTCAAAAAGAAAGTTGAAGATTATGCTTTTCTTGCAGCGCCTAATCGTTATAGTTGCTCTATCAAATGTAGGCTGAAATAGAAAAAGGTTAAGAAAAGAAGAGAAGAGCTATTGAAAAGGCACGACATGAAGAGGAAATGGTTTGTATTTGACAATCATAATCTCTTTTATAATAATTTTGTAAGTTTATGTCTACCATTTATTACATTCAGATATTTTTTTGCATTTGGAATTAAATACATATATTTGCCATTTTGAAGACATTGCTAGCTAGAGAAAGAGCACGTGTCGAGTTTCAAGACTGGGAGAAGAAAGAGGAAGAGGTCAATATCTTAAAATCTGACGCACAGCATTCAATTTGTGTTGGAGTTAATATAGAATTGTTATTTATCTACCATTTCTCATTTTGGAGTGCAGTTTCATTTTGACCAAAGCAAGGTCAGGTCTGAGATCAGGTTGCGGGAGGGGCGTACAAAGCCTATTGATGTTCTCCTTAAGAATCATTTGCTCATCCTTATCTAAGTGTAAGTCGACTGAAAAAAGCGTTGTCCCTGCAGCACCCTACCTGTGTATTTTTCTGTATGTTTTTTGAAGCCAGCTGTTGTATATTCTGACACCATCGCACAGTACATCAAATGCATTTTATAACTTAGCAGTTCCTGAAATATGTGTATTTTGCAAAAATATCAGGGATTAACAGTGAAAGAAATGGAAGAGCTACGTGATGACATTAAGATGCATCTTGATCTGGACAGGGAAGCCAAACAAATGTTAAGTACTAGGAGGTACATGTCATTTTCTTTCACCCTTTTCCTGAATAACTTGTTGGCATTAAGATGCATGACACTATTACCTTCTTCCTGAATAACTGTGAGAGAGATGTATAAAATATGTAGTTTTTTATGTTGAAAATACTGAAGTATGGAACAATGTACTCCTAACTAGGGATTGTGGTGGGACACAAAACTGACAATAGCTTCCATTTTCCTATAGTAAATTTTATTTGTCATGATCTAGCTTTGCATATATAATTTTCTCCAAGTTCCTTACAGAAGCTATACCAAGTTTTATATTTAGTCCCTAGTATGAGTGGAAACTTTGTATAACTGTTGTAAGGAAAAACTTGTTCATAAGATTAGCAAGAATGCTAATACATGTGTCTATCTTGAATTCTTGGTCTGAAAATTTATCAGGCACTCATGGTGGTATGCGAATGGGAGTTAGGCGAGGCTCGAAAAAGAGATGCCCTAGATCGAGCTAGGGTCCATGGTGAGGAACCACCACCTGAGGTTTGCATGCAAGTATTGAGGGGGATGTAAAAAGTCTCCTGGATGGTAAAACTTCCACAGAGCTTGAAGATATGCATGGTCAAATTGAGTCCCAAATGAGCTCTGGCACTGCAAAAGTTGTTGAGTACTGGGAGGCTATTCTGAAACGGCTTCATATTTACAAAGCAAAGGTATGCCAGTGTGTCTATAAATGCCAATCCATTCATACCGTTATATATTCTCTCATCTCTATTAATTATTAACAAGTAAAAGGATACATGAGTATATTGACTAGACTCTCAGTAATAGGCAAAAGGTGCTACTTTGCCTCCAGTGGTTGGTTGGTGACCTGTGGTGCAGTAGCATGATCTAAACTTCTTTTAAAGCTTACTACAGTAGTCCTTTATATAATCTAGAGTTGTGCTATTGAATTGAACTTCTAATAGTGATTTTCCAATTTATACTTACAATAAAATCTTGTTTGCATCTCAGGCTTTCTGTGACTTTGATTCGGTGATCTCTGTTAGTACTTCAGCACTGTAAGTTTGTAATAACTAAAAACACATTTTTACTGAATCATACATCAATAAATATATGAATATGGTATAAACTGCATGTGAACATACTTCTCTTCACTTTTCTAATAGCTTAAGGGGTTGTTGCAACTTCACGTCAGGCAGACTTCTGTTTTATCCTCATTGGAGATTGAACAGCTTCTGTTATTTCCCAACACGCCTTGCATACCTCTGTTCCTAACTCTTTTTGTGTGCATATCTTTTTCAGCAGGGAAGTTCTCTAAGGCAGGCAGTTGAACTTTGGCAGAAACTTGGTTGCTCCAGATGGATGTGGATCCAGGACTCGTATTGAAGCTTCTGCTTGATGGACGGCTGAAGCTTGTGTTGGCCTTGACATTATTGAATTCTCGTGCCTCTTTACAAGTAGAGTCTGTATCTTTTTGTTCTCCTATAAAGAAATGTTCATGAAATCAATGTCATTCTGACTGGTAGTAGGTCTCTATTCTTAGATTCTGTTTGAATAAGGGGGATGGAATCCAAATCCTTAGGATTTAGTTCAACTTTGAACTAAATTTCTAGAGCAACCCCCTTATTTGAGCACCCATGTATGGGCCAGATTATGTGATTCCTTGTACCATCAACCAGTTGACTAATAAATACTCACATGTTACCTGTATTTCTCTTCTTTTTCTTTGAGTGTGAACATGTAGTCTTTCAACATTGCCAGAAGCAGGAGCTGTAAAAGCTTATGTTAGTAGTTTTGTTCAAGAAATTAAGACTTTCTATCATTTGGAATCAGCACTTGATTGTCAATCTAGCTGACTTCCATGTCTATTTGGTTTTTTAATGAAATGTTTCAGTGTATGGTTCCAATACAAGAAATTTGCTGCAAAGGTTGTTTTTACAGGTACAGACTAAATAGTTAACCATGCAAATACAGACATCAGTATTTTTTTGTTAGGCTGTTTGTGCAATGTTTACTTATGAATTTAAACTGCATATGTTAATTTATTTACCAGTACTACTTCGTGGTGTCTCGTGTGATTATTTGTAGAATATTAATTTTCTGAATTAGTTATTGGTTTATGGTAATATATGATCTTTTTGGTAATGCTAGTGCAGTATTTTCCATTTTTTTTCTTTGAGAACCACAATCATTTTTGTTTATTGCTTCTTTATAGATGAAGCTGAGTGTAGTATTACACTCTTATCCATTTTGATTTGCAGTGGCAACATGTATTCTTCGTATGGTCCTCCGAGAATTTCTGACCATTTTTTTATATCACTACATTTTAATGCTAAGGAATAGGTTTGTGCATGTGATTTTATGTTTGTCTAATTTTCATTTCTATAATTTTTATTTTTTTCCTGGAAAAGGGATAAGAACGTGGGTACCCACGTTCTTAACGTTAAGAACGTGGGTACCGTCGAACTTAATGTGCAGCCCACACAGACCCACGCAGGCCACATAAGTTCGACGGCCACGAGTCCCCGTCGAACTTAACAGTAAGAACGTGGGTACCGTCGAACTTACATCTCTAAATTCGACGGTCCCCGTCGAACTTAAAAACGCACGTTCTTAACGTTAAGTTCGACGGTACCCACGTTCTTAATGTTAAGTTCGACGGTACCCACGTTCTTAAGGTTAAGTTCGACGGGGCCGTCGAACTTACTTCTCTAAGTTCGTCCAAAAATCGCCGTCGGCTATATTCGTCGGTAAACCCACGTTCTTACGGTAAGTTCGACGGCCTATTACATTAAGTTCGACGGTTTTTCACCCACGTTCTTTAACCAGTTTCCTGTAGTGAATCGTCTTCTATGACGATGACGCGTTCGAGGATGCAGTCGAGGCGGACGACGATGACGAAGAAGACAGCATCATAACGTACCGTCGGCGGCAGCAAGCTGTCTGCTTGATGCGGGCCAGATCACCGGTGGCGAGAGACAAAGAAGGTGACGCGCAGAAAGCAATAGGGCTAGGGTATTTTCCGCACGGAGATGGGTAAAAACACCATAGTGTTGAGCGCATGGCTTTTTATAGGCCAGGAAAAACGCCTCGACAACCCAACAGTCCCACAGTAAAACATCACCTTTCAATGGTCACATTTCAAAAACCCCCACGAGACCACTTCAACCGAGCGAGGGCAGTGTCTTGGCCATCTACCGAAAAAGACTTCGGGACCGGCTCACTAAGTTGAACTGGCCCCTCGCTCGGTTCATTTATAACGACACTAGGATAAATCTTGACTGAGGGGACACGAAGTCTACTCCAACCAAGCGAATTAAGGCCCTAAGTCGAAGGGAGCGTCCAAGGCAGGCGAAGGCTCTGTCGATTCCCGGCGCGGCCAGGAACGGTGAAGGCCTTGCCGACTTTCCGAAGACTCGGCGCACGCAACACGAAGGCTACTATTACTACCCATGCGCGGTTGTTAAAGCGGGTCCGTGTGAAACCGCCCTGGGTCGCCTGGCCCCACTTGTAAGTCACAGCGTAGGTAGGATTAATGGTGTATCCATCCGTGTTGTACTTAATCACACGGTAATGACCTGTAATAACCCTTTAGGGGGGAATATTCTAAGAATAACGTAGGTAACCTGGGGCATAACTATATTTACCAGGGTGAGACCGTCCCCTGGTTACCTATAAATACCCCCGCACTGTACCCTAACGGGGGGCGCTGAAAAACATTGTTGCCGCCCTAATACACCATATTGTCTAGCATCAAACATTCCTGTTCTTTCACTGTTTGGATTCGCTCGGCCGCATGTCAGCGAGTTGCAACAAATACTACAAACTATGATGAATTAAGTCCTTGGCATAATTTAACTCAGTCAGCAGTATATGTCCAGATCAAGCGGACAATTGCACCGAGATAATCGAGTTCACCATCATGATGAAGACCATTGAACAAAGTTTCAACAGGCAGATCCATTGAGCTCACTTCAATAATGCAATAAACATATACTAGTATAGACCAATAAATATATGACAGCACGCAGCTGGTCCTTGTTTAGAAAAAGGAGCTGTAAGTGTCAACTTTGAATGCACGCACTACATATTTTTCCGGTTAGGCGGAGTTTGACTCTTGACCACAAACAGACTTGTCAAATTTACGCACAAAGCACGGCCAAGAGCCAAAGACCTACATATTGACCGGCTATTTGTCACATCAGATAATGGATACAACTGTCCTCGTGACCACAAACAGACTTGTCAAATTTACGCACAAAGCACGGCCAAGAGCCAAAGACCTATATATTGACCGGCTATTTGTCACATCAGATAATGGATACAACTGTCCATCACGTGTACATAATGGTGGGGTATGGATGGAGAAAATATAGTTGCAATATCACTTTTGAATCCTCGTTTTTTTTACAGAATAAAGCGACGTTTCAAATTTCTTTAGTCCTTAGCATACTTTTGAATACGTGGGAGTGGAACAGATTTCTGACATCTTAAATAAACGTTAATGTTGCTCACTTGTTCTCAATTGCTGTGAATCAAGAACAAGGCAACACATTTGTTATATTACGTTAAAGACCTTCGTCCTTCGAATCATTATTTCCCCCTGGAGATAACGAGTCTTAGACGAAGGCCATGAAGAACAAGTCTTCATAATCCACATATATAAAAAACATAATTATAAATGCAATATTATACCATGTATTTATATCATAACGAATGTATTGATACTATCAAAATTTGTATTGCATTGATACCTTCGGCTTCCTAGAAGGTAATGGCGTGAGTACAATCACAAATCCAGCGTGAACAACACGCACTAGTAGAAAAGAGCTCAAAGCCCGCGGCACCCATAAATTATCACTGGCGGTTTCAGTTACCGCGCGCCAGTAAAAAAAACCAGGTGGGCCCGGCTTGGGAACCGCCAGTGGAAACCTATTTCCACTGGCGGTTCTCTTAACACAACCGCCAGTAGAAATAGGATATTTACACTGGCGGTTGGTGTAACAGAACCGCCAGTGAAAATCTAATTTCCACTGGCGGTTCTGTTACACCAACTATTTTTACTGGCGGTTTTTCAAGCCAACCGCCAGTGAACTATGTGTTATAAATACCACTCTTCCTCCCCGACAGGAGCTGTAGCTCGCAGCCAACTTCCATTGGAGGCGATTTTGGAGGTCCAGATTTCACAAAATACAAGGGGGAGGTTTTGGTCTTCATTTTTTGGAAGAAGGTGAATAAGAAAGGTTGGTTTATGTTTCTTTGTCAATTTTTGTTCATTCTTGCTCAATTTTAGCCACATTTTGGATCTAGGGTTTTACATGTGAGAGAGAAGAGTATAGCTAGGTTATTTTCTCTATTTCCTCAAATGAGATTGCTTAAGATGGTTAGATTTTGTCTATTCCCTCTCCTTTTTCATGTTTAGTTCTCAAATCAGTTTATCCATGACACATATTTAGTTGCTTAATGAATGGTGAATGTGTTGTATGGAGAGGGAGGATGATAGGTTTGGTAATTAAGATTGTTTTTATTAACTGTTATGAAAGGTTTGTTTAATTATGTTTCAATTGCCAATTATTGTTCATTTTTGCTCAATTTTAACTACATTTTGAAACTAGGCTTTCACCATGTGTTAGAGATAGGTTTGGGTATTAAGATTTTTTGTTTATTAGTTGCTAGGAAAGTTTGGCTTATGTTTCTTTTGCCAAATTTTGTTCATTTTTCCTCCATTTTAGCCACATTTTGGATCTAGGGTTTCACCATGTGTTAGAGATAAAGTAGTTAGGTTGCCCAATCCAACCGCCTATGACCTTTGTTGTATAAATACCCCTTCATCCTTCCCGACAAAAACCGTGTAGCTCGCGCCAATATATATGTTTGTGTGTGTGTAAATATATATAAATTTCAGTACGAAAATTTAAAAAAAGGTGGGAAAACTTCCACTGGCGGCTAAATAAAAACAACCGCCAGTGAAAATACAATTTCCACTGGTGGTTTTCTTAATAAAACCGCCAGTGGAAATGCTATTTCCACTGGCGGTTTGCTTAAGAAAACCGCCAGTGGATATGTTATTTTCACTGGCGGTTCTATAATAACCGCTAGTGGAAATGACGATTTCCACTGGCCCCTAGCACTGGCGGCACTGAGAAACGCCAGTGCAAATATGTTCAGAACCGACTGTATAGAGCCTCTGTGTACTAGTGACGGTACTGTTTATCTATTTATTGGCAATCGTACAACTTCGTACGTTATTACATTCATACCCTCAACAATTACATACAAGATTTACAAATGTCACGGGGACAACATTGTCATTTGTACTCAACAACTTGAATGACACCTCCCTACATCGTCTTCCTGCTTCATCGTGACGAAACTTGCTTCATCGTGCTTCCCTTAATCTATGTTGAAGCTTTTCTGGTGATGAAGCTCCTGTAATACATAATAATATATTGAAAACAAATACTTACCCATGTTTTTAGGACCTTCGAAAGATGAAGGCCCCCAACAGTAGCCCCTCGCAGTATTAGTTTGTTCCTTTGCAACAAATTCAGACTGCAAAATGAACGAAGGCCTTTAGACGAAGGTCCGAAAAAACACCTTCCCTTTGCTAGAATAGTGAAACCTTCTGTATCGTCAGGCCCATCATGTACAGTGGTGCTTTGCATATATATATATATGAGGGCTGTGATGAAAATATTTTTTTTGCTATCAAGCTTGTTTTGGGTTGTCGTTTTAGCTTTCTGATTCTGTAACCGCGATTGCTTTGGAGCTTTGGCTTTTTGTTTCAATCAACGCTGAGATGGCCGAAGAGAAGAAGAGTGTGGATCCCACACTAGCTGGTTTTTACGAAGCTATGGGAGGACCAATGTTGAAAAGATTACTGCTGAAATTTTAGATGGGCTGTCTGGAGATTCTAGTGACAGCGAGGATTTTGATATGGAGAGTGACAACGCTGATGCCAAAGATCAGCCATGGAGGCCAAGTCATGTTGTATTTGGAAAATCCACTGTTAAGAGAGGACAGATTGAGGCAATGAAAGGCAAATATTTCCGTGATACAACTATAGTGAGGGTCGGAGGAGAGAACACTGTTCCTCTTCCTGAACCTGACAAAGTGGTAGTTTTCAAGGGCTTTATGAAGGCTGGGTTTTGGTTTCCTTTTGTATAAGATGCTGGTCGAAGTACATAAAAGATTCGAGATATATCTTCATCAGCTCACCCCCAAAGCTTTGATTAAAATCGGGGTCTTCATCTAGGAAATGAGGGGCCAAGGTTTAGAACTAGACATCGACTGCTTCTGCAATATACATAAATTATCTTACCAGAAGACGGTGATGGGGAAGGAGCAATATCATAACAATTTTGGTTCCTACTCCTTCATATACAGCTCTGATGCGAGACGGCATGTCCCCACGTTTCGGATGAAATGGTCAAGATCTTGGATGAGGCAATGGTTTTATGTTAAGAATGATTTGGTTGAGAGGGAAGATGTAAAAGATATAATTCAGTGTCTAATAGAATCACGCTTCAGCATCCGAAGGCCCTGGATTGTAAATAGTGATAAGGCTCAAGCCTGCCTAGGAGCCTTCAACACTTGTGCAACTGCATTGGCACCAGAGACTTGGTCCAAGAGCACATAGCTTTCAAGGTATGGCATCTTGTCAATGAATGGGAAATGCCGAAGGAGACCACAGACAGTTCAAGCAAAGTTGGTCTGGTTTACTTGAAATATTCCTATCACTATAGAAGTTAGTTCAGGGAGCCAGATGATGAATGGCTTGAGGCCATTGAGGCGACTAGTGATGATTTGTTGGGGGCTTATACGAAAGCTGAAGATGAAGCTATGAATATCGCCTTCGGTGCCTGTGGAAAGAAAAGGGCTAAATAGAGTATTTGATGTCATCGGTTTTGTCTATCCTGGTTACTGCTTTTCGGCTCGGAAGCAAGGGGCAAAAAGGAAAGTTGCATCAACGACCCCCTCTACCACGCCGAAACCAAAGAAAATGAAAGTTGTAACTCACCGGCCGAAGCCGTATTTTTTTGGAGAGGGCTTCTTTACTGCCTGTTATAGAGAGTTCAAAGACAGAGATTGTTGAGTCTTTCGTAGATGCCTTCTTAGCTTCAGTGGTAATATATATATATATATATATTTAATTGAGGAGAATTTAATCTAATGTTGTTTTTGGAATCTTTGGAACAGACGATGAAAATACCCGCTGCAGCAGCCGAAGTTCCCACCATTCGTCTGGAGAAAACAACAAAAGAAAGTTCTAAGACCGAAAAGCAGCCGAAGCTACAGAGTCCTCCAGTAATGCCAGGATTGTCAAGGACAGCAACCGTTCCAGCGGTGACTCCTAGGAAAGGGAGGAGGATGGCTAGCGTTCTAGACGTTGTTCTGAGGCCTTCAGAGATGGCTACTCCTGCTCATGCTAAGATGGCCAAAGATGAAACTAGAGAGTTGGAAAAAGTTATCGACGTAGGCATTGCTCCTGGATCTTTAGAAATTAGGTCAACAGAGTAAGTAAAGGAGAGTCTGCCAGAGAAGTTATCACTGTCGATACCCAAAGCGGCGTCGACTGAAGATCTTGATTTTATTATCCGTCACACTTCGGGAAAGCAACTGACACAGAGGCAAATTGCCGAGGCCCAACATTACGCTAAGGCACGAAGTATCCTCGAGGGTCCCTAGTGTACAAAGGTGATGAAGAAAATATCTTCCTATACTGCCTTCCTAACAGCAAAGAAATTGATGTCTGCCGAGATATGATGGATAACATGGGCTACCCGAAGCTTGAGCTTGGGCTGTCCTTAATGCCGAAGGACCATCTGGCAGACTGCTTGGCTTACAATAGCTTGAAGGTTGTTCTTAATTTGCTAATTAAAGTATTTACATGTGTTAGCACTTGACACATGTTTTAATTAAAGTATTCAATTGTTTTCTTTTTTGTCATTATTAGGGTCTTATTTTAAGCAAAGCTTTAAAAGCACAAAAAGATTGCGAAGATGAGAGCACGAAAATAGCCTTCAGAAATTTGCACTTGAAGATTATAACTCTTGGGAATGAGGCGCTTGAAAAAGATAAAATCCTGCTTTCTTTGGTCGAAAGGTTAAAGACAAGCGAAGCTAATTTGGCCAAACTCTCTGAAGTGGACCAAAAGATTCTAAAATTTGAGAAAGAAAAAGAAGCAGATGCAAAACGTATAGCTGATCTGAAATATGCTTTATGTATTCATGTAACACCCCAAGGTTCCCAAACACTCCGGGTGTCACCAAAATTACCCTCCCCACAAACTGCTATAAAAAATTCGGCAGCATCTCCCTTAAAAGTTGCATAAATGAGGAAACCATAGTGTATAAACATAATGCATGATAAAAATAAACATACAAAACATTATTGATTCAGCTAGCAAAGGAACAACCACCATAATGACTAGAACAGATTAAACCATTTGCACACACTTATTAAAAGAGAACAACATCATTGACCCAAAGTTCCTAATTAATGTCATTACTAAGCAGTGCCAGAGTTATTTAGAAGTGTAGGTGAACGTGCTGCTACTTCCCTCCTTTCCCAAACAAGATTCAAGTAACTACATCAAGCAATGCAAGAGTGAGATGACACATCTCATCGAGTAAAATGATTATCCAACAGTTTGACAACATAACTATAGTGTTTTACCGACCACGGATTTCACTACTCGCTTCTTAAATAATAGGGTGCAGCAAGAATACAATGTACAATACACCTAGTTCCCAAATCACAAAGATGAAAATCTCAATAGTACCATATCAGTGTCATGTTCCACATAATCCTCATGAGTGCATATGACTACAAATACAATTATGACTTCTCCCTTCATACCTCTATGGATATGAAGCTGCATCATACCCCTCCTCGAGCAACGTACGATGCTTATTGTACCGGTACGGTCGGACCATATGACCTCGACATAACTTTAAATGCAAAATGAAGGATGTACTATGCATGACATGCGAACATAATTCCACATCATTTAACATGCTTCCAATAGATACTTCAACCTCATCAAGTTAGGAATCAACCACCTATAACATTCTCGAATTCATATCCTCAACATATTTAAAACAGTAGAACATGAATAATTTCGAACAACAATCCTCATAAAGGAATTCAATGATGAACACATTCGATACTTACATAAATTCAAAGATAGGGCACAAGATACAACTAAATGGTATAAACCACCACTGCATTTACTTTCCTTCACCGGGAATTTGAAATGGTACTAAGTACGATTCGGAGGTCCACCACCTTGAACTCCTTCTTCACCCCTTCCTTCTTCCTCCCACCAATCTTCCAATGGAGATTTGCACCAACCCAAAAGAGATCCAAGGGAGGGAGTGGCTGCACCTTGGAGGGATGGAATGGGGGGTGGTGGCTAGGGTTTGGATGGGGAGGAGGGGGCGGCTGGTTGGAGAGGATGGGGGCGGCTGCAAAGGGTGAGAGAGCGAGAGGGAGTCGGCTACAAGGGAGAAAATGGGAGGGGGCGGTTGCAAGGGGGAAGTGGGAGAGGGAGGCTAGGGTTAGAGGGTGAGGGGGCCTCCAATGCCCTAGATGCGGAATCAATGGCTCACAACCCATTCTCCCCTCTGAACTCCCGGCCCCACCAAATGAATGCCAAAATGCTACCGTTCAACTGAGATATTCGCCTCCTAGAACCCCAAACTCCAATGGCATAGAGCACGAAAGAAGAGGGAAAATTTAACTTCTTTTCATAAAATTGGGTATCACACTCTACCCCCTTAAAAAGAATTCGACCTCGAATTCCAACGCTTCTAATTGAACTACACAAGAAAGATCAGCGAAGACAAAAACTCACCAATAATGAAAAGTTTGGGGTACTTCTGCCGCATCAGCTACTCAAGCTCCCAGGTAGCCTCGTGCTCAGACTGATTAGTCCACAAGACCTTAACATACTTAATTGTTCTCCTTCTCATGACATGCTCTGAGGACTCCAAGATACGCACCGGGCGACACTCCAGAGTCAGATCTTACTGCATAGCGATCGGTTCCAACTCGATTTGATGGTCCGGATCCCGCAGATACTTCCTCAACATAGAGACATGATATACCGGGTGTACCCCTGCCATGGATTCCGTTAATTGCAAGCGATAAGCCAAGCTGCCAACCCGGGCCAAGATAGAGAACGGTCCAATGTACCTCCGGCTAAGTTTCCCTGAGACACCGAACCGAACCACTCCTCTAGTAGGTGATACCCTGAGAAGGACTTGATCACCCACTGCAAATTCCAAGTCCCGCCTCCTCACATCAGCATAACTCTTCTGACGGCTCTGAGCGGCAAGAATATTCTGACGCATCTCCGGAACCTTCTGAGATGTCTGTTGAACCCAATCAGGACCGACCAAGGATCTCTCTCCCAATGTCTCCAAGCACAAAGGGTAGATACACCACCTGTCATATAAGGGCTCATATGGTGCAATCTTGATGCTAGCCTGATAGCTGTTGTTATAAGCGAACTCAGCCAAGGCGAGATGATCCTCCCAGCTACCCCTCCATGAAAGAACACAAGCACGTAGCATGTCCTCCAAAGTTTGGATCGTACGCTCTAACTAACCATCAGTCTGAGGGTGAAAAGCAACACTAAGAGAAAGCTTGGTAACCAAAGCACTGTGAAGACTCTCCCAAAATTTGGATACAAATTTGGAGTCCTGGTCTGAAATAATGGACTTAGGCACACCGTGAAGCCTTATTACTTCTTTCATATACAAGGGAACCAATTCTGAAGCTGAATTTGCGGTCTTCATGGGAATATAGTGCGCAGACTTACTTAGGCGATCCACAACAACCCATATAGCATCCCTGCCTCGAGGAGAACGGCGTAAGCCAACCACGAAATCCATGGTGATATGCTCCCACTTCCATTCTAGAATTTCCAACGGCTTCAATAAACCTGCAGGCCTCTTATGTTCAGCCTTCACGCGCTGGTAGACCCCATAGGCTGCCACATACTTAGAAACATCAACCTTCATCCTCTTCCACCAGAAGTTTTGCTTCATATCTCTGTACATCTTGGTTTTGCCAGGGTGAACGGTGTAAGGCATTTTATGAGCTTCTCTCAATATATCCATCTTCACCTCTGATTTCTGTGGTACACAAAGACGGCCTCTAAAACGAACCAAATCATTCTCATCAATGGTGAACTCTCGAGGTTTACCATCGCTGACCCTCTTTCGAGCCTCCTACAACAAACGATCCTGCTGTTGTGCCACACACACTCTATCCAGAAGGGAGTATTGAATGAGCATCCGAGTCTCCTCTTAGCGGTGCCAACATAGCACAAAGAAACTCCCATACGGTCCAGATCTGCAATCAAAGGCATGGTCACTTTCAGGACACCGGTCCTGCTAAGTGCATCAGCCACCACATTTGTCTTTCCTGGGTGATATTGTATTGACAGATCATAATCCTTTATCAACTCAAGCCACCGACACTGCCTCAAATTCAGCTCTTTCTGAGTGAAAATGTACTTGAGACTCTTATGATCGGTGTAAATGTCACAAGATTCACCATAAATATAATGCCTCCACGATTTCAGGGCAAACATAAAAGCGTCCAACTTGAGGTCATGGGTATGATAATTTCCCTCATGTTTCTTCAATTGCCTAGAGCCATAAGCAATCACCCTGCCTTCCTACATCAACACACAACTAAGGCCAATACGAGAAGCATCTGTATAAACTGTGAAACACTTACCACTCTCAGGCAAGGCTAAGATAGGAGCATTCACCAACTTGTTCTTCAATGCCTGATAACTGACCTCGCAATCATTGGTCCAGACTAAAGGAACACCCTTCTCTAAGAGTTTAGTCAATGGCTTAGTAATGCTGGAAAAGTTTGGCACGAAACACCGATAATATCCAGCAAGCCCCAAGAAACTTCGGATTTCTGAGACGCTAGGTCTCTTCCACTCCACCACAACAGCGACATTCATGGGGTCATGGGTATGATAATTTCCCTCATGTTTCTTCAACTGCCTAGAGCCATAAGAAATCACCCTGCCTTCCTACATCAACACACAACTAAGGCCAATACGAGAAGCATCTGTATAAACTGTGAAATGCTTACCACTCTTAGGCAAGGCTAAGATAGGAGCATTCACCAACTTGTTCTTCAATGCCTGATAACTGACCTCGCAATCATTGGTCCAGACAAAAGGAACACCCTTCTCTAGGAGTTTAGTCAATGTCTTAGTAATGCTGGAAAAGTTTGGCACGAAACACCGATAATATCCAGCAAGCCCCAAGAAACTTCGGATTTCTGAGACGCTAGAAGGTCTCTTCCACTCCACCACAACTTCGAATTAATCACATGACCCAGAAAAGCAACTTCAGAAAGCCAAAAGGCACACTTTTTCAACTTGTCATAGAATTGATTCTTCCTAAGAGCATCCAGAACGAGATGAAGATGTCGCTCATGCTCTTCCTCCGTCTTCGAGTAAATCAGAATATCATCCAGAAACACAACCACAAAGTCATCCAAGAACTCATGCAACATCTTATTCATTGCTTCCATAAAAGCAGGAGGGGCATTAGTTAAGCCAAAGTACATGACGATAAACTCGAAGTGCCCATACCTGGTGCTAAAAGCTGTCTTCTCAATATTCTCCTCGCGAATCCTCGACTGATGATAACCAGAGTTCAAATCAATCTTAGAGAATATCTGGGCACCTCTCAGCTGTTCAAAGAGAACGTCAATACGAGGTAGCGGATATATATTCTTGATTGTCACTTGATTTAAAGCATGATAATTCACACATAACCTCTTGTTTTATTCTTCTTCTCAACAAATAATACCGGAAAAGCCCATGGTGACCTTCTAGGCCTAATGAAACCCTTAGCAAGCAGATCGTCCAATTGCCACTTCAATTCAACCTGCTTCTTTGGATCCATCCGATACGGGGCCTTATGAATAGGCTGTGTACCCGGAACCAACTTGATTTCAAAAGCCGCATCGTGCACTAGTGGAATGCCTAGTAGCTCCACTGGAAACACGTCGGCATAATCACACACCACATGGATGTCCTGCACTCGCAAGGCAGCCTCACTCTCCACCATCATAGAAAAAAGGATTCCTGAATTCCTTGTCCGACGATTCGGAAGTAATTGGGACAATAAAGAAAGAGTGTACTTTGGAGTGCTTCCCAATAATACCACCTCCCTACCCGACGGTGCCTGCAAAGACACTGTCTTCCAAAAACAGGATATAACTGTGCGATATTGAGTTAACCAATCCATACCCAAAATAACATCAAATGACTCCAGGGAAATCACCACGAGATTAGCCGAAAAGATCTCATCAGCAAGGAACAACTCGGGCAGACTGAACAACTACTTATGGATCCCTTAGCAGAACTAACCACAATTGGGTGACCCATCCTTTGCACCAAAAGACCAGCACACGACACAAAATTCTTCGAAACGAACGAAAAACTAGCGCTAGAGTCAAAAAGAGCATGTGCATCAAACGAATCAACTGAGACCGTACCTGTCACCACGTCTCCATGATCTCTGCCATCCGCAAATGATAGCACATATGCTCTAGGAACACCCGCCAAATAGGAAGCTCCCGGAGTGAAATTAACAGAAGAAGAACCCCCAAGGAGTTGCAGGATGAGGCAGACGAGGAGCTCCAAACTGAGGTGGTAAAGGAGCGGTCAGTGCAGGAGTAGGTGCGACCAAGTACTGAGGAAGACCTGGCATAGGCAAGTACTAAGGAGTCCTGGGCATATAAAACTGCTACTGAGGGGGCGGTACAGAAAATTGCTGCTCAGTGTTTGCCATCGTGTTGATAGTGCTCTACGAAGGGGAAGAAGTCACTAGATCCCAATTATGTTTCCCATTTGGATTCCTCCTACACCACATCCTTGTGATCCTGGTTGTAGATAGAGCACCTGCCACTCCATTGACACTCAGCACGACGATGTGCGTCACCACAACGAAAACACACCAACCCCAACCCAGGCTTAGGAACAGCCCTACCTCTGAGTACTCCCTCTTGAAGTACCTGATTCAAAGGACTTGCCACGATAGGGGTGGTGGTGCTGGTGTTGAGACTTTCCCTTCTTGTGGGCTAGACCCCCAGTGTAGCCCCTCCTCGCATCCTAGCCACAAGGCTAATCAACACCTGAAGACTTCTGGGATTCAATTGTGTACTGATGTTGCATCTCCACGCCCAAAGCCTGCTCCACCGTAGTTTGAAAATCCAGCAACGGAAAGGCGCCCAGAGCATGCCTGATAGAGGGTTTCAGGCCCTAACGGAACTGGCTCACCTTTTCAAATTATTATAGGCCACATGAGGAACAAAGCGGACCATCTTGTTAAAGTCCACTTCATATTATGTAACCGACTTCTTCTCCTGCTTGTTAGACTGCAAGTCTATCTTCATCTTCTCCAGGAAGGTGACTGGGTAAAATCCCCTTTCAAATTGTCTGATAAAAATATCCTAGGTCAGGTAACCCGGTGAAGACGAGTGAGCTGCATGCACGCCTCTCCACCAAATTTGAGCCTCCCCCTTCAACAATTGCGTGCCAAAGCGAACTCGATCCCCAAACACTATCTCAAAGACATCCATCTTATCTTCCACTTAAGTCAGCCAATCTGCCGCCTCAACCGGAGTACCACTGCCATCAAAAGTGTCCAACTTCATGCCCATCCACTGCATCAGAGAAAGACCACTGACGGGAAGGGGCACCTCAGCCCCACCACCTTGAGCAGCACCCATAGGGACAGCGCCCCGGGAACACCTCCAATATCGGCACCCTGAGCACCCGTGGCCTGAGCAGCACCAGTAGGAGCAACGGGAATGGCTTGCCTCAGAATGGCCAACTCCTGCTGCATGGCCTGCATCGCGGCTAACATTGCCACCGGACTCATAGCATCCCCACTATGATCTTGCAGGCTGCCATGAGCCCTTCGAGGCGGCATAGCTGCAGCCATAGGAGTAAATAAAAAATAGCACAACATCAACTTCAAGTAAATCAAACGAGCACTAACAATTCATAGTATAGCAATATTAAAGCAAGCAACCCATCCTATATGTGCAGTGTGCCAATTTATCACCATTTTCTTGCTAGGACATACAACCTATCCCTCTAATACCAACTATAACACCCCAAGGTCCACAAACACTATGGGTGTCACCAAAATTACCCTTCCCACAAACTGCTATAAAAAATTCGGCAGCATCTCCCTTGAAAGTTGCATAAACGAGGAAACCACGGTGTATAAACATAATGCATGATAAGAATAAACATACAAAACATTATTAATTCAGCTAGCAAAGGAACGACCACCATAATGACCAGAACAGATTAAACCACTTGCACACACTTATTAAAAGAGACCAACATCATTGACCCGAAGTTCCTAATTAATGTCATTACAAAGCAGTGCCAGAGTTATTTAGAAGTGTAGGTGAATGTGCTACTACTTCCCTCTTTCCCAAACAAGATTCAAGTACCTGCATCAAGCAATGCAAGAGTGAGATGACACATCTCAGCAAGTAAAATGATTATCTAACAATTTGACAACATAACTACAGTGTTTTACCAACCACAGATTTCACAACTCCCTTCTTAAATAATAGGGTGCAGCAAGAATACAATGTACAATACACCTAGTTCCCAAATCACAAAGATAAAAATCTCAATAGTAACATATCAATGTCATGTTCCACATAATTCTCCTGAGTACATATGACTACAAATGCAATTATGACTTCTGCCTTCATACCTCTATGGATATGAAGCTGCATCGTACCCCTCCTCGGGCAACGTATGATGCTTATTGTACCGGTACGGTCGGACCATATGATCTCGACAGAACTTCAAATGAAAAATGAAGGATGTACTATGCATGACATGCCAACATAATTGCACATCATTTAACATGCTTCAAATAGATACTTCAACTTCATCAAGTTAGGAATCAACAACCTATAACATTCTCGAATCCATATCCTCAACATATTGAAAATAGTAGAACATGAATAATTTCAAACAACAATCCTCATAATGGAATTCAATGATGAACACATTCGATACTTATATAAATTCAAAGACAGGGCACAAGATACAACCAAACGGTATTAACCACCACTGCATTTACTTGCCTTCACCGGGAATTTGAAATGGTACTAAGTACGATCCAGAGGTCCACCACCTTGAACTCCTTCTTCACCCCTTCCTTCTTCCTCCCACCAATCTTCCAATGGAGATTTGCACCAACCCTAAAGAGATCCAAGGGAGGGAATGGCTGCACCTTGGAGGGATGGAATGGGGGGTGGTGGCTAGGGTTTGGATGGGGAGGAGGGGGCGACTAGTTGGAGAGGATGGGGGCTACAAAGGGTGAGAGAGGGAGAGGGGGTCAGCTGCAAGGGGGAAAATGGGAGGGGGTGGCTGCAAGGGGGAAGTGGGAGAGGGCGGCAAGGGTTAGAGGGTGAGGGGCCTCCAATGCCCTAGATGCGGAATCAACGGCTCACAACCCATTCTTTGCTCTGAACTCCTGGACCCAGCGAATGAATGCCAAAATGCTACCGTTCAACTGATATATTCGCCTCCCAAAACCCCAAACTTCAATGACACAAAGCACAAAAGAAGTGGGAAAAAATTTACTTCTTTTCATAAGATTGGGTATCACAATTCAAGTGGGATTACACAGATCTGAAGTAGCAGGACTGGAAAAGAAGCTTGATGAAGTTACTGAAAACTTCAACGTTGATCAATCAAAATGTGAGATATCTGACACTGAGCGGTTGAGGGTTCAAAAGAATGTTGAAGAGCTTCGTCAAGCAAAGGAGGAGTGCTATAATGTTGTTATGGAATGCTCAAACAGGTTGAAAAATGCTTTTATTAGTGTTGGTGCATTCTCGGCGGAGCAAAATTTCATTCGTGGTGATCCTGAGGGTGTGATCAAATGGATTGAGAGCAAAGTCAAAGCATTTGATGAAGTTCTAACTGGTAGGGGAGATTTTTGTGCATGCGTAGGGGCTCGAGGGGCTTGCGAACACAAGGTTGACTTGTCCCTTATGGTTCGGGTTGATGAGTAATTGTCAACGGCTAGCACTCTAGGGTAGTCAGTGGACTGACTAGAATGTGAGATTATGCTTGTGCAACCATGTCGGTCGACTTGTGGTGTGCAGGTGTGGAGCATAGGAACGGTGGTTGACGGCTGAGGAGAAGGTCATGCAGGCTCGTGTTGATGAACCGGGAGCGGTGAAGGTCGAGTGCTGGGTCTTGACTGACAGATCAGAGCAGCCAGGTGACCAACCATGGTGGCTGACACCTAGGACACACACTTGCGCGAGGACATGGTGGAGTGGACCCTGTTGCCGGCGTGGTCGAGGACTGGCAGGACACGCGTCTGATCATGGAGGACGTGCACGAGGTGCGGTGCTCACGGCAGGTTTGGGGGTTTGGTCCTCAAAACCACCCAGCGCTATGGATGGCGGGTTTTGTTGAGTTTGGGCCTCAAAACTCGGCAGTGGCGGTTCTGGAGGGAATCGGTGGCGGCACACGGCGTGATTGCGGAGGGTGCGTCAAGGTGAAGCAACTCCGTGTTAAGGACGTGACCGTCGGATCAAAAACCTAGGAGTTGGTCCATTTCGCCCCTGGTGGAGTGGATAGGCTCTATGTATATAGGGGTAGTTTAGGAAGTGAGAATAACCCTCTATAAATAGAGGGGAGGGCTGGTTAGTTCAGCATCTCTTGGCTACCATTTATTTAGGCACTCATTCTAGAGCTCCTAGTTTTCTCTCTAGGTAGACACCAGTTGAGCCGAGGGTTCCGCAATGATTTTGTACTTCGATTTTGTTCTTGATTTTCAAGTTTAATCAATGGAAGGGTCATCGGTCTGGCCCGCAGGGCTCTTTGGCTTTAAATCTCAGTTTGTACCCTTGCTGGAATTTCTGAAGTTTTATAGTCTTGGTTTCTCCTTTTCCCCGATCTTGTGTTGTTGGTGAAAAACCTTTGATTCCTTTGAGAGGATTTGGTTTGGGGATTGATTGGTAGTGAGTTGCACTCTTCGGACCACTGCATACACTTAGTTGTTGCAGATTTTGGTCTCGATTTAAGAAAAACTCAGTTTGAACTCGTTCTAGAAAACCCCAACAAAACCCCAAT
Source organism: Zea mays (assembly GCF_902167145.1). Taxonomy (NCBI): domain Eukaryota; kingdom Viridiplantae; phylum Streptophyta; class Magnoliopsida; order Poales; family Poaceae; genus Zea; species Zea mays. The sequence continues at coordinate 82,930,173 of NC_050103.1, read as the reverse complement.
TTCTGGTTGTATGTTTAAATCCGCGGGTGATTCACAAGTCCAATTGAGCTCAAAATTTGGGAAGATCTTGTAAACGTATTTTATCAGGTGTGTGTAAAATTTCAACACAATCGGAGTTTTTTTTCGTTCAGTTTTGAATTCAAGAATAGAATTTTGTACTGCTGAAAACAACACTTGTTGACGATACTGTATTGGACCATTTTGGACTTTTTGGTGTCTGATTTGCGATCCGTTTGTTTTGCTGGTCTCATGTGAGTACTAGAAACATTTTTTAATCGTGAGATCACTCGTTCGCTGATATGTTCATGGTTTGAGCACTTGCTTCATCTCAATTGAAGTGAATAGTTCATTTTCAGTGTTTGTAAGAAAAAACTGATTGGCTCCCATTCACCCTCCTCTGGTCGTCTTACCGGTCCTACAATTGGTATTAGAGCCAGTTAAGGATTTCCCTTCCCAAATAGGTTCGAAATCCATGTAGGCGACATGGAACAAGGTGTTGGCAAACCTCCATTCTTCGATGGGACCAATTACCCGTACTGGAAGATTCACATGTCTGCGTATCTTCAGAGCATCCGTTATCGGGTTTGGGAAATTTGCCTCGATGCGAATTTCGATGCTACAAGTGATCAGATCACTCCAATTCAAATGGAGTTCCATGATTCGAACAACAAAGCTCGAAACACTTTGTTCTCATGTCTCTCGCTTGGTGAGTTTGAGCGAGTTGGACATCTAACTACGGCTTATCAGATCTGGTCTACCATCGAGAGATTCCATGAGGGCAACGATCATGTGAAGACCAGACTGTTTGAGACGTACAGGCGAGAGTACGAGAATTTCACACAATTGGCTAGAGACACCATTGATTATATGTTCTCTTGGTTCCAGTCAATTGTGAACAAGATGCGTGCCAACAAGGCACATCTACCCTATAGTGATCATGAGAGAGCGCCAAAATTATTACATGCTCTAGATCGGAGGGTTTGGGAGGTGAAGGTCTCGGCGATCGTCGAGTCGCCCAACTACGAGACTCTCACAGTGGATGAGCTCTTCAGCAAGCTCAAGTACACTGAAATTGACCACCAGACTCGAGCCAAGATTGAGAACCCTGGTTCACCCACCATGGCCCTAGTCTTTGGAGGTGGTTCTGCTTCTAACTCCTCACCTGCTATGTTTGCTCTATCTTCTTTGTTGTCTATTACAGAGGAGCAGGTGGAGAGCCTTGGGGATGAGGAGCTGGCACTTGTGGCCAGCCGGTTCACGCAGTTCCACAACAAACGTATGAGCCGGCAGCGTGGCGGGTCCAAGGACAGATGCTACAACTGTGACGATCCCGACCACTTCGTTGCCAGCTGCCCCAAGAAGGGAAAATCGGAGTCTAGCCCACGTGACCATCACTCTGGTCGGTGCAAGGGAAAGTACTCCTCCGACAAGTACAAGTCCAAGGGAGGATTCGACAAGGAGGCGCTCAAGAAGAAGTACCTTCAGAAGGCAAAGATCAAGGAGTGTGCCTTCCTAGCCTCCCTCAGCGACCTCGACCAGGACTCCGACGATGGTGTATCTTCCTCGAGCGACAAGGAGACTGAGAGGCGGGTCGAGGGCAAGCTGAACCGGCTGTGCTTCATCGCCGACACCTTAGGAGGCTTCTGCACCATGGCACTTGGTGAGGACGCGGTCGGCACCGGCGACGACAAAGACATCGGTGACGACACTACTTCTAAGGTACTACGTTCCGCCGATGATCTCGCCGATGAGATAGAAGAGCTGAACGCTGCTTTGGCTAGTCAGGATAAGTTGCTTAGGCACGCTGCTTATGAGAGGAGAGAGTTTAGATCCAAGTACGAGAGCACGCTTAGGAAACTTGACTTTGCTAAAGCTTCAGTTGTGGTGTCCGACAAGACTGAATGTGATGAGTGCGCTCTACACATGTCAAACATCACTACTTTGCAGACCAAGTACTCCACCTTGCTAGATGAGCGTGACGAGATGAGATCTCTATCCTGTTGGGTGCGTGTACCGTTTGTCCTAGGTTGTAGTATGAGCTAGCAGAGAGAGACATTAGGATAGCTTTGCTTGAGAAGGCTAGCTCAGTGAGTGCCCCTGCACCTGCGCAGTGTGCACTTTGTGAGGGTTTGCAGTCTGCTCTTGAGTTCTGCAGACACGACAAGACAAGAATCGAGGAAGAAAACACATACCTTCGATCTATCTTGAGTTGGGTGTCGTGCAGTGATCCTGAGTTGGGCATGATGGTCAGTCAGTTCAAGAGGGGAACTGGCGGACCGGGGTTAGGCTTTGCTGCTAAGGATGGGAGTGTCACTTGCTTTGGGAAGGTTGGTGAGGGCAGTGGTTTGACACCTTCAGAGAAACCTTCACCCACTCCCAAGCTTATCAAAACCACCCCTGCTAAGCCTATCACCCCTGTGAGAGATGGTGTGATTGATGAACCTGTGAGAGCTCCTCCTCAAAAACAAGTGTGGCTTCCAAAACCTAACCATCTTAGGAACACACTTGACACCTTTCCCGACATCTCTAGCGACCCATTTTCTAGAGCCCCTCAGCCATCCAAAAAGAAAGCCCCCTCCCACAAACAAAATCCACCCAAGAGAGAGGTGAGGTACCATTGTGAGTGTTGTGAGAAGGATGGGCATCTTGCTTCTTTTTGCTTTAGGAGGAAGAGAGATGAGCGGCGGGATTCTGAGTCGAGCAGGAAGGACATGAACCGCCCCTATCATGGTGTTCATGCTCAGCCTGTTCAGAGACGTCCTGCGAGGCTTAGAGGTGTTTTTCCTCTTGCCGCTAGACCTCAGGAAGTGAGACCACGTGGTGGTCGTGCCCGACGGGATGTTGGTTGTGTGCCATATGGCCAAGGACCACGTGACAGAGGCTTTGGTTCATACTTTCCCAGCGGACCACAGTTCCTTCTTGTGGTGATCACTTCCCTTCGGAACCAGGGATGTTTGGTGTTTTCCCTAACACTTTTCATGGGCAAATGCCACAGCACAGGTATTCTTCACAGTTTACTTATCCTAGTGTTGTGCTATTTGCTCACCCTGTGTCTTACTATTGATGCAGGACGGAGGCCTGGATAACACGTGGCTCATGGATTCCGGCTGTTCGCGCCACATGACTGGAAGCTCCAAATGGTTCTCCAGCCTCGACCCCATGATTGGTAAGGAATACATCACATTCGGGAATATGTCAAGAGGTAAGCTTGTTTCTTGTGGCACCATTCTGGTGAACGAGAGCTTTATACTCAAGGATGTTGCTTTGGTTTTGAATCTGCATTTCAGTCTGCTTTCAGTTTCGCAACTCTTATAGGATGACTAGGAAGTGTGATTTAAAAAGGGCTTGTCTCGGGTTTTGGATGCCCGTGGGGATCTTATTTGCCAGATTTCCCCTTTTGGTCGAGTTTTCAGTGCTGATTTTTCACATTCTTCTAGCCCTTCTCGATGTTTGCTGGCAGGATGTTTCTCTTCTCTTTGGAAGTGGCATAGGAGGCTAGGTCACTTGAGCTTTGATCTTTTGTGTCGTTTGAGCTCACTTGACCTCATCCAAGGACTGTCGAAATTAAAATTTGAGAAAGATCTTGTTTGTCACCCTTGTCATCATGGCAAAATGATTGCCGCTTCCCATTCCCTAGTCACCAAGGTGATGACCTCGCATCCTAGTGAATTGCTTCATATGGACACTGTTGGCCAGCAAGGGTTTGCTCTTTTGGAGGGAAGTGGTATGTGCTTGTGGTTGTCGACGACTTCTCTCGCTACTCTTGGGTGTTCTTTATGGCAGCGAAGGAAGAGGCTTTTACTAATGCTCGAGATTTGATTCTTCGGTTGCAAAATGAGTTTCCTAAAAATGCCATGAGAGCTATACGTAGTGACAATGGCACAAAATTTACAAATACACAATTTGCAACCTTTTGTGCTTCTTTGGGACTCGAGCATCAGTTTTCCTCTCCGTATGTGCCCCAGCAGAATGGTATTGTTGAACACAAAAATCGGACCTTTGTTGAGATGACCAGAATGATGCTTGATGAGCATAGGACTCCTAGGCGTTTTTGGGCCGAAGCGATCAACACTGCTTGCCATGTGTCCAATCACATCTTTCTTCGAGCTTTTCTGAACAAAACTTCTTATGAGCTGCGATTTGGATGACCACCCAAGGTCAGCCATTTCAGGGTGTTTGGTTGCAGATGCTTTGTGCTGATACAGGGTAAATTGGACAAGTTTGAGTCCCGGTCTTCTGATGGGGTTTCTCTGGGTTATGCATTACATTCTCATGCTTATTGTGTTCTTAACCTAGAGACTAACCACATTATGGAGACTTGTGAGGTTACATTCGATGAGACTGCACCTTGTCCATCCCCTATCTTTGAGCCTGCAGGTCTAGATCAAATGGGACAGACCATCTTTGTGGAGGAGGAGCACAACGACGCTGATTGGGTTGCTCTCGAGCCAACTCCACCGGCCACCCCAGTCGAGCCTGCTTCCACTACTACGGCTGACGAACTCGACCCCACTCCTTCCACCACATGGGGTCCGCTCGAGCCAGCTCCTAATGATACTGGAGGAGTTGAAGCTGTTGTTGAGGGGGAGGCCACTTCTTCAAGGGAGGCTCCACAGCATATTCAGTCGTCACCCACCTCAGCAGATGATCGGGGAGCTTCACGAGCGAGTCACTCGCTCTAGGCACAGCAGATTTCACATTTTTCTCACTCAGCTTTTGTTGCTACTTTTGAGCCTCGAGATGTTGGACATGCTTTATCTGATCCTAACTGGGTTAATGCTATGCATGAGGAGCTTGAAAATTTTGAAAGAAATCAGTTTTGGTGCCACCTCCTTCTAACTGCCATCCCATCTGTACAAAATGGGTTTTCAAAACCAAATAGAGTGAGGATGGTTTGGTAGTGAGAAACAAGGCGAGGTTGGTTGCCCAACGATATTGCCAAAAAGAGGGAATTGATTATGAGGAGACCTTTGCCCCTGTTGCCCGTTAGAGGCCATTAGGATCCTTTTAGCCTTTGCTGCTTCAAAGGGTTTTAAGCTTTTTCAAATGGATGTCAAAAGTGCCTTTTTGAATGGGTATATAGAGGAATAGGTATATGTTATGTAGCCCCCTGGTTTTGAGAGTTCCAAGTTTCCAAACCACATTTTTAAACTCCAAAAAGCTTTGTATAGTTTGAAACAAGCCCCTAGAGCCTGGCATGAGCGTTTGAATTTTTTTCTCCTTTCTAAGGGTTTTAAAATGGGCTCTATGGACAAACCTCCTTTTCTCCTCAAGCATAATAATGACACCCTTTTAGTCCAGATTTACGTGGATGATATCATCTTTGGTGGTTCTTCTAATGCTCTGTGTCTAGATTTTCAGATTTTATGAGCAGGGAATTTGAGATGAGCATGATGGGCGAGCTGAATTTCTTTCTTGGGTTGCAAATCAAGCAGACTCAAGACATGACTTTTGTGTATCAAGGCAAATATACAAAAGACGTCCTCAAGAAGTTCGACATGGGCGAGGGCAGGCCTCTTTCGACGCCCATGTCCACCTTGATGACACTTGACACTTATGAGGATGGTGAACCCGTGGACCAGAAGGAGTTCAGGAGCATGATTGGCTCTCTCCTCTATTTGACTGCGACGAGGCCGGACATACACTTTGCAATGTGTTTGTGCGCTCGTTTCTAGGCTTCCCCACGCAAATCTCACAGAAAGGTTGTGAAACGGATTATGAGGTACCTATGTTTCACTCTTGAGTTTGGTTTGTGGTACTCCTCATTGTCCGTTCTTGTGGCAGAACCACCCGAATTATTCCAGCTTAAGCGCCCAAGTCACGCCTTAGAGGCCGCAACACACTTAAATCAGAATAACTCGTCAGTCCCTCAGATCTAGTCTGATAAAGCTACTTATCCAGGATCAAATACCACTAACTCACTCGATGGTGAGTCACAGAGAAAATACAATAAAACAGAAAACCTCAAATTAAAGTACTGGAGTTATTACATGAACCAGAGTTTTTCAAGTAAACTCAAACAAGTTCATAATTTAAATTGTAGCGAATAGTCGATAACGTCGAATGATGAGGAATCGGGCAAGGCCTAGCCCACTACTCCTCCTCTCCTCTCCTGTTGGAGCAGTATCCCACTCGACCGTCCAACCCGGTGGTAGGTTGGTAGGCCAAGTCACACCATCAACCATATCCTCAAGCGTACCTGCAAAAATTATGCCACAAGCAAGGCTGAGTATAATAATACTCAGCTAGACTTACCCGGTGTGAGGAATCTACTCCTCTACCTCTAGACCATGGAGCTGTTTGGCTGAGGGGCTTGGTTTTCCAAATACACTAGCTGATTCTAAAAATCAATTTTAGCTTTTCCAATTCTAGTATCATTAATTTTTGCTAAGTTTGCTCCTTCTAAGCATACATGGTAGCAATCATTTAGTACAATCAAAATGTTATCTCAAGTAAAACCTCATTTCGCTTCTTACTCAATGTAGTACAAGGGATCAAGCAGTCTCATTAGCTACGAGAAGCAGACGATTCAAATCGAGTTTTTAAACCTTGCAAGGTAAACCTAAACACACGACATGTAGGGGCACTCCGTCCCCACACATATCAACCGTCCCCATCGATTCCCCGTTTGCGGCCAGGGCTCACCGCCTTGGCGTACAATGCTCCACTGACCCCGACTGCCGTCGTGAAGTGACCGCACTTGTACCCACCATAGCGAAGGGTCCTGACATTGGTTCCTTCCTCTTCTTCTCTGCCCGGTGAGCTACAATACAGTCCTCCTGCGATATGGCCAGGTTGACCAACTCATTGAAGCTATTAGCCCGGACAGTGTTGAGACGTTCACGCAGCTTGGTGTTGAGACCCCTGCGGATGCGGTCTCTCTTCTTTTCATCAAAGTCAGCATGATACCCTGTGTACTGGCACAGGTCGTTGAAGGCCTGCGCATACTGCAACACAGTACGGGTCCCTTGATTAAGTGCCAGGAATTCATTCAACTTGCGGTTAAGAATCCCAACTGGAATGTGGTGTCCCCTGAAGGCTGTCTTGAATTCCTCCCAAGAAACTTCATGATTAGCGGGTAGCATGGCGCGGAAATGGTCCCACCATGTCCGAGCAGGTCCGCGAAGCTGCTGCGCGGCGAAGTGAGCCTTGGTGTCATCAGGGCAGTCTCCCGTTAGGAGGGGAAACTTGGACTCCACGACGCATAGCCTCACGTTGGCATCCAACGGATCCTCTATTTTGGTGAACAAAGGCGGCTGCGTGCTCACGAACTCCTGCTAGGTCGCCGCGGCCGAAGGTCGCTGTGGCTAGCCACCACCATGCTGCTGAGGGTGGGGCTAGCGCTGCAAGAGCTGCCACAGAATTTTGTTCTGCTGAGCCATCAGCTCCTGCACCGTGGGAGCTGTAGGAGGTGGCAGAGGAACTTGATCGTTCTGTCCACGACGCTGCCCTGCCATCTAAAAATAGAGATTGCCGCCATTGTTATCCCAATTCATAATTCCGAACAATATGCTTTATATCATATGGAAAGAAAATGTCATAACATAACATCAATTCGAACGAGGAAAACATGGTTACAATCACTTCATTGTTCGCAAAAGTTCTCATGGGTTACATCAATTTAAGGGAAAGTACCTATAAGCCTAGTCCAAAATCTGACGTCAACTAAGCTCGTGTGGGTTTCTATCCTCCTAAAGTGTCAAAATGACCCATCAACCCTGAGTAGTGGAAGCGACACTGGATTCAGGCGAAGGGGGTATCTCGGAGGCAGTCGCATTGGTACAAGGGGCTGGTCCTAACTCCTCGGGAGCCTCCTCTCCCTCGCTTCCGGCCTCATTGGCCTCCATCTCCAGGTGGTGCATGTCTAGGTGGTCGTTAGCTTCCTCAAGCTCCTGCTGCACATCGTGGAGCTAGTTTTTCAGGACATCAATGGTGTTGTCCCAGATCTCCACCTGCTGCTCCAGGGTGGCGATGTGCTGGCTCAACCGTTCCACCTGTAGGTCCTTTTCCACCAACTCTGAGGACAAGTCGACCACGAAGTCCTCTCGGCTATCGAGGGTGAGCTTAGTGGTCTCAGCGAGGTTAGCAAGATGTGCCATAGCATCGCTCTGCAGGGCCTATATGTGGTACAGTGCGCTCATGCACTGAACAATGATCCTCCCAACTAAGTCTGGATACATAGCCCACACGTCCTTCACATGGCTCACATAGTTGCACCACATGGGGTCATCCCTCTTCTCAGCAGGGAAGAGTCCCAGTGGGTGCTATGGCAGAACCACCCAAATTATTCCAGCTTAAGTGCCTAAGTCACGCCTCAGGGGCCGTAACACACTTAAATCGGAATAACTCGTTAGTCCCTCAGATCTAGTTTGATAAAGCCACTTAACCAGGATCAAATACCACAATCTCACACAAAGGTGAGTCACAGAAGAAATACAATAAAACCGGAAGACCTCAAATTAAAGTACTGAATTATTACATAGATCAGAGTTTTTCAAGTAACTGATAAAAGTCCACAAAAATAAAATGCAGCGGATAATCGATAACGTCGGTAGCGAGGAATTGGGCAAGGCCTAGCCCACTACTCCTCTTGCTCCTCTCCCGTGGGAGCAGCATCCCACTAGACCGTCCAACCTGGTGGCAGGGTGGTAGGCCAAGTCACACCATCAACCATATCCTGAAGCGTACCTGCAAAAATTATGCCACAAGCAAGGCTGAGTATACTAATACTCAGCTAGACTTACCCGGTGTGAAGAAACTACTCCTCTACCTCTAGACCATGCAGCTGTTTGGCTGAGGGGTTTGGTTTGCCAAGAGCACTAGCTGTATCTAAAATCAAGTTTTAGCTTTTCAATTTCTAGCATAATTAGCTTAACTAAGTTGGCTCCTTCTAAGCATACGTGGTAGCAAGCATTTAGTACAAGCAACAAGTTATCTCAAGTAATCCTCATTTCACTTCTTACTCAATGTAGTACAAGGGGTCAAGCAGTCTCATTAGCTGCGAGAAGCAGACGATTCGAATCGAGTTTTTATCCTTGCAAGGTAAACCTAAACACACGACATGTGAGGGCACTCCGTCCCCACACACATCAACCGTCCCCATCGATTCCCTGTTCGCGGCCAGGGCTCACCGCCTTGGCATACAATGCTCCACTGACCCTGGCTGCCGCCGTGCAGTGACCGCACTTGTACCCACCATAGCTAGCATGGGAGACCCAGTCTCAGGACAAGTGAGGGGAAAAGTCCGTGCCCGGCTTCACTCAGGTACTAGGTTTACCGGTTACCATATTTCCCGACATGTGTTTAGTACGTTCAAACGCTTGACTCAGGTATCCACACATTAATCCTTAATTCCTTTTTCCCGTCTCATGGACAAGGCATCCTCCCTAGATCCAAGTCCATAGACCATCATAGATCCCGTTATCAAGATGAATACAATCAATTCCTGACCTCGCGCGAGTGCTAGAAAAATCACTCGATTTCTACCGAGATTCTAATTAGCAAAGCAGCTACCCGACCTAACATACTAGTATCCATCTCAAAAAGGAATCCTAAGTTGATGCAACTACAGGTTTCAAGCAACACCTACACTTAAGTGCACATTACAAGCCTACAAACATTAAGTGTAGTAAAGTAGCATATATAAACGGTTATGCATAAACCGGGGCTTGCCTTCAATAGCTGGGGCTGCGGGGAGATCCTCAATGACAGTCTCAGAAGCTTGCTCCTGATCTTCCTCGTGGACAGCTCCTTGCTCGGGAATGAGCACGTACTCTCCGTCAGCTAGATTGCAGTCTAACGAATGCAATGAGTAAGATACATGCATGATATGATATGTAATTTAGCAATTAAACTTTGATGGTGACTAATCTACTTAAATCAGGTAGAGTTTAATCTTGCTACAAAAGATTTTTGTGGTATATTTAGCAAATTAGGGTCAAGGTTAGTTAAACTAAGTGGTAAGTCTATTTTGGTGTTCCACTGATTTCCTTTTAATGTCTTAATGAGAATTTAATAAGATTTCTAGTTGAACTTATTGGAGCGAGGTTTATTATTTTCCTTTCTTCTTATTTCCTTTATGCTTTTAAGGTGGGTTTGAACTACAAGTTATATTAATAAATTTCCAAAAATTCTGAAAACATTGCAGTGGCTTCTTACTAGTGTATAAGTCTCTGTCTCAAAATTTGGGGTTTAAAAAGTAAGTAGTTCTCTCTAGATAAAATTATTAAATATTTGGGCAGGAGGGGTGTTTTGAACTATGACTCCTTTTTAACAGAGGGTTATTTCTTAAGACATATTTTGGCTGGCATCTAGATGTTATAACATGACTTTGCACAAATTTCTAGCCATTAATACTTACCAGTTATTTTATTATGATTTTCCAAAATTTCTAGCCAAAGGGGTGCTTTCTACTACCACTATATTTGAAAAATATCAAACAACAGATTTCTGATTTTTCCTAGCTTCTTCTTTGTGCAAGAGCAATCATTCTGAAGTTTGGCATCTTTTTGCTTAAGGGAAAGGTGGTAGGAATTATTTGGATTAAATGGCCTTTTTCATGAAGTATTGGCAATGGGTATTATTTTGCAGCTTCCAAATGGGTTTTGCATTTTTCTCTAGTGGCCTATTTCATTATTGATTTAGTAAAAATTTATTTGCACACTGTTTTCCACTTTTGGCTTACTTATGATTTAATTGAAATATGGCTTAATATCAAGTTCTATTTGTTTACCCTACTTAAAATGATGGATTGAGGTGTTTATCATTTTTGTAGTGGGGTTCTAGTGGTTACAAGTCCACTGGATTTTTATTAACATTTTTGGATTTGTTTTTATAATTCTAATAATTGTTTTCTAGTTGGAATAATTCTAAATAAAACATTTCACTTTGATTCTGCTCTGGACTAGATGTTTCTTTATTTTTCCTAGGTTCTCTGTTACTTAAGTATACTAGGAAAAATAATTGCATTTACTATTCATTATTTTCTAATACCTCTCTGATTTTCTTAAGTCTTGGGCAAAAATGGCTTTTATTGGATAATCCTACTTAAACTTCCAATACTGGGGTTCTCACTATTTTTAAACAGTGTTTAAATGGGGTTTGAACATCTACAAATTTTCTTAGGTTCAGTAGAGAAGCATAACTAATTTTCTTTAATTTAATAAGGTTTGGTCAGTTTCTGTAATTAATTTCAAACTCAAAAATTTGAAACAGAAAGCATAGTGTTGGGGGTATGCTTCGTGGCCGAAGATCCTAAGGAAAGAAAACACCTTCGTCAGATCCTCTCAAGAGCAGCGCCGAAGCTATCGCCTATAAAGCTTCGGCACAGTGACAAGCCTCAAGACGAAGGGGTGAACCGACTTAAAGATGAAATGACCTAAAAGACCTATGATGTTCTGTGTCATTATTGTAGTCGATTGTAAAGGGCATAAATGTAATTATACACAGGCCGCGCCCTGTGCCTATAAATAGGTGAACAATACCCCTGTACTGTTCACGCAATCTTGTAATCACCGGCACATTACGCTGAAATTACTGCTTACTGCCAAGGCGAAGGTATAAATGTACTTAAATATTATGCTTTAATATTTAAGTTTGAATAATAAAACATATGAATAATCTTATGTGTTTTTGATATGTCATTCCCTTATGTTTCATACTTTTTATATTTTACCTTACATTGTTTTATAACTCTAATCACGAAGGTATAACCTTCGTGATATCTTGCTCATGACCTTCGTCCGAAGTTCATTAAATCCTTGGGGAGATAATGCTTCATTGGACGAAGGGCATCAATATTTAACATTTTATGTTGCCTTGTTCTTAATTCAAAGCATTTGAGAACAAGTCCCCAACATTGGCGCCCACCTCCAGTGAACTCACTTCCACTTTTTGAGTTGATGGCTTCGTTCAACAACCAAGCTGGAGCTGCTTCGGCTACGAAGCTGGTACTTCCGATATCAGGCAGTTCATGCTCACAGCCGGCCAACAAGAAGCAGAAGAAGGAGGCACAGAGAAGGGTACAGCATGTCGGGGTGCAGGGACCCTTCATCAAGTCGAGATGGTCTCACATCCCAATTACCTTCTCCCAAGAGGACCTTCAGCTTAAGGATTACCCTCACAATGATGCTATGGTTATTTCTTGCGTTATCAAAGGATTTCTGGTCCACAATATTCTAGTTGATACAGGTAGTGCAGCGGATATTATATTTGCTAAGGCCTTCAGACAGATGCAAGAGCCAGAGGATAAGATTCATGATGCTACACACCCTCTTTGTGGCTTCGGAGGAAGACAGATTGTAGTGCTCGGCAAGATCATGATGCCAGTGACCTTTGGATTTGTCAACAATACAAGGACTGAGCAAGTTGTGTTTGATATTGTCGACATGGAGTACCCCTACAATGCAATCATTGGTCGTGGGACACTCAATGCTTTTGAAGCAATTCTTCATCCAACATATCTTTGCATGAAGATACCTTCGGATCAAGGACCTATTGCTATTCATGGAAGTCAGGAAGCTGCCAGAAAGGCTGAAGGCAACTGGACAGATTCAAAAGCAATCCATAATATAGATGGAGCCGAAGCTTGTGACCAATACAAGTACAGAAGGGAGAAGGCTGCTTCGGCTGATCAGCCGAAGCCCATGCTCTTATGTGAAGATATAGCAGAGCAGAAGGTGTTGCTGGGATCTCAATTGTCTGAGGAACAGGAGAAAACCCTAACAAGGTTTCTGTTCAACAACAAAGATGTCTTTGCATGGTCAGCCAACGATCTCTGTGGTGTCAACAGGGATGTCATTGAACATTCGCTCAATGTCGATCCATCCTTCAGACCCAGAAAGCAGAGGCTTCGTAAGATGTCCGATGACAAAGCCGAAGGTGCTCAGAATGAAGTGAAAAGACTTCTTAGTGCTGGAGTCATCAGAGAAGTAAAATACCCAGAATGGTTAGCTAACACTGTTATGGTGAAGAAGGCCAATGGTAAATGGAGAATGTGCATTGATTTTACTGATCTCAACAAAGCTTGTCCAAAGGATGAATTCCCATTACCAAGAATAGATTCTCTAGTAAATGCAGTAGCTTCATCGAAACTCATGAGCCTACTAGATTGTTATTCAGGCTACCATCAAATCTGGATGAAGAAGGAAGATGAGCCAAAAACAAGCTTCATAACCCCCAGCGGAACATATTGTTATCTTCGAATGCCTGAGGGGCTCAAGAATGCTGGAGGAAGCTTCAGTAGAATGATAGCCAAAGTCCTTCATTCTCAGAAAGGCAGAAATGTGCTACCATATGTTGATGATATCAGAGTAAAAAGCACGAAGCAAGAAAATCACATTGCTGATCTGCAGGAAACATTTGCTAATTTTAGGCAAGCTGGCCTGAAGTTGAATCCAAAAAAAATGTGTCTTCGGAGTAAAAAAGGGAAAATTCCTTGGTTGTCTAGTTTCAACAAAAGGGATCGAAGCTAATCCAAATAAAATCGAAGCTATCCTTCGGATGGAGCCGCCAAGCACAAAGAAGGGGGCTCAACGGCTGACAGGAAGATTGGCATCATTGAATCGATTCATATCTAGATCAACAAAGAGAAATTTACCATTATTTGAAGTGCTGAAGTCAGCCGAAGTCTTTCAATGGGGATCAGCTCAGCAGAAAGCCTTCGAAGAGCTGAAGCAGTACCTGATAGACCTAACGACGCTAACTCCACCGGCGCCAGGGGCTCCTTTGCTGTTGTATGTGGCAGCTTCGCACTCTGCAGTGAGTGCGGCACTTGTTCAGGAGAAGCTTGAAGGACAAAATAAAAAGCAAGTCCCAATATATTTTGTCTCCAAAGTGTTGAGCTTGTCAAAGAAAAATTACACAGAGTTGGAGAAAGTGTTGTATGTTGTGTTAATGGCTTCCAGGAAGCTTCGGCATTATTTCCAGGCTTACCATATAATTGTTCCCTCGTCACAGCCTCTGAAGGATATTATGAGGAACAGAGAAGCTACTGGAAGGGTTGGAAAGTGGGTTGTGGAGCTCAATGAATTCACCATTGACTACGTGCATAGATCTTCAATTCAATCTCAGGCGCTAGCAGACTTCATAGCTGACTAGACGCCAGGGGCTCACGAAGAAGGGACAAGCAAAGATGCCGAAGCTTGGACAGTATTCTGTGATGGTTCTTGGGGAACCTTCGGTGCAGGAGCAGCTGCGGTTCTAGTCGCACCTTCAAATGTCAAAACATGTTTCGCAGTCAAACTGGATTTCAGTTGCACAAATAATATTGCTAAGTACGAACCACTTTTATTGGGGCTTCAAAAACTAAGGGCAATGGGAATAAGAAGGGCCATCTTAAAGACTGATTCTCAAGTCATAGCTGGCCATGTGGATAAAAGCAGCAGGGCACGAGATCCGAAGCTTGAAAAATATCTGGATGCAGTCCGAAGGTTGGAAGCTTCCTTCAAAGGGTTTTCCGTCAAAAGTATTCCAAGAGGTGAAAATGAGCATGCGGATTTGCTAGCCAAATCAGTGGCTCAGGGGCTCCCCTTACCATCTGAAGTATTTTTTGAAACAATAAAAGCACCTTCGGTTGAGCTCATGGAAAGAGCAGTGCTCATTATTTCCCTAGTGCACAGTGAAGGCTGGAGAACTGAAATAATATCTTTCCTTCAAGGAAATTGTCTTTCAAGTGACGAAGCTTATAACAAAAGAATGGAAGCAAGAACAAGACCATATGTCATGATAGAAGGGGAATTGTATAAACATGGAGTTTGTTCGCCACTCCTCAAATGTTTATCAAGAACCGAAGGTATCAAATTGATGAAGGAGATACATGCAGGTCTGTGTGGATCTCACATCGAATCTAGCCCCTTGTTGGGAAAAGTTTTTCGTCAAGGATTTTATTGGCCGAAGGCAGCTTTGAATGCAGCAGAATTAGTTCAAAAATGTGAAGGCTGTCAAAAATGTGCAAGAGATCAGAAACAACCCTCATCTCTGACTCAGTTAATACATCCCACTTGGCCGTTGCAAAGGTGGGGCCTTGATTTGCTAGGTCCACTTCCACCAGCACAAGGAAATCTAAAGTATGTTGTGGTGGCGGTAGAATATTTTTCCAAGTGGATTGAGGCGAAGCCTTTAGCCACAATAACTTCATTCACTGTCCAGAAATTTTTCTGGCAGAATATTGTTTGTCGCTTCGGAGTGCCGAAGGCTATCACAATGGACAACGGAACACAGATCGATGCCGAAGCTTTCAAAGAGTTCTGTGAACAAATTGGCACAAAGATCCATTTTGCATCGGTCAGACATCCGGAGTCAAATGAACTTGTTGAAAGAGCTAATGGCATTATAATGACGGGAATAATGAAGTTAATCTTCAATCAACCTAGAGGAAAGTGGCCAGATGAATTGATCAAAGTAGTGTGGAGCCACAACACAACAATATAAAGGTCAACAGGTTTTACACCATTCAAATTATTGTTTGGTGACGAAGCAATAACCCCAGAAGAAGCTAAAGCAGGATCAATAAGAATAGTGGCTTCGACAGAGGACGAAGCTGATTATTCTGTGGCAAAAGATGCTATAGAAGGGATCAGACTTCAGGCTGTGGAGGACATCAATAAATATCAAGCCGAAACAATAAAATGGCGTGATAGAAAAGTTCTGTTAAAAAACATCAAGCCAGGACACTTGGTACTTCGGAGAGTCACCAACCCAGATACAGTAGGCAAGCTACAGTTGAAGTGGGAGGGACCTTTTCTGGTAGTATCTTCATCAAGACCCGGTTCTTACAGATTGAAGGATATGGACGACAACGATATTCCTAGATCTTGGAATGCGAATGAGCTTCGGCGATATTATGAATAGCTTGATGTAATCTTTTTATTTTTTTTCCTATGGCACCCTTTTCCTTTCTAAGGTGGAGGAAGGTTTTTAATGGGGCCATAGCATGTAATTTCTCTTTTTCTTACTTCAGCTCTACAAGAGCAATATCCCCCAAAAATGTAAATGTAAAAGCTAAGCATGCACCATCGAGTGCAAAGAGAAAAGAAAAAACAGGGATAAGCTCGAAAGACGTCCCTAAGGGGATGCAGAGCACGATGAAGCTACAAAAAGTCGTTCCTAAGGGAGCGCAGTGTAAGTTTTCTGCTCAAAAGCCGTTCCTAAGGGAATGCAGAGCTTACAGCGAAAAGTCAACGCGATACCGCCGAAATAGAAGGCGAAGAAGTTCAAAAGACGTTCCTAAGGGAATGCAGAACTTACAGCGAAAAGTCAGCGCTGATACACCGAAAAATAAGCGGTGAAGCCGAAAAATAAACGACAAAGAGACTTTGGTTATTCCTAAGGGAATGAAGGCTATGATTGTGGCTTCGTATGTGCGTGTTTGGACATTCATTTGCACGGTACATTACATCATACATTTGCATTCATAAACATTCATTTAGACATACATAGGATCATCATCATCATAACGCAGCCAGTCGCTTCGGCTCTAAAGACCAGGCTTCGGCTAAAAAGAAAAAGAAGCAATTTTTGTGCTTCGCTGTGTACGAAAAGAAGGGAAGGTGTTTTTCGCCTTCGGCTCAAAAATGCTAATTTCGTTCACACCAAAGCACTTTATACATTGATGGAAGGGTAAGGATATATTACAAGGTATGGACAAAGTTCCCAAAGTAAAATTTAATTACATCATTCTTTACAAAGGTTATTACAAGAGTTCTTTAAAGCTTTCTTCTACAGTTATCTATTTAAGCTTCATTAGTATCCATTGAGCTTCGGTTTCGGTTTCGTCATCCGTTAAGCTTCGACTTCGTCTTCCTACCCTTCAGTTTCGGCTTCGACTTCGTCATCCTACATGTATTAAAGTATTGTAAGCAAAATTCAAGTTCGAAGGAAGAGGTAAGCACAAGGTATGATTTTGTTACCGGCTTAAGATGACTCCGAGCTTCATCACCAGCTTTGCTTCGTCCACCCTTTGTCCATATCAGTTTTATAAATTTATTTGCTATGCTTTGGGCAAGGTTGGGAATATTATCCAGATCTGCTGGTGATAAGCTGAAATTGGGTCTATTGATAACCTTTCCATGTTCGCAGCCAGATTTCAGGAAGGCAACAACTGTGCCCCGAGAAGCTACCAGGGCACAAAAGTCACCATGTCCAGCAATAACTTCATCAAGGTCATCAATTTCACCTTCGATATGTTCGAAGGCCCCTGGCAGGTCTTCAGTCGAAGGATTAAATTTTTCGCTGCTGGCTCCAACCGAATAGAAGACCTGCTTCAGCCGATGAACGCATCGATTATTAAACTCTAGACATTTATTTTGAAGACTTGTCAAAGATTTTTGCAAATCTGAACTTTTCTGGACTTCGGCCTCAAATTTTTCATTAAGCTTCTGCTTTTCTTGTTCGAAGCTTTCTGACTGGGAGAGAAGCTTCGTATTTAATTCTGCTATTTTAGCTTCAGCTTCTGCTAATAAGCCTTCGGTTTTCTGAAGCTCGAAGTCCCTCTTTTCAGGAGCAGCTGATTGATATTTTATCTTGCTTTCTAAACTTTCAATTATAGCTTCGTGTTTTTTATCTTCCAAATCTTGCTGCATTTTCAAAGCTTTACTCAAAAGCATACTCTGCGCACAAACAGCCTTCGTTAGAAAACATCTTCGTTATTAAAAACAATAAAACTTAAAGAAAAGTTGTTTACCTTGAAATTGGAATAGAATAAACTGCCAACGATGTGCTATCGTCGGTAGTGGCTAATGTCCGTTTCGAGCTTCGGGAAACCAACTGTTGGGGGCCTTCGGCTTCCGAAGGTCCTCAAAAACGTAATTTGACTATGTTTTCCAAGAGAAATATGTGAACAGGTACCTTCGAAGACAGATTGCGAGTATACAAGAACATGGTTAAGACGAAGCTTGACTGGGACGGCGATCACGACGAAGGATAAGACACTCACGAAGCTGTGTGCAGAAGAGCTTCGGTATAATGGCAGGAAGAGGAAACCGACTTAAAGATGAAAAGCCAAATCAGACCTTGAAGAATTACTATAGAGTTATTAATAAATGTAAAGGGCATTAATGTAATTTTGCATGGGCTGCGACCCGTGCCTATAAATAGGTGAACAGTATTCCCGTACTGGGGACGCGGACTTGGCATCTACCTTTGCGTCACACCTGTATTCTTATTCCTTCAAGCCGAAGGTACACTTGTAATTTATTATTGTTTACACAAGTAATATAAATAAAGATAGGTTAATAATTATGTTTATTTAAATTATATTGCTCCTTGTACTTTGCATGAATATTGTCCATTTCTTTATCATGATCATGAGGGTATGTCCTTCATGACCTTCGTCCTAGATTCATTATATCCGAAGGAAAATAATGATCCGAAGGACGAAGGGCTTTGATATTTAACATTTTATGTTGCCTTGTTCTTGATTCGAAGCATTTGAGAACAAGTCCCCAACATTGGCGCCCACCTCCGGTGAACTCACTTCCATTTTTTGAGTCTTGAACACTTTCGGCAAGCATCACCTTCGTCATACCGCCGAAAAAAGCTTCAGCGACAGGGGCTGGTACTTTACAGCCGCTGGATCCCAATCAGGATGTCCTTTCTCTTAGAGAGGCCCGAAGCCAGAAGAGGAAGGCTGTCAGTCCAACACCTCCGGAGGATGACCTAGATCAGGAAATCCAAAACCTGGAGATCCTTCAGCAGCAGGTTCAACGCAAGAAGGAGAAGATGGCTCGTCTAGCTGATCTTCAGAGACAGATAGACGAAGCTTCTGAAGAGGTTCGTCATCTTGTTCAAGATGATCAAAGCCGAAGGCCTCCACGCAGAGAGCTTCATCAGGAAGGCTTCCACAATGAGGATGACTGGTATGAAGATTTCCATCATGGAAACTTTGCTTTTGATGACGCTTCTCCTCTTTCAACAGAATTGTAGGCTACACCATGGCCACAGTCTTACAAGCCACCCCAGCTCCCCATGTATGACGGTCACTCAGACCCGAAGCAATTCCTAATGAGCTATGAAGCGACAATATCTTCGTATGGTGGCAATACGGCAGTCATGGCAAAATCTTTTGTCATGGCCGTCAGGAGGTTGCTCAGACTTGGTACTCATCCCTTCGGCCAGGGACAATCACTTCTTGGCAGAAATTGAAGGATATGCTGATAACTAGCTTCCAAGGGTTTCAGACGAAGCCAGTCACCGCTCAGGCTCTCTTCCAATGTACCCAGGACCACGAAGAGTACCTTCAGGCGTATGTCCGGAGGTTTCTGCGTCTGAGGGCACAAGCGCCAACAGTGCCCAATGAAATTGTCATTGAGGCCATGATTAAGGGGCTTCGGCCGGGACCATCAGCGCAGTACTTTGCCAGGAAGCCACCACAAACTTTGGAGAAGCTGCTCCAGAAGATGGACGAATACATTCGAGCTGACAATGACTTCCGCCAAAGAAGGGAGGAATCATTCAGGTTTTCTGAAATGACCAGGGGCTTCGGAGGAAGATTTCACCCAAGGCATGTTAGGTCAATCCATAACTCTGCTCAAACTGATGATCGAGGAAGCCAGCAGCAAAGGCCACAACACTCTTCACAAGCTTCGGCCCAACAGCAGAATTCTTTTCGGCCGCCAGCGCCAAGGGGCAGAGGCGCCAGGGGCTTCGGGGGAAGGTTTGGAGACCAGCCAAGAAAAATATATTGCCTATTCTGTGGTGAAGACAAGGGCCATACTACCAGGATGTGCCATGTTACCATCCAGAAGCAGAAGGAAATAGCAAAAGCAGCAGCGCAATAGATTCAGCCGAAGCAGGTCATGCATACTGCTTCGTATCACTCACCTTATATTCCAGAATATGTAGGCAACCACCCTGCAGCTTCTGTTGCTTCGGCAAGCCAATCCCAAGCATCCTGGCAGCAACCTCCACCGCCACCGCCGATTCAAAGAGGTCAGCAGCCAGAAGGGAGTCAGCGCACTAACCTTCAGCGGGACTTCAGAGAGGAGTCCGAAGCTC
This sequence comes from Zea mays, assembly GCF_902167145.1. Lineage (NCBI taxonomy): Eukaryota > Viridiplantae > Streptophyta > Magnoliopsida > Poales > Poaceae > Zea > Zea mays. The sequence goes on along the minus strand of NC_050103.1, from coordinate 82,910,181 downwards.
GCACAGTCAATAGCACTGTGCCAGAGTCGAAGCACATTTACTGACGAATATCCTACCTCAACAGCAGTTCTTTTGCATTTTCTACATTCCCTATTACCCTTTTGTTAATAAGGAACAATTATGAAGAGTTTAAATGTCTTTAATTGAATTTCAATTTCTTGTAATACTTCCGTCTTTTACCATAATAAAAATATGTTTTTTTCCATAGGCTCGAGTCGCCGAAGCATACGAACTTATATTGATTTGAAGGATCTTTGTATTATCTAATGGACACAGTACAAATTGTTCGAAGGAGTAGAAAGTCGTTCCTAAGGGAGCGCAGTGTAAGTTTTCTAAACGTACATCAAAAAATAAACGCTGATTCCGCTGAAAGTAAAAGGCGAAGAAGCTCCTAAGGGAGGCTTACAGCGAAAAATAAACGCTGATTCCGCTGAAAGTAAAAAGCGAAGAAGCTCCTAAGGGAGGCTTACAGCGAAAAATAAACGCTGATTCCGCTGAAAGTAAAAGGCGAAGAAGCTCCTAAGGGAGGCTTACAGCGAAAAATAAACGCTGATTCCGCTGAAAGTAAAAGGCGGAGAAGCTCCTAAGGGAGGCTTACAGCGAAAAGTCAGCGCTGATATAAAAAGTGTGTGTGCTTTATCACAGGCGTATGTATCTGCGGCACAAATATCATTTTTGCATAACATAACATCATCACATCATTTTTGCATAACATAAGCATCATACAGCATAATGCATCTGGAACAAGAAGGGGATACAGTATTGACCTTCGGAACATATTTTGGGAAAGAGAAAATCGTGCTAAGGCACAAGGCAAATCGGGATGAAGTATAGCCCCATCGGAAAAGCAACACACAGCTTTTTTACAGCTTTGAAGAATATTTCACGAAGCTTGGATATTTTCTATCAGAAAAGTAAGCAAATTCTTATAGAAAAGATTTTCTTCACGAAGCATGAAAAGAAGGGAAGGTGTTTTTTCGCCGAAGGCTAAAAAATGGTATGTATGCAAAGTTTCATGCATCGTAAAGAATTAAACTATAAATAGATTGTATATTACATTTAAACTTACAATATATTACACATTTTTACATTTCAAATGTTTTTACAATGGCATTCAATCCTCTTTAAGCACTATTTCTGCAGCTTCGTTCAATAGTTGGTTGATAACCTTGTCCATAATGGCTTCGGCCATTTGATTAATTTCATCGTCCCCCTTCGGGTGGGGGCCCGGAGATGCCTCAGCAGCTTCTGAGGGAATAAAAGATACGGCTATATTACTATTACAAACCGAGAACGGAGTTTGGAAATAAAAATTACAGCATGATAAAAACCACTAATTAATACCTATGTGTCCTTCGGGCTCTGTGCTTTTTTCAGCAGCTTCCGCTACTTTTCTAGCATCGTGGATGCCTTTTTCACTCCTTTGAATAATTTCTTGCGCCAGTTCTCGGCCGCCGTTATCCCAGATATCGGTGAAGAATTTTCCGCCGACCATGCTTGCTTCGGGTGAGGGGTCTTTAATGTCTTCAGTAGACAAAGTAGCTTCGGACTGCGCTAAAGATTTTACATGCTCGCAGCCTTTCTTCTCCAAAGCAGTAGCAATCCCTCTAGCACCCGAAAAAGCGCAGATGTCGCCGCGGCTGTTTAGAATTTCCTCGAAGGCCTCTGCTTCGTGACTGATCCATTCCATGGGACCTTCGGGATTGCCTGTTGAAAAATTCTCTTCACTAGAAAACGCGCCAACGCTGGCGAAGCTGGATTTTATTTTCTTTACGCACTCTATGGATTTAACATAGCATTTCCTCTAGGATGCACGAAGCTCCTTAACACTTATCTCCAAGTGATTGGCCAATTGGTCACTAAGCTCTCGTTTTGTCTCTTCAAGTATACGTTCTTCTCTAGCTCTAGCTAGCTGTTTCTGAAGATCTTTAATTTCACGTTTGTGAGCTTCGGCCTGAACCTTTGAAGCAGCTTTGTCCTTTTTTACCTTGTCTATCAATGTAAGCAGAATTTTATCTTTTTCTAGAGCTTCGTTTCTCAGTTTAATAACTTATGATCGAAGATTGTTGAACGCAATTTCATAGCTCTCGTCCTCGGCACTCTTTTGTGCTCTCAATGCGTTGCTTAGAATTAAACCCTATATGAAAAAGAGTCCGTATAAGAATAAAAGAATGAGTTTCGAATTATAAAATTTTCAAACGTCTAATTCCCATACCTTCAGGCTATTGTACGCAAGACTATCCGCGAGATCTTCTTTCGTCATAGCGCTTAAGCCAGCTTCGAGCTTCAGAAACCCCATGCTTCTAGACATCTCTCGGCAGACGGATAATTCTTTATTATCTGGGAGGCAGTATAGGAAATCCTCTTCATCCGTCCCATTGAATACTAATGCCCCCTTCGGATATTTCAATTCCTTGGCATAGTGATTGGCTTCAAAAACTTCTTCTTCCGATAACTTTTTCCATGAAGCATGACGCATAATATAATCGTATGTTTTGGAAGATGCTTCGGGGACGGCGGTATCAATTTCTTCAACCGAAGCTGGCTCCGACATTTTCAGTTCTTCGGTTGCCTTTGCAATTTTTACTTCTTCTGCTTCCGAAGGTATTGCCTCGGTTGGTTCTGAAGGCCCAGATTCAACTCCAGTTTGTTGCTTTGGAGCTTCAGCAACAGACACTTCAGCAAGTGCCTCAGAAGTTTCAGCAGTTTTCTTTGGAGTTGTGCTTGGAAGTTTAATTGTTTCCAAAACATCTAACACATTAACCATTCTTTTCCTTTTTGGGGTTACTGTCGGCCCCTTCTTAATTTCTGATGCTTCAATTTCTTCTGAAGGATTTAAAATTTCTGATGCCTTCACCCCCTCAGCTGATGTTTTCGCTTCTTTCGTCTCTGGTTCTTTTATCTTTTCTGTCGCTGGCACTTCGGCCATTTCTGCGATTTCTGGTAGCAGGGTTGGCTCTTCAGCCTCGGTGGCCGAAGAGGTTTCTCCGGTAAACTCAGGTTCCGTGGCTGGTTCAATATAGCGTGGTCGATGTGTCAGAACCTTTACCCTTTTTCTCTTCGGTGCTGGCTCACTAGGAGCAGCTGCAGCTTTTTCTTTCGCAGAAGTTGTGCCTTTTCTTTTCTGCCCTCGAATGGGATAGCGGTAGTCGGGGTAGACGAACCCGATTGCATCAAATACCCGGTTGAGTCTTTTCCTTTTTCGGCCTCCGAAGGCCGCTGACAAAGCAGTATCTTCGGCCTTTGAATATGCCCCAAGCAATTCATCACTTACAGTCTCAATGCTCTTTAACCAATCATCATCTGGTTCAACGAATTTGTCTCCATACTTGAAGGTGTACTTCAGCCGGACTAGCCCACCTTCGTCAGTTTCTTTAATAGTTTCTTTCGGCATTTCCCAATTATCCGCAAGAGGCCACACTCTGAAGGCAATATGTTCTTGTGTTAAATCCCTCGACCCAATAAAAGAACAAACAACTCCGAAGGCTCTCTGGCATTCTTCGGCTGCTTCATTCATTTCCACCTTCGGCCTTCGCAGGCCGAAGCGTTGCCAGATGGGGTGCATAATAATCTTCTTTATATCTTCTCGAGATTTCAAATCATTTTTCACGTAAAACCATTCCGTCATCCAATCGCCAGGCCACCTCTTCCGAAAGGTCGGCACGGGGCAGCTTGACCCAGACCGAGAGCCGAAGCTATAACAACCAAAGTTGTTGTGATATTGTTCTTTACCCCAGGGTTTTGTCTCGTATAACAATTCGTGTATATTGCAGAAGCTCTTTGCATCAGGTTCCAAGCCTTGGCTCCTCACAGCCCACAAGAAATCATTCATCCTTATGATCGCTTCGGGAATAAGTTGGTGAAGGTGGATTTCAAAATTCTTCAGCACCTCCACAACAAAACGGCTCAGGGGAAATCGTAGTCCAGCTTTCAAGAAGCTTCGGAATACTACAACTTCATTTTCCTCAGGAGTTGGGCAAGTCTTCTCTCCTTCGTCGGCCCTTACCATAGACAAATCCCGGAAATATCTTCCCCTCATGTTGGCAAGATGACTTTCTTTAATACTTGATTTGCCGAAAACCGCATGGCTTGGTCGCCAGGGTCGATCTTCGGAGTCTTCGCCACCACTATCCGCATCATAGCTGTCGCTATCACCAGTATCCTCAGATAAACCTTCCAAAATTTCCTTAGTGATCTTCTCTGTGTTGGTCTTCGACATAGATTGAAGAAAACCCAGATGCATCTCTTCAGAAAGACTCAGCTTCATTTCGGCAACAACCTTCTTCTCCTCAGACATCTCTTCGGAATTCTTGCCTTTCGCTTCCAAAGCTTAAAACTAGGAAGGCAACAAAATATTTGTGGGCAGAAAACTATTTGAGCAGGCAAAACAGATGGCAAGGGAGCGTGCCGAATAAATTGTGGCGAGCCCGTATTTATAAACCCATTACGTCGGAGGCTGGAAGGCCCCATTTGCCATTGACTGTTGCTATTCTAGCAAAGGGAAGGTGTTTTTTCAGACCTTCGGCTCGAAGCCTTCGTCCAGGTCGCAATATAAATTTGTTATTCCAGCAAATTAATATTGCGAGGAGCTACTGTTGGGGGCCTTCGGCTTCCGAAGGTCCTCAAAAACGTAATTTGACTATGTTTTCCAAGAGAAATATGTGAACAGGTACCTTCGAAGACAGATTGCGAGTATACAAGAACATGGTTAAGACGAAGCTTGACTGGGACGACGATCACGACGAAGGATAAGACAATCACGAAGCTGTGTGCAGAAGAGCTTCGGTATAATGGCAGGAAGAGGAAACCGACTTAAAGATGAAAAGCCAAATCAGACCTTGAAGAATTACTATAGAGTTATTGATAAATGTAAAGGGCATTAATGTAATTTTGCATGGGCTGCGACCCGTGCCTATAAATAGGTGAACAATATTCCCGTACTGGGGACGCGGACTTGGCATCTACCTTTGCGTCACACCTGTATTCTTATTCCTTCAAGCCGAAGGTACACTTGTAATTTATTATTGTTTACACAAGTAATATAAATAAAGATAGGTTAATAATTATGTTTATTTAAATTATATTGCTCCTTGTACTTTGCATGAATATTGTCCATTTCTTTATCATGATCATGAGGGTATGTCCTTCATGACCTTCGTCCTAGATTCATTATATCCGAAGGAAAATAATGATCCGAAGGACGAAGGGCTTTGATATTTAACATTTTATGTTGCCTTGTTCTTGATTCGAAGCATTTGAGAACAAGTCCCCAACACCAACACTCTTTGATAAAGTACCAATAACCTTCGCTCCGGTATGATCCCGGACGCATCCCAACTTTTCATCATCGATACCACCGAAGAGAAGTGCCCCCGGCCGATATCCGCAAGATATGGCATACTCTTTTAGCTATTCTTTTTCAGCCTTTGCCAACTCTTGTCCAACTAAGTTTTGAAAATTAAAAATTTCATCTTCCGAAGTGTCTTCGGCTATTTCTTTCTTCTTCTCGGGCTCTGGGGCAGTAGTTTCTTCTGCGGCCATGTCTAGCAGTATCTTATCAATATTTGCAATTGTGCTTTCTAAGTGAATATCTTCGGCTGTGGCAGCTTCGGCAGCTGTAGCCTCTGAAGGAGCAGCTTTGGTAGCTGTTATGCTTTCAACAGCTGGTGCCTTCGGAGCTGAAGCTCGTGGTAGTGTCCTTTCAATGACTTCTGTCACTGTAATGATTCTCTGCTTTTTGGCCTAGCCGCCTTCTTCGTTTTTGCGGGCTCCTTTTCCTTCTGAAAAAGCTTCGTCAGAAGTGGTCCCAGTGGACTCAGCTTGACAGGCAAAGATTCAGTCATTACCTTTAAAATTTCCTCCACGTCGGTGGTAGAGGGTGTTACAGCAGTTTCTTCTTCTTCGTCAATTGCCTTCTGCTTCAGAGCTGTAGCTTTTCTCTTCTTCGAAGCATCTGTTTTTGGCTCAGGCTTCAGCTTTTTCTTTTTCAATTGTTCTTCATCGTCTTTATTCAGAACACCAGCCACTCTCTTTCTTTTCTGCCCTTCGACAACCTTGTCTAGCCGCTCGTAGTCGGGATACTCAAAGTTCAGAGCATCCATTACTTGGTTCAACCTTCGCTTCGGACGGGTGCCGAAGGCTGCAGTCATTAGTTGATCTTCTTTTTTACAGTAATTGCCGAGAATTTCATTGCACATTACTTCGATCGTGTCTAGCCACTCTTGGCAAGGCACTTTGAAGTATTTCTTGAATTTATAATGATAGGGTAACCGAATAAGTTCCCCCTTCTTCTTTTCTCCTTTAAGCTTCAGCATGTCCCACTCTTTCAAAGTTGGGAACACTCTGAAGGCCAAGAATTCTTGCACTAAGTCCCTAGTGCCGATATGCTCCGCAATAACTCTAAATTCAGCCAGAGCAATTTGGCTTGCACTCCCTGGTGTCATGTTGCACTGGGGTTTGGTCTCTCCGAAGATTAATTCTAGCGGACTCTGGACCAGCTTCTCCTTATCTTCAACTTTGACGTAAACCCACTCAGACTTCCGGCCAGCTGGCCACTTGCTACGATAACTGATCACTGGAAATTTTATACTCTTGCGATAGGCAAAATTGTAGCAACCAAAGTTTTCATGCAGCCCATCTCCTCTAGCCTTGGTCTGATAATGAAGCTCGTGCACTCGGCAGAAACCTTCAGCAAATGGTTCCACCCCTTGGCTTTGGAGAGCCCAGATATAAACGCTAAGCCTAACGATAGCATTAGGGGTTAGCTGATGAAGGTAGATCCCAAACTTCTCCAATACATCAGCAATCATCTTGTTCAAAGGAAATCTTAAACCAGCTTTAAAGAAACTTTTGAAGACCACTTCATCCTTTCCTGGCTTTGGAGTAGTCTCTTCCCCACCAAAACGAATCAGCTCTTTTTTCGCTTCACTAAAATAGCCCAAATTCAACAGCTTAGGCAAATCACCTTCGGAGATGGTGGATTTCCCAAAATCCAGGTGGCTGGGTTTACTTGGCACTGCGCTGTAATCATCTTCAGACTCAGTCTCCTCAACATCAGCTTGCTCTGCTTCAGCGGCAGGTGCATCCTCCGATGCTACCAGCCCTGAGCGCTTCATCACTTCGGAGATTGGGGCAGTTTCAGCACCTTCGGCTTCCTCCCCGTCGCGAGTAACCTTAGCTGTGAAACGCACTCTGGCCATCTGATGATTGAATTTCTTGTTTTTTGAATGTTGAAAATTTTTCTTTACTTTGCTGAAGCTCTTTCTCGTTACGAAGCTTGAGCAAAATAAATAGCTTCGGTTGCGGAAGCAGTGAGCAAGCTTCGGCTTTGGTCAATATTTTGGCAGCAAAACTATGCAATAGCAATGAATGATGTGGTAACTTCGCACCTACCCGTTTGTCTATATAGTGCCGCAGGTGAGAAGGTGAATCGTCAAGGTCTTCCGCACTGGACAAACAACCACCCGCACTCACTGAACGGTGGGCCACAGAGTCCGATAGGGTGAATCGTCAGTGCGCACATAACTGCTGCAAGATGGGGCCACCTCGTGCGTGGATTATTTTAATCGTTTCTCGCCAACAAGCTCAGGGAAGGTGTTTTTCGGATCTTCAGCATCCCGAAGCCTAGAAGACTTTTTCACGGATCAAGCTCGTTACGAAAAACAATCTAGCACCGCGAAGGGGCTACTGTTGGGGGTATGCTTCGTGGCCGAAGATCCTAAGGAAAGAAAACACCTTCGGGAGATCCTCTCAAGATCAGCGCCGAAGCTATCGCCTATAAAGCTTCGGCATAGTGACATGCCTCAAGACGAAGGGGTGAACCGACTTAAAGATGAAATGACCTAAAAGACCTATGATGTTCTGTGTCATTATTGTAGTCGATTGTAAAGGGCATAAATGTAATTATACACAGGCTGCGCCCTGTGCCTATAAATAGGTGAACAGTACCCCTGTACTATTCACGCAATCTTGTAATCACTGGCACATTACGCTGAAATTACTGCTTACTGCCAAGGCGAAGGTATAAATGTACTTAAATATTATGCTTTAATATTTAAGTTTGAATAATAAAACATATGAATAATCTTATGTGTTTTTGATATGTCATTCCCTTATGTTTCATACTTTTTATATTTCACCTTACATTGTTTTATAACTCTAATCACGAAGGTATAACCTTCGTGATATCTTGCTCATGACCTTCGTCCGAAGTTCATTAAATCCTTGGGGAGATAATGCTTCATTGGACGAAGGGCATCAATATTTAACATTTTATGTTGCCTTGTTCTTAATTCGAAGCATTTGAGAACAAGTCCCAAACACATAGGGTTCAGTATTTTTAATTGGTAGTCTATAATATTTTGAATCTAGCAAAATTGGTTTGACAATTTTTGGTTAAATATTCCTCAAGTTATGAATTTCCTAAATCCTCTGCTGAATAATAAAAGATTAAATAGAAATGGTTTAAAGAAAATCCGTTTTGCGCTGGGGTCCCTGCCGAAAGATCTTAAAGGAATTACAGACAGGTCCCTAGGGCACTATTCATCTGAGTCTACGACTCTGCAGAAAACCCCCTAGGGTTTCTGGAAATCGAACCCGCGGTCCCTCCCTAATGGAACAGTGGTCGCGGAGAAAGAAAGAGGCGGAGGGGCTTACCGGCGGCGAGGTTGCTCCGGTGAGGTGGTCGAGGATGTAGGGGAGGTCTCGAGGATCACGGCGATGTGCGGGTCGCCGTCGGGGATGGTCGGAGTCGGCCGGTCCACGTGCGTAGGTGGAGATGCTCGTCGGCGGCGAGGAATCCGGCCTACTCACGGCGCGATAGGTCAATTGAACGGGTCAGAGAGCTTCACGGGACGCTAGGGAAGACGTGGGTGCAAGGAATTGGAAAATGACTTACTGGTTAGCTCGGTCCACGCGCGGCGGCGGAAGACCAAAGTCCGGCGAGGGTGAAACCGCCTCTCCGGTGAGGCAATGCCTCGACTCAAGCTTGGAGAAGCTTCACGACTTCGCTGGGAAGCGATCTAGGGGCTAGGGCGAGGCTGGTGTTCAACAGAAAAGGCTGGCCACGACGACCGTGATTGGGCAGAGATGGCGGGCGGCGGTGCTTGCTTTTCACGGCGAGCTCCGGTGATCTCTGGCTTAGGCGAGGCTCGGGGTGTGCAAGTGCCAACGGCTAAGTCCTCTGGAGGCATTTATAGGCGAGGGCGAGGCACAGACACGTGGGGCGGGGTGACCACACGTGGGGCGCGCGCTGCCGCGGCCAGTCCGCGGTCGACCGGTCAGGCAAGCGATCGAACACGTGGCTTTTTGCTTCTGCCCGAGTTCAAGCGCTCATAGGTTGAAGATCTTCGTGAATTTGGGCATGATCACTACGCAAGATTTGCTCCCCCGACAGAGCTTTGTCGTTTGTGTGTGGAAGTCGAACGGTTTGGGGTAGTGTACAGAGAGTTGTCGTGTCACAAAGGTGGCAATGTCACAAGGTTGAGTCCCGAGGTAAAACCATGTCAACGGTGTGTCAAACGGTGGAGAGAGGTTTCCAAACTTTGCCACGGCGTGTCCAAGGGAATTTGGCGCCACTTTGTTATTTGGACTTGTTTGATTTGAGTTTTGAAAAATGGAGAACGCGATTGATCTTTGGAAAGGGGCTGAAATTCAGATTTCTGAATTTCTGAATTTCCCCCAAGTGCATTAGTTTAGGGGCTGTTTTGGGGATTTTGAAAAGTTCAAATGGCAAAACTTCCTTACTATGCTTTGTTAGTTAATTAGTGAACTAAAACTTTGAAATTTGGTTTTTACCAAAATTTGTATTTTTCTCCCAAGTTTTTCTCCCAATTACCCTTTATGCTTAAATGGTTCACTTAGGATTAATTAGGGTTTGAGAGTTTTCCTTCCTTAGGATTCATGACAAGATTAAGGAGAGTTTGAGAAGACTCATTATAAATCTTTGTTCTCATTTTGATGTTTATCCCTTCATTTGGTTTATATGTGATAATAGTTTGGGGTTAGCTTAAGGAAGAAACCCTAAGTGACACTGGGGTGTCACAGCCTTCCCCCCTTAAAGGAATCGCGTCCCGAGATTCGGGTCGGAGTCCTCCCGGGGTGAAGCGAAGGGTGAGACTTACATGAAGTGGATGCTTTATTTATTAAGGCAAACTGCTCTTCGAATGTCATTCTCTTTGCAACTTCAGAAGGAAGTCCTTCTGAATTTTGTTTTATAACTTACTCTTTCCAATTCAAGATTATATTACTGAAATTTAGATTCGAAGGGCAGGACGAGGGGTTGGGCATGAATATGTACCAATTTCCTTAGGCAGATAATCAGGAAAGTTGGAACGCAGAAATTCTTCAGTCTCCCAAGTAGCTTCTTCCTCTGAGTGATTACTCCATTCGACCTTATACATATTGATCGATTTAGACCGAGTTGATCTTTCTTTGCAATCCAGAATCTTGGAAGGGTACTCTTGGTACGATAGATCTGGCTCTGTCTCCAATTCTGGTTCTGCTATGATCTCGGTCGGCAATCGAACAAACATCTTAAGCTGAGATACATGAAACACACTGTGGATGGCAGACATTTCTGGAGGTAACATCAACTTGTATGCCACGGGTCCACATGCCTCTATGATCTCATAAGGTCCAATGTAACGAGGGGCTAACTTGCCTTTGATCCCAAACCTCTGCACTCCTTTGGTGGGTGATACCTTTAGATAAATGAAATCTCCCACCTCGAACTGGAGAGGTTTCCTTCTCTTATCATGGTAACTCTTTTGCCTAGCCTGGGCAGCTTCTAGATTTTTCCTGATTAGTTTGACCTTCCTTTCGGCTTCAGTCACTAAGTCAGGTCCGAAAACTTCTCTTTCTCCAGGCTGAGACCAATTGAGTGGTGTTCTGCATCTTCTCCCATTGAGAGCTTCGAAGGGTGCCATCTTTAGGCTGGATTGATAACTGTTGTTATAAGCAAACTCTTCCAAGGAGAGGTTCTTATCCCAGTTCTTGCCACAATCGATTGCACAAGCCCTCAACATATCTTCAAGAATTTGTTTTACCCTCTCGGTCTGACCATCAGTCTGTGGGTGGTAAGCTGAACTTCTGATTAGCTTGGTTCCCAAAGACTCTTGCAGTTGTTCCCAAAATCTGGCAACAAACGGGGCTCCTCGGTCAGAAACAATGGTCCGGGGCAATCCGTGCAAACACACGATCCGGTCAATGTACAACTCTGCATACTTTTGAGCCTTATCAGTGGTGTGCACTGGGAGAAAATGTGCCACTTTTGTCAGTCAGTCCACAATAACCCAAATCGAATCATGATGACGAGAGGTGTTGGGCAGACCCACAATGAAATCCATGCTGATGTCATCCCATTTCCACGAAGGTACAAACAGGGGTTGCAAAGCTCCAGCTGATTTCAAGTGGCTTGCCTTTATCCTCTGACACGTGTCACATTCCGATACATATTGGGCTATCTCCCTCTTAATTCTGGTCCACCAATACAAGGGCTTCAGATCATGGTACATTTTGGTGCTCCCTGGATACATGGAGAATTTGGAGAGATGGGCCTCATCCAAGATTTTCTTCTTGAGATCCTTGTTTTTAGGAACCACCAATCTGCTTTCAAACCATAATATACCCTTTCCATCTTAGTGGAAACATTTATACTTCTCGGTATTCTGGCGGAGATTCTCCTTAATGATTTGCACTCCCTTGTCACTGAGCTGGGCCATGATGATTTGGTTTTGCAAAGCTGGCTCAACGAAAATGTGAGACAAAGCACCAGAAGGAATTACTTCAATCTTCATCTTGCTCAACTCATCACACAAGGTGTCAATACGAGAATCCATCATAACACAGTTGCATTGCAAGTTCCGACTCAAGTCATCTGCTACCACGTTGGCTTTTCCGGGGTGATAATGTACCTCCAGGTCATAATCCTTGATTAGCTCTAGCCATCTTCTCTGCCTCATGTTGTGATCAGCCTGAGTAAAGATATACTTAAGGCTCTTATGATCAGTGAAGATGTTGCAGTGGGTTCCCATCAAATAGTGCCTCCACATTTTTAATGCATGAACCACCGCTGCCAACTCCAAGTCATGAGTGGGATAATTCTACTCATGAGGCCTGAGTGCTCTTGATGCATAAGCAATGACTCGGTTGTCCTGCATTAAGACACAACCTAGTCCAGTGCCAGAGGCATCACAATACACATCAACTAGCTTGCTGCTGTTGGGTTGCGCTAACACTGGTGCTGTGGTCAGGTGTTGCCTCATAGTAACATCTTCGCACTTCTGACCCCAAACAAACTTGGCTTCTTTCTTCAGCAATTCAGTTATGGGCTTCGCAATTCAAGAGAAATCCGGAATGAATCTTCGGTAATAACCAGCTAATCCCAGAAAACTCCGAATCTAACGGACAGTCGTGGGTGGCTTCCAGTTCATCACCTCTTGAACCTTATCAGGATCAACAGCTATGCCTACCTGAGAGATAGTGTGACCCAAAAATTTGATCTCCTTTAGCCAAAAATCACATTTCGACAATTTGGCATAAAGACGGTGCTCTCGCAGATGTTGAAGCACTACATGCAAATGCCCGACATGTTCTTCTTCGTTCTTCGAGTACACCAATATATCATCGATGAAAACCACTACGAATTTGTCTAATTCAGGCATGAAAACAGAATTCATCAGATACATGAAATATGCTGGTGCATTGGTCAGCCCAAAAGACATCACCAAGAATTCATACAGCCCATATCTGGTCGAGAAAGCTGTCTTCGGAATATCACTTGCCCGTATCTTGATCTGATGGTAGCCGGAGCGAAGGTCTATCTTAGAAAATACTTTGGATCCGACCAACTGATTGAAAAGAACATCAATACGGGGCAAAGGATACTTGTTCTTGATTGTCACCGCATTAAGTGGGCGATAATCTATGTATAGCCTCAAGCTTTCATCCTTCTTCTTCACAAACAAGGCTGGACATCCCCAAGGCGAAGTACTTGGGCGAATAAAACCCTTGTCCAGCAATTCTTGCAATTGCTTCTTCAATTCTGCCAACTCAGCGGGTGGCATCCGGTAGGGCCTCTTGGAAATTGGTGTTGTTCCCGGTTGCAACTTGATGGCGAATTCGATGTCCCGGTCTGGTGGCATTCCTGGCAATTCATCAGGAAAAACATCTGCATACTCATAGACCACTGGAATTTTCTTCACCGGTGACTCCATCATATCAAAAGCACATGATTGAGCAGAACCTTGGCTGGGTAGATACAACATCAGGTCTTCAGAGGTAGGGGAACGAATCTCCAGAGCTCTGGCAGCTACATCCATCACTACTTGATGATGAGTCATCCAGTCGGCTCCCAGAATGATGTCCATACCCTCTAATCCCAGAATTAGGAGTGTGGTTTTGAAGATTTTACTCCCCATTGAGATAGGCACACTTCGGATTAATTGGTTGGTTGCAATTTTAGCCCCAGGTGTGGCTATCATGAATGACCCTTTTGTATGACAGAAGGGCAATTGACATTTCGCACTGAACTTCTGGCTAATAAAGCTATGAGATGCACCAGAATCAAACAGAATTAAAGCAGGTTGATTAAAAACTGAAAAGATACCAGTCATGATGGGGGCTCCCTCAGGTAACTCCTCTAGGGTAGTGAAGTTGAGCTTCCCTTGTCTGATTTGCACCTTCTGCTTTCTTCCCTTGTCTTGATTTGGTGCTGGCATCTGCCTCTACTGATTTCTTGGGCAATTCTTGGCATAGTGACCCACATTGCCACAAGTGAAGCACTTGTTCCCGTTGCCCTGGCGAAACTGCTGCTGCTGCGGAGGCTGATTGTTCCTTGGAGCGGGAGCTGGAAAGCGGTTGGGTGCTGGCTGCTGCTGCTGCTGAGGTGGCCTGATCACCCATCTGCCTGCCTGCTGCTAAAATCCCCTGCTCTGATTATGAGAAACAATCCTGAACCTCTGGGCCTGAGTGGATGGTGCTGCCATTGGTGCCTTCCTCTTCTTCTCGGCCTGGTGAGCTACAATACAATCCTCCTGGGAGATGGCCAGGTTGACCAACTCATTGAAGCTATCAGAACGGACAGTGTTGAGACGTTCCCGCAGCTTGGTGTTGAGACCCTTGCGGAAGCGGTCTCTCTTCTTCTCATCAGAATCAGCATGGTAACCTGCATACTGGCATAGGTCGTTAAAGGCCTGAGCGTACTGCAATACCGTGTGGGTTCCTTGGTTAAGTGCCAGAAACTCATTCAGCTTGCGATCAAGAATTCCTGCTGGAATGTGGTGCCCTCTGAAAGCAGTCTTGAATTCCTCCCAAGACACTTCATGATCAGCGGGGAGCATAGCACGGAAGTGGTCCCACCAAGTCCGAGCAGGGCCACGAAGTTGATGTGCGGCGAAGCGTGCCTTGGCATCATCAGGGCAGTCTCCCGTGAGGAGGGGAAACTTGGACTCAACGAGGAGAAGCCACACGTCTGCATCCAACGGATCCTCTGCCTTGGTGAACAAGGGTGGCTGCGTGCTTAGGAACTCCGGGTAGGTTGCCGCTGCCGGAGGTCGCTGCTACTGGCCTCCACCATACTGCTGAGGGTGGGGCTGGCGCTGCAAGAGCTGTCGCAGAATCTCATTCTGCTAGGCCATAAGCTCCTGCATGGTGGGAGCCGGAGGAGGTGGCGGGGGAACTTGCTCGTGGTGCCCGCGATGCTGCCTAGCGGCCATCTGAAAACAGAGATTGTCGCCATTGTTATCCCAACTCGCAATTTCGAACGACATGCTATCATCTTATATGGAAAGAAAACTGCCATAATCATAACATTAAGTTCAAAATGAAGATAACATGGTTACAACATCCCACAGATCTCAAAAGTTCATAAGGGTTACATCAATTAGGGGAAGGTACCCGTAAGCCTAGTCTAAAATCTGCCATAACTAAGCTCGCGTAGGTTTCAATCCGCCTAAAGCGTCAAAATGACTGATCAACCCTGAGCGGTGGAAGCGACACTAGATGCGGGTGAAGGGGGCATCGCGGAGGTAGTCCCATTGGCACCAGGGGCTGGTCCTAACTCCTCGGGAGCCTCTTCTCCCTCGCTTCCAACCTCATTGGCCTCCATTTCCAAGTGGTGCATGTCTAGGTGGTCATTTGCTTCTTCGAGTTCCCGCTGCACATCGTGGAGCTGGTTCTCCAAGACATTAATAGTGTTGTCTCGGATCTCCACCTGCTGCTCCAAGGTGGTAATGCGCTGGCTCAGCCTTTCCACCTGCAAATCCTTCTCTACCAACTCGGAGGACAAGTCGACCACAAAATCTTCTCGGCTGTTGAGGGTGAGCTTGGTGGTTTGAGCGATGTTAGCAAGATGTGCCATAGCGTCGCTCTGCAGGGCCTGAAGGCGGTACAACGCACTCATGCACTGAACAGTGACCCTCCCAACCAAGTCGAGATACATTGCCCACACATATTTCACATGGCTCACATGATTACACCACATGGGGTCATCCTTCTTCTCAGCAGGGAAGAGTTCCAAGGGGTGCATCACCATTTCCAGGGGATGGTAGCCACAGAAAGTCGTCAGAGTCTTCATGGCTGCTGCTTCAGTGGTGTCGTCCGTCCTGAATCCAATCGTCTCGGAGTCAAGAGAACGCCAACCCGGCTGAAGGGCATGAGCCTCCAAAGTTAGCCAGACTCGGCAACGAGGTACCCGATGCTCCTCGTACAGCTGCACCATGTACAAAGGGGTGTGGGGTAACCGGCGAAGTTAAGCACTTCCCACAAGATGGAAGGAAAGCCATCGTGAGAAAGGAAGTCAGAGCTGAAACAAGTGTCTCCTCCGCTGGCGGGGGTGGGTGAATTCATCTGCGGAAGGGGATCAGATGTAAAGATTATGGTGGAAGGAAGAAAATAAAAGAGCCTGGATGGTTCGAAAGGAAGCGGGTTAGCTCGAATTTTTACTCCTTTAGTTCTTAATCCTTCAAATTTTATAATGCATGCATGCTGAAAATAACGGCTCCTCTCCGAAATAAAGGGTGCTCCTAGGGCATCCTTTAAAAGCTAAGGACTGGCCCACGGGGCCTACTTAGTTAGCCACCTATTTCCCCATCTATTCCTAAGGCCTTTCATCCTAGGTCTAGCGGTCTAGTCTTGACGATTCTTATCAGTTTCTAAGCAAGTTTTAGATTTTGAAAATTGGTATTCATGGTTTATTGTCCCTCTCTGTGGTGGTATTTGATCTGATACCAGCTGTGGTAGAACCGCCCAAATTATTCCAGCTTAAGTGCCTAAGTCACGCCTCAGGGGCCGTAACACACTTAAATCGGAATAACCCGTCAGTCCCTCAGATCTAGTCTGATAAAGCCACTTAACCAGGATCAAATACCATAATCTCACACGAAGGTGAGTCACAGAAGAAAAACAATAAAATAGGAAGACCTCAAATTAAAGTACTGAATTATTACATAGATCGGAGTTTTTCAAGTAACTGATAAAAGTTCACAAAAATAAAATACAGCGGATAATCGATATCGTCGGTAGCGAGGAATTGGGCAAGGCCTAGCCCACTATTCCTCTTGCTCCTCTCCCGTGGGAGCAGCACCCCACTCGACCGTCCAACCCGGTGGCAGGGTGGTAGGCCAAGTCACACCATCAACCATATCCTGAAGCGTACCTGCAAAAATTATGCCACAAGCAAGGCTGAGTATACTAATACTCAGCTAGACTTACCCGGTGTGAGGAAACTACTCCTCTACCTCTAGACCATGCAGCTATTTGGCTCAGGGGTTTGGTTTGCCAAGAGCACTAGCTGTATCTAAAATCAAGTTTTAGCTTTTCAATTTCTAGCATCATTAGCTTAACTAAGTTGGCTCCTTCTAAGCATACATGGTAGCAAGCATTTAGTACAAGCAACAAGTTATCTCAAGTAATTCTCATTTCACTTCTTACTCAATGTAGTACAAGGGGTCAAGCAGTCTCAGTAGCTGCGAGAAACAGACGATTCAAATCAAGTTTTTATCCTTGCAAGGTAAACCTAAACACACGACATAAGGGCACTCCGTCCCCACAAACATCAACCGTCCCCATCGATTCCCCATTCGCGGCCAGGGCTCACCGCCTTGGCATACAATGCTCCACTGACCCCGGCTGCCGTCGTGCAGTGACCGCACTTGTACCCACCATAGCTAGCATGGGAGACCTAGTCTCAGGACAAGTGAGGGGAAAAGTCCGCGCCTGGCTTCACTCAGGTACTAGGTTTACCGGTTACCATATTTCCCGACATGTGTTTAGTACGTTCAAACGCTTGACTCAGGTATCCACACATTAATCCTTAATTCCATTCTCCCATCTCATGGACAAGGCATCCTCCCTGGATCCAAGTTCATAGACCATCATAGATCCCATTATCAAGATGAATACAATCAATTCCTGACCACGCGCGAGTGCTAGAAAAATCACTCGACTTCTACCGAGATCCTAATTAGCAAAGCATCTACCCGACCTAACATACTAGTATCCATCTCAAAAAGGAATCCTAAGTTCATGCAACTACAGGTTTCAAGCAACTCCTACACTTAAGTGCACATTACAAGCCTACAAACATTAAGTGTAGTAAAGTAGCATATATAAACAGTTATGCATAAACCGGGGCTTGCCTTCAATAGCTGGGGCTACGGGGAGATCCTCAATGGCAGTCTCGGAAGCTTGCTCCTGATCTTCCTCGTGGACAGCTCCTTGCTCGGGAATGAGCACGTACTCTCTGTCACTCTCCGTCAGCTAGATTGCAGTCTAACGAATGCAATGAGTAAGATACATGCATGATATGATATGTAATTTAGCAATTAAACTATGATGGCGACTAATCTACTTAAATGAGGTAGAGTTTAATCTTCATACAAAAGATTCTTGTGGTATACTTAGCAAATTAGGGTCAAGCTTAGTTAAACTAAGTGGTAAGTCTATTTTGGTGTTCCACTGATTTCCTTTTAATGTCTTAATGAGAATTTAATAAGATTTCTAGTTGAACTTATTGGAGCGAGGTTTGTTATTTTCCTTTCTTCTTCTTATTTCCTTTATGCTTTTAAGGTGGGTTTGAACTACAAGTTATATTAATAAATTTCCAAAAATTCTGAAAAAACTGCAGTGGCTTCTTACTACTGTATAAGTCTCTGTCTCAAAATTTGGGGTTTAAAAAGTAAGTTGTTCTCTCTGGATAAAATTATTAAATATTTGGGCGGGAGGGGTGTTTTGAACTATGACTCCTTTTTAACAGAGGGTTATTTCTTAAGACATATTTTTGCTGGCATCTAGATGTTATAACATAACTTTGCACAAATTTCTAGCCATTAATACTTGCCAGTTATTTTATTATGATTTTCCAAACTTTCTAGCCAAAGGGGTGCTTTCTACTACCACTATATTTGAAAAATATCAAACAACAGATTTCTGATTTTCCTAGCTTCTTCTTTGTGCAAGAGCAATCATTCTGAAGTTTGGCATCTTTTTGCTTAAAGGAAAGGTGGTAGGAATTATTTGGATTAAATGACCTTTTTCATGAAGTATTGGCAATGGGTATTATTTTGCAGCTTCCAAATGGGTTTTGCATTTTTCTCTGGTGGCCAATTTTATTATTGATTTAGTAAAAAATTATTTGCCCACTGTTGCCCACTTTTGGCTTACTTATGATTTAATTGAATTATTGCTTAATATCAAGTTCTATTTGTTTACCCTACTTAAAATGATGGACTGAGGTGTTTATCATTTTTGTAGTGGGGTTCTAGTGGTTACAAGTCCACTGGATTTTTATTAACATTTTTGAATTTGTTTTTATAATTCTAATAATTGTTTTCTAGTTGGAATAATGCTAAATAAAACATTTCACTTTGATTCTGCTCTGAACTAGAGGTCTCTTTATTTTTCCTAGGTTATCTGTTACTTATGTAGACTAGGAAAAATAATTGCATTTACTATTCATTATTTTCTAATACCTCTCTGATTTTCTTAAGTCTTGGGCAAAAATGGCTTTTATTGGATAATCCTACTTAAACTTCCAATACTGGGGTTCTTACTATTTTTAAACAGTGTTTAAATGGGGTTTGAACATCTACAAATTTTCTTAGGTTCAGCACAGAAGCATAACTAATTTTCTTTAATTTAATAAGGTTTGGTCAGTTTCTGTAATTAATTTCAAACTCAAAAATTTGAAACAGAAAGCATAGGGTTCAGTATTTTTAATTGGTAGTCCATAATATTTTGAATCTAGCAAAATTGGTTTGACAATTTTTGGTTAAATATTCCTCAAGTTATAAATTTCCTAAGTCCTCTGCTGAATAATAAAAGATTAAATAGAAATGGTTTAAAGAAAAGCAGTTTTGCGCTGGGGTTCCTGGCGAAACATCTTAAAGGAATTACAGACAGGTCCCTGTGGCACTATTCATCTGAGTCTACGGCTCTGCAGAAAACCCCCTAGGGTTTCTGGAAATCGAACCCGCGGTCCCTCCCTAATGGAACAGTGGTCGCGAAGAAAGAAAGAGGCGGAGGGGCTTACCGGTGGCGAGGTTGCTCCGGTGAGGTGGTCGAGGATGTAAGGGAGGTCTCCAGGATCAAGGCGATGTGCGGGTCGCCGTCGGGGATGGTCGGAGTCGGCCGGTCCACGTGCGCAGGCGGAGATGCTCATCGGCGGCGAGGAATCCGGCCTACTCACGGCGCGATAGGTCAATTGAACGGGTCAGAGAGCTTCACGGGACGCTAGGGAAGACGTGGGTGCAAGGAATTGGAAAATGACTTACTGGTTAGCTCGGTCCACGCGCGGCGGCGGAAGACCGAAGTCCGGTGAGGGTGAAACCGCCTCTCCGGTGAGGCAATGCCTCGGCTCAAGCTTGGAGAAGCTTCACGGCTTCGCTGGGAAGCGATCCAGGGGCTAGGGCGAGGCTGGGGTTCAACAGAAAAGGCTGGCCACGACGGTCGTGCTTGGGCAGAGATGGTGGGAGGCGGTGCTTGCTTTTCACGGCGAGCTCCGGTGATCTCTGGCTTGGGCGAGGCTCGGGGTGTGCAAGTGCCAACGGCTAAGGCCTCTAGAGGCATTTACAGGCGAGGTCGAGGCACAGACGCGCGGGGCGCGTGCTACCGCGGCCAGTCCACACTCGGCCGGTCAGGCAAGCGATCAAACACATGGCTTTTTGCTTCTGCCCGAGTTCAAGCGCTCATAGGTTGAAGATCTTCGCGAATTTGGGCATGATCACTGTGCAAGATTTGCTCCCCCGACAGAGCTTTGTCGTTTGTGTGTGGAAGTTGAGCGGTTTGGGGCAGTGTACAGAGAGTTGCCGTGTCACAAAGGTGGCAGTGTCACAAGGTTGAGTCCCGAGGTAAAACCATGTCAAGGGTGTGTGAAACAGTGGAGAGAGGTTTCCAAACTTTGCCACAGCGTGTTCAAGGGAATTTGGCGCCACTTTGATATTTGGACTTGTTTGATTTGAGTTTTGAAAAACAGAGAACGGGATTGATCTTTGGAAAGGGACTGAAATTCAGATTTCTGAATTTCTGAATTTCCCCCAAGTGCATTAGTTTAGGGGCTGCTTTGGGGATTTTGAAAAGTTCAAATGGCAAAACTTTGTTACTATGCTTTGTTAGTTAATTAGTGAACTAAAACTTTGAAATTTGGTTTTTACCAAAATTTGTATTTTTCTCCCAAGTTTTTCTCCCAATTACCCTTTATGCTTAAATGGTTCACTTAGGATTAATTAGGGTTTGAGAGTTTTCCTTCCTTAGGATTCATGACAAGATTAAGGAGAGTTTGAGAAAACTCATTATAAATCTTTGTTCTCATTTTTGATGTTTATCCCTTCATTTGGTTTATATGTGATAATAGTTTGGGGTTAGCTTAAGGAAGAAACCCTAAGTGACACTGGGGTGTCACAGGTGCATCACCATCTCCAGGGGATGGTAGCCACAGAAAATCGTCAGGGTCATCAAAGCTGTCGCCTTGGTGGTGTCATCCGTCCTGAATCCAATAGTCTCGGAGTCAAGGGAATGCCAACCCTGCTGAAGGGGGTGAGCCTCCAGAGTCAGCCAGACTCGGCAACGTGGCACCCGATGCTCCTCGTACAGCTGCACCATGTACAAAGGGGGCGTAGGGTAACCGGCAGAGTTGAGCACCTCCCACAAGATGGAAGGAAAACCCTCATGAAAAAGGAAATCAGAACGGAAACAAGTGTCTCCTCCATTGGCAGGGGTGGGTGAAGTCATCTGTGGAAGAGGAACAGATGTAAAGGTTATGGTAGAAGAAAGAAAAATATGCGAGCCCGGGTTGTTAAAAGGAAGTGGGTTAGATCAAATTTTTACTCCTTTACTTTCTAATCCTTTCGTGTTTTAAAATGCATGCATGCTGAAAAGAGTGTCTCCTCACCGAATCAGATGGGTGCTTTTTAGGGCATCCTTGAAATCTAAGACTGGCCCAAAGGGCCTACTTATTTAGCCACATGTTTTCCCAACTATTCCTAAGACCTTTCGTCCTAGGTCTAGCGTTCTAGTCCTGACGATTTCCAATACTGGTTTCTAAGCAAGTTATATTTTTTTGAAAAGTTGGTATTCACGATTTATTGCTTTCTCTGTGGTGGTATTTGCTCCGAAGCCAGCTGTGGCAGAACCACCCGAATTATCCCAGCTTAAGTGCCCAAGTCACGCCTTAGAGACCACAACACACTTAAATCGGAATAACCCGTTAGTCCCTTAGATCTAGTCTGATAAAGCCACTTATCCAGGATCAAATACCACTAACTCACTCGATGGTGAGTCACAGAGAAAATACAATAAAACAGGAAACCTCAAATTAAAGTACTGGAGTTATTACATGAATCAGAGTTTTTCAAGTAAACTGAAACAAGTTCATAATTTAAATTGCAGCGGATAGTCGATAACGTCGAATGATGAGGAATCGGCCAAGGCCTAGCCCACTACTCCTCCTGCTCCTCTCCTGCTGGAGCAGCATCCCACTCGACCGTCCAACCCGGTGGTAGAGTGATAGGCCAAGGCACACCATCAACCATATCCTAAAGTGTACCTCCAAAAATTATGCCACAAGAAAGGCTGAGTATACTAATACTCCTCTACCTCTAGACCATGCAGTTGTTTGGCTAAGGGGTTTGGTTTGCCAAAAGCACTAGCTGAGTCTAAAAATCAATTTTAGCTATTCCAATTCTAGTATCATTAATTTTTGCTAAGTTTTCTCCTTCTAAGCATACACGGTAGCAATCATTTAGTACAATCAAAATGTTATCTCAAGTAAAACCTCATTTCGCTTCTTACTCAATGCAGTACAAAGGGTCAAGCAGTCTCATTAGCTGTGAGAAGCAGACGATTCAAATCGAGTTTTTAAACCTTGCAAGGTAAACCTAAACACACGACATGTAGGGGCACTCCGTCCCCACACATATCAATTGTCCCCATCGATTCCCCATTCGCGGCCAGGGCTCACCGCCTTGGCGTACAATGCTTCTCTGACCCCGGCTGTCGCCGTGCAGCGACCGCACTTGTACCCACCATAGCTAGCATGGGAGACCCAGTCTCAGGACAAGTGAGGGGGAAAGTCCACGCCCGACTTCACTTAGGTACTAGGTTTACCGGTTACCATATTTCCCGACATGTGTTTAGTACGTTCAAACGCTTGACTCAGGTATCCACACATTAATCCTTAGTTCCTTTTTCTCGTCTCATGGACAAGGCATACACCCTTGATCCAAGTCCATAGACCATCATAGATCCTGTTATCAAGATGAATACAATCAATTCCTGACCTCTCACGAGTGCTAGAAAAATCACTCGACTTCTACCGAGATCCTAATTAGCAAGGCAGTTACTCGACTTAGCATACTAGTATCCATCTCAAAAAGGAATCCTGAGTTCATGCAACTAAAGGAGTTGGACGAAGAAATCAGAAACATGGAGATAATCCACCAGCAAGTGCAAAGGAAGAAGGAGAAGATGGCCCGACTGGCTGATCTTCAGAGGCAGATAGACGAAGC
The DNA here is from genome assembly GCF_902167145.1 of Zea mays. Classification (NCBI taxonomy): domain Eukaryota; kingdom Viridiplantae; phylum Streptophyta; class Magnoliopsida; order Poales; family Poaceae; genus Zea; species Zea mays. Next base: position 82,887,181 of record NC_050103.1, on the reverse strand, counting down.
CACCTAAGAAGTACGCCATCTTGTTCAAGACGAACAAGATCGAAGGCCCCAACACAGGGAGCTTCATCAAGAAGGCTTGTTCAACAACGATGGATGGTATGATGATTTTAATCATGATACCTTTACTTTTGATGATGCTTCTCCCTTGGTAGCAGAACTGCAGGCTATCCCATGGCCCACATCATACAAGCCACCTCAACTTCCCATGTATGATGGGCATTCAGATCCGAAGCAGTTTTTGATGAGTTATGAAGCAACTATATCTTCATATGGAGGCAATGCAGCTGTCATGGCCAAGTCCTTCGTCATGGCAGTTCGGAATGTGGCCCAAACATGGTATTCTTCTCTTCGGCCAGGAACCATTACTTCATGGTAGAAGCTCAAGGATATGCTGGTGACAAGTTTCCAAGGCTTCTAGACGAAGCCAGTCATAGCTCAGGCCTTGTTTCAGTGCACGCAAGATCATGAGGAGTACCTCCAGGCATATGTCCGAAGGTTCTTGCGTCTCAGAGCACAAGCGCCTATAGTGCCTAATGAAATTGTCGTTGAAGCCATGATTAAGGGGCTTCGTCCAGGACCTATTGCTCAGTATTTCGCTAGGAAGCCCCCACAGACTCTGGAGAAGCTGCTTCAGAAGATGGATGAGTACATTCTTGCTGACAATGACTTCCGCCAAAGAAGGGAGGAAGCATATAGGTTCTCTGAAATGACCAGGGGCTTCGGAGGAAGAATCCAGTCGAGGCACGTTAGGTCAATTCACAACTCCATCCAGAGTGATGACAGAGGAAGTCAACAGCAGAGACCGCAATATTCTTCGCAAGTTTTGGGACAGCAACAAAGCTCTTTCCGGCCGCCAGCCCCAAGAGGCAGAGGTGTCAAGGGCTTCGGAGGAAGATATGGGGACCAACCCAGGAAGATTTACTGTCTATTTTGTGGTGAGGACAAGGGCCACAATACAAGAACGTGTCAAATCACCATCCAAAAGCAAAAAGAAATTGCAGAAGCTGAAGCCCAGAAAAATCAGCCGAAGCAGGTCCTGCACACTGCTTTGTGTCATTCACCCTACATACCAGAATATGTGGGTAATCATCCCGCAGCTTCTGTTGCTTTGGCTAGTCAGCTGCAAGTTTCTTGGCCACAGCTTCCACCTCCGCCGCCGCTACAGCCTGCCTACTCATGAGGTCAGCAGCCAGAAGGGAGTCAACAGACCCATCAGCAGCGAGATTTCAGGGAGGGGTCCGAAGCTCGCACAGTTAACAACACTGTGCCAGAGTCAAAACACATATATTGAGAGATATCCTACCTTTGGCATAGTTTTACATTCACTGTCGTTTTCTTTTTAATAAGGAATAATCAATGTAAACCTAGTTTTCTTGCTATTTTTTAAATTCTCTGTACTAGCTTCGTTTATGTCAAAATGAAATATACCTTCGTCACAGACTCACGAGAATGCCGAAGCTACAAAGAGATATTCCTTCGGGAATGAAGTGCTAAAAATCGCAGTAAAAATTTCACCGAAGCTACAGAAAGTCGTTCTTAAAGAGCGCAGCGTAAGTTTGCCGATGCTTCAAAAAGCCGTTCCTAAGGGAGCGCAGCGTAAGTTTTCTGCTCAAAAGTCGTTCCTTAGGGAATGCAGAGCCAAATACCGCCAAAATATAAGGCGAAGCGCGAAAAGTCAACGCGAATACCGCCGAAATAGAAGGCGAAGAAGTTCAAAAGACGTTCCTTAGGTAATGCAGAACTTACACCGAAAAATAAATGGTGCAGCCGAAAAGTAAATGGCAAAGAGATTTCAGTCATTTCTTAGGGAATGAAGGTTGTGGAGGAAGCTTCGGATGTGTGTGTTTGGGCATTCATTTGCACGATACATTAGCATCATTCATTGCATCATATCGCATAGCATCACATCATACATCATATCACAAACAATGATATCAATTGAAAACAAGGCCGATCTTCGAGCAATGCTAAAAATTATAGCTTCATCAGTTCTGATACGGAAAGAGCGATCTATCGTTTAAGAAGCATTGATGTTTTACAAAGTATGGATGATTTTTACGAAGCATAAAAGCTCTTCTTTACGAAGCATGAAAAGAAGGGAAGGTGTTTTTTCGCTGCAGGCTCAAAAACGGTATGTACAAAAAGTTTCATGCATCGCAAAGAACTGAATTACAAACAATTTATATATTACATTCAAGCACCAAATATTACAAGCATGGTTCAGCAAATGTTACATTAATATTCTAGAAATGTTTTTACAAGTAGCAACTCTTCCTCCTTCAAAACTTTATCTGCAGCTTCCGTCAGCAGTTTGGTAACGACTTCGTCGACAATAGCTTCAGCCATATTAATAATCTCTATTGTTTTCTTTGTCTCTGGGTCGGCCATTGGGTCGAATGGCTCTGGGGGAGGAGATAGTCCAGCTGTGGTAGAAGACATGAATTAGTTCGAAGTCATAAAAATAAACAGCAATAAAGTTAAAAGACGTTGAGTAATACCTATTCGTCTTTCAAGTTCCGCAGCTTTTTCAGCTGCTTTCGCTGCTTCTCGACTGTCATGAATGTCTTTTTCGCTCTTTTTCATTACTTCATGGGCCATCCCTCGGCCACCATTTTCCCAGACATCAGTAAAAAAATTTCCGCCTATTGAGCTTGCTTCGGGCGAGGGGTCCTTCGTATCGTCGATAGAGAAGGCAGCTTCAGCCTGGGCCAAAGTCTTAACATGTTCGCACCCCGCCTTCTCCAAAATAGCTGCAACTCCTCTCGTACCAGAGAAGGCACAGACGTCCTCGCGGTCACTCAATATCTCTTCAAAAGCTTTGACTTCACCGCTGATCCACTCGATTACGCCCTCAGGATCGCCCCTTATGAAATTGTCTTCGCTCGAGTACGCGCCCACGTTGGCGAAGCTAGTTTTTATCTTTTTAACGCATTCTACAGATTTTTCAAAACATCTTTCTTTTGATGAGCGAAGCTCTACAACTATTTTTTCAAAATAATTTTTCCAGTACTCACTGGCATCTCGGTCAGCTTCAGCAACAGCACATTTCAATTTAGCTTCAGCCAGTTGTTTTTGAAGGTTTTCAATCTCATTCCTTTCGATTTCAGATTGAGCCTTGAAGTTAGCTTCATCCCCCTTTACTTTGTCCACCAATGTAAGTAGAATTTTGTCTTTTTCCAAGGCTTCGTTTCTCAGCTTGATAACCTCTGTTCGAAGGTTGTTGATAGCAATAGTGCAGCTCTCATCTTCAGCATTCTTTTGTGCCCTTAAGGCGTTGCTAAGTATTAAGCCCTATACAAAAGAATGAATGGATTAACATAAGAACAAAAGACTAATTCCAAATTCATAAACTTCAAAATTCACAATTTTTGTACCTTCAGACTATTGTATGCAAGGCTATCCGCAAGATCGTCCTTCGTCATGGCATAGAGGCCAGCTTCAAGCTTTGGAAACCCCATACTTCTGGCCATTTCCCGGCAGACGGATAATTCTTTGTTGTCTGGGAGGCAATACAAGAAATCATCTTCATCTGTACCATTAAACACTAAGGCCCCTTTCGGGTACTTCAGTTCTTGGGCATAGTGTTTAGCTTCAAAAATTTCTTCTTCAGATAATCTTTTTCCCGAAGCATGTCGAAAAATATAATCAAGGCCTTCGGAAGGTGCTTCGGGAGTAGGAGCGACAACTTTTTCAAGCAAAATATGTTCTATAGCTTCTTCCTCTGGTGCCTTTTCTCCAGTTTCCAAGGGTTTCTCCTTGGCAGGTTCTGAAGGCCCAGCTTCGTCGCTAGCCTGGCTCATTGAAGCTTCGGCTTCGGTCGGTTTTATTTCGGTTTCAATTTGCACTTTCGAAGCCTTGGCAATTTTCCCTGGAGTAGAGCTTGAAGCCTTTATCGTCTCTAGCACATCTAGTACACTGGCCATCCTTTTTCTCTTGGGGGTCGCCGCAAGACCTTTTTGTGCCTTCGGCATTGTCACTTCTGCCGAAGGGCTTAAAACTTCTAATATTTTTGTCCCCTCGATTCTTGACTCCTCAGCTTTATCAGTTTTCGGCTCAGCTAACTTGGCTAAGGTTGCCTTCGGCAAGGTGGCCGGTTCCTCAGCTTTCTGTGAAGAAGGAATTGGTTCCTTTGGAGTAGGAGCTGAAGAAGTTTCCCCGCCAAACTCAGGCACTATGGCCGGTTCAATGTAGTGTGGGTGGGTAAGGACCATCAACCTTTTCCTCTTCGGCGCAAGCTCGCTTGGAGCAGCCGAAGCAGCAACCTTTCCAGAAGTTGCACCCTTTCTTGTCTGCCCCTGTGGCGGGTAGCGATAGTCAGGGTACACGAATCCAATAGCATCAAAAACCCTATTTAATCTTTTCTTTTTTCAGCTCCCGAATGCCGCAGATAGTGCATTATCTTTAGACTTGGAGTATGCTCCAAGTAGCTCATCACTAGTATTTTCAACACACTTCAGCCAGTCATCATCTGGTTCGACAAACTGGTCTCCAAACCTGAAGGTATATTTCAATCGAACCAGACCACCTTCGCTAGGGTTAGTGGTGGTTTCTTTTGGCATTTCCCAGCTGTCTATCAGTGGCCATATCCTGTAGGCTACATGTTCTTGAACTAAGTCTCTTGTCCCAATAAAAGAGCAAACTGTGTTGAAGGCCCTTCGGCATGCTTCGGCTGCCTCATCAATTTCTACCTTCGGCTTTCGGAGGCCGAAGCGGGACCAGATGGGGCGCATGATGATTTCTTTAATGTTTTCTCTCGCTTCCAAATCATTTTTCACGTAAAACCACTCTTCCATCCAGGCCCCGGGCCATCTCTTTCGAAACGTTGGCACTGGGTAGCTCGAGCCAGAGCGAGCAACGAAGCTATAGCAACCAAAATTGTTATGATACTGTTCTTTACCCCAGGGCTTCGTTTCATACGAAAGTTCGTGCATGCTGCAAAAACATCTTGCATTTGGCTCTAGACCTTGACTCCTCACAGCCCAGACGAAGATCCCCATTCTAATAACTACTTCGGGAGTGATCTGATGAAGGAAAATCTGGTACGTCTTTAAAACTTCAACCACAAATCTGCTCAACGGAAACCGAAGTCCAGCTTTGAAGAAGCTTCGGTAGATCACAACTTCGTTTTCTTCGGGAGCAGGAACGGCTCTATCTATGTCAGCCCTCACAATAGACATATCTCGAAAATACCTTCCTCTCATATTATCAAGATGACTTTGTTTGATAGTTGATTTCCCGAAGACTGCATGACTTGGTCGCCAGGGCCGATCTTCAGAGTCTTCGCCCCCACTCTCCACATCATAGCTGTCACTATCATCAGTATCTTCAAACAAGCCTTCTAGAATCTCTTTAGTTATCTTCTCTGTATTATTTTTCGCTATTGACTCAACAAATTCAGCAGTCTTCTTCTCAAGAACCTTCTCCTCTTCGGTCAGCTTCGTCTCAGCAACTGTCTTCTTGTCCTGAGACATCTTATCTTCGGAAATGACGAAAACGTCTCCTTCAAACCGAAGCTAAAAAGCTTGAGAGCTACCAAGCGTTAGTAAGCAGCAAGTTAACAAATTGAGAAAATAAGGCAAATGACACAACCAGTGTATCAAATGCAGTCGGTGTGAGATCCTATTTATACGCCCAGTGCACTCCAAGTTGGAGGGCCTCGTTTGTCATTGACTGTTGCTATTCTAGCCAAGGGAAGGTGTTTTTTCGGACCTTCGGCTTAGGGCCTTCGTCCATGTCGCAATCTAAATTCGTTATTCTAACAAATTAATATTGCGAGGGGCTACTGTTGGGGGCCTTCGGCTTCCGAAGGTCCTCAAAAATATGATTTAACAATATTTTCGAAGTGTGATATGTAAGTAGGTACCTTCAGACTCGGGTTAAAATCATATATAATATGGAAAGCATGATCGGGACGAAGGTCGATCCTGACGAAGGTCGAGTCAATCCCGAAGCTATGCGTAAGAAAGCTTCGGCTAGATGGCGGAAAAAGGAACCGACTTAAAGGGGAAAAGGCTATCTAGTCCTCATAGAATTGTATATAAGTTAATAATAAATGTAAAGGGCATGAATGTAATTTCTCACAAGTTGTGTCATGTGCCTATAAATAGATGAATAGTACCCCCGTACTGTTCACGCTGATTTGGCATTTGCTTTTGCGTCACGCTTGTACCTTTGCCCTCTGTCAAGCCGAAGGTACCAAATGTTATTCAATATTGTCCTTATATTAACTTGCAATTATATACTGAGAAATATATATATAATAATGTTAATGTTCACATTGTTTCTTATACTTTACATGCTCCATTCGTTGTTAATACTTATACATATATGTATGCTGAGATGATGAAGGTATGTCCCTTCATGACCTTCGTCCGAAGATCATTATATCCTTGGGAAATAATGTTTTGAAGGACGAAGGGCATTAACAAATAACTTGTTTTGGTGTTGCCTTGTTCTCAATTTATAGCATTTGAGAGCAAGTCCCCAACAGGGCCTACTTATTTAGCCACCTGTTTTCCCCACTATTCCTAAGACCTTTCATCCTAGGTCTAGCGTTCTAGTCCTGACGATTTCCAATACTAGTTTCTAGGCAAGTTTTATTTTTTTGAAAAGTTGGTATTCACGATTTATTGCTTTATCTGTGGTGGTATTTGCTCCGATGCCAGCTGTGGCAGAACCGCCCGAATTATTCCAGCTTAAGTGCCCAAGTCACGCCTTAGAGGCCGCAACACACTTAAATCGGAATAACCCGTCAGTCCCTCAGATCTAGTCTGATAAAGCCACTTATCCAGGATCAAATACCACTAACTCACTCGATGGTGAGTCATAGAGAAAATACAATAAAACAGGAAACCTCAAATTAAAGTACTAGAGTTATTACATGAATCAGAGTTTTTCAAGTAAACTGAAACAAGTTCATAATTTAAATTGCAGCGGATAGTCGATAACGTCGAATGATGAGGAATCGAGCAAGGCCTAGCCCACTACTCCTCCTGCTCCTCTCCTGCTGGAGCAGCATCCCACTCGACCGTCCAACCCGGTGGCAGGGTGGTAGGCCAAGTCACACCATCAACCATATCCTGAAGCGTACCTGCAAAAATTATGCCATAGCAAGGCTGAGTATACTAATACAGCTAGACTTACCCGGTGTGAGGAATCTACTCCTCTACCTCTAGACCATGTAGTTGTTTGGCTGAGGGGTTTGGTTTGCCAAAAGCACTAGCTGAGTCTAAAAATCAATTTTAGCTTTTCCAATTCTAGTATCATTAATTTTTGCTACGTTTTCTCCTTCTAAGCATACAGGGTAGCATTCATTAAGTACAATCAAAATGTTATCTCAAGTAAAACCTCATTTCGCTTCTTACTCAATGCAGTACAAGGGGTCAAGCAGTCTCATTAGCTGTGAGAAGCAGACGATTCGAATCGAGTTTTTAAACCTTGCAAGGTAAACCTAAACACACGACATGTAGGGGAACTCCGTCCCCACACATATCAACTGTCCCCATCGATTCCCCGTTCGCGGCCAGGGCTCACCGCCTTGGCATACAATGCTCCACTGCCCCGGCTACCGCCATGCAGTGACCGCACTTGTATCCACCATAGCTAGCATGAGAGACCCAGTCTCAGGACAAGTGAGGGGGAAAGTCCGCGCCTGGCTTCACTCAGGTACTTGGTTTATCGGTTACCATATTTCCCGACATGTGTTTAGTACGTGCAAACGCTTGACTCAGGTATCCACACATTAATCCTTAGTTCCTTTTTCCCGTCTCATGGACAAGGCATCCACCCTGGATCCAAGTCCATAGACCATCATAGATCCCGTTATCAAGATGAATACAATCAATTCCTGACCTCGCGCGAGTGCTAGAAAAATCACTCGACTTCTATCGAGATCCTAATTAGCAAGGCAGCTACTCGACCTAGCATACTAGTAATCATCTCAAAAAGGAATCCTGGGTTCATGCAACTAAGGGTTTCAAGCAACTCCTACACTTAAGTGCATATTACAAGCCTACAAACATTAAGTGTAGTAAAGTAGCATATATAAACTGGTTATGCTTAAAACCGGGGCTTGCCTTCAAATGCTGGGGCTGCGGGGAGATCTTCTGTGGCAGGCTCGGGAGCTGGCTCCTGATCTTCCTCGTGGACAACTCCTTGCTCGGGAATGAGCACATACTCTCCGTCAGCGAGGTTGCAATCTAATGAATGCAATGAGTGAGATATATGTATGCCATGATATGCAATTTAGCAATTATAATTGGATGGTGAATGATTAAATTAATAAGGTAAAGCTTAACCTTACTACTGGAAATTTTGGTGGTACACTTAGCCATTTAGGTCAAGTTTGGTTAGGTTAAATGGTCAGATTATTTTAGTGTTCCACTGATTTCCTTTTTATATTTTAGTGAAAGTTTATTATAATTCCTAGCTGAATTCATTGGGGTGAGATTCATTATTCTTCTCAATTTCTCTCTTCTTTCGCATTCTCTTATGTTTTAAGGTGGGTTTGAACTACAATCTAGTTTTATAAATTTTCAAAAATTCTGTAACAATTACAGTAGCTTCTCACTAGTGTATAACTTTCTGTCTCAAAAATTGGGGCTTAAAACGTTAAGGGTTCTCCTTGTACAAAATTATCAAATCTTAGGGCAGAGGGGGTGCTTTGAACTACAACTCTCCTCTAACAGTGAATTATTCCCTAAGGCTCATTTTTGCTGGTATTTAGGTGCTATAATATGACTTTGTACCAAATTTTAGCCACTAATACTTATTGTTTATTTTACTGTGATTTTCTAAAGTTTTTGGCCAATGGGGTGCTTTCTACTACCACTATACTTGAAAATGTCAAACAACGGATTTCTAATTTTTCCTATCTTCTCCTTTATGCAAGAGCAATCATTCTAGAATTTGGAAACTTTTTGCATAAGGGAAGAGGGGGTAGAATTTCTTGGATTATATGGTCTTTTTCATGGGGTAGGGGGTATTGGGTGTTATTTTATATTTTTGAATAGGTTTTGTATTTTTTTCTAGTGGTCTACTTCTTCAATAGTTGGGTAAAAATTCATTTGCCTACTGTTGCACAATTTTAGACTTTCTTATGATTTAATTAGAACATGGGCCAAAACCATATTTGAATTGTTTAGCTCACTTATTGTGAGGGGTTGGGGTGTTTATTATTTTTGTAGTGGTGTCCTAGTAGTTAGGAGTCTAATGAATTTTTCTTACCTTTCTTGAAAGGGTTCTTATATTTTTAATCATGGTTTTCCTTGGTTTCTTAGTGCCTAATAAATATTTAACCTTGGATTAGCTCTGGACTAGGGTTCTCTGTATTTTTCCTAGGTTCCTCATCACTTAAGTATACTAGGAATAATATGCTTCTTCTCTGTTTATTATTTTCCACTACCCTTCTTAATTTTCTAAGTTTTGGACAGATGTAGTTTTAAACAGCAAAACTTGAGTTAATCTTGTATACTGGGGTTCTCAGTATTTTTAAACAGTGTCTAAGTTGGGTGTGCATCTCTACAAATTTTCTTAAGCCTAGCACATGAGTATTTCTATTTTTCTTCATATTAATAAGGTTTGGGCAGTTTTCTTATTTAATTCAAAGCTCTAGAAATCAATACACAAAACATAGAGTTTACTATTTTTGCTTGATAGTTTATATTATTTTGAATCCAGCAAAATTGGTTTGACTAATTTTGGATAAATATTCTTCAAGTTATGAATTTCCTAAGTTCTCTGTTCCTTAAAAAGAATAATCAGAAATGGTTAAATGGAAACTAACTTTGCATCGGGGTCTCTGGCGAATGTTTTTAAGTTTCCTTACAAACTAGTCCTCGGATCACTATTCAAATGTGCCACGGACAGTTCAGAAAACCCGCTGGGTTTTGCTAAACCTAACCCGAGGTCCTTCTCCCAATTAAACAGTACCCACGGTGGAGGAAAGGGCGGAGTGGCTTACTGGCGGCGAGATTGCTCCGGTGAGGTGGTCGAGGGTGTAGGGGAGGTCGTGACGGTCACGTCGTTGTGCGGATCGTCTCTAGGGATGGTCGGAGTAGGTCGGTCCACGTGCGCAGGCGGGGGAGCTCATCGGCGGCGAGGGATCCGGCCTATCCAGGGCGGTAGAGTTCAATTAAACCTGTTAGTGAGCTTCACTAGGTGCTAGGGGAGGCATGGGCGTGAGGAATTTGAGAATGGATCATAGGATAGTTTGGCCTACGCGCGGTGGCAGGCGACCGAAGTCCGGCGACGGTGATCTTGTTGTTCCAGTGAGGCAGGGCTTTGATTCTTGCTTGGAGAAGCTTCATGGCTCCTCGGGGAAGCTGTCCAAAGGCTCGGTTGAGGCTGAGGGTCTCTAGAAATGGCTGGCCACGGTGGCTGGCGCTCGGTTGGCTCAGGCGGGTGGCGCAGAGCTCACCAGAGCTAAGGGTGGTGTCTGGCCAGCGAAGGTGAGTGTGGAGTGAGGTAAGGCGCGTCTGGGGTGGTCTTAAAGGCGCGGGCGAGCACGGCCGAGGGGTGGCTCTGACACGCGCTCGGGGTGTGCGCAGGCGAGCGCCAGTGCGCGCTCTAGCGCCTGGGCACGGCATCGAGCACGAGGCAGCGCAGAGAGAGGTCAAGTTCAAGCGCGGATTGGCTCCAAATCTTCGCGATTATGGCCATGATACCGTTGAGAGATCTCTTCCCCTGACATTCCTTTGTTGTTTGTGTGTGGAGGCTTATGGGTTTTGCTTACTGGATCAAAAGATATGGAGGGATGAAGTTTGGTTTGTCTCACTACTGAACTCCGAGAGGAAATCCCAGATTTGACGTGTCTAGGGCACGAATCTCGATGCCATCTTCACACACATTGTAGAGGGGTTAGTCTAGAACAATTTTGCCATTGGGGACTTAAGGATTTGAGCTAGGGATCAAGGTGAACGTGCTCAAGTTCTAGGTGAGGGCTGAAATTCAGCAATCTGAAATTCAGATTTTCCCTAGAGAGCTTCCACTTGGATGGCCTTTTTGGGGATTTTAATCAATTATTTTGGCCAAACTTTTATAACAATTATTGTAGCTCAATTAGTGTATTCCAACTTTTATAATTGTTCTAAGCCATGATTCCATGTTTTTCATGGTCTTTTTACCAATTTTCCCTCTTTCACTTGAATGGCTTAATTAAGGTTATTCTAGGGTTTAAACATTTTTCCCATTTTGAATGCATGATATGATTTAGGCATGAGTCTTAGGACAAAAGAATTAGTTGAATTTTTGCTCTGAAGTCTTTGGTGTCTTTTGCTCAATTTGATTCACATGAAATAATGGTCCTTGAGTTAGCACTGAGAAGAACTCTGGGAATTACTGAGGTGTTACAGTTCTGTCCTTGTGCGGTTATTCTGATGCTGATTTTGTGTAACTCCCCATCCAATCCCTAGACCGGTGGTACTTTCTCCCGGCAGCTCGCTAGGATCATATATTGTCCCCACAGACCGACACGAGTCTTTTGTGCACACTTTTTCCTCACTCATGTGCACCCGAGAAAACTTCCCGGTCGGTCACCCATACAAAATTGCTCCAACTTGGAGGTTCTTTCGAGATAGGCTTCCGAAAAAGAAGATGCACCTTGTTGGTATGGATACTCTATTAATTCTATTAAGCCTTGGGCCAGGATATCACCATCCTAGGCGCCAAGATATCACATTTTGCGGGTTGCCTTTTGGAGCGCAAGTCTACTTCTAGGACTTGTCAGTTTTTGGGTACTTTGTTTGTTTCATGGTCTTCTCAAAAACAGTCTAGTGTTGCCCTGTCTACCACAGAGGCCGAGTATGTTGCTGTCGCTAGCTGTTGTTCACAGTTACTTTGGATGATGGCTACCTAACGGGATTTTGGCTAGGATTTTCATCATGTGCCTCTGCTTTGTGATAGCACGAGTGCCATAAGTGTTGTCAAGAATCATGTGCTGCATTCGAGGACCAAGCACATTGATGTTCGCTTTCACTTTCTTCGTGATCATTATGAGAAAGGTGGCATCGAATTGCGCTATATTGATACCACTCGCCAGCTTGCTGACATTTTGACCAAACCCCTTGATTAATAAACTTATGTTCATTCACGAGAGGAATTGGGTGTTTGTTTCCCTTTTTTATTAGAGGGCTCCCTTTTGGTCTTTTCTTCTTATTTTCCACTTTCACTTTCTTTTGTATTATATCTGCATGTCATATTGAGTTTCACTTGCATAACTGCTAAAATGTGATTCTGCTCCTAGTAGTATGTTCTTTGTGTACATGATAATGTTATGGCATGCTTAAGCTCTTTTTTCTCATATTGATACAATATTGTTGAGCTAAGCTATTTTCATAATTGTGAACTTTACTATTACTTGCTCAATCTAAAATTGTTCACCATTAAGATTGGCACCTAGCATGTGTAGGATGTGTTGAAATCCTTTTTGCTATTACTAGTATGCTAGGTGGCTATGTCTCATGCTTTGAGTCATTCACTTGTCTTGATTTATTCATACCGTGCTAAAAATTCAAAATCAAGATAAGTGATGATCAGAAAGATCGAGATGGGTTTGTATTTGTCACCACATCACTGTATCGATACTGCTTCCATTTGCTATTTTGGATGAACTTGAGCAGTGTAGTGGACGATTGAAATTGGTGTTTTTAGCTTCTGATTGCATGTCTGCATACGCTACACCCAGTTGAAAAGTCAAACAAAGACAATGCTTACAACCTCTCACACTCACATGCTTTTCAATGAAATTGGAATCCGCTGCAAAATTCGATAAATCTTAAAAATTTCAAATGGTATGTATTTAAGATATGTTTCTAGCATGATGATTGATCATTGTTCAGGGTAGTTCACCTTGTTCACCTATGACTGACACTTAGTTGATTTCCTGCTTACTATATGCTTAGTGTTGTCTTTGTGGTGAACACCTCTTTGAAATGCTTCAAACTGAATCAAAATACTTACACTTCACATATCTTGTGCATATGACCAGTTTGAAAATCTGCTAGCGCGTGCATTTATTGATGCACACTTAGCACAACACCACTTAGAGCATTTTTACACTCTGACTGGTATACTCCTAAAGCTCATGCATTTTCTCTATTTCATACTCTCTATTGCATTTCTGCTTTTTCTCAAGGGGGTTTTCTTGTCAAGGGGGAGTTTTTTCTTTCTACCCCTGTCCGTGCTTGATAAGTTCACTTGTCAACAAGGGGGAGAGATTTTGAGATTTTCTGATTCCTCTATCTAGGGGGAGAATTTTGTCTTTCAGGCTTCCTCTCATTCAAGAGGGCGAGATGTGTTATTTGGAGCTATTGCTTGTCGTGTTGAGCCGTTTGCCTCTTTCTGGAGGAACTAGCTTTGATTTTAGCTCTTGTGCTGATCATTTGCTCTGATAAAGCTTTTTGTGCTCCGATGAGATTTTGGCTTCTGGCTAGTGGTGTTGAACCATGCTTTTGCCTCTTATTGAGGGATATCTTTTTCTTGCTTGGTCGTGTTGAGCCATTGCCCATTTCTTTGGGGACCAAGTTTTGCTTACTCTAAAAGACTTGTCTGGTTTTAACTTGCTTGTGGTCATTTGAGTGAGTTTCTCTTCTTCCTATTTCTGTTTACATATGCTCATATGGTGGTGTTGACAATCCACTCATCAAGGGGGAGATTGCGAACACAAGGTTGACTTGTCCCTTGTGGTTCGGGTTGATTGTTGGGGACTTGTTCTCAAATGCTATGAATTAAGAACAAGGCAACATAAAATGTTAAATGATTTTGTCCTTCGTCCGTGAAGCATTATTCCTTTTGGGATAATGGATCTTAGACGAAGGTTGATAAGCGTCTTATTACGAAGTTGAACCTTCGTAATAAACTTTCAATAAACGTTGTAGAATAATGCAAAGTAAAAGGTAAGAATGGATAAATGATTCACAGATGCATTATATAATATTCACTTAATATATTGAATCATAAAATACAATGATACCTATGCCTTGACAAAGGTTGTATTCCGAGAAATGCGATTGCAAATGTCAGAATGCGTGAACAGTAACGGAATACTGTTCACTATTTATAGGCACAGGACGCAGCCTGTGAGGAATTACAAGTATGCCCCTTATAAGAACTTACAACGTTGACTCAGACCTTTATGGACTAAAAGGTCATTCTATCTTTAAGTCGGTTTGTAATGCCGAAGCTCTGCGAAGAGGCACCTTCGGCTATCTTGTACGAACAGCTTCATCCGAGGATCACTTCTCTTTATAAGACCTTCGGCGACGAAGCATAGACCCAACAGTAGCCCCTTTCGCGGTGCTGGATCGTTTTTCGTAACGAGCTTGATCCGTGAAAAAAGTTTCTTAAGCTTCGGAGCGCCGAAGGTCTCAAAAAACACCTTCCCTGAGCTCGTTGTCGAGAAACGATTCGATTTCCCTGCGCGCAGCGGCCCCACCTTGCAGAGTTACTGTTCGGTCACTGCGGTCCACCGTACAGCGAGTGCGAGCGAGTGTCCGCCTGGTGTAAAACTCCTGGCGCTTCACCTTCTTACCTGCGGCACTATATAAACAGACGAGTAGGTGTGAAGTTACCACAGCATTTACTGCTATTTGCACTGTTTTGCTGCCAAAATTTTTAACCATCACCGAAGCTTGTTTGTCAGGTTTGAACGAAGCTCCATCTTGAAGCCTGCTTCGGAGAAAAAAGCCCGTTCACAAGTTTATAGTTGAATGGCCAGAGTCTGTTCTACCGCTAGGGTTGAGCGTGAGGGGGACGAAACTGAAGCTTTGGAGACTGTCCCTATCTCCGAAGCTATGCAACGGTCTGGGTTAGTGACTTCGGAGAAGATTCCTGATGATGATGCGGAACAAGCTGTTGCTGAAGCAGAAGGAGAAGACGCTGGGGAAACTGACCCCGAAGATGATTATCACCTTGCCACGCCAAGCAAACCCAGTCACTTGGACTTCGGGAAATCTACTGTTTCGAAGGCTGATCTGTCCAAGATGGTTAAATCAGGCTATTTTACTGAAAATCAAAAGAAGCTATTACGCTTCGGGGGAGAAGAGACTACCCCGAAGCCGGAGAAAGATGAGATTGTTATTTTTAAGAGCTTCCTAAAAGCTGGATTAAGATTCCCCCTTCATGGGATTATTGCAGAGATATTGAAAAATTTTGGAATCTATTTTCACCAGTTAACTCCTAACGCTATCGTTAGGCTTAATGTTTATATCTGGGCACTCCGAAGCCAGGCGGTGGAACCATTTGCTGACAGCTTCTGTCGAGTTCACGAACTGCACTATCAGACAAAGGCTAGAAAGGATGGTTTACATGAGAATTTTGGTTGTTATAATTTTGCTTATCGGAAAACTACGAAGTATCCTGTGATCAGCTACCGAAGCAAATGGGCAGCAGGGTGGAAATCAGAATGGTTCTATGTTAAGGTTGATGATGATAAAGAAAAGCTTGTGCAGAGTCCACTGGAACTGATCTTCGGAGAAACTCGCCCCCAGTGCCACATGCTACCAGAGGGTCCAACTCAAAAAGCAATGTTTGAATTCAAAATAATTGCAGAGAATATCAGTACAAGGGACCTGGTCCAGGAATTCTTGGCCTTCAAGGTTTTTCCTAGTGTAAAAGAGTGGGAAATGCCGAAGCTGAAGGGGGAGAAGAAAAAAGGTGAACTTGTACGTTTGCCTTACTACTTCAAATTTAAAAAATATTTTAAAACTCCTTGTCAAGAGTGGCTGGATACAATTGAAGTAATGTGCAACGAGATACTTGGTAATTATTCAAAAAAGGAAGATCAATTGATGACCGCAGCCTTCGGCACCCGTCCGAAACGAAGGCTAAATCGAGTATTGGACGCCTTGGGCTTCGAATACCCAGACTACGAAGATCTGAACAAAGGTGCCAGAGGGCAAAAAAGGAAAAGGGCAACTGAAGCCTTAGATGAAGGTGAAAAAGAGCCAGTAAAGAAGAAACTTTCAAAGAAAAAGAAACCTTCTTCTCCGAAGCAACAAATATCCGAAGCAGAAGAAACCCCCGCATCACCTTCTGCTGCTGCTGTTGAAGAAATTCTGAAGGTAATGACTGAATCCTTACCTGCGAAGCTAAGTCCACTGGGTCCTCAACTGACTAAGTTTTTTCAGAAGGACAAGGAGCCTGAGAAATTGAGGAAAACAATCAAGGGAAAGAAACAAAGAATCATTACCGTGACAGAGGTAATTGACAAAACGCCGCCAAGAGCTTCGGCCCAAAAAACTCAAGCAGCAGCAGAGGGGGCAGATATTGAAATTGCACCTTCGGAGGCCGCAGCCGCCGAAGTTACCTCAGCTGAAGATTTGAATTTAGAGAGCACAATTGAACATATTGATCAAATGCTGCTAGACATGGCTGCAGAGGAAGCTGCCACTGATGCCGAAGAAACTGTGACCGCAGCGTCAAAGAAAGGAAAAGAAATTGCTGACGAAGCTTCGGAAGACGAAGGCTTTGCGTTCAAAAACTTAGTTGGAGAACATCTAACAAAAGCTGAAATAGAAGAGCTTAAGGAGTATGCCCAATCCTGTGGATACAAACCTGGGGCACTCCTCTTCGGAGGCGTTGATGATGAGAAATTAGAGTGTATTCGGGACCAAACAGGGGCCAAAGTCATCAGCACTCTGTCCAGGAGTATTGGATTCCCGAAGCTAGAAACAGATATCAGCCGCTACCGACGACAACATGTCGTTGGTAGTTTATTTTTCTCCAACTTCAAGGTGAATGACTTGTCCCTTAACTTTTATTGCTTCTAGTAAAAACATGTTTGACGAAGGTTGTGTTTATGTAGAGTATGCTATTGAGCAAAGCCTTGCAAATGCAACAAGATCTTGAAGATAAAAAGCATGAAATTATAATTGGAAATTTGGAAAACAAAATAAAAGAGCAATCAGATGCTTTTGAGAAAAAGAACTTTGAGCTCCAGGCAGCCGAAGGTTTACTGGCGGAAGCTGAAGCAAAAATATCAGAACTGAACACGAAGCTTCTCCGCCAGTCTGAGCAGTTCGAACAAGAAAAACAAGATCTCAATGCAAAACTTGAAGCCGAAGCTCAGCAAAATTCGGATTTGAGAAAACTACTGACAAATCTTCAAGAAAAATGCCTTGAATTTAGCAACAAGTGTATTCAACGACTAAGGAAAATTTTTCACTCAGTTGGAGCCAGCAGCGAAAATTTTACCCCCTCAGCTGAAGATCTACCAAAAACCTTCGAACACATTGAGGGGGAGATGGACGAGCTCGACGAAGTCATAGCTGGGCATGGCGACTTTTGTGCCTGGGTGGCTTCTCGAGGGACAGCTGCAGCATTCCTGAAGGCTGGCTGTGATCATGGGAGAATTGTCAACAGGCCAAATTTCACTTTGTCACCATCAATCCTGGATGACATCCCTGATCTCGCCCGAAGCATCTCAAATCGATTCATAAAAATGATATGGACAAAAGGTGGTCGAGAGAAAGCTGGAGACGAAGCTCGAAGCCACCTTGATCCAGTAAGAAATCATACCTTGTGCTTACCTTTTTCTGTCAACTTGATTTTGACTTGCAACAACCTTATTCGCGTAGAATGATGAAGCCGAAGCTGATGACCAAAGATAATGCCGAAGCCGAAGCTTCTTGGAGATTTAGATAGTAGACTGCAGACAGTACTTGAAAAACTTTTGAGATAACTTTTTGTGAATGTAAACAAAACTTGTTTTTCATGTATGCTGTCCATACCTTGTAATATATCCTTAACCTTTCACTGTTGTATGTGAAATGCTTTGATGTGGACGAAATTTCCTTTTTTGAGCCGAAGGCGAAAAAACACCTTCCCTTCTTTTCGTACGCAACGAAGCATAGAAAACAACATTTTTCTTCTATCCGAAGCTCTCCTTCATGGAAAACAACATTTTTTCCTTTCTTTTTTCTCCTCTTGCCGAAGCAACCATTTTATGCGATGAACATGATTATCCTACATATGCCTAGATGAATGTTTATGAATGCAAATGCTATGATGTAATGTGATGTGCAAATGAATGGCCAAACACGTATCCGAAGCCATATTCATAAACATTAGTTTCTTAAAAACAATCACACCTCAGCTCTGCATTCCCTTAGGAACGACTTTGGAGCTTCTTCGCCTTTACTTTTGGCGGAATCAGCGTTGACTTTTCGCTGTAAGCTCTGCATTCCCTTAGGAACGTCTTTGGAGCTTCTTCGCCTTTACTTTTTGGCGGAATCAGCGTTGACTTTTCGCTGTAAGCTCTGCATTCCCTTAGGAACGTCTTTGGAGCTTCTTCGCCTTTACTTTTTGGCGGAATCAGCGTTGACTTTTCGCTGTAAGCTCTGCATTCCCTTAGGAACGTCTTTGGAGCTTCTTCGTTTTTACTTTTTGGGCACTCGATGGTGCACTCTCAGCTTTTACATTTACATTCTTTGGGGGATTTTGCTCTTATAAGACTAAAAAAGGAGATTACATATACTGGCCCCATTAAAAACCTTTCTCCCCCTTTGGAAAGGAAAAGGGTGCCATGAAAAGAAAAATAAAAATATGAAAAATTACATCGAATTATACATAATATCGCCGAAGCTCATCCGCATTCCAAGATCTAGGAATGTCATTGCCGTCCATATCTTTTAATCTGTATGAACCGGGCCTTGACGAAGATGCTACTAAGAAAGGCCCGTCCCATTTCAACTGCAATTTGCCCACTGTTTCCGGGTTGGCTACCCTCCGAAGCACCAAGTGCCCTGGCTCAATATTTTTTAGCCGAACCTTTCTATCCCGCCATTTGACTGTTTCAGCTTGATATTTATTAATATTCTCCACGGCTTGCAGTCTGATCCCTTCTAAAGCATCTTTTTCTATAGAATAAGCAGCTTCAGAATCTGATTCTGTCGAAGCTACTATCCTTATTGATCCGGCTTTAGCTTCTTCTGGAGTTATTGCTTCGTCACCAAATAACAACTTGAATGGGGTGAAGCCTGTAGATCTTGATGTTGTCGTGTTGTGGCTCCACACCACTTTGGTTAGCTGATCTGGCCATTTTCCTCTAGGTTGATTGAAGATTAGCTTCATTATTCCTGTCATTATAATGCCGTTGGCTCTTTCAACGAGTCCATTTGACTCCGGGTGCCTGACTGATGCGAAATGGATCTTCGTACCAATTTGGTCACAGAAATCCCTGAAAGCTTCGGAGTCAAACTGTGTTCCATTGTCCACAGTGATAGCCTTTGGCACCCCAAAACGACAAACAATATTTTGCCAGAAAAATTTTTGGATGGTAGCCGAAGTTATTGTGGCTAAAGGCTTCGCCTCAATCCATTTAGAAAAATATTCCACAGCTACCACAACATATCTCAGGTTCCCTTGGGCTGGTGGTAACGGACCTAACAAGTCAAGGCCCCACCTTTGCAATGGCCAAGTGGGTTGTATGAGCTGTGTCAAGGACGAAGGTTGTTTTTGATCTCTTGCACATTTCTGACAACCTTCGCACTTTTGAACCAATTCTGCTGCATCCGAAGCTGCCTTCGGCCAATAAAACCCTTGACGGAAAATTTTTCCGAGTAACGGCCTAGATCCAATGTGAGATCCACACAGGCCTGCATGTATTTCTTTCATTAACTCTATACCTTCGGTTCTAGATAAGCATTTGAGCAGCGGAGCACAAACTCCATGTTTATACAACTCCCCTTCTATCATGACATATGGGCGAGCTCTTGCTTCTATCCTCTTGTTATAAGCTTCGTCATCTGAAAGAAATTTACCCTGAAGGTAAGAGATGATCTCGGTTCTCCAATCTTCGCTAAAAACAGGAGATATATTAAGAACTGCTCTTTCAAGAAGTTCCACCGAAGGTGCTTTTATTGTTTCGAAAAATACATCCGAAGGTAAAGGCAGCCCTTGTGCTGCTGACTTTGCTAGTAAATCAGCATGCTCATTTTGTCCTCTAGGGATATTTTTCACAGAAAACCCTTCGAAGGAAGCTTCAACTCTTCGAACCATATCCAGATATTTTTCAAGCTTCGGATCCTTAGCCTTGCAACTTTTGTCAATATGACCCGAAACAACCTGGGAATCAGTTTTAAGTATGGCTCTTCTGATTCCCATTGCTTTTAACTTTCAAAGACCTAGAATCAATGCTTCGTACTCAGCAATGTTGTTTGTGCAATTAAAATTAAGCTTTGCTGCATAACAAGTTTTGACTTTGGAAGGTGAAACCAACACAGCAGCCGCTCCTGCTCCGAAGGTTCCCCAAGATCCATCACAAAACACTGTCCAGGCTTCGTTGTCTTTATTTGTTTCCTCCTCCTGAGCCCCTGGCGTCCAATCAGCAATAAAGTCTGCCAGTGCCTGTGACTGAATCGAAGATCTATGAACATATTCAATACAAAATTCATTGAGCTCTGCAGCCCATTTTCCAATCCTTCCAGTAGCTTCTCGGTTCCTCATAATATCCTTCAGAGGTTGTGAAGAAGGAACAATTATGTTGTAAGCTTGGAAATAGTGCCGAAGCTTCCTGGAGGCCATCAAGACAGCATACAGTATCTTCTCCAACTCTGTATAATTTTTCTTTGATAAACTAAGGACTTCGGAAACAAAATATATTGGGGCCTGCCTTCTGACTTGACCATCAAGCTTCTGTTGGACAAGCGCTGCACTTACCGCTGAGTGCGAAGCTGCCACATATAATAATAAAGGAGCCCCTGGCATTGGTGGAGTCAGTGTTGTTAGATCTATCAAATACTGTTTCAGTTCTTCGAAAGCCTTCTGCTGGATTGAGCCCCATTGAAAGACTTCGGCCGACTTCAGCACTTCGAAGAATGGTAAATTTCTCTCTGCTGATCTGGATATGAATCTATTGAGAGATGCCAATCTTCCTGTCAATCTTTGAGCCCCCTTCTTTGTAGTTGGTGGCTCCATCCGAAGTATAGCTTCAATTTTACTTGGATTGGCTTCAATTCCCTTTGTTGAAACCAAGCATCCAAGAAATTTTCCCTTCTTCACTCCGAAGACACATTTTTCTGGATTTAACTTTAAACCAGCTTGCCTGAAACTGGCAAAGGTCTCCTGCAAATCAGCAATATGATTTTCCTGCTTCGTGCTTTTGACAATGATGTCATCAACATAAGTTAGCACATTTCTGCCTATTTGAGATTGAAGAACCTTCGCAGTCATTCGGCTGAAACTTCCTCCAGCGTTTTTGAACCCCTCAGGCATCCGAAGATAGCAATATGTGCCACTTGGAGTGATGAAGCTAGTCTTCGGCTCATCTTCCTTCTTCATCCAAATTTGGTGATAGCCTGAATAGCAGTCTAACAGACTCATGAGCTCTGACGAAGCTGCTGCATCAACTAAAGAGTCTATCCTTGGTAGTGGGAATTCATCCTTCGGACAAGCCTTGTTAAGATCTGTGAAATCGATGCACATTCGCCACTTGCCATTGGCCTTTTTTACCATAACAGTGTTAGCCAGCCATTCTGGGTACTTCACCTCTCTAATAACTCCTGCACTGAGAAGTCTTTTGACTTCGTTGCGAGCACCTTCGGCCTTATCATCTGACATTTTCCGAAGCCGTTGCTTTCTGGGTCTGAAGGATGGATCGACGTTGAGCGAGTGCTCGATAACATCTCTATTAACTCCACAAAGATCATTGGCCGACCCTGCAAAAACATCCTTGTTATTGAACAAAAACCTTATCAAGGTTTTCTCTTGCTCTTCGGATAACTGAGATCCTAACAGCACCTTCTGCTCTGTTATGTCCTCACATAAGAGCATAGGCTTCGGCTGGTCTGCTGAAGCTGCTTTCTCCCTCCTGAACTTGTACTGTTCACAAACTTCAGCTCCATCTATGTTATGGATTGCTTTTGAGTCAGTCCAATTACCTTCGGCCCTTCTTGCAGCTTCCTGACTTCCATGGATAGCAATAGGTCCCTGATCCGAAGGTATCTTCATGCAAAGATAGGCAGGATGAAGGATTGCTTCGAAGGCATTAAGAGTACCACGACCAATAATTGCATTGTAAGGATATTCCATGTCAACAATGTCAAACACAACTTGCTCAGTTCTAGTGTTGTTGATGAATCCGAAGGTTACTGACATGGTGATCTTGCCCAGTGCTACAATCTGTCTTCCTCCGAAGCCACAAAGAGGATGTGTAGCATCATGAATCTTATCTTCTGGCTCTTGCATTTGTCTGAAGGCTTTAGCAAATATGATGTCAGCTGCACTGCCTGTATCGACCAAGACATTGTGAACCAGAAATCCTTTGATAACACAAGAGATAACCATGGCATCGTTGTGTGGGTAATCCTTGAGCTGAAGGTCCTCTTGAGAGAAGGTAATAGGAATGTGAGACCATCTTGATTTGATGAAGGGTCCTTGCACCCCAACATGCTGTACTCTTCTCTGTGCTTCCTTCTTCTGCTTCTTGTTAGCTGGCTCTGAGGACGAGCCACCTGTGATCGGGAGCACCAGCTTCGGGTCCGAAGCAACTCCAGCTTGGTTGTTGAACGAAGCCATCAGCTCAAAAAGTGGAAGTGAGTTCACCGGAGGTGGGCGCCAATGTTGGGGACTTGTTCTCAAATGCTATGAATTAAGAACAAGGCAACATAAAATGTTAAATGATTTTGTCCTTCGTCCGTGAAGCATTATTCCTTTTGGGATAATGGATCTTAGACGAAGGTTGATAAGCGTCTTATTACGAAGTTGAACCTTCGTAATAAACTTTCAATAAACGTTGTAGAATAATGCAAAGTAAAAGGTAAGAATGGATAAATGATTCACAGATGCATTATATAATATTCACTTAATATATTGAATCATAAAATACAATGATACCTATGCCTTGACAAAGGTTGTATTCCGAGAAATGCGATTGCAAATGTCAGAATGCGTGAACAGTAACGGAATACTGTTCACTATTTATAGGCACAGGACGCAGCCTGTGAGGAATTACAAGTATGCCCCTTATAAGAACTTACAACGTTGACTCAGACCTTTATGGACTAAAAGGTCATTCTATCTTTAAGTCGGTTTGTAATGCCGAAGCTCTGCGAAGAGGCACCTTCGGCTATCTTGTACGAACAGCTTCATCCGAGGATCACTTCTCTTTATAAGACCTTCGGCGACGAAGCATAGACCCAACATTGATGACGAGTGATTGTCAACAGGTAGCACTCTAGGGTAGTCAGTGGACTGACCAGAGTGTGAGATTATGCTTGTGCAACCATGTCGGTCGACTTGTGGTGTGTAGGTGTGGAGCACAGGAACGGTGCTCGACGACTAAGGAGAAGGTCACGCGGGCTCGTGCTGATGGACCGGGAGCAGTGAAGGGCGAGTGATGGGTCTTGATTGATGGATCAGAGCAGCCAGGTGACCAACCGCGGTGGCTTACACCTAGGACACGCACTTGTGTGAGGACGTGGTGGAGTGGACCGTATTGCTGACGTGGTCGAGGACTGGTGGGACACGCGTCTGATCGTGCAGGACGTGCACGAGGTGCGGTGCTCACGGCAGGTTTGGTGATTTGGTCCTCAAAACGACCCATCGCTACGGATGACGGGTTTTGCTGAGTTTGGACCTCAAAACTTAGCGGTGGTAGTTCCGGAGGGAATCGGTGGCGGCACGCGGCATGATCGCGGAGGGTGCGTCAAGGTGAAGCAACTCCATGTTAAGGACGTGGTCGTTGGATCGAAAACCTAGGAGTTGGTCCATTTCGCCCCTGGTGGAGTGGATAGGCTCTATGTAAATAGGGGTAGTTTAGAAAGTGAGAATAACCCTCTATAATAGAGGGGAGGGTTTGTTAGTTCAATATCTCTTGGCTGCCATTTATTTAGAGCACTCATTCTAGAGCTCCTAGTTTTCTCTCTAGGTAGACACTAGTTGAGACGAGGGTTCCGCAGCGATTTTGTACTTTGACTATGTTCTTGATTTTCAAGTTTAATCAGAGGAAGGGTAGCCGGTCCGGCCCACAAGGCTCTTTGGCTTTAAATCCTAGTTTGTACCCTTGCTGGAATTTATGAAGTTTTGTAGTCTTGGTTTCTCCTTTCCCTCGATCTTGTGTTGTTGGTGAAAAACCTTTGATTCCTTTGAGAGGATTTGGTTTGGGGATTGATTGGTGGAGAGTTGCACTCTTCAGACCACTGCATACACTTAGTTGTTGCAGATTTTGGTCGCGATTTGAGAAAAACTCAGTTTGAACTCGTTCTAGAAAACCCCAACAAAACCCTAATTTCTGGCTGTATTTTTAAAATTTGGGGAGATCTTGGAAATGTAATTGCTCGGGTGTGTGTAAAATTTCATCTTAATCGGAGTTTGTTTGGTTCAGTTTTGAATTCAAGAACAAAATTTCGTACTGCTGAAAACAACACTTGTTGACGATACTATTTTGGACCGTTTTAGACTTTTTGGTGTCGGATTTGCGATCCGTTTGTTTTGCTGGTCTCATGTGAGTATTAGGAACATTTTATAATCCGGAGATCACTCATTCACTGATATGTTTCATGGTTTGAGCACTTGCTTCATCTCAATTGAAGTGAAGTGTTCATTTTCAGTGTTTAGAAGCAAAAACTGATTGGCTCCCATTTACCACCCCTCTAGTCGCCTTACCAGTCCTACAGGGCTGTATCACCGCTTGAAAAAGATGGCTATGAACATGCTAAGGCTGTAATTCAGCCAGACTTCTTAGTTTCAGGGATTGATATCAAAGAGCCTTCAGCCGAAGCAACTACCCTTAGTGGGAAATTCTATTCTGAAGTGTGGATGAATGGCGGCCGAGAAATAGCAGACGAAGCCATCAGGCAAAATGAAGAAGAGTCTCATCTTGCCTCAGAAGAAGCAAGAAAAGCTGAAAAGGCCGCAGAGCGCGAAAGACGTATAAGTATGTTTGCCATATTTTAGCTTCGTAAGTATATTAGCTTCGTAAGTATTTTAGCTTCGTATCTGACAAAAGCTTATATTTTGGTGTACCTAAACTCTCTCCTCCTCCAGAGCCATACAACACTAACGTCGATTCAGCCCTGAAGGGTACTCTCGATGAAATCAGAATAGCGAATGCAACAATTGATGAAGTTGTAAATAGGCTTCTAAACGAAGCTGCTGAGAGTGCTGAAGGAGGATGATTAGACTATGTGTAAAATCATTTGCAGAATTTTGTATGCTATTTTTTATGTAAAAACAATTGCAAACTATGTGTCTCATGATGTAATATATTTTTTATGTAGCGCGAAACTATCACACGTACCATTTTTGAGCCAAAGGCAAAAAACACATTATCTTCTTTTCACGCTTCATAAAGAAAAATCCCTTTTTCGCCGAAGCGGCATTATTAAACTCGAAGGTCTTGTCGTATGTCTCGCGTAAGGAATACCGTTGCCGAGGTGATAGTATTAGTCCCGAAGGCCTTGTTGTAGGTCTTACATAAGAAATACCATTGCCGAGGTGACAATATTAGTCATGAAGGCCTTGTTGTAGGTCTTGTATGAGGAATTCTTTACCATTTAATAGCAACGGGTAGAGCTGCAACATCCTATCATAATTCTTTGTCAAAGATATGCTTAAATTTGTATGTTAACCATTATGGACGAAGGAGCAATTTCCCTTCTTTTCCACTATTTCGAATGATGCAAGATGATGAATGAAGCGGTGTGATGATGGAGGATGATGTGATGATATGATGCAACAAATGTTAATAAAAACACTTTGTAATAGTAAGACTCTGCATCCCCTTAGGAACGACTTTGGAGTCTCTTCACATTTTACTTAGGTGGCATTTAAGCTCTTCATTCCCTTAGGAACGACTTTGGAGCTTCTTCTCCTTTTACTTAGGTGGTATTTTAGCTCGACATCCCCGTAGGAACGACTTTGGAGCTAAGCTCTGCATCCCCTTAGGAACGACTTTGGAGCTTCTTCACCTTTTACTTAGGTGGTATTTTAGCTCAGCATCCCCGTAGGAACGACTTTGGAGCTTTTTTCACCCTTACTGTTACACTCGATGGTGTAACCACAGATTTATTACAACATGTCAAAGGTTGTACCTTCTCAAATTGTCTCTAAGGCAAGAAGATGAAAATGAGAGAAATGAAAATTACAATAGGTGTATATGAAAGCTTTTAACCTAGCCCCTCTGTGGCTTCAGTAGATGTGCCTTGACTCTAGAACAGTGCTAATAATTGTCCGAGCTTCGAACTCTTCCCTTGCATTGCGTTGTTGCTGAGTTTGGTGCTGCTCTTTAGGCTGCTGGTTGTGGGACGAAGTTGGAGCTATGACTGGTGGTTGTGGCAGAGCACATGTAGCTGGAGAGTGGCTTGCTGAAGCTACTGAAACTGTAGGATGTGAAAATGGTTGTTGATTGCCCACATACTCGGGAATGTTTGGGGAATAACACGAAGTAGTATGTAGGACTTGTTTCGGCTGATTCTGCCATGCTTCGGCCTAAGCTATCTGTTGGGGGTCTCCTTCTCTACTGAAGGTCCTCAGGATGGAGAAATTGCCTATAAGCAACGAAAAATAAATACCGAAGCTACTACAAGTATGCGTAAAGCGCTGAAGGATGACAACTTCTGCTCAAGGTGGTTACGAAGGTCGAGCATGGTGCTGAGCTGAAGAGAAAAATACTAATTAGTCCATGTTGCTTATATTAGGATAATATGTATGTATCAAAGGTCATGAATGTAGTTTTACTTGGGTTGGGTCCCAAGCCTATAAATTGATGAACAATACCCCCGTACAGTTCACGTTGCATTGTAAGTGCTCTCACGTCATTTCCTTCAAGCAAGCCTAAGGTATCGATGTAATACAAATCTTGATAATTATCTATACCTTCATTATGAAATAAATATACTGCTTGATTTTACATCTTACAAATAGTTTTTTCATATTTATGAATGATGAAGACTTGTTCTTCATAACCTTTGTCTAAGATTCATTATACCCGAGAGGGAATAATGCTTCAAAGGACGAAGGTCCTATAACGCTTAACGATTGTGTTGCTTTGTTTTATGGTTTACAACAATAAAAAACAAGTGAACAACATTGGCGCCCACCTCGAGTGAACTCACTTCCATGACCATGATAATGGCTTCGCAAGGTGATCAAGCTGTGTCACCTTCGGTCATGAAGCTAGTATTCCCAACCACAGGCGCTTCAAGCTCCAAACCAGCCAATAAGAAGCAAAAGAAGGAAGCACAGAGAATAGTGCAACATGTTGGAGTACAAGGACCCTTCATCAAGTCCAAATGGTCTCATGTGTCGATTACATTTTCTCAAGAAGACCTTCAGCTTAAGGATTATCCTCACAATGATGCTTGTTGGTCACTTGTTCTCAACTGCTGTGAATCAAGAACAAGGCAACACATTTGTTAAATG
This sequence comes from Zea mays, assembly GCF_902167145.1. NCBI lineage: Eukaryota > Viridiplantae > Streptophyta > Magnoliopsida > Poales > Poaceae > Zea > Zea mays. The sequence goes on along the minus strand of NC_050103.1, from coordinate 82,859,824 downwards.
TTAAGGACCTTCGTCCTTCGAAACATTATCTCCTTTCGGATATAATGATCTTCAGACGAAGGTCATGAAGAACATGTCTTCATCACTCATACCAATAGGGATTTAAATACACGAGGTATGATATTCAGTCACATATTTATTCCATGATAAATGTATAAACATTATCAAAATTTATATTACAATGATACCTTCGGTTTGCTTGAAGGTGATGACGCGAGAGCAGTTACAATCTAGTGTGAACAGTACGGGGGTACTGTTCACCTATTTATAGGCACAGAACGCAACCCGAGTAAAAATACATTTATGACCTCATCATATACTTATAATCCTAATACAAAACATCAGGGATTAACTAGTCTTTTCCTCTTCGACTTGGCATTAAGCTTGACCTTCGTCACCACCTTAAGCCGAAGTTGTTCATCTTCGGCTTTCCCACAAATGTTTATCGTAGCTTCGACATTCGTTCTTGTCACCTACAAACAATATCTTCATCTTGAGGACCTTCGGTAGAGAAGGAGATCCCAACAGTAGCCCCTTCACGGTGCTAGGTCGTTTTTTCATAATGAGCTCGATCCACGAAAAATACAAAGGCTTATGGACGCCGAAGGTCCGAAAAACACCTTCCCTGAGCTTGTTATTAAAAACGAATATAAGATTTACGGTGCTTACTGGTCCACCGATCAGCCAGTACGCGTGTCTTGGTGGTTCGCCTTCTTCACCTACAGGGCTATATAAACACACGATCTGGTGAGAAGTTACCACAACATTTATTGCTACTGCACCGTTGTGCTGCTGAAATTTTTTACTGAAGCCGAAGCTTCCTGCTTTCCGTGCACTTGCTGTGTAAGCTTCGGGCAAACATTCAATTAGTTGAGTGTAGCTTCGTCTCATAAAAACAGAAATGGCTAGAGTGAGGTCTACTGCCAGAGTAGCACACGAAGGAGAAGAAGCTAGAGCTACTGAGATGGCCCCTATTTCAGAAATGATGAAATGTTTTGGGTTAGTTGTACAAGAAGAAAAAGAGTCAGTTCCAACAGAAGATGTTGCTGTTGCCGAAGCTGAACCAACTACTGTTGAAGCTGACAGTGATGATGAAAAAGATGATGGGATTTTAAGTCCGAGCAAACCTAGCCATATTGAGTTTGGAAAATCCACGGTTAAAGTGGAAGATTTGGTTTTAATGAAGAAACTAGGATATTTTGGAGAGAATGATGACGACCTAGTTCGGTTTGCTGGGGAAGAAATTATTCTAGAGCCAAGAAATAACGAAGTCATAGTTTTTAAAAGCTTCTTCCGAGCAAGCCTTCAGTTCCCTCTATACGAGATGATTGGTGAAGTTTAAAAGAAGTTTGAAATATATCTTCATCAACTCACCCCAAATGTTATAGTCAGACTCAGCGTGTATATATGGGCTCTCCGAAGCCAAGGGAAGAGTGCCAACGCTGAAGGATTTTGCTGGGTCCATGAACTCCACTACCAGACTAAGGCTAGAGTTGATGGCTGTATAAGAACTTTGGATGATACAATTTTGCATACCAAAAGGATACTAAGGCGCCCGTGATTGGATATCACACCAAGTTGCTGACTGGCTGGACAAATGAATGGTTTTACGTGAAAGTTGATGAGAAGAAGAGAGAGAAGCTTATGACTATGGTGATGAGTCCCCTGAGAATGAGCTTCGGTATGACACGGCCATTGTGCAACATGCAACTCGGGTCCCCCTGCCAGTTAGCCGAAGTGGAATTTAGAGTTGTGGCGGAGCATATTAGTACTCGGGATTTGGTGCAAGAATACCTAGCCAACAAAACTTTTCCAACGTCTGGTGGATGGGGGATGCCGAAGAAGAAAGAAGAAGGGAATAAATATGAACTTGTACGACTTCCCTACCGCTTTAAATTTCAGAAAAGCTTTGGCAAGCCCTTTGCCGAATGGTTGGAATTAATAGAGACAATGTGTAATGAGATTATTGGGAATTATACGAAGAAGGAAGATCAATTGACGACAGCTGCCTTCGGCACACGGGAAAAATGAAGACTGAACCGAGTGATGGATGCTCTTAACTTCGAATACCCAGATTACGAAAGGCTTGACTAAGGAGCCGGAGGAGCAAAGAAAAAGAGGGTTGTAAGTATTTTAAAAAGGCAAGCCATGCGGTCCATTGAAAAAGATCAGAGGGCTGTTAAAAAACAAAAAAAAATTCAGCGGAGCGAAAGAATTCGGCTCCTAAGAAATGTAAGTCCTCATTCTTGGTTCCTGCCGAGGCGAAGGTACAAGATGTACCAGAGAAGACTGTCGGCACCTCATCGTCCTCCTCTGTCGGTGTTACAGAAATATTGAAGGTAATTACTGAACCCTTCCCATTTTCTATGCTAAGTCCCCTAGGGTCGGATCTGACTAACATATTGCAGTCAAAGGAGAAGGGGGTTGAAAAGAGCGCGAAAGAGAAGAAGACTGCTTTAGCAACTGAGGGAAGTGTGGAGGGTGTCACAACCGGGTTTTAGGGACCCGGGCGTGAGACATAATCACCAAGTGTGCTGGGACCAAGTCTCACACATATGATGACTCATGGTACAGAAATGAATGTCACAACATTAATATATAATAGGAGTTATGTACAAATTAGTTAAATAATTACATCATATGAAGACAACGATCCAACAACCCAAAGTTGACTGGGAGACGATGGCCTAGACCTCTAACGAACTCATCACAGCATCCTTCATGCGCCTCATCTTGCGGTACCTTTCCTTGACCTGTGGAGAGGTATTGTCACACCCGGATTTAAGGGGGCCAAACTCGGGCGTGAATCACATGTGTGCTAGGATCAAGTCTCACACATATGATGACTCATGGTACAGAAACGAATGTCACATCATTAATATATAACAGAGTTATGTACAAAATAGTTAAATAATTACATCATACGAAGACAATGATCCAACAACCACAGTTTACTAGGAGACGACGACCTAGACCTCTCACGAACTCATCACAACATCCTTCACGCGCCTCATCCTATAGTACTTGTCCTTGACTTGGGGGGATGTGAGAACAACAAGGGTGAGCTCACATACGTTCATCGCTCAACAAGTTGTAAGGAATAATGTGCATGAACTCACCAAAGGTGGGAGCTCATGTGAAGTGTAAGGCTTACCAAAGAAGATGGTTAAAGCTGAGCATTACTTTTACAGTTGGACAAAATTTTATTAGCAGTTACTAAGTGTAAGTAGATACCAACCCAAATAAGTAACAAATCAAAATTAATAACAACACCCACAATGCAATGCATATGACAAATTAAGTTTACTTCCATAAGTTAATCATGTGAGGGTCCGAGCCGCTCATGACCGTGAGCACGGCTGATATACTAGTTTTACACTCTGCAGAGGTTGCACATCTTTACCCACAAGTCGTGTTACCCATATGCCACGGGGTTGATCGGACCCCATACACCTCTACCACGGAAGCGAGGCAGGGTACCACTACAAGGCCTTTACAAAGTTCCACTAGCTTCAGAAAACCTGCTACAGTTTCTAGGAAGCTCCAATGCAGGGATCCCTCGTCTGATCGCCATCGCAGCAAAATCAGCCCGAGAACCTTTCAAACTTAACTTGTCTCAAACATTGGAGTACAAATGCAATCATACAAAAACTCCAGCATGGAATGCACACTCGCATATTTATTTATTTGTCATTTGACTACTTTAATTCCTTTAGTTGATTTTTTTGCATAAGGAAAAGAAGATCAAGAAATCTTCAAAATTCTAGCATAGAAGTTTATTTATTTATTTATTTATCCTATTACCTTTCTCTTATATCAATTTTGGGCATTACACGAGTGCCCATCATACATGGGCAACTGGGGTGGCTTGTAGGATTGTGGCCATGGAGTAGCCTGCAATTCTGCTGCCAGAGAAGAAGCATCATCAAAAGTAAAGTTACCATGATGAAAGTCATCGTACCATTCATCTTCGTTGAATGAGCTCTTCTGACGAAGCTCCCTGTGCTGAGGCCTTCGGTCCTGGTCATCTTGAGTAAGATGACACATTTCCACAGCGGCATCATCAATCTTCTTCTGAAGACCAGCCAGGCGAAGCATCTTCTCCTTTATCCTTTGCACTTGTTGATGGATTACTTCTAAATCCCTGATTTCCTGGTCAATCTGCTCCTCCTGAAGAGCTGGGCTGGTGGCTTTTCTCTTTTGGTTCCTAGCCTCTCGCAGAGAAAGTGCGTCCTGATTCATGTCCAGTGGTTGCAGGGCAGCCCCAGACACCGTTGTCTTCTTTGGCGGCATGTCGAAGATTGATGCTCTTCTGAAGGTCGTGGAAGCGAGTTCACCGGAGGTGAGCGCTAATGTTGGTCACTTGTTCTCAAATGCTATAAATCAAGAACAAGGCAACACAATTGTTAATGGTTAAAGACATTCGTCCTTCGAAGCATTATCTCCTCTTGGGTATAATGATCTTCAGACGAAGGTCATGAAGGGCAAACCTTCATCATTTCAGTATATAAGCATGAATATGAATAAGAGAGTAAAGGAACACAAAGGAATGATGATAACAATAATTATGTATCAATAACCTATTTATTCTTGTATTCCAAACATGAATAAACATCAATAATATTCATATTACATTGATACCTTCGAAATGCCAGAAGGTGAGGGTGCGAGAATGACGCGAGGGTGATTACAATCCAGCGTGAACAGTATGGTGTTACTGTTCATCTATTTATAGGCATGGGACGCAGCCCGGATTAAAGTACATTTATGTCCTTGGTAACTACCTATAATCCCAACATGAATTATTGAGGACTGTAAGGTCTTTAGCCTCTTTCAGTTATGATCATGCTTGGGCTTCGTCAATATGTTCAGCCGAAGGTCCTTAGCTTTCAGCTTCATCGCCCATACTCCACTTCCCTTCGTTCTGTCATAAGAGAGGTCCTTCATCCCAAAGTCGAAGCTTCTTGTAACTCTTCACAATCTTCTTCTGAAAACATATGGTTAGTCACGTTTTTAGGACCTTCGAAAGAGGAAGGCCCCCAACAGGTAACAACACTGAACTGCTAAAAGTGGAATAATGAACTTGATAACCCTTCAACTTGTTAATAACTTCATTAACTCTCGTTACTCTTATAAAGTAAAGAGCCAACTCTAGATATAGCTTGCATAATCCTTGGTGTTTTTACTTTCTTATTTCCTAGTTTTGGACGGGTCAGTCTAGCTGAGAACATTCCAGTACTCAGGGTGCTATTCCTAATGGTTGTTGCAGATGGTCTGATGTTCTACGGGTATTGCGAGCATTGTTTATACCCAACTACGAGAGATGACTAGGCCTAGGGCAAGGCTTCTCCATTCTCCTCTCATGCTTTTGGTGGGTTGATATAACCCAATGTTGGCACAGTATTTCAAAAACCCCACACGTGTTGTGGCTGCTAGTTGAATAAATGCTTCCACTAAACTAATCACCTTGGTGATTGCTACTTTGAGTTATTTGGGCCTGCATGCCATCCAAGTTGTAATAACTCAATGCACTCCGACATATTTTAAATTATGTGGAATGTTGTAACACTTGATGCAGCGAATGTCAGTTCATTACGATATTGGTTGCGAAGGAAAAGTTTGAGATCCTTCACGATTTCATTAGACTTGTTGGTCCTTGTTCTCAAATGCTATACATCAAGAACAAGACAACACGATTGTTAATAATTAGGGACCTTCGTCTTTTGAAGCATTATCTCATTTTGGATATAATGATCTCCAGACGAAGGTCACGAAGGGCATACCTTCATCATCTCAGTGAACGATATAAATAAGGGTACATGAAATATAAAAGAATATAAATAATGATTATGAATCAGTAAGTCATTTATATTCTCATATCATAAACATGATAAACATCAACAATATTTATATTACAATGATACCTTCGGCTTGCCAGAAGGTGAAGATGCGAGGATGACGTAAGAGTGATTACAATCCAGTGCGAACAGTACAGGGGCACTGTTCATCTATTTATAGGCACGGGACGCAGCCCGGACAAAATTACATTCATGTCCCTGATAACTAATTGTAATCAAAATGCGAACTATTAAGGACTAGATAGTATTTTCCTCCTTAAGCTCCTTCAGCCATGGCTTCGGCTTCTGTTTGCATTATCTTTGGGTTGTATCTTTGTAGTATTTTGTCGAAGGTGTTTTTGCCTTGAGGACCTTCGGCGGGAAGACCCCCAACAGTAGCCCCTTCGCGGTGCTAGATCGTTTTTCATAACGAGCTCGATCCGCGAAAAACACGAAGGCTTCGGAATGTCGAAGGTCCAAAAAACACCTTCCCTGAGCTCGTTGCTGAGAAACGATTATAATATTCTGGACGTCGGTCAGTCCACCGCTCAGTCAGTGCGAGCGGTATGGCGGTTCGCCTTCTCCCCCTGCAACATTATATAAACAGACGGGTTGGTGAGGAGTTACCACAGCATTCATTGCCATCGCATTGTTGTGCTGTTTAAAATTTTAACCATCGCCGAAGCTTTCTGTATTGCCTTTTCGAGCAAACGCTTCATTACTTAAGATCCACTTCGCCTTAAAAAAGCGTAAACACTGAAATGGCCAGAGTATGATCCACTGCTAGGTTGTCTCGTGAGGGGATCGGGTCTTGTTGTGCCAGAGGAGGCTGTTGCCGAAGGTACCTCGATTGCTAAAGCTGAACAGATCGTAGCTGAAGGGGAAGTGAGATCGAAGAGGAAGAGGACTACACTATTTTGAGCCCAGCGAAACCTATCCACATTGGATTTGGTAAATCTAATATGATGGCAGATGACATGGTTACGATGATGAAATTAGGCTACTTTGGGGAGGCCGAGAGCAAATTTGTCTGGTTTGCTGGGGAAGAGGTGATTCCAGATCCAAAAGACGATGAAGTCGTAGTTTTTAAAAGCTTCTTCACGGCAGGACTTAATTTCCCCCTGCATGAGATGATTGGAGAAGTTTTGAAAAATTTTGAGATATACTTTCATCAGCTGACACCCAATGCAATCGTTAGACTTAGTGTCTACATATGGGCCCTCCGAAGCTAGGGTATGAGTCCCAATGCCGAAGCTTTCTGCTAGGTGCACAAGCTGCAATATCAAACGAAGGCCAGAGTAGATGGTCTTCATGAGAACTTCGGCTGCTACAACTTTGTGTATCGGAAGCATACGAAGGCCCCGATTATCGGCTATCGTACCAAGTGGCCGACAGGTTGGAAAAGCAAATGGTTTTACATAAAGGCAGACGAGAAGAGAAGGGAGAAGCTAATGACTATGGTCATGAGTCCATTGAAATTAAGCTTTGGGATGACAAGGCCCTTGTTCCACAAGAGTACTTAGCAAATAGAATATTTCTAACCTCTAGTGGTTGGGGAATGCCTAAGAAGGAGGGGGGCAAAAAGCACAAACTTGTTCGGTTCCCTTACCGATTTAAATTTGAGAAACAATTCAAGAAGTCATGCAAAGAGTGGCTAGAAATGATTGAAACAATGTGCAATGAAATTCTTGGCAACTACACCAAGAAAGAGAACCAAATAATGACTGCTGCCTTCGGCACCCGGCCAAAACGAAGGCTGAATCGGGTGATGGACGCGTTAAACTTCGAATACCCAGACTATGAAAGGCTTGACAAAGAGGTCGAAGGGGAGAAAAGGAAAAGGATTGTCAGCATCCTGAGTAGGCAAGCTGCTCGGCTAGTAAAGGAAGATGAGAAAATTTTGAAGAAAACAAAATCAGCTCCTGAGCCGAAAGTGGCAATCTCTAAAAAGCGAAAGCTTGACATGACTCCCTCTGCTGAGCCGAAGGTGGATGAGACAGGAGAAGAAGCTCCTTCAACGCCCTCCGCTGCCGAAGTAGCAGAAATTTTAAAGGTAATGACTGATTCCCCGCACTTCAAGCTGCTAAGTCCTTTGGGATCAGAACTGACACAATTTTTACAGAAGAAAGGACAACCTTCGGCTGTAAAGGAGAAGGTTGAAGGGCAAAAGAAATGACAAATAGTTAATGTAATGCAAGCCGTCGAGCAAACACCGCCTTCAGCCTCAGCGGCTAAAATAGTGACTGTAGCGGGTGCCGAAGCTGATGCTACTACCAAAGTCAAAAACACTGATGAAGCCGAAACAATAATGTCAGATATTGATAGGCTCATATCAGATGTGGTTAAAGATGTGGCTATAGAGGAAGAAATGGCCACAACATAAGAAAGGGAAATTGATGCTAGCCCTTCGGGCGAAAAATATTTCGATCTTCGGCACCTGGGCGGCCAAGAATTGTCTGAAGAGGACAAGTCAGAGTTGCGGGAATTTGCTATATCCTGCGGATATCAACCAGGGGCTTTGCTCTTTGGGGGGGTTGACGAGGAGATCCTAGGATGCGTCTACGACCATGCCGGGGCGAAGATAGTCGGCACTCTATCCAAGAGTGTTGGCTTTACGAAGCTAGAGGCTGATATCAGCTGCTACCGACGACAACATGTTGTCAGTAGCTTATTTTATTCCAGCTTCAAGGTGAGACCCTTGACTAGGTTGTCATTATTATCATCTTCGTGGTGAATTAAATGTTCTGACCATGACTTGTTGTTGAAGAGCATTCTGCTGAGCAAAGCTTTGAAAATGCAGCAGGATAACAATGATAAGAAAAACGAGATTATAATTGATGGCTTAGAGAATAAGATAAAGGATCTTGAAGCTTCTCTAGAGGAGAAAGATTTTCTGCTGCGAGCAGCCAAAGGCTCCCTCGCGGAAGTACAGTCTCAAAATAATAAATTAAGTGAGGAACTTGATAATGCTCAAACAATTTTGAAGAAAGAATCAGAGCGCTTCAAGCAGGAAACAAAAGAACTGCAAGAAAAAGCTGAAGCCGAAGCTGAGAAAAATATAAAGCTATGGGAGTCATTGAAAGATTTTCGGAATAAATGCACAGATTTCGCCACCCGTTGTGTGAACCGATTAAAAGGAATATTCAACTCGGTAGGGGCTAGTTCTGAAGAAATTGGTCCTTCGGCTGAAGATATCCCCAAGGCTTTCGAGCATATTGAAAAGGAAGTTGAAGCACTCGATGAAGTTATAACTGGGCACGGGGATTTCGGCGCTCTACTAGCTTCTCGTGGCACAGCTGCTGCATTTTTGAAGGCCGAATGTACTCATGCTAAGACAGTTAACAAACCAACCTTCAGCCTCTCATCTTCAGCATTGGAAACAGATTTATCACTCAAATTTGGGCTAAGGACGGGCGCGAGCTAGCTGAAGATGAAGCTCGGAAACTGCTCAATTCAGTATGAAACTTTTACCTGTCTTTTAGCTTGGTTTTTCTTTATAACATTTGTGATTACCTTATACCATCATCTGTCTGCAGGATGGTGGCGCCGAAGGTTGCTGAGCCGAAGCTTGTTCCGAAGGGCTAAAGGCTCTTAGAGCTTCTTTTTGTAATTACCTGTAGAAAACTTGGGATCTCTTTGCATTATTTGGCAAAAGATTGTAACTGAGAGTTGAACTCAACATTGTACATATTTGTCCATACCTTGTAATATAATTTTACCTCTTCATCCATGTGTGAATTGCTTTGCTGTGGACGAAACCCACACTTACAATTTTTGAGCCGAAGGCGAAAAACACCTTCCCTTCTTTTCGTTCACATCGAAGCATCTTCGTATTCAACGAAGAATTTTGTCACCGAAGACAGGCATCTTTTTTCTTTCCTGTTAATGTTTGTGCTTCATGTCATGATAATGATGATCCTACGAATGTCTAATGAATGTCTGTATGAATGCAAAGAATGATGTGATGGAATATGCAAATGTATGACCCAAACACACACGAAACCACACCCAGACTGTCACACCCAGTTTTGGAAGGTAAACCGAATGCGAACCATGTACGTGCCAGGATCAGAACTCACATACACAGCGATTACATAATTGGACATAATCACACAATGCTCCAATTAAATAACGAAAACGTACTTAATTACATCAAGATGTCTGAGACATTCATAGAGTCTAATACATATCCATAGTGTTCAACAATAATATCAAAGTGCGGAGAAACGAAACGTAGAAGATAAGCCTACACAGCCAGCTGACTGGGGGTTTGCCACTAAAGTAAACTAGAACTCGTCGTAGTCCTGGAACTCCTCAAAGTCCTCCATGTTGCCAACATCTCCTCCTGAGCACTGAGTACAGTGGGGACAACCTGGGGTGGGGTGGTTTGTAAAGCAAGGGTGAGTTCACATCAACGTACTCAGCAAATGTCCTGTTTGGCTAAAGTGGACTAGCTGTATGTGGAGTTAAGGTTAAGCAGTTGCTTTTAATTGGTCAAGTTTTATTACTATAAGTAGAGCCAAATTTTAGTAATAAACTCAGTTATTACCTAGAAGTACTCCCTCTAAGAGGAAATACCAGAGATCAGAATTATATACAACATTATTAACCATCGTCATAAAAGTAACCAAAGATCTTCTAATCAAAGAGGATCCTAAGGCTGCTCGAAACCGTGAGCATGGCTGATATACCAGTTTCTAACACTCTGCAGAGGTTGCACACTTTACCCACAAGCTGTGATTCCCATTCCGCCTGGGGTTCTAGCCTCCCCATTGATCACTACCAAGGTGACCTAGCAGGGTCTCACTACATAGCCTTTACAAAGATTTCCCTGAGGTCATAGTCGCCCGTTAGGTTTCTCCAGTTTGATAAACACAGTACATCTCCCCAAAGGAAGGGTGACTAACAAAACCAAATCAAAGAACCTCTGCAACCAGCCTCGGCAGAGCAAGTACTGTGCCCGGACCCCATTGACGGCCCTACGGCGAAGCCAACTACTCCTCTGGTTCCTCTAATTAGTCAGTTAAGGGCGTCCCATTCCACCCTCATGGTTGCACTGTTATCCCGGGTTGTCACTCCCCAAACAGGTCCTTACGGAGATGATATCAGGAAACAGCCTGAGCCCCCCTAAAGTAATCACAAGAACCTCATCGAGATAACATCATCGTATCATAAATAATCACATCATGTTCATTGATTAAGTTAAAGCAATAGCATAAGCTAACCATGATTAACCCAGAAAGGTAAACAAGGGTAAGGTAAATACAGACTAGTCATCCTTAAGATTCAATAATGTAATGCGGGACAGTGAATTATAAAGTAAAGTAGGACATGATAGGTCTGAGGACACTTGCCTTCACCAGGTTGTTGCTCAGAAGGATCTTCAGCAACACACTCAGGAACCACGAGCTGCTCGTTGTCTAAATAAAGCGATCATACATTCAATACATTTGGAAAGTACAAATGAACATCACATCAAGCATATACCAACATTGGAAAACATCTCAAAAGGTATAGTATTAAATAAAAGAGAATGAGATCAACTTATAAAATGGACTAATCTTAATTGGGGATTGATTGCTCTCTAAGTGTTGGAACATAGCTCAAAACGTAAAGTAGTAATTAAACAAAGAAAAGATTAAATTATAAGATGAACTACTCTCATTTAGGAATTTGATTATCGTTTAAGTGTTATCCATAATTACATAACCTAATTCTATTCATTTCATTAAGACCTAAAAGTTAAACCAAAGGTGAATTCATGTAGTACATATTATTAATCTCACAAAATTACATATACTTTAACTCCTAGGATTCTCCTTTTATTTATTTCATTAAATGACTAAATCAACATATACTTTAATCCTATATTCTAAGTGTAAAATTAAAGTATACAGACTATGGCTGGTCATATTTTATTTGAACAGAGAATAATTTTATGAACATTTTGCAATTTGAACCACTAAATTTGGAGTTCATATGAAAAAGATATGAAATAAACAAGTTTTGAAGTTTGAAATATGAAATTAGGGCTAAATATGTGATTAAATAAAAATATAGGGGGCTATCCAAAAGATGCCAGGGGCCTACACATTAAAATAGAGGACGGCGGGTTGATTTCTTAAAACCAGGGGGGTTTCGTAAGCAAAACTTACACCCAAAGGTGTACGGGGTAACCTTGGCCATCGGATTAGAGATCAACGGCCAGGAATAGATCGTGAGGGCGCGGGTGCGCGGACGCGGCTGACAGGCGGAGCTAGGGCACCAGCGAGCCAGGGAGGGCTGACTTGCCGGGCCCAGGGGCAGGGGCGCGGGTGAGGGGGAGAGAGAGGGGCGGTCAGATCTAGATCGGAGGGCTGGGATTAGATCCGCTTGGGTTAAGTCTAAACCGCCAGATCTCGGACGGACGCCCGAGATCTAACAGTCAGGGGCGGACACAGGCGCGGTGGCACCGCTCGGTCCCGCGGCGAGGGCTCACCAGAGACGAGGAGGATGGCCACGACGGGTTTCTAGAGGCTTGGGGGCTAGCTCGGGCGCGTTCAGGGCTGTCTGGCGGACTCGGCCATAGCCCTCACACCGGCGTGGGAGCACCAGAGGGCGCTGCACACAGCGAGGCGGGCTAACGGCGGCGCGGGACAGCTCCGATGAGCAATCGCGCGAGCAACAGAGCAGTAATGACCAAATTAAGGGTGCGGGTGGATTGCTCACCTTGAGGGGAAGCGCTGGAGTCATGAAGCAACGGCGGAGGCGCAAGGATACGACAGGGCGACGGCGGCGGGGCTCCGGCTATGCAAGAATCGCTCCGGTGAGCGCGGACCGGACGAACCAGATAGGGGAAGGGCACACCGAAGGGTGTCTCGAGTTGCTGACAGCGAGGCAGAACTCACCGTGGCACGGACAGGGCATAGACGCGACGGTTACCGCCGAACGGGCAGCAGTCGACAGCGGGCGATGGCGGAGCTCTCTGCACACATGGGCAGAGCGAGAGAGAGGGCGTGGGGGTTTGGCAGAGGGCGCAAATGAGCGAGCAGGGCGCGGGGCTCAAAAGGGGCACGGGCGCAGGAAAGTGGCCGGAGAACGCACGGTCGTGGGCGCGTCCACGGCGGGGAGATCGTGGGCGAGAGGTTAGGGGCGGTGGGACATAGAGAGATAGAGTGGGCGCGCGGGGGGGGGGGGGGGGGAAGAACGGCGCCGACAGCTTGGTCCCACAGAGCAGCGAGAGAGAGGGAGTGAGCGCGCTCGGGTTAGCGCCGACAGGCGGAGCCCGCCTGTCAGGCACCGAGGGCGCGCGGACTGGGCTTAGTGGGCTGGTTTGGGCCGAATTGGCCTTTTCCTTTTTCCTGCAATTTCTATTGCCTTTTCTATTTATTTTCTCTAGGGTTTTCAATTCAAATTCAAATCAAGTATCAAATTCAAACCAAATCAAATTTGTGCAACAATTCAAAGAATATTTAGGCCTAATATGATGAAACATTCCATGACTCATGTTTTGGGCAAAATAAAATAAATAATCCTTCACTAATTCAACTAACCCTAATTAAAAGAAGAAGAGAGGGAGAAAACTAGAGAGAGAATGAAACTAGAGTCAGATAGAGAAGAGTAACACCTGAATTTGGATGATCATAAGAAAGAAATTTTATACCCCCAAATTTAGGGTGTTACAGACCTATCCCTCTTAAAAGAATCTCGCCCTCGAGATTCAGGGCTGGCTAGCAAAGAGTTCAGGGTACTTGGCTCTCAGATCATCTTCTCTTTCCCAGGTTGCTTCTTCTTCTGAGTGATGGCCCCATTTGACTTTGCACATTCTGATGGTGTTCCTCTGAGTGACCTGATCTGCTGTCTCCAGAATTTGCATTGGCTTCTCAATGTATGTCAGATCCTCTTGAACTTCAAGGTCTTCCATTGGCAACTGCTCTTCTGGTATTCGCAAGCATTTCTTCAATTGAGACACGTGAAACACATCATGCGCTGTGGATAGATTCTCTGGTAATCTGAGTTGATAAGCTACTTTTCCACGTCTTGCTTGAATCTAATACGACCCGATATAGCGAGGCGCTAGCTTGCCTTTGACTCCAAACCTTTTGGTTCCTCTAATGGGTGACACTTTCAAGTAAACATAGTCTCCCACTTCAAAACTGAGTTCCCTTCTCCTGGTGTTAGCATAGCTTCGCTGTCTGGACTGCGCTGCCTTCAGATTTTCCCGGACCATCCTGATATTCTCTTCAGCTTCAAGCAAAATCTTCGGACCGAATACCTGTCTTTTGCTGGGTTGGTCCCAATGCAATGGAGTTCTGCAATTCCTCCCATAAAGTGCTTCGAATGGTGACATCTTCAGACTGTCCTGATAACTGTTGTTGTAGGAGAATTCTGCATACGGTAGCCTCTTGTCCCAACCTAACTTGTCTTGCAAAGCACAAGCTCTCAACATATCCTCAAGAATCTGTTTGGTTCTCTTAGTCTGACCATCTGTCTGCGGGTGATAAGCTGAACTGAACTTCAAGTGTGTACCCAAATCTTCATGTAGCTGCTGCCAAAAGTGAGAGGTAAACTGGGTGCCTCTATCCTATATTATCTTCTTTGGAATGCCATGCAAACACATAATCCGAGACATGTATAACTCTGCCAACACAGCATTGTTATTGCTGTTCTTGACTGGTATGAAATGGGTCACCTTTGTTAAATGGTCCACTACTACCCAGCTGGAGTCATAACCGGCTCGAGTGCGGGGCAGACCGACTATAAAGTCCATCCCAATCTCATCCCATTTCCACTGCGGAATCTGCAACGGCTGCAACAAACCTGCGGGTCTCTGATGTTTGGCCTTGATCCTCTGACAACTATCGCATCTGGCCACATACTCTGCTATCTATCTTTTCATACCATACCACCATAATCTCTTCTTCAAGTCTTGGTACATTTTCTCGCTACCAGGGTGTATAGAATGCACTGTCTCATGAGCTTCCTTGAGAATCAGTTCTCGGATCGATTTGATGTCGGGAACACATAGCCTATCCTTGAACCATACCACTCCTTCTGCATCTTCACAGAAATCTAGACCTTTCCCATCGATGATTAGCTGCCAGATTTCGTTGATCTTCTCATCATCCTTCTGACCTTTCCTGATGTCTTGCTCTAGAGTGGGCTCTAGCTCAATTGCCACTCCTTGAGTGTTGTTCAGAAATCCGAGACTCAATCTGTCGAATTCCTTCGCTAGCTCGAACGGCATCGGGTGAGCGGCCAACATATTTTCTTGACTCTTCCTCCTCAGAGCATCTACAACCACATTTTCTTTTTCCTGGGTGATAATGGATCTCCAGCTCATAGTCTTTGATCAATTCTATACATCTTCGCTACCTCATGTTTAACTCTGACTGAGTGAATATGTACTTGAGGCTCTTGTGGTCCGTGTAGATATCACACTTCTACCCATAAAGATAATGTCTCAATGTCTTCAGTGCATGAACCACTGCTGCTAGCTCCAAATCATGAGTGGGGTAATTCTTCTCATGAACTTTCAATTTTCGAGACGAGTATGCCACTACTTTCCCTTCCTGCATTAACACACATCCCAGTCCGGTGTACGAAGCATCACAATATACTGAGAATGGCTTGTGAACATCTGGCAGAACCAACACCGATGTTGTTGTCAACTTCTGCTTCAACATTTCAAATGTTTCTTGGCACGCTGGGGTCCACTTGAAATCAACCTTATTTGCTAGCAAGGTTGTCATTGGTCTGGCAATCTTGGAGAAACCTTCAATGAAACGCCGATAATAACTGGCCATTCCAATAAAACTCTTGATTCCTCGGACATCTTTTGGTGCTTTCTAGTCCAGAATCGCTGCTACCTTCTTTGGATCTACAACTAGTCCATCTCGGTTTATAATATGACCCAAGAATAGAACGCTGATCTAGAACTCGCACTTGCTAAGCTTGGCATACAACTAGCAATCTCGTATCCTCTGAAGTACCTTCCTCAAATGTTCCTCATGCTCTTGCTCATTCTAGGAATATACGAGAATATCATCAATGAACACCACTACAAACTTGTCGAGGTAGTCCATGAACACACTGTTCATCAGATACATGAAGTAAGCTGGCGCGTTCGTCAATCCGAATGACATAACCATGAACTCATATAATCCATACTTGGTGATGAATGTTGTCTTCGGTATATCTGAAGGTCGGATCCTGAGCCAATGGTAACCTAACCTCATATCCATCTTTGAGAACACATCGACTCCTCTCAACTGATCAAATAATTCTTCGATTCGGGGCAGAGGATACTTGTTCTTGATAGTGACTTCATTTAAAGCTCTGTAATCGATGCACATCCTCTTCGTACCATCCTTCTTCTCCACAAATAGTACTGAAGCTGCCCAAGGTGAGGTACTTGGTCTGATATAACCTTTCTCTAACAACTCATCAATTTGCTTCTTGAGTTCCACCAACTCTGGTCCAGACACTCGATAAGCTATCTTGGAAATAAGGGTGGTGCCTGGGATAAGCTCTATGGCAAATTCAACTTTCCTTTCAGGTGGCATGCCTGGTAATTCCTCAGGGAATACATCGAGGAATTCTGACACAATCCTAATTGCCTCAATCGGATTGGACTCCTTGTCATTTATTGATAAATGGTGACAGGCTCCTTCTTCTAGTTCAGGTAAGTACATTTTTGTTACTACTTCCTTTCCAGATGGGGACACCAACTTAATTGTTCTCTTGTCACAACTGACAGTGGCTTGATTTATGTGTAGCCAATTCATCCCTAGGATGACATCTAAACCTTGAGTTCCCATTACTACTAGGCTAGCGGGGAAGTCTATCCCCCTTATTTCA
This sequence comes from Zea mays, assembly GCF_902167145.1. Lineage (NCBI taxonomy): Eukaryota > Viridiplantae > Streptophyta > Magnoliopsida > Poales > Poaceae > Zea > Zea mays. The sequence continues at coordinate 82,843,148 of NC_050103.1, read as the reverse complement.
ATCCTTAGATTCAGACAAATCCTATCGGACTGAACTTTCCCCCAACTGAATTAACTCTTAAAGGTGGGATCATTGGTTCTTTGGGGATGTTATGTGATTCTACCCAAGATGTAGAAACAAAAGAATGCGTGGCACCAGTATCAAATAGTACTTTTGCTGGGTAGGATTTGATTGGAAACATACCTACTGCCGCGTCCTGAGCATCCTAGATTGCTTGGGCCTCTAGGTGATTCACCTTTCCACGGTTGTAGGCCTGACCACGGCCTCCTGGTGCTTGCTGTGGCGCTCTTGTCTTGCTGGGACATTGACTGCTGGCGGCTACTGAGCTGCTTTCTTGGGATAGTTCTTCACCCAGTGATTTTGTTCTCCACAGTAGAAGCATGCACGACCTCCTACTTGCGCTGGGGCTGCTTGGCCATTCTGGTTGGTTGCTGGGGCAGGAAGGCGAGTTGCCTGGTTGTTCTGACGCTGGTACCGGTTTCCTCCCGGTTGGGTGTTCTAACGGTACTGCTGCTGCTGTTGCTGAGGAAACTGCCTCTGGTACTGGTGATGATGCTGACACTGGTGCTAGTGCTGGTGACCTTGCTTGAATTGCTGTGGTGAGTTGCTTGAGCAGCGGGGACGGCTGCTACTCCCGGCCTGAGATCCTCCGATCTTGCGCTTCCTATCCTCCATCTCCCGACGCTTCCTTTTAGTCATGATTGCTCTGTCAATCAAGTGCTAGAAGGTAGGGAAAGTGTGGTTCATCAGCTGGTAATGGAGGGGATCAACCAATCCTCTCAGAAAGCGGTACTGCCTCTTAGCATCCGTGTTGACGTCTTCTCGGGCATAACGTGACAACTGCAGAAACTTATCCCTGTACTCACTGACGGACAGGGGACCTTGCTTCAGGGCGAGAAACTCCTCCTTCCTAACTATCATCAGTCCCTCAGGCACATGGTAGCGACGGAAGTTGTCCCTGAACTCCTCCCAAGTAATGGCTTCAGGGTTGGCATGGGTGGTGAGGTAAGACTCCCACCAAGACTATGCTGCTCCCCTGAGCTGTCGGGGACCATACAACACCTTCTCACGATCGTTGCACTGAGCACTGTGCAACTCACGCTCCACGATACGCAGCCAAGCTTCCACGTCCACGGGATCAACAGAGTGGGCAAAAAACAGGGAATGGCCCCTCATGAACTCTTCTCGCTTGTCTCTGGGCACTTGTGGCATCTAGACTTACACTGGAGGCTGTGGTGGGGGTGGCTGCTGCTGCACCTGCTGCATCGCTGCTAAGGTCTGACCAAATGCCTGAACTGCCTGAGTTTGCATCATGAACATCTGGTCATCTGTCATCGGGGGTGGCGGTAGCAACTGCTGCTGTTGGGCTGCATCCTCGTGGGGTGCCTGCTGTTCTGGCTGAGCACGCCTCGCACCTCTGCGCCTGTTCTCAGACATCTATAGAAACCACACACATATCAGATCTGACTCCGCAGTCTTTTAGCATAAGAAAAGATTTCGGAAATCTTTATAGCACTGAACAATTGACCATCTTCACTGACAACTTCTCGGATAAAGAGGAAAGTGGAAATAAATGGATTACCCAACTAAATAACTGACTTTATTAATAACTACACCAAGTTGCAGGCGATACCCACACCTTGGTGATAATCATTACAAAGATCCAACTTCATTATATGTTCATCATGACAAGCATCCAACATAAGATAAACAAACTAACTCTAACTAAGACTTACTAGACTAAGACACTGAATTAAGCATTATTACATACTCCGACTCCATCGATCTATGGATCTAAATCTATCCGGGTCCTGCAATCTGGGGTACCATAGTCGAAGCGACCATGGGGCGGTGAACGGTAAGGGTGCTGAATCCCGACAGGGGCGGGAGAACCACCATCCAAATAGTGGTGTGCCGCGCACTCAGCACGCAATTCCACAACCTTCGCCCGAACCTTGCCCAACTCGTCAAGGGCATGGTCTAACTCTATGTTGAGCACGACGGCCAGGTTGACCATGCTGTTCAGCCTGGGATTGCCCTCACCGACGGGTGAGACAATCACACCTCCAACACTGCCGGTAGAACGGCGAGGGAAGTACTTCAGGTCAAGGCCGTCAGCTACCCCGCTGAACAACGAGCAATACTGAGAAAGTGCCCGTCGTGCTGCATCCTGCATGGCTGCCTCGGCAGTGTCCCGCTCAGAGATAGAATAGTGCTCTGAGAAGGCCTCTGCACCCCAGAGATCATCGTCCGGACGGCGCACCAAGCAAGTAGCCTCATACTGGTCTGGGTCTAACCCATGACGATGCTGGTAGTCTACACAACGGTACTCGATGGACCAAGTGTGTCAGTCGAAGGCCCGACGCAACAGGGTGTCGAGAGCATCATGGAAGTGACACCCGCGAGCGGCGTCACGAGTGATGGGTCTAGCGATCCACCCCTCCGGCTTCGGCTCCTTCGAGTGCTCCGTGCCGTGGCTCAAACTGCCACCGGTGTCGTCGTCGTCTCTGTCTCCGTCAGCATCTCCTCCAGCAGCCGGGATGCCCTGTGGTGGTGCAGGGGGCATCTCTGGCTGAGGTGCAGGGGAAGGTGGTGTAACGCCCTGAATTTGAGGGTAGAATTTTTTTCTTCTTTTTACTCACCAAATTCAGGCGTTACTCTCTTTTCTCTTCCTGTTTCGCTCCTTCTTCCCAATTTCAAAGTAGTATAGCGACTGTCGTCCATATTGTGCGTAAACAAAACCTAAGTTGACATGAGTGTTGCATCATGTCGAACCATATTTCTTTTGTCTGATGTCGTGTTTAGTCACGTGTGTTGCTTAGTCTCGTTCCGGATTTTGCTTCGCGAGTTGAATTCCGATCTGTGGTTGTGCGTGCCACGGGATTTTAACCCGCAGTGCGGCCCAGCCCAGCCCGACCCGGCCCGGCCCAGCTCGGCCCGCGCGCCCCTGGCGCCCGTGCCCTCCCCATGCGCGCCCCCCTCCCCTGGTCTCTCTCCCTCATTTCAATTCTCCCACGCAGCAACCTCCTCCTCTCCCACCTCTCTCTCTCTCCCCGTGGTGCCCTAGGTCTTGGAGACGATGATCACCGGAATTTGGATCCCCGAGGTGAGCTCCCCTCCCCTCTCCTCCTCTCTCTCCCTCTTCCTCCCCTTCCCTTCCCTGTGCGCGCCCCCTTCTTCTCCCCTGCCTGCGTGCCCCCCTGCAGCCCCTCGCGTGTGGCCCCCGACCCCCTCGCGCGCGGCCATCCCGGCCCCCCGGCGCGGCTCCCTTGCCCCCCCCCCCCCCCGGCGCGGCCGTCCTGGCCCCGGCGGCGCGGCTCCCTGGCCCCCTACGCGCGGCCGTCCCAGCCCCGGTGCGTGGCCCCTGCCTTCGGCAGCGTGGACCCCCGGCGCGGTCCCTGCGCGCGTCCCGGCGTGGCCACGGCGCGGCCTCGCGCCCCCCGTTCACCCAACGCGTTCCCGCGTGCGCAGCCCCATGCGCGCTGTGATTGATTCTTGGTTTTAATTAATTTTAAACTCTGTTTAGTTAGCGTGCTGCGTCGCGCGCTTCGTCGCGCGACGAATTTGTTTAATTTCAGATTCTATTACTGTGCTACGTCGCACGCTTCGTCGCGCGACGATCCATTTTTTATTTCAGGATTGTTTAATGTATGGCGTCGCGCGTCCAGTCGTGCGACATTCCATTTTAAATTCAGTTTGGTTGACGTATGCCGTCGTGCGTTTCGTCGCGCGACGCTTAACGTCTCTTTATAATTAATGCAAGTGTCTCGTTGCGCGCTCCATTGCACGACGAGTCGTTTATTTCTTAATTCAATTTAAGTGTTGTGTCGCGCGTCTCGCCGCGCGACAATCCTTTTAATTTACCTTCATCTGCTTATAATAATTAAATATGGAACATGACTTTACCTTATGCTAAAGGCGATGGCCAAATTAATACCATTCTGTTTAGACGAGTATTTTAATTTATAATCGTGTAACGTGATCGTGTCTCGACCGTGGCCTCGACCGTTATTTTCTCTTTCTCGCTTAGTCGTAAGTGCGAGCCCTACGTCGAACGTCTGTTTATTTATTGCATTCCATTGTGTGGTGTACTGTTCTTTTGTATTAAATGTGTGGAATGTATGTTTGAACTCGTATAGATAACGGTCAGTTGGCAGAGTCCGAAGGAGTTGCAGGTGAAGACCCTGAGCAGCAGCTGGTTGGTAAAGGCAAGTGTCCCTTGACCCATCTATGTCCTACTAATTCTTATAATTCACTCCCCGCATTTACACAGTTTATACCTAAGGATTGACTAGCTTTTGTCTATCTTGTCCTTGTTTACCTATTCTGGTTGGGTTATTTCAGTTTAGTTATATGCTAGTGCTTCACATTAATCAATGAACATGATGAGATTATCTATGATACGTTGTTTTCCCTTGTGATTATGATGATGGTACTTGTGGCCCTTAAGGGGACTCGAGCTGTTTCTCGAGTGCCTCTCCGTAAGGACCTATTCGTTGGATGACCGCCCGGGAAAACAGTGCAACCATGAGGGTGGAGTGGGACGCCCTTAGCTGAGTAATTAGAGGAACTGGGGTGTAGTTCACTTCGCCGTCGTGCCGTTAATGGGGCTCGGTGTATGCGGCTCACTCGGCCAAGGTTGGTTCGCCCCTTGGGGAGGAGTTCGGTGCATTTAGGAAACCTAACGGGCGGCTACAGCCCTAGGGAATCTTTGTAAAGGCTACATAGTGAGACCCTGCCTATTCACCTTGGTAGTGTTTAAGGGTTTGATCGGCCCGATGCAAGAGGGAATCACGGCTTGTGGGTAAAGTGTGCAACCTCTGCAGAGTGTTATGAAACTGATATATCAGTCGTGCTCACTGTTATGAGCGGCCAAGGGAGCTCAATTGATTAGAGATACTTGATCAGAGATGTATGGTTTATAGGTGGTGACGAGGATGATGGTTTTGGTTATGACTATTGTACTGGTAAGTGGTATTCTTTCCGTTTGGAAAGGGTACATCAGGTTAATAACTTGGGTTAATGCTAAAACCTGGCTTTCTACTAGTAAATAATAACCTGACCAACTAAAAGCAATCACTTGACTTAACTCCACATAAAGCTAGTCCACTACATCCAAAATAGGACATTTGTTGAGTATGTTGATGTGTACTCACCCTTGCTTTACACACCAAACCCCCCCCCCAGGTTGTCCGCGTTGCAACCACTGTCAGGTGAAGATGAAGTCGTGGAGGAGGACTTCCAGGAGTTCCAAGAGTACGATGAGTTCTAGGCGTGGGTTAGCGGATGCCTGTGTAGGCCGTGTGTCTCTACGTTTCTTTTCCGCACTTTGATTATTGTTAAAGACTTTGTGGATGTCTTGGACATCATGATGTAATCGACTATTATACCATCCTTTATGTCATTATTTGAGCACTATGTGATGATGCCCAGTTATGTAACTGTTGTGTACGTGAATTGCTGATCCTGGCACGTACATGGTTCGCATTCGGTTTGCCTTCTAAAACCGGGTGTGACAGGTGGGGTCTCATACTCCACCTCCCGCTGAGGCGAGGGGGAAGAGTCCTGCTGCTCCTGCTCCTGCTCCTAGCGTCGGCGCTCCTGCTCCTCGTGCAGGCGATGATGCAATCTCTCCAGGTGACTGGACTGACCTGACATCGTGCGACGCAGTGGACGCTCCGCCAGACGAAAAGGCAAAAAGGGAATCACAGACTTACGTGTAGTGCACCTGATACGGGCCATCTATAAAAGACATCGTAAGCACAAGAGTAAAAGTAGAACTATGAGACCAGAAAGTAAACAGAAAGAAAAGTGAGACAAAACTTTGAGAGAAGTAAATAACATAGAGTTGGTCAAGATAACCAACTTTTGAAAAGACACTAAGGTCAAGGTAAGATTAGGGGTCTATAGTCCTTAGGGCGACCATTCTAGTCTAGGTTAGCGGTCCAACAGTCAGCAAGGCTTTGATACCACTTATGTCACACCCGGTTTTGGAAGGTAAACCGAATGCGAACCATGTACGTGCCAGGATCAGAACTCATGTACACAGCGATTACATAATTGGACATCATCACACAATGCTTGAATTAAATAACGAAAAGGTACTTAATTACATCAAGATGTATGAGACATCCACATAGTCTAATACATATCCATAGTGTTCAACAATAATATCAAAGTGCGGAGAAACGAAACGTAGAAGATAAGCCTACACAGGCAGCTGACTGGGGGTTTGCCACTAAAGTAAACTAGAACTCATCGTAGTCCTGGAACTCCTCAAAGTCCTCCATGTTGCCAACATCTTCTCCTGAGCACTGAGTACAGTGGGGACAACCTGGGGTGGGGTGGTTTGTAAAGCAAGGGTGAGTACACATCAACGTACTCAGCAAATGTCCCGTTTGGCTATAGTGGACTAGCTGTATGTGGAGTTAAGGTTAAGTAGTTGCTTTTAATTGGTCAAGTTTTATTACTATAAGCAGAGCCAAATTTTAGTAATAAACTCAGTTATTACCCAGAAGTACTCCCTCCAAGAGGAAATACCAGAGATCAGAATTATAAACAACATTATTAACCATCATCATAAAAGTAACCAAAGTTCTTCTAATCGAAGAGGATCCCAAGGCTGCCCGTAACCGTGAGCACGGCTGATATACCAGTTTCTAACACTCTGCAGAGGTTGCACACTTTACCCACAAGTCGTGATTCCCATTCCGCCCGGGGTTCTAGCCTCCCCATTGATCACTACTAAGGTGACCTAGCAGGGTCTCACTACGTAGCCTTTACAAAGATTTCCCAGAGGTTATAGTCGCCCGTTAGGTTTCTCTAGTTTGATAAACACAGTACATCTCCCCAAAGGAAGGGTGACTAACAAAATAAAATCAAAGAACCTCTGCAACTAGCCTCGGTAGAGCAAGTACTGTGCCCGGACCCCATTGACGGCCCTACGACGAAGCCAACTGCTCCTCTAGTTCCTCTAATTAATCAGCTAAGGGCGACCCATTCCACCCTCATGGTTGCACTGTTATCCCGGGTTGTCACTCCCCAAACAGGTCCTTACGGAGAGGTACTCAGGAAATAGCCTGAGCCCCCTAAAGTAATCACAAGAACCTCATCAGGATAACATCATCATATCATAAATAATCACATCATGTTCATTGATTAAGTTAAAGAAATAGCATAAGCTAACCATGATTAACCCAGAAAGGTAAACAAGGGTAAGGTAAATACAGACAAGTCAATCCTTAAGTTTCAATAATGTAATGTGGGACAGTGAATTATAAAGTAAAGTAGGACATGATAGGTCTGAGGACACTTGCCTTCACCAGGTTGTTGCTCAGAGGGATCTTCATCAACACACTCAGGAACCACGAGCTGCTCGTTGTCTAAATAAAGCGATCATACATTCAATACATTTGGAAAGTATAAATGAACATCACATCAAGCATATACCAACATTGGAAAACATCTCAAAAGGTATAGTATTAAATAAAAGAGAATGAGATCAACTTATAAAATGGACTAATCTTAATTGGGGATTGATTACTCTCTAAGTGTTGGAACATAGCTCAAAAATTAAAGTAGTAATAAAACAAAGAAAAGATTAAATTATAAGATGAACTACTCTCATTTAGGAATTTGATTATCCTTTAAGTGTTATCCATAATTGCATAACCTAATTCTATTCATTTCATTAAGACCTAAAACTTAAACCAAAGGTGAATTCATATAGTACATACTATTAATCTCACAAAATTAAATATACTTTAACTCCTAGGATTCTCCTTTTATTTATTTCATTAAATGAATAAATCAACATATACTTTAATCCTATATTCTAAGTGTAAAATTATAGTATACAGACTATGGCTGGTCATATTTTATTTGAATAGAGAATAATTTTATGAACATTTTGCAATTTGAACTACTAAATTTGGAGTTCATATGAAAAAGATATGAAATAAACAAGTTTTGAAGTTTGAAATATGAAATTAGTGCTAAATCTGTGATTAAATAAAAATACAGGGGGCTATCCAAAATAAGCCAAAAGCCTACGCATTAAAACAGAAGACGGCAGATTGATTTCTTAAAACCAGGGGGTTTCTTAAGCAAAACTTACACCCGAAGGGGTACGGGGTAACCTTGGCCATCGGATCGGAGATCAACAGCCAGGATTAGATCGCGCGGGCGCGGGTGCGTGGACGCGACTGACAGGCGGGGCCAGGGCATTAGCGAGCCAGGGAGGTCTGACCAGCCGGGCCTAGGGGCAGGGGCGCGGGTGAGGGGGAGAGAGAGGGGCGGTCAGATCTAGATCGGAGGGCTGGGATTAGATCCGCTCGGGTTAAGTCTAAACAGCCAAATCTCGGACGGACGCCCGAGATCTAACGGTCAGGGGTGGACACAGGCGCGGTGGCGCCGCTCGGTCCCATGGCGAGGGCTCGCCGGAGACGAGGAGGCTGGTCACGGCGGGGCTCCAGAGGCTTAGGGGCTAGCTTGGGCGCATTCAGGGCGGTCTGGCGGACTCAGCCATAGCCCTCACGCCGGCACGGGAGCACCAGAGGGCACTGCACACGGTGAGGCGGGCTAACGGCGGCGCGGGACAGCTCCAGCGAGCAATCACGCGAGCAATAGAGCAGTAATGACCAAATTAAGGGTGCGGGCGGATTGCTCACCTTGAGGGGAAGCGCTGGAGTCATGGAGCAATGGCGAAGGCGCAAGAATACGACGGGGCAACGGCGGTGGGGCTCCGACTACGCAAGAATCGCTCCGGTGAGCGTGGACCGGACGAACCAGATAGGGGAAGGGCACACCGAAGGGTGTCCCGAGCAGCTAACAGCGAGGCAGAACTCACCGTGGCACGGGACGGGGCACAGACGTGATGGAGACCGCAGAACGGGCAGCAGTCGATGGCGGGCGGTGTCGGAGCTCTCTGCACGCGTGGGCAGAGCGAGAGAGAGGGTGAGGGGGTTTGGCAGAGGGCACAAATGAGCGAGGGGAGGTGGGTGAGCAGGGCGCGGGGCTCAAAAGGGGCACGGGCGCAGGGACGTGGCCGGAGAACGCGCGGTCGTGGGCACGTCCATGGTGGGGAGATCGTGGGCGAGAGGTTAGGGACGGCTGACAGGTGGGGACGGCGGGACAGAGAGAGAGAGAGTGGGCGTGGGGCAGGGAAAGAATGGTGCTGATAGCTCGGTCCCACAGAGCAGCGAGAGTGAGAGAGAGGGAGTGAGTGCGCTCGGGTTGGCGCCGATAGGCGGGGCCTGCCTGTCGGGCACCAAGGACGCGCGGGCACAGGCGCGCGGGGGCTGGGCTTAGTGGGCTGGTTTGGGCCGAATTGGCCTTATTCTTTTTCCTAGAATTTCTATTGCCTTTTCTATTTATTTTCTCTAGGGTTTTCAATTCAAATTCAAATCAAGTTTCAAATTCAAACCAAATCAAATATGTGCAATAATTCAAAGAATATTTAGGCTCAATATGATGCAACATTCCATGTCCCCTATGTTTTGGGAAAAATAAAATAAATAATCCTTCACTAATTCAACTAACCCTAATTAAAATAAGAAGAGAGGGAGAAAACTAGAGAGAGAGTGAAACTAGAGTGAGATAGAGAAGAGTAACACCTGAATTTGGATGGTCATAAGAAAGAAATTTTATACCCCCAAATTCAGGTGTTACACAGACTCTGCATCCCCTTAGGAACGACTTTTGAGTCTCTTCACCTTCTATTTCGGTGGCATTTAAGCTCTGCATCCCCTTAGGAACGATTTTTGAGCTTCTTCAACTTCTATTTCGGTGGCATTTAAGCTCTGCATCCCCTTAGGAACGACTTTTGAGCTTCTTCACCTTCTATTTCGGTGGCATTTTGGCTCTGCATTCCCTTAGGAACGACTTTTGAGCTTCGAAACTTACTCTGCGCTCCCTTAGGAACAACTTTTGTAGCTTCGTCACCCTCCAGGTGACACTTTATCTTTGCATCTCCTTAGGGACGACTTTTGAGCTTCTCCCTGTTCTTTTTGCACTCGATGGTGCAGATTCTGATGTTATATGTTACATTTTTGGGGGAATTTGGCCCTTGTATTGCATTGGGCTAAACAAGAAAAATAAAAATTACAACCTATGGCCCCATTAAAAACCTTTCTCCCCTCCTGAAAGGAAAAGGGTGCCATTGGAAAAAATAAGAAATTTACATCAATTACACATAATATCGTCGAAGCTCATCCGCATTGGTATGTCGTTGTCGTCCATGTCCTTCAGTCTATAAGAACCGGGTCTTGACGAAGATACTACCAAAAAAGGGACTTCCCATTTTAGCTGAATCTTCCCCACTGTATCAGGGTTAGCTATCCTTCGAAGCACCAAATGACCTGGCTTGATATTTTTCAATCGAACTTTTCTGTCACGCCATTTTATTGTTTCGGCCTGGTATTTATTGATGTGCTCTATGGCCTGAAGTCTGGTCCCTTCTATGGTGTCTTTTGTTACTTGGCAATCAGCTTCATCCTCCGTCGAAGCTAAGGTTCTTATTGAACCCATTCTTGCTTCTTCCGGTGTTATTGCTTAGTCACTGAACAAAAGCTTGAATGGAGTAAACCCTGTTGACCTTGATGCAGTGGTGTTGTGGCTCCAAACCACTTTTATTAATTTGTCTGGCCACTTCCCTTTCGGCTGATTGAAGATTGACTTCATTATTCCTGTTATTATGATTCCATTTTCCCTTTCTACCAACCCATTTGACTCCGGGTGCCTTACTGATGCAAAGTGTATTTTTGTGCCAATTTGGCTACAAAAAGTTTTGAAAGTTTTAGCATCGAATTGAGTTTCGTTATCAACGGTGATAGCCTTCGGTACGCCGAAGCGACAAACTATGTTCTGCCAGAAGAATTTTTGCACTGTGGCCGAAGTTATTGTAGTCAGAGGCTTTGCTTCAATCCACTTAGAAAAGTATTCCACTGCCACCACAACATATTTCAGGTTGCCTTGCGCTAGTGGTAGTGGCCCTAACAAATCCATCCCCCATCTTTGCAATGGCCATGTTGGTTGTATTAGCTGGGTTAAAGACGAAGGTTGTTTCTGGTCTCTGGCACATCTTTGACAATTTTCACATTTCTGAACTAAATCTGCCGCATCTGAAGCTGCCTTCGACCAGTAAAAACCTTGTCTGAAAACTTTTCCTAGTAGGGGTCTGGACCCAATGTGGGCTCCACATAAGCCTGCATGTATCTCCTTCATTAATTCTGTCCTTCAGTTCTGGACAAGCATTTGAGCAACGGGGAGAAAACTCCATGCTTGTATAACTCCCCTTCTATTATTACATAAGGTCTTGTCCTTGCTTCCATTCTCTTGTTATAAGCTTCGTCATCTGAAAAACAGTTGCCCTAGAGAAAGGATACTATTTCGGTCCTCCAGTCTTCACTATGTACAGGTGAGATTGTGAGCACAACTCTTTCCATGAGCTTGACTGAAAGTGCTTTAATTGTTTCAAAAAATACTTTCGAAGCCAAAGGAAGCCCCTGTGCCGCTTATTTAGCTAATAAATCTACATGCTCATTCTCTCCCCTTGGGATATTTTTTACAGAAAAACCTTCGAAATAAGCTTCTAACCTTCAGACTGCATCCAAATACTTTTCAAGCTTCGGGTCTCTTGCCTTACTGCTTTTATCCACATGGCCCGAGATAACATGTGAATCAGTTTTGAGGATAGTCATTCTTATTCCCATTGCATTTAGCTTCCGAAGCCCCAAAAGAAGAGCTTCGTACTCGGCAATGTTGTTTGTACAACTGAAATCTAACTTTATTGCATAACATGTTCTGACTTTAGAAGGTGCAACTAGAACAGTAGCTGCCCCTACACCGAAGGTCCCCCAAGATCCATCGCAAAATACCGTCCAAGCTTCGGCATCTTTTGTTGCTTCTTCATCCTGAGCCCCTGGCGTCCAATCAGCAATGAGTCTGCTAACGCCTGAGATTGTATTGAGGATCTGTGCATGTAATCAATGGTGAATTCGTTAAGTTCTGTGACCTATTTTTCGATTCTTCCTGTAGCTTCTCTGTTCCTCATTATGTCCTTCAGGGGTTGCGATGAAGGCACTATTATGTGATATGCATGAAAGTAATGCCGAAGCTTTCTGGAGGTCATCAGTATAGCATAAAGTACCTTCTCCAACTCTGTGTAATTTTTCTTTGAAGGACTGAGTACTTCGGAAACGAAGTATACCGGTGCTTGCTTTTTTTACCTGGCCCTCTTATTTCTCTTGTACAAGTGCTGCACTAACCGCAGCATGAGAAGCAGCCACATATAGAAGTAACGGAGCTCCTGATAAAGGTGGGGTTAGAGTTGTTAGATCTATCAAATACTGCTTCAGCTCTTTGAAAGCTCTCTGCTGAACTGGACCCCATTGGAAGACTTCGGTTGATATCAATATTTCAAAGAAAGGTAAATTCCTCTCTACTAATCTTGAAATGAATCTGTTTAACGATGTCAGCCTTCCTGCTAACCGTTGAGCCCCCTTTTTTGAATTTGGTGGCTCCATCCAAAGGATAGCTTCGATGCCTTTTGTTGATACCAGGAAACCAAGAAACTTGCCCTTCTTTACTCCAAAGACACATTTTTCTGGATTTAGCTTTTGACCAGCTTGTCTGAAATTGGCAAATGTTTCTTGCAAATTAGCAACATGGTTTTCTTGCTTTATGCTTTTTACTATGATATCATCGACATATGTCAGCACATTCCTGCCAATTTGGGAGTGAAGAACCTTGGCGGTCATTCCGCTGAAGCTTCCTCTAGCATTCTTGAGCCCGTCAGGCATCCAAAGGTAACAATAGGTACCACTAGGAGTTATGAAGCTTGTCTTTGGCTCATCCTCCTTCTTCATCCAGATTTGATGATAACCCGAGTAGCAATCCAGTAAACTCATGAGCTCTGAAGAAGCTGCTGCATCCACAAGGGAATCTATTTTTGGTAGTGGGAATTCATCCTTCGGACATGCCTTATTGAGATCTGTGAAGTCAATACACATTCTCCATTTTGCATTAGCTTTCTTTACCATGACAGTGTTGGCCAGCCACTCTGGGTATGTTACTTCTCTGATGACACTGGCACTTAGAAGTCTCTTCACTTCATTTCGTGCACCTTTGGCTTTATCATCGGACATTTTCCGAAGCCTCTGCTTTCTTGGTCTGAAGGACGGGTCCACATTGAGTGAGTGATCAATAACGTCTCTATTGACGCCACAAAGATCATTGGCTGTCCAAGCAAAAACATCTTTGTTGTTAAACAAGAATCTTAATAAAGTTTTTTCCTGTTCATCAGACAGCTGGGATCCCAGCAATACTTTTTGCTCTGCTATGTCTTCACACAAAAGCATAGGCTTCGGTTGATCTGCTGAAGCAGCCTTCTCTCTTTTATGCTTATACTGCTGATAAGCTTCGACTTCATCTATATTATGAATAGCCTTCGAATCCGTCCAACTCCCTTCAGCTCTTCTGGCAGCTTCTTGACTCCCGTGTACAGCAATGGGCCCTTGTTCCGAAGGTATCTTCATGTAAAGATATGCTGGATGAAGTATTACTTTGAAGGCATTAAGCGTCCCTCGACCAATGATTGCATTGAATGGATACTCGATATCAACAATGTCAAAGACAATCTGTTCTGTTCTTGTGTTATGAACATAGTCGAAGGTAACTGGCATTGTTATCTTGCCAAGTGCCACAATTTGTCTTCCTCCGAAGCCACAAAGAGGGTGTGTTGCATCATGTATCTTATCCTCTGGCTCTTGCATTTGCCTGAAAGCCTTTGCAAAGATGATATCTGCTACACTGCTTGTGTCCACTAAGACATTGTGGACCAGAAATCCCTTGATAACACAAGATATTACCATTGCATCGTTGTGAGGATAATCCTTAAGCTGAAGGTCTTCCTGAGAGAAAGTAATTGGAATATGAGACCACTTGGACTTGATGAAGGGTCCTTGCACCCCAACATGATGTACCCTTCTCTACGCTTCTTTCTTCTGCTTCTTGTTAGCTGGTTCAGAACTTGAGCCACTTGTGATTGGGAGCACCAGCTTCGTGGCCGAAGGTGCTACAGCTTGGTTGTTTTGTGAAGGCATCGTCGCAACTGTGGAATTGAGTTCACCGGAGGTGGGCGCCAATGTTGGTCCTTGTTCTCAAATGTTATACATCAAGAACAAGACAACACGATTGTTAATAATTAGGGACCTTCATCTTTTGAAGCATTATCTCCTTTTGGATATAATGATCTACAGACGAAGGTCATGAAGGGCATACCTTCATCATCTTAGTGAACGAATATAAATAAGGGTACATGAAATACAAAAGAATATAAATAATGATTATGAATCAGTAAGTCATTTATATTCTCATATCATAAACATGAATAAACATCAACAATATTTATATTACAATGATACCTTCGGCTTGCCAGAAGGTGAAGATGCGAGGATGACGTAAGAGTGATTACAATCCAGCGTGAACAGTACAGGGGCATTGTTCATCTATTTATAGGCACGGGACACAGTCCAGACAAAATTACATTCATGTCCCTGATAACTAAATGTAATCATAATGCGAACTATTAAGGACTAGATAGTCTTTTCCTCCTCAAGTCGGTATTGTCCTTCTGTCTTCATCATAATACTAAGCCAAAGCTCCTTCAGCCATGGCTTCGGCTTCTGTTCGCATTATCTTCGGGTTGTATCTTTGTAGTATTTTGCCGAAGGTGTTTTTTCCTTGAGGACCTTCGGCGGGAAAGAAGACCCCCAACAAGACCACTGGGTTTATATGGGCTCAAGTGTAAGGAAATCACTGCTGGGCAGATAGTTTTCATACTTGATCTCTTATAAATCTGGTTGAGTCACTGCAACAGTGTTACAAGATACACACTTATTATTGTTGGCTTGCAATATTGAACCTTTGACTAGGCCTGACATAAGTGTAACACCCCTGGTGTTTATATTCTGCTCGACAATGAGTATGAATTTAAGCACGTAATATCAGTGGGTAAAACGGATGCTAAATTTTAATCATCTTCGTCTATCACGATTTTAATATCGCATCTGTTTCTGTCTATTTAGACTCTTTCTAAGTCTTCGCGAAATTCGGAACGTAATTGTTCCAAAAATTTGCGAGTCCTGTGCCTAATTAAAATCTATCGAGTTTGGTGTCGTTTTCATTTCGATAATCTAAACAACTAAAAAGGGTTCATGAAGCTTTTGGATTGTCGAATCTTCGTTGCTGGCGAATTTTGAACTGTTCGAAACACGCGCGTAAGTGAATACGAAAATCAGAAGACTTCTGATTTTATGAACAATTTGGAGCCCGCGCTGTCCGAACAAAACGATACGCCAGGTGATTAAGTGAATCGTTCCTCTCAGCATGTGATCGTTGGCGTCAGATCAAATGATCGATCACTGGTGAGGATCGTAAAAATTAGACGGAACTGAATAACAGTCTCTCTGTCTTAATCTGTTTCGTCTGTCGAGAGTCGACATCGTTTTTATTTATCTAGGCTCTTCCTAAATTTTCGTGATGTTCGGAACATAGTTGTTCCGAAAATCGGTGCGTCCGGTGATTATTTAAAATTAATCGCTCGCGCAAATACGAATTTTGAAATTTAGTCCAGTCCTCCGATTTCATTCCAAACAGATTCAATGGAACTCGACAACTAAAGTCTTTGGTGCAAATAATTCTGTCTCTGCTCGTCAGCTGAGAAATCGTGTCTGGGGATTATAATTGAGATTTGATTCTCCACGCAAATTATCTGTTGTCGTGGAATCGGGTGTTGATTGCGGATAAAATTATTTGATTTCAAATCAAATGGAACACAACCTGAAATATTGTTGTTAACATCATTCTGATCTGCTCCGATTGTGTCTTGCCTCGATCCAAAACTTTGGATATAAATGACGGGTGCAACTGCATCTGATTCCGAAGTATTCACTAAATCAAATCATGTCCCATTTATCGTTATCAGGTGATTCGCCCATTTTATATCGTTAAAAATCGGGACTCAAAAATATCTGTGATTTTCAGGAAAAAAAGAGAGAGAGCAACAAAAAAAGATCTCCAGTGCCCAGCCTTATCCCCGCCGCCGCCCCTCGCCTGATTTTTCCTAGCCGTGCTCGTCTTCTACGCGCCCAGACCCTCTTCTCCTCCTCAAGCTACCCAGCCGCCCCTTTGCTCTCGCCCTCTCTGCTCGTCGCGACCCCCCAGCTCCTTCCTGCCGCGCGAGCTTGCCCCTGCTCGGAGTTCTTTCGTACCGAGCCTCCTTCGTCGCGCCCCTTCTGCTCCAGTTCGCTTTTGCCGTCGGGTTGGCCGCGCAGGCGCAGTCGGCCGCGGAGACGAGCGCATGCAGGCTGCGGAGGCGCGCGCGACGAAACTGACTGTCCTAGCTCCTCGTCTTCCCCTCGACTCTCTCCCTACCGAAGCTCCTTCTGCTCGGTGCTCTCTTGCCCATGGCGCCGATCCGTCCTCCATGGCCGCGTCCCTCTGCTCGGAGCTCCCTGCGCGCCAGCTCCCTGCTCGGCAGACCGCGCGGCTCCCATGGCGCGGCTCGAGCTTCTCACGGCCGCACCTGGCTGGATTTCCCAGCCGAGCCCCTTCCCCACTCGTTCCTCCATCTCCGGTGCTTGGTGCCCATCTCCCTGCTGACCATGCTGCCCTGCAGACTCCATTCATGGCGTTGTTGTCCCGGCCGTGATGATGTGCCGCTCGGCCTCCCTGCACCATGCTCTGGTGGCCGTGCGCGCCCAGCCCCATCTCCCTCCCAGCTCCTGGCTTGCCCCTGCTTCCATGGCTGACCGC
This sequence comes from Zea mays, assembly GCF_902167145.1. NCBI lineage: Eukaryota > Viridiplantae > Streptophyta > Magnoliopsida > Poales > Poaceae > Zea > Zea mays. Next base: position 82,826,333 of record NC_050103.1, on the reverse strand, counting down.
GCTGCTCCCCTACGCTTGCCGCGGTGCCCTTCTCCCTGCTTGCGCGTGTAGATGTGCCCTCTGCTCGGTCTTGCCCAAACTTTCAGCTTCATGCGCGCGCGAAGCTCTCTGCTCGTCGTCGAATCGCCTGCCCCGCTGTATGAAGTCGGCTTGTGTCGCACGTCTGGTGCTCGGCGAAAAGCTCAAACATGAGACCATCATCGATCCAGTCGTCGTCCATCTTGCCAACATATTTTATCCGTCGTGGTTCAGCTCGCCATGGGCCTGGCCATCGTCCCTGCTTTGCCTTCCCTATGCAGTCGCGTGGATGGCCTCGCTCTCGTCGTCGTTCTTACAAATATCAAGTAGACTTAACTCTGATCCTCACCAACCATGTGATGTATCGTCAGGCTTCTATGTGCAATCTCGTCGGCTGTCGCGCCCCTGCTCATCGTCAACCCGCTCGGACCTCGCCATTGTCCCACCCGCTCTCGTCGCCGTGAAGACTATTCAGCATCGCTTGGTCTCGATGGTCAGTTGATCTGCATAGGTGGTGGTTTGGTTAAGAGTGGAGTTCGATAGAAGCAGAAAATGAAGTTTGTGTGAGGCTCGCCTGGTGCTCGACGAAACGCCTCACCCACGAAAGCATCGTCATTTTTGGAAACCTTCGCATCGATTGGTAATAATGTGCTAGCCTGCTACTCCTATTAATTAATCTAATGGATTGGATGATATAATATTTGCAATGATTCTCTTATATGTCATATAGTAATGTGATAGAGTCTAATATTGTTAAATCGATGCCTCGTGTGATGTGTCCAGTATACTACTTCCTTGATGCTTGCGCAAAATCTTGTTGGTTAAGAAATTAATTAACTTGTTGTCATCCTTAGTCTAATTATTTGGTGTCCGAAGTTAGTAAATCGAGATATTATAATTAGTTTGTAGGATATGCAAGTGAGTCTGGAAAAGAAGTTTAGACAATTAAATAAATTGCTTCTATCCATCCTATGAATGTTTTAGTGGTAGACGTTTTCTGTATTGCTCGTGTCAAATGGTGATTGTTGTTCCGAGTGTCTAAACATAAGTAATATAAATAAGCCGGTTACAACCAAAACTTGAAAACTTCGTATTGAATAGTGCACGCAAATACTTTAAATATTTAATCCTCTTCGGTATGGCGATAATTAGTCGTGTGCTATTCATGTCTATACACATTCATGTGCATCATGCATTTCAATTAGGTATGATAATTGATCACGTGATGCGGAAGACGAGCCAAGTTGACCCCAAGCGTGGACTACTCCGCATAGTGAAGCTGATGGACGAACCTGAAGATGGATAACCTAATCAAGTATCGGAACAAAGGCTGATCGTCAAGTGATCGACGTCTAACAACACTAACCTAGTGTTATCCAGGCAAGCCCCGGTGCATTTGCCACCTCCTTGCTGTTTTAAAATCTTTTATCACCTTGTTTGATGCATTAGGTGATAGGAGTTGTGTGCTAAACAATCGATGCATTTCCTTCCTTGGAAAATTGATTACCCTTCCTTGATACCCTTTTTGAAAAGAATTTTATGATGCTTAGCCTTGCTTTAGCAAACAAAAATGTTTTGTTTTAAAACAAAAGTGATGCTTCAGTGGGTGGGAACGTTTTCAAAAAGAAAAACTTGTGATGGTGGATCCATCAGGGCCTTGATGGGTTCAACATCGGAAAAGATGTACCTCTGTCAGGTACCAAACTTTGGGTTGAAAATAATAAAGTTGAGACCGAGCGGTTGACTTGCACGAGAAGGGAGTCTCGGTGTAGTGTCTCCGTCTGAGTCGATTAAGGACCGTGTCAATGTAGGCTTGCTGATTGAGGACCTTTTAACTGGTCACATGCCTCATCATGGGTAAGTTTTGCCTCGGGCAAACTAATACCAGAAAGGCCAACACGGAATGGGAGTGGAGAGATGGCGAGAGTAGCGTGTACCCTTCGTGGCAAGAGGCTGGACGGTGGTGTATCTGTGCTCTCGGTTGGCATGAACTCGGTCTGGTCTTAAGAAACCCGGTGGTGAGTTGACATATGCAAGGGTTAAGTGCTACATATGTCGTGTGATTGGAGATCCCCAGCTGGGTATTAATCGATTCAGATCGCCGTTACTTCTCGGACATGAAGACTTGGTCACTGCCCTACACGTAGCAATCCAGTGAACTGAAGGGATGATAAAAAGATGGCTAATATAGGCCAAGTGTTTGAACTAGGGTAGAAAGAACTCTAGATGCAGGTAACTTTACTTAACCTGACAAGTAAAAATGGATTTTTAAGGATCCACTCATAGTAAGCTTTTCTGCAACAGAGTCTTTGTTTCTTGATAAGTCATACCTTGACTCCCTCAAACCAGCATACCCTTGAGAGTCTTTTCTTTAGTCGGGTAAATCTTGCTGAGTACTTGCATACTTAGGGTTTTATTCCCATTGTTGCTGCAGGTTACGAGTCACTTGATTGTGATTGGTGTTAAGCGCCGGTGGGCACGGTCTTCTTATAAATCTAAGTAACTCTTCTATACTTCTTATTGAGGGTGGTCACTTGAGCTAGCATATATTTCAAAACTACAAATAATTTATAACAGTTCAAAGTTATTCCTTTGAATCACTTTTGTAATCACTCCGATCATGTACATTGTAAAATTTGATGTAACTTGTAAAATTGGGTAATAAGATTTCCGTTGCAAATTTTTGGTGTGTGATTTGTGTTTACTTAATCCTGCGGTCCTGGTTGTAAGTGGTTTATCAGGGGTCCTTGGGACACTCGGACGGATCCTGTTAAGTTATTTGGTGCACATGCATAGCCGCCTAAGGTCTTTGAGACAAGGGCAGATGCATGTGGTCCCAATAACTTGGGAGGTTATGCCACAATAAGTATTTTCGGATATTAATTTTTTAAGATGATGGTCTCTAAAAATATGTATATTTTCAATGATGGTTTATTTTTTAAAAAAAATGCCTCCGAAAATGTATTTCTACGAGCAATTTATAAGCCACCGTGCTTGTTGCTACAATTATGCTAGTTTGATGATAAAGGAATTAGAGAGGATTCAGGGGAGGAAATTCTTAAAGACATATTTGGACGAACCGTAGGGAATTAGAAGGCTAAAATCCTCTCATGTTTAAAATTAAATAGCAAGGAAATTTTAGTCGCTCCATTCTCCTGCCTCCCAAACAAACCCTAAATAGCAAGGGATTTTCTTCCACTCGTTTGGTGACAAGGAAGTTGGAGGAAATCCACGTGGGAGGAAATCACTTACTATTCAATTTATAAAACAAGATATTTTCTCCCTCATGGATCTCCTCCAATTGGCTTGTCACCAACTTAGCCATCTCATCCTCATATTCAAACTCTAATATACAAAGAGTGTTGTATATAGTGCAAAACAGTGTTTTTGGTGACCATCCGCGTATGCCTCTTTTAGAACTAGGAGTAGTGTTAGATAATCATTTTTATGCTAACGGACTTTTGGACATTAAAATTATTTGTACTCACGGTCAACGGTAAGTTTTCATAAGCTTAGGATTCAACTTGTGTTAGTTGTGGCTGAGGGGATAACAAAGGAATATTATTACGAACAATATGAGGTTTGTCTCTTTGTGTTAGGAGTCTGTATAGGCCATCAATTGTCTTAATCTTGTACCGGCCATCAATAAATTAGAAGTTGGCAGTCTAAAGTATAGATGTCCAAACGGGCCACCCGGTACGGACCCGGCCCGAACCCGTTTCGGCCCGGTACGAATAGGGCCGGGCCAGGCACGGCCCGTTGATGCTTCGGGCCGGCTCGGGCTGGCCCACGTGCCTAGGGACATGCCCAAACCCGGCACGCACAGGGAAAAATCGTGCCGGGCCGGCTCGTTGGCCCGGTGGGCCTCAACGGACCGGGCCGGGCACTGGCCCGAACCAACAGTAGAACGGTATATAAATACATATATTTCACGGAATTAATCATATATAATAACATATTATTTATATATATTAAGACAACAAAATATTTATGTATGCATTTTATATTTATGTATGCATTTTATATATGTTTGGCCGCGTATTTAGTATTTACATACTATGAGAGAATTAAATGTATTTACATATTTAGTATTTACATAAATATGCGGGCCGCCGTCGTGCCGACTCATTTATCGGGCCGGGCCGGGCCAAAGCACGCGGGCCGCCGTATGTGCCCATACCCGGCCCGCTAAACGGGCCGTGCCGGCCCGGGCCCGTAACCGACCGTGTCAGGCCGTGTTTGGACCAGGCTAAATTCGTGCCGTGCCACGGGTCAAACGGGCGGCCCGCACTGTTTGGACATCTATAGTCTAAAGGGCTGACCCGTTCCACACAATTGTTTACAGCAAGCTGGCCACACAGTTGTTTACAGCAATCTGGCTGCCTTCTATAAATGGAGCATATCCACCACCAAAGAAACACACACACACACACGACCACTGCAAAATACTAGTAACAATGTCTCAGACAACATATATGGCCCCTGTAGGCACTCTCGGCTTCTCGCTGCCGTTGATCATCCTCTTGGCTTCTCTTTCGGCGCTACTAGCTACTACACCTAACGACGACATGGAAGCGCTGCTCTGCCTCAAGCACCACCTCTCAGCCTCATCAGACCCTACGGGGACACTACCTTCATGGAAGAATGATTCCACGCAGTTCTGCAGTTGGTCCGGCGTGACATGCAGCAAGAGACACTCGTCCCGTGTTGTTGCACTGGACCTTGAGTCACTCGACCTCCATGGCCAAATACCTCCTTGCATCGGCAACCTCACGTTCCTCACAAGGATCCACATGCCAAACAACCAGCTGCAGGGTCAGATCCCGGCTGAGCTTGGCCAGTTAAACCGGCTGCGGTACATTAACCTCAGCTCCAACAATTTTATCAGCGGCGAGATCCCGGAGACTGTCTCATCGTGCCTTGCCTTGCAGGCCATCGATCTTTCGAGGAATTCCCTCAGCGGAAGCATCCCCGAAGGTCTGGGGAGCCTCCTCGGCAACCTCTCGGATTTACGCCTTTCAGGTAACCATCTGACGGGCAGCATTCCAGCTTCACTTGGAAGCAGCTCCTCCCTTGTCTCCGTTGTTCTCAACAACAACAGCCTCACTGGACCCATCCCGTCGCTACTAGCTAACAGTTCGTCGCTCCAACGACTGGGGCTAAGAAACAACCGTCTCAGCGGACTCATTCCCCAGTCGCTGTTTAACAGCACGTCGCTTGAGATGCTAGTGCTTGCAGGGAACAGCTTTGCTGGGCCCATACCTGCTGTCTCAAACACCGTCGTTGACTCGCCGCCGCCGCCCTTGCAGTATCTGATACTGGACTCGAACGATCTAACAGGGCCCTTGCCTTCCACTCTAGGGAACCTCACTTCTCTCCTCTGGCTCACGCTTGGGGGTAACGGTTTTCATGGTAGCATCCCGACGAGCCTGGGTGCACTCGTGAACCTGCAAGTGCTGGACATGACTAACAATGCTTTGTCGGGGACTGTTCCGGCCTCCATCTACAACATGTCAGCGCTCACACACCTCGGCATGGGCATGAACAATCTCACCGGGGAAATCCCAGCTAACGTTGGGTATAGCCTTCCGAGAATCGTGAACCTGATCATGGCTCGAAACAAGTTCACTGGCCAAATCCCTGTTTCGCTGACCAAGGCCACCAATCTCCAGATCATTAATCTCTGGGACAACGCACTTACTGGTACTGTCCCTTTGTTCGGAGCCTTGCCCAACTTAGTCGAGCTGGATCTAACGAAGAACCAGCTCGAAGCTGGCCGGGACTGGTCGTTCTTGACATCCTTGACAAATTGCACGCAGCTGGTGACTCTGTACCTGGACAGAAACACTCTCGGAGGAGTCTTGCCGAAATCCATAGGGGACCTGCCCAGTGGACTGGAGGTGTTGTTTTTAAGTGCGAATGGAATATCTGGCACCATCCCCAATGAGATAGGACGCCTAAAAAACCTCAAGCTTCTTTATCTGGACAGGAACCTCCTTGCTGGAAGTATTCCCTACTCCCTAGGGCATCTTCCGAACATGTTCGCGTTAAACTTAGCGCAGAACAAACTCTCAGGGCAGATTCCAGCCTCTCTCGGTAACCTAAGCCAGCTTAGCGAGCTCTACTTGCAAGAAAACCACTTGAGTGGCCCGATACCAGGTGCTTTAGGACGCTGCAAGAACTTAGACAAGCTGAACCTCTCTTGTAACAGCTTTGGCGGTGGCATACCGGAGGAGCTGTTTACTCTTTCTTCCCTCTCTAACGAACTGGACTTGTCGCACAACCAACTCTCAGGAGAGATACCACTAGAGATCGGCAGCTTCGTCAACCTTGGCCTACTAAATATTTCTAACAACATGCTGGCCGGACGAATACCGTCCACTCTAGGTCAGTGTGTGCATCTCGAGTCCCTCCACATGGAGGGGAACCTACTTGATGGTAGGATCCCACAATCGCTCCAAGGATTACGAGGCCTCGTTGAGATGGACATGTCTCGGAACAACTTGTCTGGTGAAATCCCGGAGTTCTTTGAAACATTTAGCTCCATGAAGCTTCTCAACCTGTCCTTCAACGACCTCGAGGGACCAGTTCCAACAGGTGGGATATTTCAGGATGCACGGGATGTGTTTGTTCAAGGGAACAAGGACCTATGTTCCAGTACCCACTTGCTACAGCTACCACTTTGCACTACAGATACTACATCTAAACGGCATAGGCACACCTCCTCCTATGTTCTGAAGTTAGTAGGATTTACAGCTCTTTCTTTAGTCTTGCTATTATGCTTTGCGGTCGTCCTTTTAAAGAAGAGAAAGAAGGTTCAGCAAGTAGACCATCCATCCAGCATGGATTTGAAGAAGTTTACGTACGCTGGGCTAGTCAAAGCAACTAACAGTTTTTCCTCAGACAACTTGGTGGGCTCAGGAAAATGTGGATTGGTGTATAAGGGAAGATTTTGGGATGAGGAACATGTAGTTGCCATCAAAGTATTCAAACTTGATCAACTCGGAGCACCAAACAGCTTCCTCGCTGAATGTGAGGCCCTGAGGAATACTAGACACCGCAATCTCGTGAAGGTGATCACTGCATGCTCGACGATTGATTCAGAGGGACATGATTTCAAGGCCGTCATTCTTGAGTACATGTCTAACGGCAGCCTGGAGAACTGGCTCTATCCGAAATTGAACAGGTATGGAATTCGAAAACCGTTAAGTTTGGGCTCCAGAATAGAAATCGCAGCGGACATAGCCTGTGCTCTGGATTACCTCCATAACCATTGCGTTCCCGCTATAGTCCATTGTGACTTGAAACCCAGCAACGTACTTCTTGATGATGCCATGGTTGCACACCTTGGTGACTTTGGATTGGCTAAGCTTCTTCACACTTGTAGCTATTCAATTACTCATAGTTCTTCTACAAGCTTGATTGGACCAAGAGGATCAATCGGATACATTGCACCAGGTGAGCATTTTTTACTTCGTATGTATATCTTTCAGTATCCTACTCAGAATATACTTCTATGATTAACAATGTTTGGTAAATTACAATATATATATTGCAGAGTATGGCTTCGGGAGCAAACTCTCTACACAGGGCGATGTCTATAGCTATGGAATCACCGTCTTAGAAATGCTCACAGGGAAGCGCCCCACAGATGAGATGTTTTCTAAGGGTTTGACCCTTCACAAATTTGTGAAGGAAGCATTTCCTCAAAAGATTCATGAAATTCTCGATCCTTCTATATTCCCGGTTACAAGAGATGGTGATAATCACACAACGGATGAAATAACCAGAAGCATCATGAACCTTCTTAAGATCGGTATCTCGTGCTCTGCAGATGCACCAACAGACCGACCAACAATAGATGATGTTTATGCTAAAGTCATCACAATCAAAGAAACATTTTTAGATCTATGCCACTAAGGAATGGAACAATCATTTTTACTATTTAAATCAGGGGGGCATTATGTTTTATTTACTCTGTTTGCTTGGGAAGCTTAGGAATCAAATAAATTGTGGGTCTTGTCCTTTATTTTGTCATTACTCTTATGTAATTTGACGAGTAGAGAGCTGACAAGTCTGTTTGCTAGGTGTGACCGCAGCTCCACTGTGGGGCATACTTGTAATATTCTTATAACTCAATGACTCTTTAGCAAACATCCAAACCACAAAGACCAGTTGTGCCCTGAGTGAACTCACTGTATTGTTGGGAGATAGATACAAAGGATTAAGAGTGATCCACCAATAAAAAGAGATTTCCGATCACTATAGTTGGCTGTCAAAAAATAGTGGTCCGACCATGTTAACTTTCGATGGCTCTGTGAGGCGTCGGAAGTTAATAACTTCCAACACCAACCGTCAAAAGTTAGATAACTTTCGTATGCAGTTGAAATTTACTAACTTCCAATAGTTTTAGCTAACTTTTGATGGCTTTGGCGATCATAAGTCAAGTTGTTTTTGTCGTGCAGTTAAGCTTTTTTTCTCCCTTATAAATTGTATATGATACTAGAACAGAGAAGCTTTATAGTGGCGGTCGTAAACCTATTTTTTGTGGCGTTTATCTTAACCGTCAGTGCTAGGAATCAGTAAAAATCATTATTTTTACAGGCGAGTAACTGAAGACCGCCAGTGAAAATCGATTTTCACTGGCGGACGGCGTAATAAAACCGCCAGTGCAAATCATTTCTAGGAAACATAAAACAGATTTTAAAAATACTAAAAAAATTTATTTTTATTAAGTCGCAAGTCACGGCATTTTTCGCGCAAAATTCGCGCGCTACGTGGTTGTTAGTAATCGAACATTTGACCTCACCCTCACGTGTACCCTCCACTACCACTCCGTCTATGACATGCTTTGTATCTAGTTTGTAGTTGTTTTGTCCACATATTAGAAACATTTGAGTGTAAATTGCTTATTTGAGACCCTAAACGAATTCAAATAAAAAAGTTGTCAACTACAAAGTTAAATAACTTTTGAAGTTCTACAACTTTTATTTTGACACTTTTTTCATCCGAGTTAGTTTGCAAAATTTGAATTTTAAATTTGACATACTTAGATTCAATTTTTGAGAACCGAAATGAGTTCAAATAAAAAAGTTGTCAACTACAAAGTTTCATAACTTTTAGAGATCTACAACTTTTATTTTGGTGGTTTTGTCATACGAGGTCGTTTGAAAAACTCAAAAAAATTAAGGATAAAAATGATTTCTAGTGGCGGTTCCTTAAGAAAACCGCCACTAGAAATCGATTTCTACAGGCGGTTCCTTAAGAAACCCGCCACTAGAAATCATGGATTTGTACTGGCGGTTTTCTTAAGGAACCGCCTCTAAAAATACGATTTCTAGTGGTGGTTTTCTTAAGAAACCGCCACTAAAAATAGCACAGTCGGTGGATAATCGGATCTGTCTGTAAAAATATATCGTCCCGCAGACGTTGAGCCTTTTTCTACTAGTGTGCTACGGGTATTTACACTGGTTTTTTCCTCATTATTTTGTATATACAGTCTAAAATATTGTTAGATTGTTTGCTTATAATTGTTCATTTATATAAGGGTAATTCAGTCCTTTTCTTCTAATGCGTGCTCCAGTCTTCGTATTTGCATGTTGTCTTCGTGAGAGGGGCTTCATATTCATCGAGTGGACCATTGTGTCTTCATTTATTGTTGTTGGTCGACTTAGCCTTTCGGTGAAGTGTGTCTAATGGCTTCAGTTGACTAACAATAAAGAGTGCCTTTGTTTGAGAAGATCTGTCCTATGAGTAAGCCGATCTGGCTTCGTTCACTTTCGATTTCACTTGTCGGCAAATTGGATCTTATGGCTTCGTTCGATCACCAACAAAGAGAAAGAGATGGCTTTAATCTCCGCTTTGAGTCTTCGCATTCAAACAAACTGACTATTTATCTTTAGAATATTATTTGTTTCTATCTCGAACGAAGGTACTCCTCAAATAAAGAGAAGATAGTTATTAAGTAACTCTAAAAACACAGGAGACCGTCGACGACTTCTTCAGCGCAGGCGAACTCTAAGCCTGAGGAAGACCTTACAGCACCGGCGAACGAAGCTCAAGCCGCGACCTCTATGCGGCCGACTGAAGAAACTAAAAGGATCAACCTGGGGTTTGCTGATGAACGCAAGACTGCCATCATCAGCTCCAGCCTGGATGATAAATAGGAAGGCACGCTCGTCCGGTTTCTGCAAGACAACCGAGACGTATTCGCATGGCAACCTGCGGATATGCCGGGAGTCCCGAGAGAGCTGACCGAGCACAAACTGAAGGTCTACCCCCAGGCAAGGCCGATCCGACAAAAACTACGTCGCTTCACGCCCGACAAAAGAGAGGCCATTCGCGCTGAGTTGGCTCGCTTGGTCGTGGCGGGGTTTATTAGAGAGGTGTTACATCCCAAGTGGTTAGCCAACCCTGTTCTTGTACTCAAAAAGAATAAAGTGGATTGGCGCATGTGCGTCGACTATACAAATCTCAACAAACATTGTCCAAAGGATCCCTTCGGGCTCCCTAGGATAGATCAAGTGGTAGACTCCACCGCTGGATGTTCTGTGCTGTCTTTTCTGGACTGCTATTCCGGATACCATCAGATTAGTTTGGCAAAGGAAGACGAGGAAAAACAGCGTTCATCACTCCATTTGGTGCTTTCTGCTATACCTCCATGCCGTTTGGCCTCAAAAACGCTGGAGCGACTTATCAGAGAGCCATTCAAACATGCTTAGCCGATCACTGGGGCAAGCGTGTGGAAGCCTACGTGGATGACGTGGTGATCAAAACAGAGAACTCGAAAAACTTCATCGAAGACTTACAGCTGGTTTTCAACAGTCTACGGCGATATCGATGGAAGCTTAATCCCGAAAAATGTGTCTTTGGAGTACCAGCAGGAAAGCTACTCGGATTTATTGTCAGCCACCGGGGAATTGAAGCTAATCCGGATAAGATTGAAGCTATCATGAAAATGGAAGCAACACGATCACAAAAGAAGGTTCAGCGACTTACCGGATGTATGGCAGCCCTGAGCAGATTTATATCCAGGCTGGGAGAAAAAGGTTTACCATTTTACAAGCTACTCAAGAAAGTGGATAAGTTTCAATGGACTTCAGAAGCACAGGAAGCCCTAGATGCACTGAAGAAATTCTTGACAACGCCACCAGTACTGAAGCCGCCACGGCGAGCCACATCAACTCAACCAGCTGAAGATCTGCTGCTGTATATCTCTTGCACGACTCACGTGGTAAGCACCGCGTTGGTAGTCGAGCGAGCAGAAGAGGGACATGCCTACCCAGTGCAACATCCTGTTTATTTCATCAGTGAGGTTCTGGGTCCCTCGAAGAAAAAGTATCCTCAAGTTCAGATGCTATTATACGCAGTACTTCTAACTGCCCGCAAGCTACGTCACTACTTTGATGACCACAAAGTCATAGTAGTCACTGGTTTTCCGATAGGGGATATCCTTCACAACAAAGAAGCCATTGGCCGAATAGCCAAGTGGGCCTGTGAACTGGGATCTCATGACATCGAATTTCGACCTCGCACTGCCATCAAAACTCAAGCATTGGTTGACTTCGTATCAGAATGGACTGAACAACAAGTACCAGAGAACCCAGAAACTGCAGAAGTATGGCGGATGTATTTTGATGGCTCGCTGAAGCTACAGGGAGCAGGCGCGGGAATTCTCTTCATCGCACCTGGAGGCGAGCACCTCAAATATGCCCTCCAGTTGCTATTTCCAGCCTCTAACAATGCAGCCGAGTATGAAGCTCTGATCCATGTACTGAACATCGCTATATCATTAGGCATCAAGAGACTGATGGTATACGGAGATTCTTTGGTGGTCATAAGCCAGATAAACAAAGAATGGGACTGTTCGAATGATTCAATGGGAAAATACTGCACTGCCGTCCGAAAACTAGAAGATAAATTTGAAGGTCTGGAATTTCATCATGTAGAAAGAGATCGAAACACGGCAGCCGATGTATTGTCCAAGCTAGGATCCAGTCGAACTCAGGTCCCCCCGGAGTCTTTGTACAAGAAATACCACAGCCAAGCATCTCAATGGATCAGGCAGAAGAGTGTAATATCGTGAATCAACCATAGTCAGGCTCTGATGACTGGAGAAGGTCGATCATCAGATATATAAAGAACGAAGAGGAACCAGACGATAAAAATGAAGCCGAGCGCATCGCTAGACAGTCAGCTCACTACACACTCATTGGGGAGACACTATACAGAAGGGGCGCATCAGGCATCTTCATGAAATGCATTCTCTCATCCACTGGGAAGCGACTTCTAGATGAGGTCCATGCTGGACAATGTGGAATACACGCAGCGTCCAAGACACTAGTCGGGAAGGTCTTCAGGTCGGGATTCTATTGGCCAACAGCGAAAAGTGATGCAGCCGAGTTAGTTCGGAGGTTCGAAGCTTGCCAGTACTTGTCAAAGCAACAACATCTACCGGCACAGCAACTGCAGACCATACCGGTGACTTGGCCCTTTGCATGCTGGGGGCTAGATATGATTGGACCTTTCAAGAAAGCTCAAGGAGGATACACTCATGTACTGGTAGCAATCGACAAATTCACTAAATGGATAGAGTTCAAACCCATTGCTTCTTTGACCTCAGCTAAAGCCGTGGAATTCATACAAGACATAATATTCAGGTTCGGAATACCAAACAGTATCATAACCGACCTGGGATCCAACTTCACAAGTTCAGAGTTCTTTGATTTCTGCGAGCAAAAAAGCATTCAGGTCAAGTATGCTTTGGTAGCACACCCGAGAGCCAATGGGCAGGTTGAACGAGCTAACGGGATGATATTGGAGGCACTCAGGAAAAAGGTTTTCGATAAAAATGAAAAGTTCGCAGGAAAGTGGATAAGGGAATTGCCTTACGTCGTTTGGAGCCTAAGAACCCAACCTAGCCGAGCTCTGCATGGAAATACTCCTTTCTTCATGGTCTATGGGTCAGAGGCAGTACTGCCTGCTGATCTCAAGTTTGGGGCGCCAAGATTGATCTTTGAAAGCATAGCAGAGGCCGAAGCAACTAGGCTGGAAGATGTTGATGTACTTGAAGAAGAGCGGCTGAACGCAGTAATTCAATCGGCACGGTACCAGCAGACTCTGAGACGCTATCACGACAAGGCCGTGTGACAACAATCCTTTTTAGTAGGAGATCTCGTCCTCCACCGAATTCTAACGGGGCAGGGACGGCACAAGTTATCGCCCTTATGGGAAGGACCATTCATAGTAGCAGAAGTCACTCGGCCAGGATCATATCGTCTCACTCAAATGGACGGCACAGAAATTGGGAACTCCTGGAATATAGAACACCTCGGGAAGTTTTATCCTTAGCTGTATTTCAAAAGCTATCGGGACGACGATGTACTCTGTAAAATGGGAAATATGTCATCAATAAAAAAGGCTTCAAGAATACTCAGTTTGTTCATGATTGACTTGCATTCTTACTTAACTCGGGGTGACCTCTATGCCCTGCTAACGGAGCAATCGGCTTAAGTCGGCAATGACTTAAAACGGTGCAACATGCTCGCGCTTACTTAACTCGGGGTGACCACTATGCCCTGCTAACAGAGCAATCGGCTTAAGTCGGCAACGACTTAAAACGGTGCAACATGCTCGCGCTTACTTAACTCGGGGTGACCACTATGCCCTGCTAACGGAGCAATCGGCTTAAGTCGGCAACGACTTAAAACGGTGCAACATGCTCGTGCTTATTTAACTCGGGGTGACCACTATGCCCTGCTAACGGAGCAATCGGCTTAAGTCGGCAACGACTTAAAACGGTGCAACATGCTCGCGCTTACTTAACTCGGGGTAACTACTATGCCCTGCTAACGGAGCAATCGGCTTAAGTCGGCAACGATTTGAGGCGGTGCAACATGCTCGCACTTACTTAGCTCAGGGTGACCACTATGCCCTACTAACAAAAGCAATTGATTTAAGTCAGCAACAACTTAAGGCAATCTCGCATGCTTACGATTACTCATATAGGGGTGACTTCTATACCCTGTAAACAAGTTTCAAAACCATCACTCAGCATTTTACTACTGCAAATTTATGTACTGTTGAATTCTAAAACAATAGGAGAGTAGCAATATTATTCAAATGCTGAACTGGTGTCCTCTAACAAATATCCGACCATGCTAACCGCGTGCTCAAAGCACGCAAAATATTTCTCTATTTTGCAATATCTTTCTCAGGAGCAACCGACGAAGAAGGGCGACTTGAGGAATCAGGAGCAGCGTTCACGTCAGCCCTTATGTCTTCAGGAACAACCACGCCGGGTCTCCTCATCAAGATTCGCCCCGCGCGAATGGCTTTATCCATGGCTCTGTCGCGCTGGGCCCTCAGAGTAATGGAAGTTTCTTCAGCAACTTTGGTAGCCAATTGAACGGTCTCTAGCTCCTGGGCGATGGATTTCTTGGAAGCACGGAGTTCTTTGATAGCAGCATCCTTAGCCGATATCAACTGCCTGAGACGGATCACATCATCCGTGGATTCCTGCAGCTTACAACGATGATTATCTAACTCCTCCATGGTAAAGCGATGGCTTCTCTCCAGGATGGTCAACGAGTTGCTAGAATCATGATACAGTCTGTCAAGATTGTCGCGAGAAGCGACAAGGGCACTTTTTTCTTCCTGCAAACAAGAATCAACTCCTTCAAACATCAAGCGAGCAATAATAACACAGCAATACAAGGCACAGTTTCATAAGTGACCTTTTCAGAATTAAACTGAGCGCGAAGAGTAGAGTTCAGTGTCTTAGCGTCATTTAGAGCAGCAGAGACCTGGGCCAGCTCAGTCTGGCTTTGAGAATACTTTTCCTCAAAATCAGAACACCGCTGGACCAGTTCAGCCTGACCTTGAAAATGTTTTTCTTCAAGAATGGAAATCTGCCGAGCCATATCTAGCAAGAGACAATCAAGCAAAAAGAGTCAAAATGTAAAGCAGTTCAATAAGGTAGACGAAGAGAAGCAAAAGAGTACTAACCAGCATTCGTCGCCTCCAAATCAGAGACACGATGTTGGAGCAACACCGGATTCCAACGTGCCAGAGACGAAGCTCCTTCTGGAACAGAAGCACCTTGCAACCTCAGCTGACTAGCCATCCTGTCCACCAATGCCTGATATGGAGAACAGATGAGCGTATTGACAGCAGTTCGTACAGTGTAAAAGTCAGGCCAGAATATATCACAGTATCTGGAGATTGGAGAAGAACGAAGGGACTCCCAAATCGTGAGAGATCAATTGATGACCTGGCATAAGGTCGCCACCCGAAGCAGCTTGCAATGAACCAGCAGGGACCAACTCGGCACCATCAACAGAGCCCAAAACTTGGTCAGCGGGAACGCTAGCTTCTAAAGCGACTCCCTGGCCCAAAGCTTGGGCTACCACCATGCAACCAGAGTGTGGAGAAGATCCCGCGTGAACATCCATGGAAGTACAAGAGAGAGACCCCGCTCGGACACCCTCGGGGGCTGGGCCATAGTTTGCGCTACCCACTTGAGCCGGATCACCTCCGACAGTACCCTCGGGGGCTGGGCAGTAGCTTGCGTTTCCAGCACGAGCCGAATCATCCCCGGCAACATCCTCGGGGGCTGGGTAGGTGTCAGCACCATCCTTGAGGACCAAGTTCTCTGTAGTAGCCACCTCTAAGGCTGAGGGTCCCTCAGTTACTTCCATGGGAGCAAGACGATCCAAGTCAGTTTCCTGACCCTCAAGACCGCGCTCTAAGGTCGATGAGGCGCGGGACGCTGCCCAGGATGACCCCAACCCGGCGTCAAGCACATCAGCACAAACCTCCATCACACCATCATCCGCTGGCTCTGATAACAGGTCTTCTGGAACCATATCTTCAAGAGTTTGATCAAAGTTATCCAGGGACAATTCTTGTAGACCAATGAGGGCAGACAGAGCAGGAGAAGGAACTCCACTACTTTCCCCACTGGCGACATACTGCCGACTGTTCTTTCGAGTCAAAGGGACCTCATCTTCTTCCTCCCCGTCGTTTTCATCAGCAACACAGACAACACACCCATTGGGATCAGCAGCAGATGGAGCACACCCATTGGGATCAGCAGCAGATGGAGCACACCCATTGTGATCAGCAGCAGATGGAGCACACCCATTGGGGTCAGCAGCAGATGAAGCACCCCCATTGGGGTCAGCAGCAGATGGAACACACCCATTGGGATCAGCGTTAGTAAACTCAGGCACGGGAACTTCCTCAGCAGCAGGAACCGAAGGACCAGCCTCCCGATCCAAACTAGATACTCGCCGAAGACGTCTCTTTTTCTTTTTCTGCTCATTAGCAGGAGAATCAAGTTGATTGGCTCGGCAAGGGCGTCTCGGGCGAACACTGACAAGCTTCTGAATATCCAAGGTTATACTAGCTTCTGGGAGAGGCGCCACCACCAATGTCCCAGCAGGAGCAGCATCAGAAGAGTCCTCAGCCAGCATATCGAGCATAGCACTTATCTCTGCATCACTAGGATCCAAAGGCACCTCAAAGTGGACCTGCCGTTCATCATCAGGAATTTCCCCGAGCGAGGCAACCAAGGCGCTAACTTCTTCAGCAGAGGGTCGCACTCTAAGGCCCAAACTGCCATCAGCGACAGGTGGATTCGACACAAAAAGAGTGAAGGCCTTGGGAGGAGGTAGGTTCCAGGCTGAGTATGCCACTGGGACACCAACATTTGATACCTTGCCTCTAAGAATCATCTCAAGTCGGTTCACCAAGTCTACAGAGGGAATTCTTCTGTTGGTAACCCGAGTTGAGTCAGCTAGACCTCGGTACAGATAAGCCGGGTATGCCCTGTCCTTCAACGGCTGAATGTTCTTGAAGACAAAATCAGCAACCACAGCCTCAGCAGTTAAACCCCTCTCTTTCAGTAGTCCAACTTCAGCTAGCAAAGCCCCTGCCTCAGCTACCTCCTGATCCGTGGGGGACTCGGTCCAACTCGAAGTGCGAACATCCGGCTGTCTTCCCGACCGTGGGGGAAGAGAATTTCCGTGGTTCTCAACAATAAACCACTCCAAGCGCCATCCCTTGATACTGTCTTTGAGAGGGATTTCAAGATATTCAGTCTTCCTCCCACGGCGCATCTCCAAACTAGCACCCCCAACCAGCTGATGCTGCCCCCCGACCATCCTAGGGCGACAATGATACAAATACTTCCACAATCCAAAATGTGGCAGTACGCCAAGAAAAGCTTCGCATAAATGAACATAAATGGAAATTTGCAGAATGGAATTGGGATTCAGATGGGTCAAATTAAGACGATAGAAATCAAGGAGGCCACGGAAAAAGGGAGAAATGGGAAGACCGAGACCACGGAGAAGAAAAGGAACGTAAATCACGGATTCATGGGTATCCTCTGTCGGGACAGTGACCGCATGACAAATCCGCCAAGAACAAAGCTCCCTCGGGGGAAGGACCCCGATGGACACGAGGTGGAGAAGGTCAGGCTCGGAGACAACAGACATATGGTTACCTGCGAAAGGCAACTGGCTGTTGGGGTCGATGGGGGGAATCACCGCAGTGGATGAACTCGAGGCCTTTCGCTTGGGCGCCATCTCAACTCTACTGGCGAACAGAGCGGGAGCCGAATTGCAGAGAGGATCTGGAGGCAGGAAAGCAAGAACTAGGGCACGGAAAGCAGAGGCGGCTGAAAGCGCAGTACATATGGGATATTCCCGAGTCAGATACCGTTTCCAAAAGCGCACAGTCAGCACCCGGCAGTTACTTCTAAAAAACACCGGCGTGCCACGTTGTCACCCGGCAGATACTTCTAAAACACTGGCGTGCCACGTTGTCACCCGGCGGTTACTTCTAAAACCCCGGCGTGCCACATCATCACTCGGCTATTATCCTCAAAGTGGCCGACGCAGCCCGTTCTAACTCGGCTGTTATTTCTAAAACGCCGACGTTATCACCAGTCGCTCGGCATTTATCTCTAAAGCGCCGACGATGTCCTCAGTCGTTCGGCGGTTATCTCTAAAAAACGCTGGCGTCGTCACAAGTCACTCGGCTGTCACCTCTAAGATCGCCGACGTGGTCAATAGTCACTCCGACGCTGACATGGTTTCGTCATCACTCGGACTCTATTTCAAATGCATAAATGTTGACAATAATAGCTCGGCCTTCACCCCTGAAGCGGCGATATGATGCCCGAGTTATTTAGATACTATTCCGAATGAATAACCTTCGCAAATAAGAGATCAACTTACTATGAAGCAAAGTAATTGGTACAGGAGGAGACAAAGTCATTCTTCATTAAAGGGAAGTAACAGTACTTACAAATCAACCCATTATGAGTTGATACTTCCCTACTGCTACTACTACTACTACTACTACTACTACTACGCTACACTATACTACTCTACACTACTAATACTACTACATTATTTTACTACACTATACTAATATCTAAAGACCAGTGGCATCTAGCCACTGGCCTTGTTGCTGCCCTTGCTGCTGCCGCCGCCGTTGCTGCCCCTGCTGCTGCCGCCGTCGCCACCCTTGCCGTCGCCGTTGCCGCCCCTGCTGCCGCCGTTGCCGCCCCTGCCGCCGCCGTCACCGTCATCGTCGTCGTCGCCTCCGTTGTCGTCGTCGTCGTCACCTTCACCGTCCTCCTCGGGCGAGTCCTCCTCGTCTGAGGAGTACTCCGACTCATCCGAGCCCTCGAGCCCGGAGCGCTCCACGGCCCGGATGTAAGTCCAGACCTCCGCGGCAATCCCCTGGGAGTCGTCCGAGTCGTCGGACGACGCCGGGGGAGAGACGGGAGCCGGAGACCCCTCGGACTCAGAGGAGAACTCCTCCTCCGAGTATTCCGAGTCACCAAAGTCCTTGGATGGAGGAGTCGGCTCGCGCTTGCGTTTGTTACCCTTGCCCATGGTGGAAGTAAAGAAAGAAGAAGAAAGCAAGCAGCAGAGAACAGCAAGAGATGTGAAAAAGCCGGAGAGGCAAAGGCATTATTTATAGAAGAAGAAGGCAACCGCTCACCTCCAACCACGGTCACTGAACAGTCGCGAAGCATTCAATACACACTTCAACCCGTCTGAAGACACGTCAGGCGGCTAACGCCGTTTCACGCAACGCAACACCCATTGGGACTCCAGTCAACCGCGCGGGCGATATGATTACACCCGCCGTCACATCACATTACTACTCAGAAGCAGCCGGCTAAAACACTCAGCGTACCAAGCCGTCCCTTGCCCACACCCATTGGGGGGGATGCCCAGGAATTATCAGTATATTTTTCAAAACTGTCACATCCGTGTAGGGCATGCAATGAATACCTCAAGACAAAAATGAGATATCAGTAAGGATCAGAGGAAAGCCAAATATAGCCGGTGAAGTACAAAATCTGACCGACAGAAGCGACATGAAGACTAGCCAGGGAACGTCCATCAAATGTCCAATCAGCCACAGAGCAAATAAATCGCGTCACCTAGCAAGATATGGGCGGATCACGAACTCGGCTGCAAAAGACAAAATACATGCTGACCTCTGAAGCATAATATTGATGACATAATGCTGACCTCTGAAGCATAATATTGATGACATAATGCTGACCTCTAAAGCATAATATTAATGACATAATGCCGACTTCTAAGGCACTCGAAAAAAAGAAAAGATGACCCTCAGCAAAAAGACACGAAATGAAGACCTTCGAGTGGATTGTCTTAAAAAATCTACTCGAAGCTCCGGGGCTACACCCTCCGGTGCACCCAATGGATCACCATTTCAAGAGAAGACAACACCAACTTCTAAGGCATAAGGCAAGATGGAAGGCAAGATTAACCCCCAACTAAAGTGCAAGTGGAAAATAAAAATAATTTCTGATGAAGACCTTCGAGTGGATTATTTTCCAAAATCCACTCGAAGCTCGGGGGCTACACCCAATGAAGTTCAGGGTCGTACAATATGAAATGCCGACCTCTAAGGCACAAGCATGAAACAAGGCTCCAGTTTACGAGTGATCGAAGCAGAAGGAGACAGTAAAAAATCATTGTTACCAGACTGCTTGGAAAGCATTTCTTGACAAAAACCGCAAGCTGGACCTAGGATCTTTGGGCCGATTATCTCAAAATCAGCCTGAGATCGGGGGCTTGTGGGGGACAGACATCCCCCGGGTCCACTGGAAGGATAAAAGACCTCATGAAAGGCCCAAGGACCCAATAAATCATAAGGTCACTCCTTCATGGGCCTGGGGAGGAATGACCAGTGAAGCAGACTGACATAAGGCCGGGTTGGAGCAAGCCCGGACGGCCCCACAGCGTTGAGCAAGCGACCGCAACGGAAGATCCGACTTTCCCGCGCTGGAGCCCCGTACGACGGAACCAGGCGAGGATAAGTCGGCAGAATCATAGGAAGATAGATTAAAACGGTTCACTATCCTTTAGGTGCACATTGTTATCATATCCACATGTATTGCCCCACGGTCGAATATATAAGGCCTAGGGGGCACCCCTTCAGAAGGATCGATCCCACTACTCAGCCATCCACCTCAACTCTCTACGTTCTCGCTTTAGAGAGCTACCTTGTAACCCATTACACAAAGCATACTCGCCAGGACGTAGGGTGTTACGCATCTCAAAGCGGCCCGAACCTGTAAACACTGTCCATTGTTCCTCGTGCATCTGGCACGAACCATTTAGCTACAGTCGGCGACACCGTCCTACTCCTAAAACACCTTGAGGGGCAACCCCGGGTGTGCGGTCGGACCCAAAACACCGACAAGGCACGTCAGGTCAATTCATAACTCAACCCAGAGTGATGACAGAGGAAGTCAACAACAGAGGCCGCAGTATTCTTCGCAAGCTTCGGGGCAGCAACAAAGCTCTTTCCGGCCGCCAGCTCCAAGAGGCAGAGGCGCTAGGGGCTTCGGAGGAAGATAT
Organism: Zea mays; assembly: GCF_902167145.1. Classification (NCBI taxonomy): domain Eukaryota; kingdom Viridiplantae; phylum Streptophyta; class Magnoliopsida; order Poales; family Poaceae; genus Zea; species Zea mays. The sequence goes on along the minus strand of NC_050103.1, from coordinate 82,805,397 downwards.
GGGGACCATCCCAGGAAGATCTACTACTTATTTTGTGGTGAAGACAAGGGACACAATACAAGAACATGTCAAATCACCATCCAAAAGCAAAAGGAGATTGCAGAAGCCGAAGCCCAGCAAAGTCAACCGAAGCAGGTCCTGCATACTGCTTCGTGTCATTCACCCTACATACCAGAATATGTGGGTAATCATCCCGCAGCTTCTGTTGCTTTGGCTAGTCAGCCGCAAGTTTCTTGGCCACAACTTCCACCTCCGCCGCCACTATAACCTGCCTACTCACGAGGTCAGCAGCCAGAAGGGAGCCAACAGACCCATCAGCAGCGAGACTTCAGGGAAGGGTCTGAAGCTCGCACAGTTAATAGCACTGTGCCAGAATCAAAACACATATAATGAGAGATATCCTTCCTCTGGCACAGTTTTATATTCACTGTCATTTTCTTTTTAAATAAGGAACTATCAATGTAAAACTAGTTTTCTTGTCATTTTTAATTTCCTGTACTAAGCTTCGTTCATGTCAAAATGGAATATACCTTCGTCACAGACTTATGAGAATGCCGAAGCTACAAAGAAATATTCCTTCAGGAATGCAGAGCCAGAAATCGCAGTGAAACTTTCACCAAGGCCACAAAAAGTCATTCTTAAAGAGCGCAGCGTAAGTTTGCCGAAGCTTCAAAAAGTCGTTCCCAAGGGAGTGCAGTGTAAGTTTTCTGCTCAAAAGTCGTTCCTTAGGGAATGCAGAGCCAAATACCGCCGAAATATAAGGCGAAGCGCGAAAAGTCAACACGAATACTGCCGAAATAGAAGGCGAAGAAGTTCAAAAGACGTTCCTTAGGGAATGCAGAATTTACACCGAAAAATAAACGGTGCAGCCGAAAAATAAAAGGCAAAGAGATTTCAGTCATTCCTTAGGGAATGAAGGTTGTGGATGAAGCTTCGGATATGTGTGTTTGGGCATTTATTGGCACGATACATTAGCATCATTCTTTGCATCATATCATCGCATCATATCGCATAGCATCACATCATACATCATGTCACATCAATGACATCAATTGAAAACGTGGCCGATCTTCGGGCAATGCTTTACAAAAAATGAAAAGATGCCAAAGCACAAAGTAAGCTGAGAATCACAGCTTCATCAGTCCTGATGCAGAAAAAGGAATTTATTGTTTACAAAGCATTGATATTTTATAAAGTATGGATGATTTTTATGAAGCATAAAAGCTCTTATTTACGAAGCATGAAAAGAAGGGAAGGTGTTTTTTCACCGCAGGCTCAAAAACGGTATGTATAAAAAGTTTCATGCATCGCAAAGAACTGAATTACAAACCACTCATATATTACATTCAAATCCATAAGCACTAAATATTACAAATATAGTTCAGCAAATGTTACATTAACATTCTAGAAAATGTTTTTACAATAGCTACTCTTCCTTCAGAACTTTTTCTGCAACTTCGGTTAGCAGCTTGGTAACAACTTCATCTACAATAGCTTCGGCCATATTAATAATTTCTATTGTTTTCTTTGTCTCTGGGTTGGCCATTGGGTCGAATGGCTCTGGGGGAGGAGATAGTTCAGCTACGGTAGAAGACATAAATTAGTTCGAAGTCATAAAAAATAAACAACAAAGCTAAAAGTCATTAAGTGATACATATTCATCTTTCGAGTTCCGCAGCTCTTTCAGCTTCTTTTATTGCTTCTCGAGTGTCATGAATATCTTTTTGGCTCTTCTTCATTATTTCATGGGCCATCCCTCGGCCACCATTTTCCTAGATATCAGTGAAAAATTTTCCGCCTATTGAGCTTTCTTCGGCCGAGGGGTCCTTCGTATCATCGATAGAGAAGGCAGCTTTGGCCTGGGCCAAAGTTTTAACATGTTCGCACCCTGCCTTCTCCAAAATAGCTGCAACTCCCCTCGCACCAGAGAAGGTGCGGACGTCCCCGCGGTCACTCAAAATCTCTTCAAAGGCTTCGGCCTCACCGCTGATCCACTCGATTACGCCTTTAGGGTCGCCCCATATGAAGTTATCTTCGCTTGAGTACACGCCCACGTTGCCGAAGCTGGTTTTTATCTTTTTTACGCATTCCACAGATTTTACAAAGCATCTTTCTTTTGATGCGCGAAGTTCTGCAACTGTTTTTTCAAAATAATTTTTTCAGTACTCATTGGCATCTCGATCAGCTTCGGCAACAGCGCATTTTAATTTGGCCTCGGCTAACTGTTTTCGAAGGTCTTCAATTTCACTTTTCTGGGCCTCAGCTTGTGCTTTGGAACTAGCCTCGTCTTCTTTTATTTTGCTCACCAATGAAATTAATATTTTATCTTTTTCAAGACCTTCGTTCCTTAGTTCAATTACTTCTGAACGAAGGTTGTTCAGGGCTATAGTGCATCCTTCGTCTTCGATATTTTTCTGTGCCCTGAGGGCATTGCTAAGGATCAAGTCCTGCAAAAGGAGCATAGTATTATGCATAAACAAATGAAAAAATTCGTTTTCAAGTAAAAAAATTGATTTTCACACCTTTATACTATTATATGCTAACTGTCGGCCAATTCATCCTTCGACAGTACTGAAAGCCCATCTTCTAATGTTGGGAATCTGAAGCTTATGCTCATCTCCCGGCAGACAGATATCTCCTTGCTGTCTGGGAGATAGTACAAGAAATCCTCTTCTCCGCTACCGTTGAACACTAATGCCCCCTTTGGATATTTTAGCTTCTGGGCATAGTGTTGAGCTTCTCGTTCTTCTTCTTTACAAAGTTTCTTTCCCGAAGCATGATGGATGATATATTCAATATTTTCTTTTAAAGCTTTGGGAGCAGGCGCGGGAGTTTTCTCAGGCAAACTCTGTTCTATAGCCTCTCCCTCTGCTGCCTTCTCTTCAAATCCCGAAGGTTGTTTATCAGCAGGCTCTGAAGGCCCAACTTCGGCGCTGGCCTGGCTCATTGCAGCTTCGACTTCGGTCAGTTTTGTTTTGGCTTCAATTTGCACTTTCGAAGCCTTGGCAATTTTCCCTGGAGTAGAGCTTGAAGCCTTTACCGTCTCCAGCACATCTAGTACACTTGCCATCCTTTTTGTCTTGGGGGGTCGCCGCAAGACCTTTTTGTGCCTTCGGCATTGTCACTTCTGACGAAGGGCTTAAAACTTCTAATGTTTTTATTCCTTCGATTCTTGGCTCCTCAGTTTTATCAGTCTTCGGCTCAGCTAACTTGGTTGAGGGTGCCTTCGGCAAGGTGGCCGGTTCTTCAGCTTTCTGTGTAGAAGAAATTGGCTCCTTTGGAGCAGCAGCTGAAGAAATTTCCCCGCCAAACTCGGGCACCACGGCCGGCTCAATGTAACGAGGCCTGTGGGTGAGGACTTTTAACTTTTTAGTCTTCAGCGCAAGCTCGCTTGGAGCAGCCGAAGCAGCAACCTTTCCAGAGGTTGCACCGTTTCTTTTTTGCCCCCGTGGCGATAGTCAGGGTACACAAATCCAATAGCATCAAAAACCCTATTTAATCTTTTCTTTTTTCGGCTCCCGAAGGCCACAGATAGTGCATTATCTTCGAACTTGGAATATGCTCCAAGTAACTCATCGCTAGTATTTTCAACAAACTTCAGCCAGTCATCATCTGGTTCGACAAACTGGTCTCCAAACCTGAAGGTATACTTTAATCGAACTAGGCCGCCTTCGCTAGGGTTAGTGATGGTTTCTTTCGGTATTTCCCAGATGTCTATTAGTGGCCATATCCTGTAGGCTACATGTTCTTGAACTAAGTCTCTTGTCCCAATAAAAGAGCAAACTGTGCTGAAGGCCCTTCGGCATGCTTCGGCTGCCTCATCAATTTCTACCTTCGGCTTACGGAGGCCGAAGCGGGACCAGATGGGGCGTGTTGGGACCATGCTTCGTCGCTGAAGGTCCTGCAGGAAGAAACACCTTCGGCAAATCTGTTTATACGTGGTACCGAAGCTACCGCTCATGAAGCTTCGGTACTATAACGTATCCGAAGACGAAGGATCGAACCGACTTAAAGATGGAATGACTTCTTAGTCCATAAGGGTCTGAGTCATAATTGTAATCTTTTGTAAGGGGCGTGATTGTAATTTCTCACAGGCTGCGTCTTGTGCCTATAAATAGATGAATAGTACTCCTTTACTGTTCACACAATCTTGTAATCGTCAACGTATTACGCTGGAATTATTGTTTTCTGCCAAGGCAAAGGTATAAATGTACCTAAATGTTGGGGGCCTTCGGCTTCCGAAGGTCCTCAAAAACATAATTTGACAATGTTTTCCAAGTGAAATATGTGAACAGGTATCTTCGAAATCGGGTTATGGGTATACAAGGGTATGGTCAAGACGAAGCTTGAGTGGGATGCGAAGGCGATCATGACGAAGGATAAAATAATCACGAAGCTATGCGCAGAAAAGCTTCGGCATGACAGCAGAAAAGGGGAACCGACTTAAAGATGGAAAGCCAAATTAGACCTCGAAGAATTACTATAGAGTTATTGATAAATGTAAAGGGCATTAATGTAATTTTACACGGGCTGCGTCCCGTGCCTATAAATAGATGAACAGTTCTCCCGTACTGTTCAGGCTGACTGAACATTCGCTTTTTGCATCACGCCTGTACCTTTAGTTTTCATCAATCTGAAGGTACATTTATGATTTGTTTCTATGGATTTGATAATAAAAAGGAGATAATGAAAATATTTGTATTATTATTTGTTTGTATTTCTTATATGTGTTCTTCTTCATCATCTTTCGAACTTACGAAGGTCGTTTTTTCTCGTAACCTTCGTCCAGAATTCATTATATCCGAAGGGATATAATGTTTATAAGGACGAAGGACTTTAACATTTAACACTTTTTATGTTGCCTTGTTCTTAATCCAAAGCACTTGAGAACAAGTCCCCAACATTGGCGCCCACCTCTGGTGAACTCACTTCCATTTCTTGTGCTTTGAACACCTTCGGCAAGCATCACCTTCGTCATGCCGCCGAAAAAAGCTTCAGCGACAGGGGCTGCTACTCTGCAGCCGCTGGACCCCAATCAGGATGTCATTTCTCTTAGGGAGGCCCGAAGCCAGAAGAGGAAGGCCACCAGTCCAACGCCTCCGGAGGACGACTTGGACCAGGAAATCCAAAACCTGGAGATGCTCCATCAACAGGTGCAACGAAAGAAGGAGAAGATGGCTCGTCTAGCTGACCTTCAGAGGCAGATAGATGAAGCTTCGGAAGAAGTTCGTCATCTTGCTCAAGATGACCAGAACCGAAGGCCTCCGCGCAGAGAGCTTCATCAGGAGGGCTTCTACAATGAGGACGACTGGTATGAAGATTTCCATCATGGAAATTTTGCTTTTGATGACGCTTCTCCTCTATCAACAGAATTGCAGGCTACACCATGGCCCCAGTCTTACAAGCCACCCCAGCTCCCCATGTACGAAGGTCATTCGGACCCGAAGCAATTCTTGATGAGCTATGAAGCAACCATATCTTCGTATGGTGGCAATACTGCAGTCATGGCAAAGTCTTTTGTCATGGCCGTCAAGAGTGTCGCTCAAACCTGGTACTCCTCTCTTCAGCCAGGGACAATCACCTCATGGCAGAAGCTGAAGGATATGTTGATAACCAGCTTCCAAGGGTTTCAGACGAAGCCAGTTACCGCTCAAGATTTATTCCAGTGTACCCAGGACCACGAAGAATACCTTCAGGCGTATGTCCGAAGGTTTCTGCGTCTGAGGGCAAAAGGCGAAGAAGCTCCTAAGGGAGGCTTACAACAAAAAATAAACGATGATTCCGCTGAAAGTAAAAGGCGAAGAAGCTCCTAAGGGAGGCTTACAGCGAAAAATAAACGCTGATTCCGCTGAAGTAAAAGGCGAAGAAGCTCCTAAGGGAGGCTTACAGTGAAAAATTAATGTCAACCTTCGGCAAATATCATTTTGCACAACATTACATCATTTGCATAGCATAGCATCATACATCATAGTGCATCAACAACGCAAGAAGGGGGTCTCGATATTGATATTCGAAGATTATTTTGAAGAAATAGTGACAAGGCACAAAAAATAGCCGTTGAAAAGTTATACCATCGTTAAACTCTGAAATGGAAGGATCTATTGATTATTGATTTTACAAGGATGGATTATTGATTTTTACGAAGCATGAAAAGAAGGGAAGGTGTTTTTTTGCCGAAGGCTCAAAAATGGTATGTATATGATGTTTCATGCATCGTCAAAAATAGAATTATAAACAGCTAATATGCTATATCCAAAGTTACACAATGTTACACATGATTCTCAACAAGCATTACAATCTAAATGTTTTTACAGCAGCATTTAATCTTCCTTTAAGACTACTTCTGCAGCTTCGTTTAGAAGCTGATCAACAACTCTATCCATGATGGCTTCGACCATTTGTCTAATTTCGTCATCCCCCTTCGTGTGGGGGCCTAGAGATAGCTCAGCAGATTCTGAGGGAAGAGAAGATACGGATATATTACTATTACAAACCATGAACAAGTTCGAAATCAAAAAGTTACAACGAAGAGCCAGTTATCACTAATTAATACCTATTTGCCCTTCGGGCTCTGCGCTTTTCTCAGCAGCCTCTGCTACCTTTCTAGCATCATGGATGCCTTTTTCGCTTTTTTGAATAATTTCTTGGGCCATTTCTCGACCGCCATTGTCCCAGATGTCGGTGAAAAATTTTCCACCGACCAGGCTTGCTTCGGCCGAGGGGTCTTTTATATCTTCGGAAGACAAGGTAGTTTCGGATTGTGCTAAAGATTTCACATGCTCACAGTCTTTTCTTTCCAAAACAGTAGCAATCCCCCTGGCGCCCGAAAAAGCACATATGTCTCTGCGGCTATTCAAGATTTCCTCAAAGGCCTCAGCTTCGTGACTGATCCATTCAATCGGGCCTTCTGGATTATCCCTTGTGAAATTTTCTTCGCTAGAGAATGCGCCAACGCTGGCGAAGCTAGATTTTATTTTCTTAGCGCATTCTATGAATTTGTCATAGCACGTTTCCTTGGATGCACGAAGCTCTTCAACATTTATTTCCAAATGATTTGCCCATTGATCACTAAGTTCTCGTTTTATCTCTTCAAGTATGCGTTCTTCTTTAGCTCTGGCTAGCTGTTTCCGAAGATCCTCAATTTCGCGTTTTTGGGCTTCAGCTTGAGCCTTAGAGGTAGCTTCGTCTTCCTTTATTTTATCCACCAATGTAAGCAGAATTTTATCTTTTTCCAAAGCTTCGTTCCTCAGCTTAATAACCTCTGTTCGTAGGTTGTTGAAAGCAATATTATAGCTCTTGTCTTCGGCATTCTTTTGCGCTCTCAAAGCGTTGCTCAGAATTAAACCCTATATGAAAAAAGAATTAGTATAAGAATAAAAGAATGATTCAAAAATTATAAATTTCCAAATATACAATTCTCATACCTTCAGACTATTATATGCAAGGCTATCCGCAAGATCATCCTTCGTCATAGCACAGAGTCCAGCTTCAAGCTTCGGAAACCCCATACTTCTAGCCATCTCCCGGTAGACAGATAATTCTTTGTTGTCTGGGAGGCAGTATAAGAAGTCATCTTCGTCTGTGCCATTGAATACTAAGGCCCTTTTCGGATACTTCAGTTCTCGGGCATAGTGATTAGCTTCAAAAATCTCTTCTTCAGATAATTTCTTCCCTGAAGCATGTCGTACAATATAATCAAGTACTTTGGAAGATGCTTCGGGGGCAGCAGTGTCAGCTTCTTCAGCCAAAATTTGTTCTGTTATTTATGCTTTTTCAACTTCCAAGGATTTCACCTTGGCGGGCTCTGAAGGCCCGGTTTCAATTTCAGACTGTTGCTTTGAAGCTTCGGCGACAAAGGCTTCAGTGTGTGCTTCGGAAGTTTTAACAATTTTCTTTGGAGGTGTGCTTGAAGATTTGATTGTCTCTAAAACATCTAGCACATTAACCATCCTTTTTCTTTTAGGGGTCACTGCTGGACCCTTATGGCTTTTTGTCGTCTCAGTTTTTGCCGAAGGTCTCAAGACTTCTGATGTCTTTATTTCTTCAGCTCTCGGTTCTTCTATTTTTTCAGTCGCTGGCACTTCGGCAGCACTTCAATATTTGGCAGGGGAGTTGGCTCTTTAGCTTCGGTGGCCGAAGAGGTCTCACCAGCAAATTTAGGTACTATGGCCGGTTCAATATAACGTGGCCGGTGTGTGAGAACCTTTACCCTTTTCCTCTTCGGCGCCGGCTCACTAGGAGCAGCTGAAGCAGTTTCCTTCGCAGAAGATGGATTCTTTCTTTTTTGACCCCGCGCTGGATAGCGGTAGTCGGGGTAGACAAACCCAATTGCATCAAATACTCGGTTGAGCCTCTTCCTCTTTCGGCCTCCGAAGACCGCTGATAATGCAGTATCTTCGGCCTTTGAGTATACACCAAGCAATTCATCACTGATGGCCTCAATACTTTTCAACCAGTCGTCATCTGGCTCAACGAATTTATCTCCATATTTAAATGTGTATTTCAGCCTGACTAATCCACCTTCGTCAGTTTCTTTAATGGTGTCCTTCGGCATTTCCCATTTTTCCACAAGTGGCCATACTCTAAAGGCAATATGTTCTTGGACCAAATCCCTTGTCCCGATAAAAGAGCAAACAACACCGAAGGCTCTCTGGCATTCTTTGGCTGCTTCATTCATTTCCACCTTCGGCCTTCGCAGGCCGAAGCGTTGCCATATGGGACGCATAATGATACTTTTAATATCTTCCCGTGATTTCAAGTCATTCTTCACGTAAAACCATTCCGTCATCCAGTCGTCGGGCCACCTCTTTCGAAAGGTTGGCATGGGGCAGCTTGACCAGACCGGGAGCCAAAGCTATAGCAGCCAAAATTGTTGTGATACTGTTCTTTACCCTAGGGTTTTGTCTCGTACAATAACTCATGTATGTTGCAGAAACTTTTCGCATTAGGTTCCAAACCTTGGCTTCTCACGGCCCACACAAAGATGCTCATCCTTATGATTGCTTCGGGGGTAAGTTGGTGAAGGTAGATTTCAAATATCTTCAGTATTTCCACAACAAATCTGCTTAAGGGAAATCGTAGTCCAGCTTTCAAGAAGCTTCGGAATATCACAACTTCATTTTCCTCAGGAGTCGGACAAGTCTTCTCTCCTTCGTCAGCCCTCACAACGGACAAGTCCCGAAAATATCTGCCCCTCATATTGACAAGATGATTTTCTTTAATACTTGATTTACCAAAAACCGCATGGCTTGGTCGCCAAGGTCGATCTTCGGAGTCTTCACCACCACTATCCACATCATAACTGTCACTGTCACCAGTATCTTCAAATAAACCCTCCAAAATCTCTTTAGTAATCTTCTCTGTATTAGTCTTTGACATTGATTGAAGAAAGCCCAGATGCATCTCCTCAGAAAGACTTAGCTTCGAATCACCAACAGCTTTTTTATCTTCAGACATCCTTGCAAACGCTGAGAAGGTGCTCTCGAAACCGAAGCTTAAAAATCTAAAAAGCCAAGCAAGTGTTGTTGCGCGCAGGCTAAAAGTTGGGTGAGCAAAAGCAGATGGCAAGAATGTGTGCCAAATAAACTCGAGGTGAGCTCGTATTTATACGCCTAGTGCGTTGCAAACTGGAGGGTCCCGCTTGTCAATGACTATTGCTATTCTAGCAAAGGGAAGGTGTTTTTTCGGATCTTCGGCTTAAATCCTTCGTCCATGTCGCAATATGAATTTATTATTCCAATAAATTAATATTGCGAGGGGCTACTGTTGGGGGCCTTCGGCTTCCGAAGGTCCTCAAAAACATATTTTGACAATGTTTTCCAAGTGAAATATGTGAACAGGTATCTTCGAAATCGGGTTACGGGTATACAAGGGTATGGTCAAGACGAAGCTTGAGTGGGATGCGAAGGCGATCATGACGAAGGATAAAATAATCACGAAGCTATGCACAGAAAAGCTTCGACATGGCAGCAGGAAAGGGGAACCGACTTAAAGATGAAAAGCCAAATTAGACCTCGAAGAATTACTATAGAGTTATTGATAAATGTAAAGGGCATTAATGTAATTTTACACGGGCTGCGTCCCGTGCCTATAAATAGATGAACAGTTCTCCCGTACTGTTCAGGCTGACTGGACATTCGCTTTTTGCATCACGCCTGTACCTTTAGTTTTCATCAATCCGAAGGTACATTTATGATTTGTTTCTATGGATTTGATAATAAAAAGGAGATAATGAAAATATCTGTATTATTATTTGTTTGTATTTCTTATATGTGTTCTTCTTCATCATCTTTCGAACTTACGAAGGTCGTTTTTTCTCGTAACCTTCGTCCAGAATTCATTATATCCGAAGGGATATAATGTTTATAAGGACGAAGGACTTTAACATTTAACACTTTTTATGTTGCCTTGTTCTTAATCCGAAGCACTTGAGAACAAGTCCCCAACACTAAATATTATGTTTTAATATTTGGGTTCATATTAAAAAATAAGTGAATAATATTATCCATTCTTGGTATTTTATAATGTTTTATATTTTATATTTAATTTCGCATTGTTTTATGTCTGACCACGAAGGTGTGACTTTCGTGATATATTGCCCATGACCTTCGTCCGAAGCTCAGTAAATCCTTGGGGAGATAATGCTTCAGCGGACAAAGGGCATTAACATTTAACATTCTATGTTGCCTTGTTCTTAATTCATAGCATTTGAGAACAAGTCCCCAACATTGGCGCCCACCTCCGGTGAACTCACTTCCACTTTTTGAGCTGATGGCTTCGTTCAAGAACCAAGCTGGAACTGCTTCGGCTCCGAAGCTGATCCTCCCGATCACAGGCGTTTCATGCTCAGAGCCGGCTAACAAGAAGCAGAAGAAGGAGGCACAGAGAAGGGTACAACATGTCGGGGTGCAAGGACCCTTCAACAAGTCAAGATGGTCTCATATCCCAATTACCTTCTCCCAAGAGGACCTTCAGCTCAAGGATTACCCTCACAATGATGCTATGGTCACATCTTGTGTCATCAAAGGATTTCTAGTCCACAATGTTTTGGTTGACACAGGCAGTGCAGCCGACATTATATTTGCTAAAGCCTTCAAACAGATGCAAGAGCCAGAAGACAAGATTCATGATGCTACGCACCCTCTTTGTGGCTTCGGAGGAAGATAAATTGTAGAGCTTGGTAAGATTACCATGCCAGTGACCTTCGGATTTGTCAACAATACAAGGACTGAGCAAGTTGTGTTTGACATTGTCGATATGGAGTACCCTTACAATGCAATCATTGGTCGCGGAACACTCAATGCTTTCGAAGCAATTCTTCATCCAGCATATCTTTGCATGAAGATACATTCGGATCAAGGACCTATTGCTATTCATGGGAGTCAGGAAGCTGCCAGAAAGGCCGAGGGGAATTGGACAGATTCAAAGGCAATCCACAATATAGATGAAGCCGAAGCTTGTGAGCAGTACAAGTACAGAAGGGAGAAGGCTGCTTCGGCCGATCAGCCGAAACCCATGCTTTTATGCGAAGATATCGCAGAGCAGAAGGTGCTGCTGGGATCTCAAATGTCTGAGGAACAAGAGAAAACCCTGATAAGGTTTCTGTTCAACAACAAAGATGTCTTTGCATGGTCGGCTAACGATCTCTGTGGCGTCAACAGGGATGTTATTGAACACTCGCTCAATGTAGATCCATCCTTCAGACCCAGAAAGCAGAGGCTTCGAAAGATGTCTGATGACAAGGCCAAAGGTGCTCGAAATGAAGTAAAAAGACTCCTCAGCGCCGGAGTCATCAGAGAAGTGAAGTATCCAAAATGGCTGGCCAATACTGTTATGGTAAAAAAGGCCAATGGCAAATGGAGGATGTGTATTGATTTTACTGATCTCAACAAGGCTTGTTCGAAGGATGAGTTTCCATTGCCAAGGATAGATTCCCTAGTTGACGCAGCAGCTTCGTCAGAGCTTATGAGTCTGCTAGATTGTTATTCAGGCTACCATCAAATTTGGATGAAGAAAGAGGATGAGCCGAAAACCAGCTTCATAACCCCTAGTGGAACATATTGTTATCTTCGGATGCCTGAGGGGCTCAATAACGCTGGAGGAAGCTTCAGCAGAATGACAGTGAAGGTTCTCCATTCTCAGATAGGCAGAAATGTGTTAACATATGTTGATGATATTATAGTAAAAAGCACCAAGAAAGAAAATCACATTGCTGATCTGCAGGAGACATTCGCTAATTTCAGACATACTGGTCTGAAGCTAAATCCAGAGAAGTGTGTCTTCGGAGTAAAAAAGGGGAAATTCCTTGGTTGTCTGGTCTCAACAAAGGGAATCGAAGCTAATCCAAATAAGATCGAAGCTATTCTTCGGATGGAGCCCCCAAGCACAAAGAAGGAGGCTCAACGATTGACAGGAAGACTTGCATCTCTCAACCGATTCATATCTAGATCAGCAGAGAGAAATTTACCATTCTTCGAAGTGCTGAAGTCAGCCGAAGTTTTTCAATGGGGATCAGCTCAGCAGAGAGCCTTCGAAGAGCTGAAGCAATATTTGATAGACCTAACGACGTTAACTCCACCAACGCCAGGGGCTCCTCTGTTGCTGTACGTGGCAGCTTCGCATTCAGCAGTAAGTGCGGCGCTTGTTCAAGAAAAACTTGAGGGACAAACCAAAAAACAAGCCCCAATATACTTCGTCTTAGAAGTTCTTAGTCTATCAAAGAAGAATTATACAGAATTGGAGAAGGTCTTATATGCCGTCTTAATGGCATCCAGAAAGCTTCGACATTACTTTCAAGCATACCATATAACTGTTCCTTCGTCACAACCTTTGAAGGATGTCATGAGGAACAGAGAAGCTACTAGAATAATTGGAAAGTGGGCTGCGGAGCTTAATGAGTTCAGCATTGATTATGTGCACAGATCCTCAATACAATCCCAGGCGTTAGCAGACTTCATTGCCGATTGGACGTCAGGGGCTCAAGGAGAAGAAACAACTAAAGATACCGAAGTATGGACGATATTTTGTGATGGTTCTTGGAGAACCTTCGGGGCAGGAGCAGATGTTGTGTTAGTAGCACCCTCCAAAGTTAAAACTTGCTACGCAGCAAGACTTGATTTTAGCTGCACAAATAATATTGCTGAGTACGAAGCTTTGCTTTTGGGCCTTCGGAAGTTAAAGGCAATGGGGATTAGAAGGGTGGTTCTTAAAACTGATTCCCAGGTTATTTCTGGCCATATTGACAAGAGTTGTAAAGCAAGAGACCCGAAGCTTGAGAAATATTTAGACACTGTCCGATTATAGTCCTCAATATATCTCCTGTTCATAGTGAAGATTGGAGAACTGAGATCATTTCTTTCCTTCAGGGTAATTTCCTTTCATATGATGAAGCTTATAATAAGAGAATAGAGGCAAGAGCTCGACCACATGTTATAATAGAAGGGGACATGTACAAGCGTGGAGTCTGTTCTCCACTACTCAAATGTTTATCCAGAGCCGAAGGTATAGAATTGATGAAGGAAATACACGCAGGCCTGTGTGGATCTCACATTGGATCTAGGCCTTTGTTGGGAAAAGTTTTTCGTCAAGGATTTTATTGGCCAAAGGCAGCTTCGGATGCAGCGGAATTAGTCCAAAAGTGCGAAGGCTGTCAGAAATGTGCAAGAGATCAAAAACAACCTTCGTCTCTAACCCAGTTAATACAACCCACTTGGCCATTGCAAAGGTGAGGTCTTGATTTGTTAGGCCCGCTACCACCAGCACAAGGAAATTTAAAATATGTTGTGGTAGCAGTAGAATATTTTTCTAAGTGGATTGAGGCGAAGCCTTTAGCCACAATAACTTTGGTTACCATTCAGAAGTTTTTCTGGCAGAATATTGTGTGTCGCTTTGGAGTGCCGAAGGCCATTACTGTGGATAACGGAACACAGTTTGATGCCGAAGCTTTTAAAGAGTTCTGTGGACAAATTGGCACGAAGATCCATTTTGCATCAGTCAGGCATCCAGAGTCAAATGGACTTGTCGAAAGAGCTAATGGTATCATAATGATGGGAATAATGAAATTAATCTTCAATCAGCCCAGAGGAGAATGGCCAGATGAATTAATTAAAGTGGTGTGGAGCCACAATACAACGGCTTCAAGGTCAACAGGCTTTACACCATTCAAGTTATTATTTGGTGACGAAGCAATAACTCCGAAAGAAGCAAAAGCAGGATCAATAAGAATAGTGGCTTCGGCAGAAGACGAAGCTGAAGCTGATTACTCTGTGGACAAAGATGCTATAGAAGGGATCAGGCTTCAAGCTATCGAAAACATCAATAAATATCAAGCCGAAACAATAAAATTGCATGATAGAAAGGTTCGGTTAAAGAATATTGAGCCAGGACATTTGGTGCTTCGGAGAGTGGCCAACCCAGAAACAGTAGGCAAGCTACAGCTGAAGTGGGAAGGACCTTTTCTTGTAGTATCTTCGTCAAGACCTGGTTCCTACAGATTGAAGGATATGGACGGCAACGACATTCCTAGATCATGGAATACGGATGAGCTTCGGCGATATTATGTCTAGCTTGATGTAATTTTTTCTATTCTTTCTTATGGCACCCTTTTCCTTTCCAAAGGGGGAGAAAGGTTTTTAATGGGGCCATAGCATGTAATTTCTCTTTTTCTTATTTCACCTCTATAAGAGCAATATCCCCCAAAAATTTAAATGTAAAAGCTGAGAACGCACCATCGAGTGCAAAGGGAAAAGAAAAGAAAACAGGGAGAAGCTCAGAAGTCGTTCCTAAGGGAATGCAGAGCTTACAACGAAAAATAAACGCTGATTCCGCCGAAGTAAAAGGCGAAGAAGCTCCTAAGGGAGGCTTACAGCGAAAAATAAACGCTGATTCCGCTGAAGTAAAAGGCGAAGAAGCTTCTAAGGGAGGCTTACAGCGAAAAGTCAGCGCTGATACACCGAAAGATAAACGGTGAAGCCGAAAAATAAGCGGCAAAAAGACTTGAGTCATTCCTAAGGGAATGAAGGCTATGTTTATGGTTTCGAATATGTATTCGAACATTCATTTGCACGATACATTACATCATGACATTTGCATTCATAAACATTCATTTAGACATACATAGAATCATTATCATCATATCATACAGAGAAGGCAGATGCTTCGGCTATGAGGATAAAGCTTCGAGGAAAAACAGAAAGAAGAAATATTCATGCTTCGTTGTGTACGAAAAGAAGGGAAGGTGTTTTTCGCCTTCGGCTCAAAAAGAAAATTTCGTCCACAGCAAAGCAGATTATACACGGACAAAGGGGTAAAGATATATTACGAGGTACGCACAAATTTACATAGATTTCTTTACAATCATATTACAAAATTTTCTCTAGAATCTTCTGCAGCAAAGCCTTTCGGAGCATCTGTTAGGGCTTCAGCTCATCATTCTTTAGCTTCATCATCCTGTACATATTAAAACGGAATGAGAAAAGCGTAGACTTCAAGGAGAAGGTAAAAGTAACAAGTATAAGTTTCTCACTGGCTTAAGGTGGCTCCGAGCTTCGTCACCAGCCATTTTTCGCCCGCCGTTTATCCAAATCTGAGTCATAAACCTGTTTCCTATGCTTCGAGCTAGGCTCGGGATGTCAATCAAATCTGCTGGTGACAAACTGAAGTTTGGCCTATTAACAATTTTCCCGTGCGTGCAGCCAGCCTTCAGGAAAGCAGTAGCTGTGCCTCGAGAAGCTAACATCGCGCAGAAATTGGCATGCCCAGCGATAACTTCGCCAAGTGCATCAACTTCGCCCTCAATGTATTCAAAGGTGCTTGGCAGGTTTTCAGCCGAAGGTGTAAACTTCTCAGAGCTGGCTCCAATTGAGTAAAAGACATCCTTCAGCCGCTGCACACATCGGTTGCCGAAGTCTAAACATTTTTTGTTGGGGACTTGTTCTCAAATGCTATGAATTAAGAACAAGGCAACATAGAATATTAAATATCGAAGCCCTTCGTCCTTCGAAACATTATTTCCCCTTGGGTATAATGAGTTTTGGACGAAGGTTATGAAGGTCATACTTCATAATCATAATAAGAGACAAGAAAGGATTTATGCATCAAATAGAGAGAATAACATAATTATCTTAAACATTGTTATTGATTTATTTCTATTTCATTTTACTTGTGTAAACAATAGTAAATTACAAATGTACCTTCAACTCGAAGGAATGAGAATGCAGGTGTGACGCAAAAGTAAATGCCAAGTCAGCCTGAACAGTACGGGAATACTGTTCACCTATTTATAGGCACGGGTCGCAGCCCATGCAAAATTACATTAATGCCCTTTACATTTATCAATAACTCTATAGTAATTCTTCGAGGTCTAATTTGGCTTTTCATCTTTAAGTCGGTTTCCTCTTCCTGCTGTTATGCCGAAGCTCTTCTGCACATAGCTTCGTGATCGTCTTATCCTTCGTCGTGATCGCCGTCCCAGTCAAGCTTCGTCTTAACCATGTTCTTGTATACTCGCAATTTGACTTCGAAGGTACATGTTCACATATTTCTCTTGGAAAACATAGTCAAGTTACGTTTTTGAGGACCTTCGGAAGCCGAAGGCCCCCAACATTTTTCCTGAAGCTCCTTCAACGATTTCTGCAAATTTGAACTCTTCTCAATTTCGGTTTTGAGATTTGTTTCAAGATTCTTCTTTTCTTGCTCAGATTTTTCTGATTTTATGAGTAATTCGCTGTTTAATCTGTCAATTTCGGCTTGAGCTTCAGCCAGCGAACCCTCCATAGAGTGAATGACGAAGTCCTTCTTCTCCAAGGCAGCTTCGTGATCTTTAACTTTATTTTCAAGATCTTGAATGACGAAGTCCTTTTTCTCCAAAGCAGCTTTGTGACTTTCGACTTTATTTTCTAGATCTTTGATTGTAGCTTCGTTTTTCTCGTCTTCAAGATCTTGTTGCATCCTCAACACTTTACTTAGTAATATACTCTGGCAAAACAACCTTCGTCAGAGAACATCTTAATTCTAAAAAAAAGTTGAGAGTTTTACCTTGAAATAAGCGTAGAAAAAGCTACCGGCGATATGCTGTTGCTGGTACCTGCAGAAGTCCGCTTCAATCTTCGGCAGGCCAACATTCTTCGAGAAAGTCCTAACGACCTTGGCCTCGGTTCGATTCCGAAGGCATCTCAGTTTCCCTTCATTGACTCCGCCAAACAGCAGAGCCCCTGGTTTGTACCCATAGGATACAACATATTTCTTTAGCTCTTCTTTTTCAGTTTCTGATAACTCTTGCCCTAGTATATCTTGAAAATTGAAGTTTTCCTCTTCCAAAGTATCTTCAATTTGCTCTTTTCCTTTCTCAATTGTTGTGTCCACCGCGGTCACAGCAGCTTCTTCCTCAGCCATTTTTAGAAGCATGTTATCAATATCACCAAGTGTGGTTTCTAGATTAGGATCTTCGGCGGTCTCGGTTTCGGCATCTTCGGCTCCGGTGGCTGCGGCTTCGGCAGCGCCAGCGCTCTCAGTAATTGGTATTTTTGACGCTGATGCCGGCGGTGGTGTCTGGTGAATAACATCGGCCACTTGGATAATTCTCCGTTTTTTCAGCTTAGCAGGACTTTCCGTGGCCGAGGGCTCCTTTTCCTTCTGAAAAAGCTTCGTCAGTTCTGGCGTCAGCGGACTTAGCTTGATAGGCAAAGGTTCAGTCATTACCTTTAGAATTTCTTCCACATCGGCAGCAGAAGGCGTCGCGGGAACTTCTTCTTCATGGCCCGACGTTTTTGGTTTCGGGGCCGTAGCTTTCCTTTTCTTTGAAGTAATTATCTTCGGCTCAGAACTCAGTTTTCTTTTCTCAAAATATTCTTTGTCCTTTTTAGCCAGCTTAGTAGTAGCTTCTTCGTCAAGGGCGCTAGCAACTCTTTTTCTTTTCTGGCCTTCAGCAACTTTGCCCAGCTGCTCATAGTCAGGATAATCAAAATTCAAAGCATCCATCACCCGATTCATTCTTCGCTTCGGACGAGTACCGAAGGCCGCAGTCATTAATTGATCTTATTTCTTAGAATAGTTCCCGAGGATCTCGTTGCACATAACCTCAATTGTACCCAACCACTCTTGGCAAGGTGCTTTAAAATGTTTTTTGAACTTGAAATAATAAGGTAGCCGAACAAGCTCTTTCTTCTTCTTCTCCCCTCTCAGCTTCGGCATGTCCCATTCCTTCAAAGTTGGGAATACTCTGAAGGCTAAGAATTCTTGGACCAGATCCCTGGTGCCAATGTGCTCTGCAACAACCCGAAATTCGCCCAGTGCAATCTGGCATGGGCTATCTGGATCCATGACGCATTGGGGCCTAGTTACTCCGAAGGTTGACCTTAAAGGGCTCTGAACCAGCTTTTCCTTCTTTTCATCCACTTTGACATAAAACCATTCACTCTTCCAGCCATCTGGCCATTTCGTACGATAGCTAATAACTGGATACTTGGCATCTTTCCCATATGCAAAATTGTAGCAGTCGAAATTATCATGCAGCCCATCTTCTCTAGCTTTTGTCTGGTAATGAAGCTCGTGTGCCCGGCAAAAACCTTCGGCAAGTGGTTCTGCCTCCTGGCTTCGGAGTGTCCAGATGTAAACACTAAGCCTAACAATGGCGTTAGGGGTTAACTGATGAAGGTGAATTCCAAATCTCTCTAAAACATCTGCAATCATCCCATGCAGGGGAAATCTTAACCCTACTTTGAAGAAGCTTTTAAAAACCACCACTTCATCTTTTTCGGGCTTCGGGGTAACTTCCTCTCCCCCGAAGCAAATTAGCTCCTTCTTGTCTTCGCTGAAATAGCCAAGCTTCAGTAACTTAGCCATATCACCTTTGGTAATAGTAGACTTCCCAAACTCTAAGTGGCTGGGTTTAGATGGCATCGCACCGTACTCATCTTCAATTTCATCTTCTTCAACATCAACTTGTGTTGCTTCGGCAGCAGGTGTGTCCTCTGATGATACTAGCCCAGAACGCCTCATTGCTTTGGAAATCGGAACAGTTTCAGTGGCTTCGGTCTCATCTCCATCACGCTCAACCCTGGCAGGGGAGCGCACTCTAGCCTTTTGATTAAGAATTTCTAGAAGTTTATTGAAATTAACGACCTTTTTCCGAAGCTCTTCTTGTGACGAAGCAGAATCCAAACTGGTGCTTCGTTTGAGTGCAAGAGTCAAGCTTCGGCTATGGTTAAATTTTTGGCAGCAAAACAGTGCAATAGCAATGAAACAGTGCAATAGCAGGTAAGAAGGTGAATCGTCAAGTTTTCTACACCGGACAAACAGTCGCTCGCACCCACTGAATGGTGGGCCACAAAACCCGAGAAGGTGAATCTGCATGGTGGGACCGCTCCGCGCTCGGAAATTGTATCGTTTCCCGGCAACGAGCTTAGGGAAGGTGTTTTTTGGACCTTCGGCTTCCTGAAGCCTAAGAGACTTTTTCACGGATCAAGCTTGTTACGAAAAATGATCTAGCGCCGCGAAGGGGCTACTGTTGGGACCATGCTTCGTCGCCGAAGGTCATGCAAGAAGAAACACCTTCGGCAAATCTGTTTATACGTGGTACCAAAGCTACCGCTCATGAAGCTTCGGTACTATAACGTATCCGAAGACGAAGGATCGAACCGACTTAAAGATGGAATGACTTCTTAGTCCATAAGGGTCTGAGTCATAATTGTAATCTTTTGTAAGGGGCATGATTGTAATTTCTCACAGGCTGCGTCCTGTGCCTATAAATAGATGAACAGTACTCCTTTACTGTTCACTCAATCTTGTAATCGTCAACGCATTACGCTGGAATTATTGTTTTCTGCCAAGGCAAAGGTATAAATGTACCTAAATATTATGTTTTAATATTTGGATTCATATTAAAAAATAAGTGAATAATATTATCTATTCTTGGTATTTTATAATGTTTTATATTTTATATTTCATTTCACATTGTTTTATGTCTGACCACGAAGGTGTGACTTCCGTGATATATTGCCCATGACCTTCGTCCGAAGCTCATTAAATCCTTGGGGAGATAATGCTTCAGCGGACGAAGGGCATTAACATTTAACATTCTATGTTGCCTTGTTCTTAATTCATAGCATTTGAGAACAAGTCCCCAACAGGGCACATGGTGATTTCTTTAATGTCTTCTCTTGCCTTCAAATCATTTTCACATAAAACCACTCTTCCATCCAGGCCCCGGGCCATCTCTTTCGAAACGTTGGCACTGGGTAGCTTTTGCCAGAGTGAGCAATGAAGCTATAGCAACCGAAATTGTTATGATATTGTTCCTTACCCTAGGGTTTCGTCTCATATGAAAGTTCATGCATACTGCAAAAACATTTTGCGCTTGGCTCTAGACCTTGACTTCTCGTAGCTCAGACGAAGATTCCCATTCTAATAACTGCTTCGAGAGTGATCTGGTGAAGGAAAATCTGGTATGTCTTTAAAACTTCAACCACAAATCTGCTCAACGGGAACCGAAGTCCAGCTTTGAAGAAGCTTCGGAAGATCACAACTTCGTTTTCTTCGGGAGCAGGAACGGCTCTGCCTACATCAGCCCTCACAATAGACATATCTCGAAAATACCTTCCTCTCATATTATCAAGATGATTCTGTTTGATAGTTGATTTCTCGAAGACTGCATGACTTGGTCGCCAGGGCCGATCTTCAGAGTCTTCGCCTCCACTCTCCACATCATAGCTATCGCTATCATCAATATCTTCAGACAAGGCCTCTAGAATCTCTTTAGTAATCTTCTCTGTATTTGTTTTTGCTATTGACTCAACAAATCCAGCAGTCTTCTCCTCAAGGAGCTTCTCCTCTTCACTCAGCTTCGTCTCAGCAGCAACTTTTTTGTCTTGAGACATCTTTTCTTCGGAAATGGCGAGAATGTGTCCTTAAAACCAAAGCTTAAGAAGTCTAAGAAACTAGGCAAGCGTTGGTAAGCAAGAGCTAAAAAATTGAGCAAACAAAGCAAGCGACAAGTAGCGTACCAAATGTGCTCGGGGTGAGTTCTTATTTATACGATCGACGCGCTCCAAATTGGAGGGTCCCGTTTGTCATTGATTGTTGCTATTATAGCAAAGGGAAGGTGTTTTTTTGGACCTTCGGCTTAAGGCCTTCGTCCATGTCGCAGTCTGAATTCATTATCTTAAAGAAATTAATACTGCGAGGGGCTGCTGTTGGGGGCCTTCGTCCTCCGAAGGTCCTCAAAAACATAATTTAACAATGTCTTCCAAGTATGATTTATGGACAGGTATCTTCAGATTCATGTTAAAAGCACACACGAGGAGAAGCTTGATCGTGACGAAGGTTGCTGTTGCTCTGAAGCTGTATGGAAGGGAGCTTCGACTAAATCGCAGAAAGGGGAACTGACTTAAAAGGGAAAAGGTTGTTCAGTCCTCATAGATTTTTCTATAAGTCAATAGTAAATGTAAAGGGCATAATTGTAATTCCTCATAGGTTGTATCTTGTGCCTATAAATAGATGAACAGTACATCCGTACTGTTCACGCTATCCTGTAATCGCTCACGTGCAACACTTGGATTTTTGCCTTCTGTCAAGCCAAAGGTACATATGTAATTAAATATCATATTTAAATATTCAAGCTTGTATAACGACAACATAAGAATGATATTATGTGTTTGTTCGTGTCATCTTTCATGTTTCATATGTTTCATCTTTCATTATCTTATAATCATGATGATGAAGGTACGTCCTTCATGACCTTCGTCCGAAGATCGTTATATCCTAAGGGAAATAATGCTTCGAAGGACGAAGGACTTTAACATTTGATACTTTGTGTTGCCTTGTTCTTGATTCATAGCATTTGAGAACAAGTCCCCAACATAAAAAGGGTCAAACCTTTTTCCTAAATGATTTTGGTGGTTGAATTGACCAACACAAACAATTGGACTAACTAGTTTGCTCTAAATTACAAGTTCTAAAGGTACCAAAGGTTCAACACAAACCAATAAAAAGTCCAAGAAAGGGTTCAAAAAGAAAGAAGCAAAATAAACCGAAGGCAGCCCTGGTCTGGCGCACCAGACTTTCCGGTGCACTAGGGTGGATCAACTCGAACTCGCCACCTTCGGGTTTTCTGGAAAAGCCACTTCTCTATAATTCACTGGACTGTCCGGTGCACCACCGGACTGTCCGGTGTGCCATGCAGATAAACGGCTACAGCGCCAACAATCGTCTGCAAAAGGCGAACAGTGCGCTATAGTGCGCGGACAGTTCGCGCAGAAGTCAGAGCAGCGCCAGAAGGCGCACCGGATAGTGAACAGTCCCTGTCCGGTGGCCTAGGCTGTCAGAGCTCCAACGGTCGAACCCTAACGGTTGAGTGACGAGGCTGGCGCACCGGACTGTCCGGTGCGCCCATCGATAGACAGCCTCCCCAATGACCATTTTGGTGGTTGGGGCTATAAATACCCCCAACCACCACACTTCAAGGCATCCAAGTTTTCAGCCATTGCATTCAATACAAGAGCTCTAGACTTCACTCCAAGACACAAAACAAAAGATCAAATCCTCTCCAAGTCCCAAACTCATTCCAAAGACTTAGTGACTTGTGAGAGAGAGACATTTGTGTTCATTTGAGTTCTTGTCGCTTGGATTGCTTTTCTTCTTCCCCATTTCTTGTTCTCAACACGTTTGTAATCAAAGCAAGAGACACCAAGTTGTGGTGGTCCTTGTGGGGTCTAAGTGACCCTGAAAGGATCACGATGCCCAAGAGGGGGGTGAATTGGGCTTTTCTAAAAATCAACACTAATTAAAACTTAAGCAAGAGCTAAACAAGAGCCCAACTTCACCCCAACAACTAGCACTAAGAATATAATACTAGAATTGTAACAAAGCTAAGATAATACTTCAAATACTTGCTAAACAAATACACAATGTAAAGTGCTTGAATTAAGTGCGGAATGTAAAGCAAAGTTTAGAAGACTCCTCCAATTTTTCCAGAGGTATCGAAGAGTCGGCACTCTCCACTAGTCCTCGTTGGAGCACCCGCGCAAGGGTATCGCTCCCCCTTCGTCCTCGCAAGAACTAAGTGCTCACTATGAGATGATCCTTTGCCACTCCGGCGCGGTGGATCCCTCGAGACCGCTTACAAACTTGAGTCGGGTCACCAACAAGATCTTCACGGTGATCACCGAGCTCCCAACGCCACCAAGCCGTCTAGGTGATGCCGATCACCAAGAGTAACAAGCCATAGACTTTCGCTTGACCAAGAGAAGCCTAATGCAAGTGGTGTGTGCTCTAGGTGGCTCTCACTAGCGCTAATGAGGAACAAGCGCGGATTATGATTCTCTAATCTCCTCACTAGGCTCTTGGTGCTTGCAATGCTCTAGCAATGTGCTGGAATAAATGTGGAGTGCAAGACATTGAATATGGTGGGTGGAGGGGGTATAAATAGCCCTCACCCACCAACAAGCCGTTACAGGCAATTCACTGCGCGATGGCGCACCGGACAGTCCGGTGCGCCACCGGTGCGCCAACGGTGCGCCACCGGTGCGCCAACGGTCGTTTCCAACGGCTAGTTCTGACAGAGAGCCGTTGGACTCATGGCGCACCGGACAGTGAACAGTCCACAGTCCGGTGCACACCGGACAGTCCGGTGAGGTGTCCGGTGTGCCACTAAAATTCAACTCTGAACGCTGCGCTCTCGGGTTTCTGCGAAGGGGAAAGACTCTGTCGTGGACCAGCCTAGCCCCACCTGGCAGAGGGTGCACCGGACAGTCCGGTGCACACCGGACAGTCCGGTGCCCCAAAGCCAGAAACACTAAGTCTTGTTTTTCAGCTGATTTTCAAATCGGTTTACGCTCTAACTTTTGTGTGAGTTCTAGAGTGACACCTAGCACTGTATATGAGTGTGATTGTGCACCAACACTACACTAGAACTCTCTTGGTCAAACTACTCATCGACAACCCCTCTTTATAGTACGGCTAAAAGAGAATAAAAGACCTAACTAAATCGCGAGTGTCCACATCTCCTTGACACTCGGACTCCGTAGACCTTCACCTTTTGTTCCGTCGTTTTAGCCGTCGCTTCGAGTTCTTATCTCCGGGATTGTTTTCACCATTGTAGTACTTCTACCTGTCATGCGACCTAACTTACTATTTGTCTCTGCAAAACACACGTTAGTCACATATAATATTACGTTGTCATTAATCACTAAAACCAACCAGGGGCCTAGATGCTTTCAATCTCCCCCTTTTTGGTGATTGATGACAACCCTACAAGTTTTGTGAGAGTAGTTTGTTTTGAAGATTCTGTCAATAGAAAGAATGGTTAGTTATACTCAGTAATCTTTGACAGAAAGAATGTGTACCATAATAATAAGAGTGAGTGCATACACATCATAAGATAAATTAATGAAACAAGAGCTAGAAGACTGTTGATAAAATATAAGGTGAAAACATAATACACACAGTCAATCATACGCAACGAGAGTATATGACGAGTTTGTGAGCCAAAAACATCAACATCAAGCTAGTACAGAGAGTAGCAAGCACATATATTACATCAAAATGACTCTGACTCTCTACTAACTCTCTAACTCCCCCTAGCTCTCACAACTCATATCTCTCCCCCTTTGGCGTCAAACACCAAAAGGGACCTGAACCTAAACACCTGAAGCAGGAGGAGGCGGCGGGGGCGCATCCGGTCGAGGTCGAGGTAGCAGAGCAAACGCCGGTGGAGGGTCAGAGTCAGTCTCGGATCCAGGATCTGCGGTAGAAGCTGGAGCTGGTACTGACTCGGACTGAGGCCGCGCTGCAGGAGCTACCGGAACAGAAGCGGTCACAGATACTGCCACAGCGGTAGTGGTAACAGCAGATGCTGGTGGCACTGGCAGCTGCGGACAGACAGAGCTGAGAACCGGAGAGGTGAACGCCAAAGTGACCGGCCGGAGCGGAGAGGTACCAACAGGGGGTCCTGACAAAATCGATGGCACCACTGGAGCGTGAAGCGGAGGAGGTGGAGCAGACTGAACCGGAGGTGCTGAGATACCAGAATGCTGAAGCATAAGAGCCATGAATGCCCTACTCTCAGCCCGATCCTAAAGTAACTGCTGCTGAAGAGCATCCTGCCTGTCCTGCATGCTCTGAAACATCGAGAGCATCGTCTCGGATAACCGGGCCTGCTCGGCTGCCAGGTTGGCCAGAATCGTCGCAAGAGCAAGGTCCATAGCCGGAGGAGGAGCAGGGGCAGCACGAGAACTCCCAGCCTCATGATCATGTGAGCGTGGAGGCATAGGAGGCGGAGGCGGAGGAGGAATCCCAAAATCATCATCATCATCATCATCAGCCGCTGTACCCTGAGTGTCAAACTGGCGAAGAGCTGCATCCTCGGCCTGAGAGTCAAACACAGAAGCAGAAGCTGGCACAGGAATCTCAGGAGCAGGACGATATGATCCAAAAACTAGGCGAGAGGCCTCAAGGGTGCTCTGAAATCGAGGGGGCTGAATCAGCTGCGCAAAGATGTGGCATAAGTAGTGAGCATAAGGCAACTGCCGACGAGCACGAATCCCATCCAGAACGATGTCCTCGATCTCACAAATCAGGAAGTCCACAACATCAAACTCAGAGTGGGAGACCAGGGCACCAAGGAGCCAAAGCTGAATATGAGTGGTGGCCTCCCTGTATCCCATCCTCGGCAGAAGAGTCCGTCTGATGAGCTCATATAAGTACTTTGCTGCTGTAGTAAAGTCTGCTGGTGAACGTCGCGACCCATCTGTGAAAGGCGGGCGGAACAGAGCCGCGACGTGAGCTGTCCCTGGAGCCACACCGCCGTGAGGGCGACGAGGAGGGTCAGAAGAGCCGTAGCAGAGGCTGTGAAGGCGAGTCGTCGACTCTGGGAATCCAAATAACTGACGGATCTGACTGGCAGTGATCGTGACATCCTCTCGCTCAAAGCGGAACCTCATCCAGTGATGATCCGGGTCAATCCAAACAGAGGCGTAGAAGACTCGGACCCACTCCTCAACATATCGGCCGCTGATAGTCAGAAGGGTCAGAAGGCCAGGCAAGTAGGTGAGATGCGCCTCAGAGTCAGCACCGGCTGCAAGCAGAAAGGCAGGAAGATCCAAAAGCCGGTGCACTCGTAGAGCTATCTGAGCAGACATCTGAGCTCTGAAGAATGACTCCTGAATCCGTGTGCTGAAAAGAACACCTGCTGCAGGGTCTCTCTGAGCTAGTAGCCAAGACTCCACGGGTACGTATCTGAACCTACGTACCCGTGCCGCAGTAGCACGCTGAAGATCAAACAGACGAGGATCCGAAACCAGAGGACGGACCTCAGTCTCATCACGCTCCCGGAATCGAGGTGGAGGGACAGGAGGAGCTGAAGCGGGAGCGGGAGCAGGGGAAGCAGTGGAAGCTGGCGTAGTGGAGGTAGTGGGTATGGCTGTGGAGGTGGCAGAGTGGGTGGCGGAGTGGAAGCGGAGGTATGAGAGGAAGAGCGAGGCCGGGAGGTGAGACGACGAGCACGAAATGCAATCTGATCGGATGGAGTCTGCGGCTGATCTCCAAGTGCGGCCTGCGCAGCGGCTGCTGCAGCTGCTGCCCCTGCACGGGCTTCTCTGTCCGTACGCCGCTTCTTGCGGCCCTCCTGCTGCTTCAAATAAACAGTCTTGCCCTTAACCTGCCTGAAGGGGCGACGAGGATCCTCATCATCGCCACCTCCTGGCGCCGACGCATTCTTCGTGCGCGGCATCCTGATCTGATGTCTGCAAATGAGATAGAGAGACTAAGCACAGAGCAAAAATCACCGATAGATTGAGCAAAGAATGAGATGACTACCTGGAAAGCTCACACGAGAGGTGACGATCCAGGTAGGACGGGAGACGGCACACGGTCAAGCAAGGTCACTGAAATGATAGAAGAGGTGAGCACGTATTAGTCACATAGTCATAAGCATATGAAATGTGAATAAATACATACACAGAGAGATATGGCATGAGACGAGACGATCAAGAAGTCAAATGACGTGAAAACGACGTTTGACGGATAAATAGTGGCATAGGATGTTTGGAATTCGAATTGAGGCACGAAACGATATGGAATTGAGCTGATACTTCACGAATAGGTTTATATAGGTGAATATGAGTGAAGTGTGTGCTTGGTTTGAATTTAGGCAAAGAAAAAGAGATTTGGGCACTCGGCTCGGAAACGATCGCTCAAAACGGGAAATTTGGTGAAATTTAAGCCTGGGATCTCGGATTGGCGTGAAATTTGGCAAGTAGGTTACTGGAAGTGTTGTGAAGGTGCCTGAAAAATTTGGGTTCAATTGGAGCATTTTTGGCTGGTTTGGGCATTTCACCGAGCATGTGGCGTGCGGGGAATTAGGGTTTTGGTGAAACGGCTATTTGAGGAGTGAAAACCCTCCCGAAGGAGCTAGGATCCTGCAGGGATACATAATGGGGACAAAGGAGCATATTCCACCAACTGGATTCATAGGAATTGACAAGGATTCGAGGAAAAACACAAGAGGTGGAAAATGGTGAACACAGTCACAGACAGAAAACTGAGAGGGAGTGAGAGTGGGCAAGAGCTGCTCACCGGAGAGGGGCACGAGAGCACCAGGTCGCCTGAGGATCGCCGGAGACAGGGCACGACGGTGAGGAAGATCGCCGGCGCTAGGGAAGAGTCGCCAGAGACAGAGAGTGAAGAGAGCGCTGGCTGAGAGAAAGACAGAGCCTCTGGCTCGGTCGGGCTGGAGGCCTTATTTTAAAACGCGATATGGGCGCACCGGACAGTCTACAGTGCCTGTCCGGTGCACACCGGACAGCGCACAGTAGCTGTCCGGTGAACCACCGGACAGCGCACAGGAAAATTGAATTTTAGCGCGCGGTTGCCGGTGCACCGGACATTGCACAGTGCAGTGTCCGGTGCACACCGGACTGTCCGGTGAGCCCAGACAGAGGAGAGTTTGAAAAAAATTTGAATTTTTCTATCTAACTCCCAACCAAACCAAATCCCAACTTATAATCACTGAAAATAACACTTGTTGGGATAGGTATTGGCACCCTCATATACTTTTCAAAATATTTCGCCATAGGCTAGATAATTTTTAGAGAAAATAGGCAAATGGTGAAATTTGCATTTTGGTTTGCACTAGGGGTTTTCATGAATAATTTGAGTTTTGAATACTCCCCCTAAGTGCAGTACCTCATGCATATTTCAAGAACCAATAATTGCATAAAAAGTAAGAATTTAAGTGCTAAAAGCTTAAAACTAAGACTTGTCAGGTTTGACCCGAGTTAAGCTTTTTCACTCGCTTTGTTGGCGGTTATCTCAACTAGGTTAGACAAGTCCTAGATGCAATACAAGGAATTTAAATATGCAATGCAAGCTTGACAACACCATTTGACATTTTACATAAAATTTCTGAGATCAAGAATATTTAGTTCATTTCTCAACATGCAAAAGCGGGTCTTATCAAGTGGCTTAGTGAAAATATCCGCTAATTGATCTTCCGACCTCACTCCTTCTAAAATGATATCTCCTTTAGCAACATGATCTCTAAGGAAGTGATGACGGATATCAATGTGCTTGGTGCGAGAGTGTTGTACAGGATTATTAGCAATTTTAACAGCACTCTCATTATCACACAACAAAGGTACCTTTTCTAGAACTACGCCATAGTCTAGAAGAGTTTGTTTCATATATAAAATCTGTGTGCAACAAGCACCTGCGGCAATGTATTCCGCTTCGGCAGTTGACAAGGCAACACTATTTTGCTTTTTGGATGTCCATGAAACTAGTGATCTCCCAAGCAGATGGCATCCCCCAGAAGTACTTTTCCTATCAATTTTGCAACCGGCATAATCCGAATCGGAATAGCCAATTAAATCAAAAGTAGCTCCTTTGGGATACCACAGACCAACGCTTGTGGTGTGCCTGAGATACCTAAGAATTCTCTTAACAGCGCGAAGATGAGCTTTCTTAGGATTAGATTGAAATCTAGCACACATGCAGACACTGAACATAATATCGGGCCTAGATGCGGTAAGGTACAATAAACTACCAATCATAGAACGGTAGAGAGTTTGATTAACCGGGTTACCTCCCTCATCTAAGTCGAGATGTCCATTTGTAGGCATGGGGGTCTTGATTGGTTTGCACTTCTCCATGTTGAATCTTTTCAACAAGTCTTTGGTATACTTCTCTTGTGAGAGAAAGTTACCATCTTTCATTTGCTTGACTTGAAAGCCGAGGAAGTATGTTAGCTCACCAATCATTGACATCTCGAACTCCTTCGACATCAACTCACCAAATTCCTTGCAATGATAGTCATTTGTCGAGCCAAAGATTATATCATCAACATATACTTGACAAATGAAAATATCACCGTTATGTTTCTTTGTGAAGAGAGTTGTGTCGACGGTCCCGATCTTGAAGCCCTTTTCGATGAGGAAGTCGCGAAGACGCTCATACCAAGCCCTTGGAGCTTGCTTTAGCCCATAAAGCGCCTTGGACAACCTGTAAGCATGGTTAGGATATCTAGGGTCTTCAAATCCAGGCGGTTGCTCAACATATACAAGTTCATTTATGAAGCCATTTAAAAATGCACTTTTTACATCCATTTGATAAAGTTTTATATCATAGCATGATGCATATGCAAGTAGGATACGGATGGCTTCCAGTCGAGCAACCGGTGCAAAGGTCTCTCCAAAATCTAAGCCTTCAACTTGAGAGAATCCCTTTGCGACAAGTCTTGCCTTGTTTCTTACAATCACACCTTGATCATCTTGTTTGTTTCTGAACACCCACTTTGTTCCAATGATTCTTGCATCTTGTGGGGGCTTCTCCAGGGTCCAAACTTCGTTACGGGTGAAGTTGTTAAGTTCTTCATGCATGGCATTCACCCAGTCCGGATCCTGTAGCGCCTCATCTATACAAGTAGGCTCAACACAAGAAACAAAAGAGTGATGTTCAATAAAAGTAGCATGTCTATGTGATCGAGTAATAACCCCTTGTGAAGGACTCCCGATGATTTGGTTTTAAGGATGAGCTTGAAGTAGTGATGAGTTTCTCCTGTCAACCACTTGGGAAGAAGATCCTGGAGCATCAACATCTTCGGCTTGTACCCTTGCTTGTTCATGAGAGACAAATGTATCTTCATTTGCATGCCTCTCATCTTTTTCATCATCTTGTGGTACATTTGATGAAGAAGGCCTGTCAATGATTTGCACCTCTTCTTCATCTTCTTTTGGTTTGATAGCTCCAATAAGCATGTTCTTCATTGCTTCCCTAAGTGGCTCATCACCTACATCATCAAGATTTTCAAGTGCTCCTTGGGAGCCATTAGTCTCATCAAATTCCACATCATATGTTTCTTCTACCACGCCTGTGGCATGGTTGAATACTCGATATGCTTTGGACTTTAATGAATAACCCAAAAGAAAACCAATATCACAACGTCTTTGAAACTTCCCTAGGTGATGGCGTTTCTTGTAGATGTAGCATTTGCACCCAAATACCCGGAAGAAAGAGACGTCTGGCTTTTTCCCATTTAGCAGTTCATAAGGAGTCTTCGCAAGTAGTCGGTGAGGAAATAGCCTGTTTGATGCATAACAAGCAGTGTTGACAGCTTCGGCCCAAAACCTCTCCGGTGTGTTATACTCATCAATCATTGTTCTTGCAAGGGTGATCAAGGTCCTATTTTTCCTTTCAACAACTCCATTTTGTTGAGGTGTATATGTGGCAGATACTTCATGCTTGATCCCAATTTCATCACAGTACTCATGAATGTTGGTGTTGACAAATTCTTTGCCATTGTCACTTCTAATCTTCTTAATCTTGCAATCAAATTCATTTTGTGCTTTCTTGGCAAATTTCTTGAATATAGATGCAACTTCAGATTTGTCATGGAGAAAGAACACCCAAGTGTATCTTGAGAAGTCATCAACAATCACTAGACAGTAGAGGTTGCCACCGGCACTGACATAATTTGTAGGTCCAAATAAATCCATATGAAGTAGTTCCAGTGGCCTTGATGTTGACATGAAAGCTTTAGTAGGATGTGTATTAGCAACTTGCTTTCCAGCTTGACATGCACTGCATGGCTTGTCTTTTTCAAACACCACATCCTTTAATCCTCTAACCATATCTTTCTTTAATACCTTCTTGAGTGTGCTCATCCCAACATGTGCAAGCCTCCTATGCCAAAGCCATCCAAGAGAAGCTTTGGTGAAGAGGCAAGTTCTTAAGTCTGCATCTTTTGAAGTGAAATCCACTAAGTAGAGGTTGTTGTATCTAAATCCCTTGAATACCATTGATTCATCATCTATTTTTGTTACAATAACCTCTGATGGAGTGAATAAGCATTGAAGTCCAAGATCACAGAGTTGTCCCACTGATAATAAATTGAAGCTCAAAGGTGCAACTAAGAGAACATTCGATATTGATAAATCATTTGAGATTTCCACCTTGCCAAGTCCTTGCACTTTTCCTTTTGAATTGTCTCCAAATGTGATTTTATCTTGACCATCAACATTCTCATCTAGTGAGGTGAACATCCGTGGGTTGCCTGTCATATGTTGTGTGCATCCACTGTCAATAACCCAATGGCTCCCACCGGTCTTGTAGTTCACCTACATTCACAGACAATTCAAGCTTGAGTTTTGAGGGCCCTATATTGCATAGGACCAGTGACTCTCTCAATTAAGGACTTTGCCACCCAGATTTGTCTAGGTCTACTCTTATTTGGTGGACCTAGGAATGTAACCTTAACCTTTCCATTTGCAACCTTTCTTAGAACATAGTGAGCATTGAAAGCAAATGGTCTTGAGTGCTTAGGCAAGGGAGTTGGTGGTTTAGCTTTGCAGTTGTGGGCAAAATGACCTTCATTTCCACACTCAGAGCATTTGATAGGCTTGTGAGTCTGCTTTGGCTTGTATTGAGTGATAGCTTTCTTTTGCACAAAAGCATTGTATCCAATACCACTCTTGTTATTTTTCATAACAGTGTTCATAAGCAGCTCATTTTGGAGGTATTGACCCTTGTTGAACTTTTGCACACTTGTTGCAAGATGTTCATTTTCACTTTTTAGTTTCTTGACCTCATTCTTAAGCCTTTGATTATCCACTGCCAACTCATTGTTGAAATCATTGTTCTCAATAGCAACTTTTCCTCTAGTAGTTGCATCAGTCAAGTAATTCTTCAATTTTTGGTTGTCTAAAGTCAGGACTTCAACTTTTTCAGTCAATTCAGCATGTAGACTAGTTTGCTCTTCTTGAATCAAATCATCACATGAGGTTGCTACATCAAGCTTAACAACAGGGTTAATAGCCTCATGTGTTTTGCAAGATAAAAGTTCATTTTCAACAAGAAGATTGTCATGATCAAATTTAATTTGAGTATAGTCTTCCTTGATCTTTACTAGTCTATTTTGCAACTCCCTATTAGCTTCATTTAATTTGTCATATTTTTCCTTAGCATCTTTTAGGGAGTTTGTGAGCTCATTTACAGTTGATGACATAGTTTTATTTTCTTCTTTTATTTCATCACTAGCCTTTATAACTATGTCATACTTGGCATTTAAAGATTCATTTTCATTTTTCAACCTATCACATTTAGCTTTTGACTTTCTAATGATTTGAGTATATTCTTTAAGTAAGTCGGCTAACTCATCATATGAAGGTGAAGCAAATTCTTCATCACTATCACTATCACTATCATCATCAATATTAATATCATTTTGTACCTTTCGTTCACCCCTAGCCATGAGGAATAGGTGAGAAGTGGATGATGGCGATGGTGGTGGTGAAGAGAAGTCCCCGGCGATGGCCGCAACTTTTTCATCATTCTCTTCTTCACTTGAAGAAGACCCACTTGATGATTCGATGTCGGTGAGCCAGTCGCCAACAATATATGCCTTCCCATTCTTCTTCTTGTGAAACCTCTTTTGCTTTCCATCCTTCCTCTTGAAGAATTTCTTTTCCTTCTTTTCATCATCGCTGTCATCTTCCTTCTTGCCCTTGAACTTGTTCTTCTTGGGCTTGTTGCATTGATGAGCAAGATGACCAAGCTCACCACAGTTGTAGCAGTCCATCTCAGAAATGGGCTTTCTTTTGTTGGAAAAGAACTTCTTCTTTCTTGAATCAAATTTGATGCCTTCTCTATTTAGCTTCTTCAACATCTTGGTGGTCTTCCTTACCATCAAGGCAATGTTTGCATCAAGGTCATCATCACTTGAGGACTCTTCCTCAACTTGTATTTTTGCTTTTCCTTTTCTTTCATTATTTGCTTTGAGAGCCAAATCCTTTCTTTTGGAAGATGATTCTTCTTTGTCGTTGATGTGCATGTACATTTCATGGGCATTGATCTTTCCCAAAATTTGTGTAGGTGTGGTAACTGAAAGATCCATTTGATGTAGCACAGTGACAATGTGTCCATATTTGTCTATTGGGAGGACACTGAGAATCTTCCTCACAACATCCGGTTGTGAGATTTGAGTAAGCCCCAATCCATTGACTTCCTCTACAAGAATATTAAGTCGTGAGTACATAGCATTTGCATTTTCATTAGTAAGCATTTCAAAAGAATTTAACTTTCGCATGGCTATGTGATATCTTTCCTCACGTTCACTTCTAGTTCCTTCATGTAGAGCACAAATGTCTATCCACAAATCATGAGCATTTTTATGATTCCTTACTCTATTGAACACATCTTTGCAAAGGCCTCTAAAAAGGGTGTTTTTGGCCTTAGCATTCCATTTCTCATAATTGAACTCATCACCTACAAGATTTGTAGGATCTCTAGGTTCGGGGAACCCTTGTGTGGCGGCTTTATAGACACCAATGTCTATAGCCTCTAAGTATGCTTCCATACGAATTTTCCAATAAGGAAAATCGTCACCATCAAAAACGGGAGGAGGTCCATCCCCACCGGACATTGTAACTCTAGCGGTTAAGCTAATCTATGAGCAACAAGGCTTTGATACCAATTGAAAGGATCACGATGCCCAAGAGGGGGGTGAATTGGGCTTTTCTAAAAATCAACACTAATTAAAACTTAAGCAAGAGCTAAACAAGAGCCCAACTTCACCCCAACAACTAGCACTAAGAATATAATACTAGAAATGTAACAAAGCTAAGATAATACTTCAAATACTTGCTAAACAAATACACAATGTAAAGTGCTTGAATTAAGTGCGGAATGTAAAGCAAAGTTTAGAAGACTCCTCCAATTTTTCCCAAGGTATCGAAGAGTCGGCACTCTCCACTAGTCCTCGTTGGAGCACCCGCGCAAGGGTATCGCTCCCCCTTGGTCCTCGCAAGAACCAAGTGCTCACTATGAGATGATCCTTTGCCACTCCGGCGCGGTGGATCCCTCGAGACCGCTTACAAACTTGAGTCGGGTCACCAACAAGATCTTCACGGTGATCACCGAGCTCCCAACGCCACCAAGCCGTCTAGGTGATGCCGATCACCAAGAGTAACAAGCCATAGACTTTC
Source organism: Zea mays (assembly GCF_902167145.1). Lineage (NCBI taxonomy): Eukaryota > Viridiplantae > Streptophyta > Magnoliopsida > Poales > Poaceae > Zea > Zea mays. The sequence continues at coordinate 82,770,928 of NC_050103.1, read as the reverse complement.
GCTTGACCAAGAGAAGCCTAGTGCAAGTGGTGTGTGCTCTAGGTGGCTCTCACTAGCGCTAATGAGGAACAAGCGCGGATTATGATTCTCTAATCTCCTCACTAGGCTCTTGGTGCTTGCAATGCTCTAGCAATGTGCTGGAATAAATGTGGAGTGCAAGACATTGAATATGGTGGGTGGAGGGGGTATAAATAGCCCTCACCCACCAACTAGCCGTTACAGGCAATTCACTGCGCGATGGCGCACCGGACAGTCCGGTGCGCCACCGGTGCGCCAACGGTGCGCCACCGGTGCGCCAACGGTCGTTTCCAACGGCTAGTTCTGACAGAGAGCCGTTGGACTCATGGCGCACCGGACAGTGAACAGTCCACTGTCCGGTGCACACCGGACAGTCCGGTGAGGTGTCCGGTGTGCCACTAAAATTCAACTCTGAACGCTGCGCTCTCGGGTTTCTGCGAAGGGGAAAGACTGTGCCGTGGACCAGCCTGGCCCCATCTGGCAGAGGGTGCACCGGACAGTCCGGTGCACACCGGACAGTCCGGTGCCCCAAAGCCAGAAACACTAAGTCTTGTTTTTCAGCTGATTTTCAAATCGGTTTACGCTCTAACTTGTGTGTGAGTTCTAGAGTGACACCTAGCACTGTATATGAGTGTGATTGTGCACCAACACTACACTAGAACTCTCTTGGTCAAACTACTCATCGACAACCCCTCTTTATAGTACGGCTAAAAGAGAATAAAAGACCTAACTAAATCGCGAGTGTCCACATCTCCTTGACACTCGGACTCCGTTGACCTTCACCTTTTGTTCCGTCGTTTTAGCCGTCGCTTCGAGTTCTTATCTCCGGGATTGTTTTCACCGTTGTAGTACTTCTACCTGTCATGCGACCTAACTTACCATTTGTCTCTGCAAAACACACGTTAGTCACATATAATATTACGTTGTCATTAATCACTAAAACCAACCAGGGGCCTAGATGCTTTCAGACCCATTTGATTGAGGAGAAAAGCTCGCCGGTCTTAGTGATCGGTGGAGAGAGGGAAAGGGTTGAAAGAGACCCGGTCTTTGTGACCACCTCAACGGGGAGTAGCTTTGCAAGAACCGAACCTCGGTAAAACAAATCACCATGTCACACTCTTCATTTTCTTGTGATTTGTTTTCGCCCTCTCTTTCGAACTCGGTTTTATTTCTAACACTAACCCCGGCTTGTAGTGTGCTTAAAGTTTATAAATTTCAGATTTGCCTATTCACCCCCCCCCCCTCTAGGCGACTTTCAATTGGTATTGGAGCCCGGTACTTCATTAGAGTCTAACCACTCGAATGATGTCGGGAGCATCCACCAAGAGGGAGATTGGGACCGGAGGTGACAAGTCCACAAGCTCGGGGAGAACCCACTCGAGGAAGTCCGGCCACAAGCACAAGGAGGAATCCTCCTCCTCCATCAAGACACAATGGAAAGGTGACAAGAAGAAGAAGATGAAGAAAGTGGTCTACTACGAGACCGACTCTTCGTCACCTTCCACCTCCGGCTCCGAATCAACATCCGCCACTTCTAAGCGCCATAAGCGCAAGAAGTATAGTAAGATGTGTCACACCCTTTTTCTGAGGAGCAGAGCCGGGTGCATAGCATATGTGTGCCAGGATCTATTTCCACACATATGTTGACGTCACAAGTGTAATATATCAAAAGAACAATGCATAAGAGTGTAAATAACGATTATATTAACATATTACACTTCGAACAGACATAGTGTCTTAACCTTTATTCATCAAAGTACAGCGAACATGGACATCCATCCACAGGAAGATGACCGGGGGTATCGCTAGACTAGCATCCATGGAGTTCAGCATCATATCTTCATCTGCAAACTTCTGATCAAAATTAAGCAAGGGTGAGCTCACTTATGGTCGGGGCTCAGCAAGTGGGGGAAAAACTAATGCAGGTTTAACAAGGTGAGGCTAAGGTTGAGCAGTAAGCATTTTAGTTGGTCAACATTTTATTAACAACACCTGTCTTACTAATAAGTGTGAATCACAAGTATTCCCATTAAACAAAGGTATAAGAGTATATAAAAAACACTTAAGTGAAACCACTTAAGCAAACCATTAGTAGATCATCGGATCTCGATTTATTTCCATCTTCAAGTTCAATTATCATGTGAGGAGTCCAGGCTGCTCATAACTGTGAGCACGGCTGATATATCAGTTTTACACTCTGCAGAGGTGGTACAACTTTACCCACAAGCCGTGTATCCCCTCTAGCCTGGGTCGGCCAAAACCCGTAAACACTTCCGAGGTGAGTGGCTAGGGATCCACTATGAGGCTTTCACAAAATACACTTAATACGAAGCAACCCGCTAAGGTTTCTAAAGACGATGGTGGTGGCCCCCTGGGTGAGGTACCTTAGCCAAGAATACGTCCCCATGTTAATGTGGGCTGCCAACACCTACCGCTCCCCCTCTTGCCCATATTTCAGGTGAGGTTGCCAGGCACTAAGCATATAAAGCTAATTACCAAAGCCAGAGCCATGATAGCACTCGTGGTTGCACTGTTATCCCGGGTGGTCACTCCATGTTCCAATTAAGATGCAATAATCTTGTTTAAGCATCGGGTTAACAACAATAATGTAAACTTACCATTTTGGAACATAAATATCATAAGCGGGAGTGACTGCATAAAGTTAAGTTGTAGCAATAGCATAGCTACGAATGTAAAGTACAATTCCCAGGTTTGATCAAGGAATAAGGTTGGAAAGGTTATCTAAATAGGTAACCCGTCAAATTATGCATATATATCCAAAAGAATAAACTTTATTAAATGTATTGTTTGGGATCAAACAGAGTATGCAGAGGGAGAAGTCCACTTGCCTTGCTTATTGAAAACTTGAGGTTCTTCCACGGAATAGCACTTGATTCTCAACTATTAGATCAATCACTGAATATCACACAAACAAACAAGAAGAAACAAACACCACTCAATAACATACAACATTCACCATACGCAAAGCTAAAAGAAAACCTAACGAAAAGAGTGTTCGTTTTTCAAAAACGTCGCAAGAAATGGTTATAATAAGAATGTATTCTTTTCAAAAATGTGTGATATATATATATATATTATAAAACAAGACATTAGCTTAAAAATATTTTAATTAACATATACAAATATTAGGTTCATCAATTTAATCTATTATAAAACGACATATGTGATATGTCTAAGATTAAGGGTTTATAAGACGATAAAACACGTTATAACGATATTAAACCTTTTTAACCTTTTAGAGAAGATATATGTTATATATCTAAGGTTAATGAGTTATAAAACACCTTATTAAACATTACTTTTATAGCAAGTCTCATAAATAGCTTAAACAATTTTTTTATGTGAAAAGGTCATAATTAATCACCTATTTAAAACGAGTTAGGTTATGAGCCTTAAGTGAATTTTCATGCAAACGATAATAAACAAATAATTATCTTTTAATTTCATTAGAAACACATAGCCTATATTATTATATTTAAAGTCAATATATAAAGTAACATTTTAAGTTATAAAAGAATATGAACACTAATTATTTTATTTTATTCTTTAGGAACAACTAAGTGATTCGTATATAAGGTGGACTAAATTCTATGAACTCATTAATCATGTCATAAATCTAGTTAAGAACAAATTTACTATAGGTTTGATTAATAAATTATGATAAAGGATAATATCTTTAATTCTATTGTAGGGACAAATAATCTAAATGATCTAATTCATTAGAGAGGAAATTATGTATAAACTTTCATTTTAGTTTATAAAAGTAATGACCCTTGTTATCTTTTAATTAAGAAAATATAAATAATCTATTAATTTATCTTCTATTTTTATTAAGAAACACATGTCTACATATTCATTTAAGTTTCTATTTAATACGACTATACTTAACCATCTATAACGAACCTTATTAAATCAAAAACATGATATCTATTAAAAAGGTCATTTTAAAGTTAGAAACAAATTATCTAATTCTTTTGTAACAACCGTAATTCTAGCGAAAATACGTGAACTATTGGAAACACTAATTAAAAATAGTTACCACATAAGTGTGAAACTAACAAAACCATTTATATTTTATTTGAGTTCCAAAATATACATTTTATAATAAAACTGTAACAGAAACCAAAACATAGTTAAAGGTAGACTATGAGGGGTAGCTAGTAAATTTATATTTTTATGCACGGATAATGCTTTGAATAACATTTTCTTAGTTTTGGTAAAAAAAACTACACATAGATCAGTTTATAACAACCACAAATCAAATAAAAAAACATGGAAATACTTGAAAATATTTATTTGAAGTATTTTTGCATAAACTAATGAGGTTAACAAATCGACTAAATTATTTAAAATATAAATAAGTATTTTATAGTAAAAACATTGTTGTAGAGATTTATATGAAATTAACTACAGACAATGAGGGGTAGCTTGAAATCTTACATCGTCATCTTCCTTCGAACTATGTAGATACGACGACAAAAATCCTCGACGCAGGGGAACATCGCATCGTCAACGAGGCTTCGACGACGGGGAGCGAGGGACGAACGACGACGGTCTGCTTTGGCTTCTCTGGCGAAGGTAATCAGCAAGGAGTGGCGCGATGTTGGTGAACCAACACAGCAGCACAGTACGACAACGATGTCGAGCGAGCACGCAGAAACGTCAAGCGAGTGCGATGGATCTGCGAGCTGGGGGTTTTTGGGGCACGGAGGAGAGCAGAAGCCGTGAGCAGAATTTGGCGTGGGGAAAATTTTGGCACGAGGCGCGGGCATGACGACTTGACGAGCGACAACGGCACACAATAGCATGTGTCGGTGCTGCGAGTAGAGGCTTGACGTGCATCAGCGAGCAACGAGCAGTGAGGGTAGCACTGACAATAGGGGCAAGGCTGCACTCGGCAAGAGGAACACCAAGGTCATGACGTCGAACTCTGTCGACGCCACGATGGGATTTGACAGCGGCATAGAACGATGCAGGCTAGCGCGTGACGCGACCAGCTAGGGGAGGGAGAGGAGCTTGGCCGGCATCGTCTTATATAGCCGCAGGAGAGGGAGTGGACAAAGCACCGATGGGCAGGCAGAGAACGGGCACCATTGATGCCGTGGAATAGTAACGGCCAACGATGTTAATGATGGGAGCAGAAATGGGCCGTGTTAGGGCATGTACAACCTAGACACTGCTGCACGGTACTCCAAGTATAAGATACAACTAAAACACAACATAATACAATGGTCATGTCTAAAACATGTGTCTTACGATATTTGTTGTACCAATCAGAGCATTCAATAAATTAAAGTGACCAATCAGCTAGTCTCTTATCTCGAACATAGAGCTAAGACACTGTGTCTTCGTCAAGATACGTGTCTTGAGTTTTTTTACATTCACCCCCCTAGACACACTCTAAGACACAACTTAAGATACCCATTGTAGTGGCCATAGTGGAGAGGAAGGGTCGGGGGGAATTAGGACCAAATTAACACGGAATTAGTGGCTAATTAAGCTATGCATTCATCTACAGAAAAACGGTTCAGCATGGAAGGTGAAACAGCCAGGGCGGCTTGCGTGTGCTACGAAGCTGGGAGGCGAGGAGTTAGGCGTAAAGGCAACCAGCGCGGTGTCCAGCGGTCCAGAGAAAAGTGGCGTTGGCTGAATGAACGGGTGGACAAATGGGAGAAGGAAGAGGAAAAATTGCAAGTGCTGATGTGTGTGGAGTAGAAGTGGACGGTCCGACGCGGCAGTTCACAGCACGGGGTGACAAGCCGACGCGAAGGCGAGATGAACCGGCGGCGGGGCACTTCGCATGCGTCGGCGTCGGTGGCACGATGACCATTGATGGCGCAGCAATGATGGCTTCCTAGGAGAAACGTCGACATGATGGTTCTGCTCAACGCAAGAAGCTGAGCGGGCAGACGAGCACGAGTAGAGATGGCAATGGGTACCCGCGACCCGATATCTGATGGTTATTTACTCCATTAGGGTATGTATGTGGGCTAAATATTCTACCCGTGAATCTGTTATTGGAAAAAAATCTTCACCCAATGGGTAAACGGGTATTAGAACGTTCCACCTTCACCCATACTCGTTAACCTGTGGGTATAAAATACCCAATATAAACTTAGCCCAAACATGAACTTAGACTTTAGTCATCCATCTTTTTACTATTTAATAACCTTTTAGGCCATTATGTCATAGAAGGCTTAACGATAATTTAATGACTATATAACGGAACATGTAATTTCACCCAATATGTGTTGAATGGATGGTTAAATGATGCTAGAAATTTTGTAATCATATTTAGATGGATATACTTATATTTGTATAATATAATATTTTGATATATGTTTAATTTTTGTGGGTACGGGTGACCCGATGGGTGACCCATACCCACGTGGGTATAGGTATGGGGGTAAATTCATACCCACCAGTGTATATGGGTGACCCGGTGGGGTTATTTTTTTGTCGTGGGTATGGGTATGGGGTAGTAATACCTGGTAGGTATTTATCCATTGCCATCTCTAAGCACGAGCAGGAGGCAGCGAGCGAGCGGACGCTCGTGTGCAGGAGATAGAAAATGACGAAGCAGCGGAGAAGCAGTCTGGGAGAATAACAGGCGGGCCCAGGGCCCACACGTTAGAAAAAAAAATGAGGGACAGTGCGGACTGCAAAGTCCAAGGCTGTTGGACGATGGGCTACATCTACATGAACGAGCGTATTGTTTTTCCTTTTTATTATTATTTTTTTTCTTTTAAATATTATATATATACTTACCAATCTATTTTTTTAATATTTTATTATTATTTTAACAAAAGTGGTTCTTCTCGTAAAACTAAATCTAAAAATTGCATTTTACAAATTAAGTCAAACAAAATTTGTGCTTCAGCATGTATGCACCATTCACTTGGTAACATTTTATCTATCAAGAAATTGTTTAATTGATTTATACTACCTTTTCATTATTTGAAAATATAAATATTTTCCTTTCTACTAGAAATTAATAATATAAACTATGTTACCTTTATTTGATGGATTTAGGGTGTTACAAGATGCCCCTCCGCTATCCTCGTATTTCAAAACGTACTCCATTACTTTCCGTCCCATTAGGCAAACCACCGGTTTTTTAATGTGAAGATTATTCTATGTGGAGTGATAAAATGAGGCATCATCTAACCTCACTCCACAAAAGCATATGGGATATTGTTGAGTATGGAGCGCATGTACCGAAGAAAGGGGACAAGGACTATGATTCGGAGGAGGTCGACCAAATCCAGCACTTCAACTCCCAAGCCACTACTATACTCCTCACCTCTCTAAGTCAAGAGGAGTATAATAAAGTGCAAGGGTTAAATAGTGCCAAAGAGATTTGGGACGTGCTCAAGACCGCGCATGAAGGGGATGAGGTGACCAAGATCACCAAGCGGGAAACGATTGAGGGGGAACTCAGTCGATTTATGCTCAACCAAGGAGAGGAGCCACAAGCCATGTACAACTGGCTCAAGACCTTGGTGAACCAAGTGCACAACCTCGGGAGCACAAAATGGGATGACCGTGAAATGGTCAAGGTTATTCTAAGATCACTTGTTTTTCTTAACCCTACACAAGTTCAATTAATTCGTGGTGATCCTAGATATAAGCTAATGTCTCCCAAGGAAGTTATAGGAAAGTTTGTGAGCTTTGAATTGATGATCAAAGGCTCTAAACAAATCATCGAGCGAGGCGCCACCTCCACACCCGAGGTGCAACCCGTCGCATTCAAAGCGACGGAGGAGAAGAAAGAAGAGTCTACGTCAAGTAGGCGCCCCATCGACGCCTCCAAGCTCGACAACGAGGAAATGGCGCTCAACATCAAGAGTTTTCGCCAAATCCTCAAGCAAAGGAAGGGGAGAGACTACAAACCCCGTTCCAATAAGGTTTGCTACAAGTGTGGTAAGCTCGGTCACTTTATAGCAAAATGTCCTATTTCTAGTGATAGTGACAGGGGCAACGACAAGAAGGGAAGAAGGAAGGAGAAGAAGAGGTACTACAAGGAGAAGGGCGGCGATGCCCACGTGTGTCGGGAATGGGACTCCAATGAGAGCTCCACCGACTCCTCCTCCGACGAGGACGCCGCCAACATCGCTGTCACCAAAGGCCTTCTCTTCCCCAACGTCGGCCACAAGTGCCTCATGGCAAAGGACAGCAAAAAGAAGAAGGTAAAATCTAGAGCTTCCACTAAATATGCAACATCTAGTGATGAGGCTAGCTCTAGTGATGATGAGGATGACTTGCTCACTCTTTTTGCCAACCTAAACATGCAACAAAAAGAAAAATTGAATGAATTAATTAGTGCTATTCATGAGAAGGTTGAACTATTGGATAGCCAAGAGGACTTCCTTATTAAGTAAAACAAGAAGCATGTTGAGGTTAAAAATGCTTATGCTCAGGAGATAGAAAAATGTGAAAAACTGACTAGTGAGCTTAGCATTTACCATGATATTATCTCCAACCTTAGAAATGAGAATACAAAATTAATTGCTAAGGTTGAGAAGTTAAATGTTTGTGATGATTCTCTTGTCAACCTCAAAAATGATAATGCTAGTTTGATTTCTAAAATTGACAAGTTGAATGAATCACTTTCTAGCCTTAAGATTAAGAATGATAATTTAATTGCTAAGGCTAAGGATTTAAATGTTTGCAATGATTCTATTTCCAATCTTAGAAATGAGAATGCCATGTTACATGCTAAGATTGATGAATTAAATGCTTGCAAACCCTCTACATCTACTGTTAGCCATGTTTCCATTTGTACTAGATGTAGAGACATTAATGTTGATGCTATTCATGATCACCTAGCTTTAATTAAACAACAAAATGATCACATAGCTCAACTTAGTGCTAAAATTAATGAGCATGACTTAGAAAATGAAAATTTTAAATTTGCTAGAAGTATGCTCTATAGTGGGAGACGCCCTCGCATTAAGGATGGCATTGGCTTCCAACAGGGAGACAATGTCAAGCTTAACGCCCCTAAGAAATTGTCTAACTTTGTTAAGGGCAAAGCTCCCATGGTTCAGAATAACGAGGGCTATATTTTATATCCTGCAGGTTATCCCGAATATAAGATTAGGAGAATTCATTCTAGGAAGTCTCACTCTGGCTCTCATCATGCTTTTATGTATAAGAGTGAGGCATCTAGTTCTAGGCAATCCACTCATGTTAAATTGCCTAAAAAGAAAACTCCTATTGCATCAAATGAGCCTAATGTTTCATTTAAGACTTTTGATGCTTCTTATGTTTTAACTAACAAATCAGGCAAAGTAGTTGCCAAATATGTTGGGGGCAAACACAAGGGCTCCAAGACTTGTGTTTGGGTACCCAAGGTGCTTGTTTCTAATGTGAAAGGACCCAAGACCGTTTGGGTTCCTAAGAACAAGGCCTAAATTTGTTTTGTAGGTTTATGCATCCGAGGGCTCAAGTTGGATAATTGATAGCGGGTGCACAAACCACATGACTGGGGAGAAAAGGATGTTCTCCTCCTACGAGAAAAACAATGATCCCCAAAGAGCTATCACATTCGGGGATGGAAATCAAGGTTTGGTCAAAGGACTTGGTAAAATTGCTATATCACCTGACCATTCTATTTCCAATGTTTTTCTTGTAGATTCTTTAGATTACAACTTGCTTTCAGTTTCTCAATTATGCAAAATGGGCTACAATTCTCTTTTTACGGAAATAGGTGTTACTGTTTTTAGAAGAAGTGATGACTCAGTAGCATTTAAGGGAGTACTCGAGGGTCAGCTATACTTAGTTGATTTCAATAGAGCTGAACTCGATACTTGCTTAATTGCTAATTAAGACTAATATGGGTTGGCTCTGGCATCGCCGACTAGCCCATGTTGGGATGAAGAATCTTCACAAGCTTCTAAAGGGAGAGCACATTTTGGGACTAACAAATGTTCATTTTGAGAAAGACAGGGTTTGTAGCGCATGTCAAGCAGGAAAGCAAGTTGGTGTTCATCATCCACACAAGAACATCATGACGACCGACAGGCCACTAGAGCTACTCCACATGGATTTATTCGGCCTGATAGCTTACATAAGCATCAGCGGGAGTAAGTATTGTCTTGTAATTATGGATGATTATTCTTGCTTCATTTGGGTGTTCTTTTTGCAGGATAAATCTCAAACCCAAGAGACCTTAAAGGGATTCTTGAGATGGGCTCAAAATGAGGTCGTCTTGAGGATCAAAAAGATTAGAAGCGACAATGGGACGGAGTTCAAGAACTCTCAAATAGAAGGCTTTCTTGAGGACGAGGGCATCAAGCATGAGTTCTCTTCTCCCTACACACCACAACAAAATGGTGTAGTGGAGAGGAAGAATAGAACTCTACTTGACATGGCGAGGACCATGCTTGATGAGTACAAGACTTCGGACCGGTTTTGGGCGGAAGCAATCAACACCGCTTGCTACGCCATCAACCGACTCTACCTTCACCGAATCCTCAAGAAGACATCCTATGAACTCCTAACCGGTAAAAAGCTCAATGTTTCATATTTTAGAGACTTTGGTAGCAAATGCTTTATTCTTGTTAAAAGAGGTAGAAAATCTAAATTTGCTCCTAAGGCTGTAGAAGGCTTTTTACTTGGTTATGATTCAAACACAAGGGCATATAGAGTCTTTAACAAGTCCACTGGACTAGTTGAAGTTTCTTGTGACATTATGTTTGATGAGACTAACGGCTTTCAAGTAGAGCAAGTTGATCTTGATGAGCTAGATGATGAAGAGGCTCCATGCGTCGTACCAAGGAACATGTCCATTGGGGATGTGTGTCCTAAGGAATCCAAAGAGCCTCCACAAGCACAAGATCAACCATCATCTTCAAATCAAGCATCTCCACCAACCCAAGATGAGGACCAAGCTCAAAATGATGAGATTGAGGATCAAGAAGATGAGCCACCTCAAGAGGAGGACAATGATCAAGGGGGAGATGCCAATGATCAAGACAAGGAAGATGATCAGGGTCCAAGACCGCCACACCCAAGAGTCCACCAAGCGATACAACGAGATCACCCCGTGAACTCCATCCTCGGCGATATTCATAAGGGGGTAACCACTCGATCTCGGGTTGCTCATTTTTGTGAACATTACTTCTTTGTGTCTTCTATTGAGCCATATAGGGTGGAAGACGCATTAAGGGATTCGGATTGGGTGTTGGTAATGCAAGAGGAACTCAACAACTTCACAAGGAATGAGGTATGGCATCTTGTTCCACGTCCTAATCAAAATGTTGTAGGAACTAAGTGGGTCTTCGCAACAAGCAAGATGAGCATGGTGTGGTGACAAGGAACAAAGCCCGACTTGTGGCAAAGGGATATTCACAAGTCGAAGGTTTGGATTCGGTGAAACCTATGCACCCGTAGCTAGGCTTGAGTCAATTCGTATATTACTTGCCTATGCTACTTACCATGGCTTCAAGCTTTATCAAATGGACGTGAAGAGTGCCTTCCTTAATGGACCAATCAAGGAAGAGGTCTATGTTGAGCAACCTCCCGACTTTGAAGATAGTGAGTATCCTAGCCATGTGTATAAACTCTCTAAGGCGCTTTATGGGCTCAAGCAAGCCCCAAGAGCATGGTATGAATGCCTAAGGGATTTTCTTATCACTAATGGCTTCAAAGTCGGCAAAGCCGATCCTTCTCTCTTTACTAAAACTATTGCAAATGATTTGTTTGTATGCCAAATCTATGTTGATGATATCATATTTGGGTCTACTAACAAATCTACTTGTGAAGAGTTTAGTAGGATTATGATTCAAAAATTCGAGATGTCTATGATGGGGGAGTTGAAGTGCTTCCTAGGATTTCAAGTGAAGCAACTCCAAGAGGGCACCTTCATCAGCCAAACCAAGTACATTCAAGATATACTTACCAAGTTTGGAATGAAGGATGCCAAGCCCATCAAGACACCCATGGGAACCAATGGGCATCTCGACCTCGACACGGGAGGTAAATCCGTAGATCAAAAGGTATACCGGTCGATGATAGGATCTCTACTCTATTTATGTGCATCTCGACCGAATATTATGCTTTCCGTATGCATGTGTGCAAGGTTCCAAGCCGATCCTAAGGAAGTTCACCTTAGGGCCGTGAAACGAATCTTGAGATATTTAGTTCATACACCTAAGTTTGGTCTTTGGTAACCCAAGGGATCCACTTTTGATTTAATAGGTTATTCAGATGTTGATTGGGCAGGGTGTAAAATTGATAGATAGAGCACATCAGGGACTTGTCAGTTCTTGGGAAGATCCCTAGTGTCTTGGGCTTCAAAGAAACAAAATTCAGTAGCTCTTTCTACCGCCGAAGCCGAGTACATTGTCGTAGGCCATTGTTGCGCGCAATTGCTTTGGATGAGGCAAACCCTTAGGGACTATGGCTACAAATTAACCAAAGTCCCTCTCCTATGTGATAATGAGAGTGCAATCCGCATGGCGGATAATCCCGTTGAGCACAGCCGCACTAAGCACATATCCATTCGGTATCACTTTCTGAGGGATCATCAACAAAGGGGGGATATCGAGATAGCCTATGTGAGAACCAAAGAACAATTAGCCGATATCTTCACCAAGCCATTAGATGAGAAAACCTTTACCAAACTTAGGAATGAGCTAAACATTCTTGATTCTCGGAATTTTGATTGATACTTTGCACACATAGCTCATTTATATACCTTTGATCATATCTCTTTCATGTGCTATGACTAATGTGTTTTCAAGTAAATTCTTATGCTAAGTCATAGATTGAAAGGGAAATGGAGTCTTCGGCGAAGACAAGGCTTCCACTCCACTCTACCGGTATTATTTACCCTTCACCGTCACTCCGCATCGCTCTCCACTTTGGTATAATCTTCACTCATATTTATTTGTACCATTGGGGAGAAAGCAAAAAGGGCTCTAAAGACTCTGTTTTTGGCGATTAATGCCAAAGGGGGAGAGAGTATTAGCCCAAAGCAAAAGGACCGCACCACCACGCCAATTTAAAAAAAATTCGAAACAAAGTTGTTTTCAATTGGTATCTTTGAAATTAGTATTCCTCTAAGAAATTCTATCCCATTTGGTATCTATATTTTAAGGAGGAATTTTTCAAAAAATTAGTATCTAAAATATTTGATCTTCTTTCAAATGGTAAAAACCCTCTTGAACACTAAGAGGAGAATTTTATTAAGGGGGAGTTTTGTTTAGTCAAAGGAAAAACATTTGAAACAAGGGGAGAAAATTTCAAATCTTGAAAATGCTTCTCAAAATCTTACTCATATACCTTTGACTATTTGCAAAAAGACCTTGAAAAGAATTTCCAAAAACATTTGCAAAAACAAAACAAGTGGTGCAAGTGTGGTCCAAAATGTTAAAAGAAAGAAAGCAATCCATGCATATCTTATAGAAGTTTTAATTGGTTTAATTCCAAGCAACCTTTGCACTTACCTTATGCAAACTAGTTCAAATTATGCACTTATATATTTGCTTTGGTTTGTGTTGGCATCAATCACCAAAAAGGGGGAGATTGAAAGGGAAATAGGGTCAAACCTTTTTCCTAAATGATTTTGGTGGTTGAATTGCCCAACACAAACAATTGAACTAACTAGTTTGCGCTAGATTACAAGTTCTACAGGTACCAAAGGTTCAACAAAAACCAATAAAAAGTCCAAGAAAGGGTTCAAAAAGAAAGGAGCAAAAGAAACCGAAGGCAGCCCTGGTCTGGCGCACCGGACTATCCGGTGTGCCACTGGACAGTGTCCCGTGCACGAGGGAGGATCAACTCGAACTTGCCACCTTCGGGTTTTCTAGAAAAGTCACTTCGCTATAATTCATCGGACTATCCGGTGCACCATCGGAATGTCCGGTGTGCCATGCGGAGCAACGGCTATAGCGCCAACGGTCGTCTGCAAAAGGTGAATAGTGCGCTACAGTGCGTGGACAGTTCACGCAGAAGTCAGAGCAGCGCCAGAAGGCGCACCGGACCGTGAACAGTACCTGTCCGGTGCACCACCGGACTGTCCCGTGGCCCAGGCTATCAGAGCTCCAACGGTCGAACCCTAACGGTTGGGTGATGAGGCTGGCACACCGGACAGTGTCTGGTGGCGCACCAGACTGTCCGGTGCGCCCATCGACAGACAGCCTTCCCAATGGCCATTTTGGTGGTTGGGGCTATAAATACCCCCCAACCACCATACTTCAAGGCATCCAAGTTTTCAGCCATTGCATTCAATACAAGAGCTCTAGACTTCACTCCAAGACACAAAACAAAAGATCAAATCCTCTCCAAGTCCCAAACTCATTCCAAAGACTTAGTGACTTGTGAGAGAGAGACATTTGTGTTCATTTGAGTTCTTGCCTCTTGGATCGCTTTTCTTCTTCCCCATTTCTTGTTCTCGACACCTTTGTAATCAAAGCAAGAGACACCAAGTTGTGGTGGTCCTTGTGGGGTCTAAGTGACCCATTTGATTGAGGATAAAAGCTCGCCGGTCTTAGTGATCGATGGAGAGAGGGAAAGGGTTGAAAGAGACTCGGTCTTTGTGACCACCTCAATGGGGAGTAGGTTTGCAAGAACCGAACCTCGGTAAAACAAATCACCGTGTCACACTCTTCATTTGCTTGTGATTTGTTTTCGCCCTCTCTTTCGGACTCGGTTTTATTTCTAACACTAACCCCGGCTTGTAGTGTGCTTAAAGTTTATAAATTTCATATTTGCCTATTCACCCCCCTCTAGGTGAATTTCAATATGTATATCTTCATCTCATCGTGCTCGTTCTAGATCAGAAAATGAAATCACTAGATTTGTTCTATAGCTTCCCCAATTCGTCGTTGTAGTTTAAAGTCGGTTCCAACTTTGTCGAGCAATTATTTTCAATATGTGCATCTCCGGTGAAATGTGAAGACACCACAACATTCATAATCATTAATGAAGCGTTGATAATAACCAGCTAAGCTAAAGAAATTGTGGATTTCTAACACACTTTTATGTGGCATCTAATTCGCAACATCTTTCACTCTACTGGGATCAACGACTACATGTCCAATAAATGCAACTTGACCTGGCCATAACTCATGTTGGGGGTCTGCTTCGTCGCCGAAGGTCCCATAAGAAGAAACACCTTCGGAAGATTGACACAAAGCCGAAGCTACCAATCAGAAGGCTTCGGAGTACATTTCCAAAGGCACCTGCCCATGATAATTTGTATTATGACTGTAGATCTTTGTAAAGGGCATGAATGTAATTCCCCACAGGCTGCGTCCTGTGCCTATAAATAGATGAACAATACCCCTGTACTGTTCACGCTATCCTGTAATTGCTCGCGTGTCACACTTGGATTTTTGCCTTCTGTCAAGCCGAAGGTATAAATGTAATTAAATATTATATTTAATATCCAAGTTTATATAATGATAACATGTGAATAACATTATATGTTTGTTCATATAACCTTTTATGTTTCATATGTTTCATCCTTATTATCTTATAACTGTGATGATGAAGGTACGTCATTCATGACCTTCGTCCGAAGATCGTTATATCCTTAGGGAAATAATGTTTCGAAGGATGAAGGACTTTAACATTTGATACTTTGTGTTTCCTTGTTCTTGATTCATAACAGTTGAGAACAAGTCCCCAACATTGGCGCCCACCTCCGGTGAACTCACTTCCACTATTGAGCTGATGGCTTCGTCCAACATCCAAGCTGAAGCTGCTTCGGCTACAAAGCTGGTGCTCCCAATAACAGGCGGTTCATGCTCAGAACCAGCTAACAAGAAGTAGAAGAAGGAGGCTCAGAGAAGGGTGCAGCATGTTGGGGTGCAAGGACCCTTCATCAAGTCAAAATGGTCCCACATCCCAATTACCTTCTCTCAGGAGGACCTTCAACTCAAGGATTATCCTCATAATGATGCTATGGTCATATCTTGTGTCATCAAGGGATTTCTGGTCCACAATGTTTTGGTTGATACAGGCAGTGCAGCTGACATCATATTCGCTAAGGCCTTCAGACAGATGCAGGAGCCAGAGGACAAAATTCATGATGCTACACACCCTCTTTGTGGCTTCGGAGGAAGACAAATTACAGCGCTCGGCAAGATCACGATGCCAGTGACCTTCGGCTTCGTCCACAATACAAGGACTGAACAAGTTGTGTTTGACATCGTTGATATGGAATACCCCTACAATGCAATCATTGGTAGTGGGACACTCAACGCTTTCGAAGCAATACTTCATCCAGCATATCTATGCATGAAGATACCTTCGGAACAAGGACCCATTGCTATTCACGGCAGTCAGGAAGCTGCTAGAAAAGCTGAAGGAAACTGGATAGATTCAAAAGCAATCCACAACATAGATGGAAATGAAGCTTGCGTACAGTACAAGTACAGAAGAGAGAAGGCTACCTCGGCTGATCAGCCAAAGCCTATGCTTTTGTGTGAAGATATAGCAGAGCAGAAGGTATTGTTGGGTTCTCAGTTATCTGAAGAGCAGGAGAAAACCTTGATAAGGTTTTTATTCAACAACAAAGATGTGTTTGCTTGGTCAGCTAATGATCTTTGCGGTGTCAATAGAGATGTCATTGAGCATTCACTCAATGTGGATCCATCTTTCAGGCCAAGAAAACAAAGGCTTCGGAAAATGTCTAATGACAAAGCTGAAGGTGCTCGAAACGAAGTGAAGAGACTTCTTAGTGCTGGTGTTATCAGAGAGGTCAAATACCCAGAGTGGCTAGCTAACACTGTTATGGTGAAGAAGGCAAATGGTAAATGGAGAATGTGCATCGATTTTACAGATCTTAACAAGGCTTGTCCAAAGAATGAGTTCCCATTGCCAAGAATAGATTCTCTAGTAGATGCAGCAGCTTCATCAGAGCTTATGAGTTTACTAGATTGTTACTCAGGCTACCACCAAATCTGGATGAAGAAGGAAGATGAGCCGAAGACCAGCTTCATAACCCTCAGTGGTACATATTGTTATCTTCGGATGCCTGAGGGGCTCAAGAATGCTGGAGGAAGCTTCAGCAGAATGACAGCCAAGGTCCTTCATTCTCAGATAGACAGAAATGTGCTAACATATTTTGATGACATCATAGTAAAAAGCACGAAACAAGAAAATTATATCACTGATCTGCAAGAAACATTTGCTAATTTCAGGCAAGCTAGCCTAAAATTAAATCCTAAAAAATGTGTCTTTGGAGTAAAGAAGGGTAAGTTCCTTGGTTGCCTAGTTTCAACGAAGGGGATCGAAGCCAATCGAAGCAAGATCGAAGCTATACTTCGAATGGAATCGCCAAGTACGAAGAAGGGGGCCCAACGGTTGGCAGGAAGATTGGCTTCATTGAACAGATTTATATCTAGATCAGCAGAAAGAAACTTGTCATTCTTTGAAATACTAAAGTCAGCTGAAGTCTTTCAGTGGGGCCCAGCTCAACAGAAAGCCATCGAAGAGCTGAAGCAATACCTGATTGATCTAACAACATTAACTCCACCTGCACCAGGGGCTCCGTTACTATTATATGTGGCAGCTTCGCACCTCTGCAGTGAGTGCGACGCTTGTACAGGAGAAATTAGAAGGACAAATCAAAAATCAAGCCCCAGTATACTTTGTCTCCGAAGTTTTAAGTTTATCAAAGAAAAATTATACAGAATTGGAGAAGGTGTTGTATGTTGTCTTAATGGCCTCCAGGAAGCTTCAGCATTACTTTCAGGTATTCCATATAATTGTCCCTTCATCTCAGCCTTTGAAAGATATTATGAGGAATAGAGAAGCTACTGGAAGGATTGGAAAATGGGCTGCGGAACTTAACGAATTCAGCATTGATTATGTGCATAGATCCTCGATCCAGTCCCAGGCGTTAGCAGACTTCATCGCTGACTGGACGCCAGGGGCTCAGGAAGAAGAAGCAAATAAAGATGCCGAAGCTTGGACAGTGTTCTGCGACGGTTCCTGAGGAACCTTCGGAGCAGGTGCAGCTGCTGTCTTGGTTGCACCTTCCAAAGTCAGAACATGCTATGCAGTAAAACTTGATTTCAGCTGCACAAATAATATTGCCGAATACGAAGCCTTGCTTTTGGGGCTTCGGAAGTTAAAGGCAATGGGGATAAGAAGGGCAGTCCTTAAAACTGATTCCCAAGTTATTTCTGGTCATGTTGACAAAAGTTGTAGAGCAAGAGACCCGAAGCTTGAGAAATACCTGGATACAGCTCGAAGGCTTGAAGCTTCTTTCGAAGGGTTTTCTGTCAAGAATATTCCACGAGGAGAAAATGAGCACGCTGATCTGCTAGCCAAGTTAGCGGCACAGGGGCTGCCCTTACCTTCGGAAGTATTCTTTGAGACAATAAGAGCACCTTCGGTGGAACTTCTTGAAAGAGCAGTGCTCAATATATCTCCTGTTCATAGTGAAGATTGGAGGACTGAGATTATATATTTTCTCCAAGGCAACTGCCTTTCAGATGACGAAGCTTATAATAAGAGAATGGAGGCAAGAGCACGACCATATGTAATAATAAAGGGGGAGTTATACAAACATGGAGTCTGCTCTCCACTGCTCAAGTGTCTATCCAGAGCTGAAGGTATAGAATTGTTGAAGGAAATACACGCAGGATTGTGTGGATCTCACATTGGATCTAGACCTTTGCTGGGGAAAGTCTTCAGACAAGGATTTTATTGGCCGAAGGTAGCTTCGGATGCAGCGGATCTAGTTCAAAAATGTGAAAATTGCCAAAAATGTGCAAGAGACCAGAAACAACCTTCGTCGTTAACCCAACTGATACAACCAACCTGGCCATTGCAAAGATGGGGCCTGGATTTGTTAGGTCCACTTCCACCAGCACAAGGCAATTTGAAATATGTTGTGGTGCCTGTAGAATACTTTTCGAAGTGGATTGAAGCGAAGCCTTTGGCCACAATAACTTCGGTCATAGTCCAGAAATTATTTTGGCAAAACATTGTTTGCCGCTTCGGCGTACCAAAGGCTATAACTATGGACAATGGAACATAGTTTGATGCCGAAACTTTCAAGGAATTATGTGATCAAATTGGCACGAAGATCGATTTTGCGTCAGTCAGACATCCAGAATCAAATGGACTTGTCGAAAGAGCAAATGGTATTATAATGACAGGAATAATGAAGTTAATTTTTAACCAGCCCAGAGGAAAGTGGCCAGAAGAGTTGATTAAAGTGGTGTGGAGCCATAACACGACTGTATCAAGATCAACAGGTTTTATGCCATTCAAGCTATTATTTGGTGACAAAGCCATAACCCCAGAAGAAGCTAAAACGGGGTCAATAAGAACAACAGCTTCAACTGAAGACGAAGCTGATTATCATGTTGCAAAAGACACTATAGAAGGGGTCAGACTTCAGGCTGTGGAAAATATTAATAAATATCAAGCCGAAACAATAAAATGGCGCGACAGAAAAGTCCGGCTGAAAAATATCAAGCCAGGTCATCTGGTGCTTCGGAGAGTGGCTAATCCGGACACAGTAGGCAAACTACAGTTGAAGTGGGATGGACCTTTTCTGGCCGTATCTTCGTCAAGGCCCGGTTCTTACAGACTAAAAGATATGGATGGCAATGATATTCCTAGGTCTTGGAATGCGGATGAGCTTTGGTGGTATTATGTATAGATTCATGTAATCTTTTTCTATTTTTCTATGGCACCCTTTTCCTTTCTGAAGGGGGAGAAAGGTTTTTAATGGGGCCATAGTTTGTAATCTTCTCCTTTCTTATTCAGCTCCACGAGAGCAAAATCCCCCAAAAAATGTAAATGTAAAATCTGGGCATGCACCATCGAGTGCAGAGAAAAAGAAAAAACAGGAAGAAGCTCAAAAGTCGTCCCTAAGGGGATGCAGAGCATGACAAAGCTACAAAAAGCCATTTCTAAGGGAACGCAGCGTAAGTTTTCTGCTCAAAAGTCGTTCCTTAGGGAATGCAGAGCCAAATACCGCCGAAATATAAGGCAAAGCGCGAAAAGTCAACGCGAATACCGCCGAAATAGAAGGCGAAGAAGTTCAAAAGACGTTCCTTAGGGAATGCAGAACTTACACCGAAAAATAAACGGTGCAGCCGAAAAATAAACGGCAAAGAGATTTCAGTCATTCCTTAGGGAATGAAGGTTGTGGATGAAGCTTCGAATGTGTGTGTTTGGGCACTCATTTGCACGATACATTACATCATACATTGCATACATAAACATTCATTTAGACATACATAGGATCATCATCATCATACCATACAGATACACACAGTTGCTTCGGCTCTAAGAAAGCAGCTTCAAAAGCAGAATAATGCTTCATTGTGTACGAAAAGAAGGGAAGGTGTTTTTCGCCTTCGGCTCAAAAAGTACAAGTTTCGTTCACATCGAAGCACTTCACACATTGATGGAAAGGTAAAAAATATATTACAAGGTATGGACAAAATGTACAGAGTAGAATCTAATTCTTAAGTTACAATATTCTTTACAAAGGTTAATACAAGAATTCTTAGAGTTTCTTCCATAGCTAGCTATTCAAGCTTCATCATTATCTATTGAGCTTCGGATTGTCTGCTAAGCTTCGGCTTTCTGCTCTTCAGCTTCGTCATCCTGTACATATTAAGGTGTTGTAAAGAAAATTCAAGTCTAAAGGAAAAGGTGAGCACAAGGTATGATTTTGTTACCGGCTTAAGATGACTTCGAGCTTCGTCACCAGCTAAGTTTCGTCCACCCTTCGTCCATACTAGCTTTATAAATCTGTTTCCTATGCTTCGGGCAAGACTCGGAATATCAATCAGATCTACTGGTGATAAGATAAAGTTGGGTCTATTGACAATCTTTCCATGTGTGCAACCAGATTTCAGGAAGGCAACAGTTGTGCCCCAAGAAGCTACCAGGGCATAGAAATCACCATGTCCGGCTATAATTTCATCAAGGGCATCAACTTCACCCTCGATATGTTCGAAGGCCCCTGGCAGATCTTCAATCGAAGGATTAAATTTTTCATAGCCGACTCCAACCGAATTGAAGATCTGCTTCAGCCGTTGCACACATCGGCTACTGAACTCCAGACAATTGTTTTGAAGCTCTGTCAATGACTTTTGCAAATTTGACTTTTTTCGACCTCAGCCTCAAATTTTGCATCAAACTTCTGCTTTTCCTGTTCGAAGCTTTCTGACTTTGAGAGAAGCTCCGTATTCAACTTTGCAATTTTAGCTTCGGCTTCTGCCAATAAACCATCTGTTGTCTGAAGCTCGAAATCCTTCTTTTCAAGAGCAGCTGTTTGATCTTTTATTTTGCTTTCTAAACCCTCAATTATAACTTCATGCTTTTTATCTTCAAGATCTTGTTGCATTCTCAAAGCTTTACTCAATAGCATACTCTGTGCAGAAGCAACCTTCGTTAGAAAACACCTTCGTTGTTAAAAACAATAAAAAGTTGAAGAAAAGTTTTTACCTTGAAATTAGAATAGAATAAACTACCGACGATATGTTGTCATCGGTAGCGGCTAATGTTTGTCTCAAGCTTCGGGAAACCAATACTCTTGGATAGAGTACCGATAACCTTCGCTCCGGTTTGATCTCGGAGGCAGCCAAACCTTTCATCGTCAACACCGCCAAAGAGTAGTGCCCCTGGTTGATATTCGCAGGATATGGCGTATTCTCTCAACTCTTCTTTCACAGCCTTCGTCAATTCTTGCCCAATTAAGTTTTGAAAGTTAAAATTTTCTTCTTCTAAAGCAGTTTTGGCTATTTCTTTCTCCTTCTCAGGCACTGGAGCTGTGGTCTCTTCGGCGGCTGCAGCAGCTTCTTCTACGGCCATGTCCAGAAGTATCTTATCAATGTTAGAAAGCGTGCTTTCTAGATTTGCATCTTCGGTCGGTTTAGCTTCGACAGTTGCAGCTTCAGTAGGTGCAGCTTCGGTAGCTGTAGTGCTCTCAACAACTGGTGCTTTTGAAGCCGAAGCTGGTCGTGGTGTCTCTTCGATAGCTTCTGCCATAGTAATAATTCTTCATTTTTTTGGCCCAGCTGCCTTCTTCGCTATCGAAGGCTCCTTCTTCTTCTGAAAAAGCTTCGTCAGATGTGACGCTAGTGGACTTAGCTTGATAGGCAAGGATTCAGTCATTACCTTTAGAATTTCTGCCACATCGGTAGCAGAAGGTGATGCAGGAGTTTCTTCTTCTATATCAGTCGCCTTCTGCTTTGGAGCCGCAGCTTTTCTCTTCTTCGGAGCAACTGCCGTCAGCTTAGGGCTCAATTTCCTCTTCTTCAGGTTCTCTTCATCTTCTTTTACCATTCTAGCAGCATGTCTGCCCACAACACTGACAACTCTTTTTCTTTTCTACCCTTCGGCACCCTTATTCAACCGCTCATAATCAGGATATTCAAAATGTAGAGCATCCATTACCCGATTCAATCTTCGCTTCGGTCGGGAGCCGAAGGCTGCAGTCATCAATTGATCTTCTTTTTCGTATAGTTTCCTAAAATCTCGTTACACATAACTTTGATCGTGTCCAATCATTCTTGGCAGGGTTACTTGAAGTGTTTTTTGAACTTAAAGTGATAAGGCAGCCGAACGAGTTCACCCTCTTTCTTCTCTTCTTCAAGCTTCGGCATACCCCACTTCCTCAGCGTTGGAAATACTCTGTTGGCCAAGTATTCCTGAACTAGGTCCCTAGTTCCAATATGTTCAGACACAATTCTAAACTCATACACAGCATCTTGGCATGGATCCCCCGGTGTCATGTTGCATTGAGGCCTAGTCAGCCCGAAGATTAGATTCATCGGGCTCTGAACTAGCTTCTCCTTTTCTTCATCAATTTTAACATAAAACCATTCAGATTTCCAATCGATCGGCCATTTTGTACGATAGCTGACCACTGGTGTCTTCATATCCTTCTGATAAGCAAAATTGCAGCAGTCGAAGTTCTCATGCAATCTGTCTTCTCTAGCCTTCGTCTGATAGTGAAGTTCATGTACTCGGTAGAATGCTTCGGCAAGCGGCTCTACCCCCTGACTTCGAAGAGCCCAGATGTACACGCTGAGCCTAACAATGGCGTTAGGGGTCAGCTGATGAAGGTAAATCCCGAATTTTCCCAAGACTTCTGCAATCATTCCGTGCAGAGGAAATCTCAACCCTGCTTTGAAGAAGCTCTTAAAAACTACAACTTCATCATTCACTGGTTTCGGGATAGTCTCCTCCCCGCCAAAGCGAACCAACCCCTTCTCGGCTTCTCTGAAATAGCCTAGCTTCGTCATCATAGTCATATCAGCTTCAGACACAGTCGATTTCCCAAAATCCAGATGGCTGGGCTTCGATGGCATAATGATGTCATAATCAATCTCTCCTTCTCTAGCATCACCCTCTTCAATATCTATCTGCTCGACTTCAGCAGCGGGTGCTTCTTCGTCAGAAGCGCCTTCAGTCACAACCAATCCCGACCGCCTCATAACTTTGGAGATAGGCGCAGTTTCAGCAGCTTCGGCTTCCTCTCTGTCGCGAGTAACCCTAGCTGTTGAGCGTACCCTGGCCATTTGATGTTGAATTTCTTGCGTTTTGACGAAGTTGAAATTTTTTTTATCTTTTGCCGAAGTTCCTTCTTGTCACGAAGCTAGAGCAAGATGATCCTTCGGTTCAGAATGCAGTGAGCAAGCTTCGACTATGGTCAAATTTTTTGGCAGCACAACGATGCAATAGCAGTAAATGTTGTGGTAACTTCACACCTACCCGTCTGTTTATATAGTGTTGCAGGTGGGAAGGTGAATCGTCAAGCCGCTCGCACCCGTTGAATAGTCACCCGCACCCGCTGAACGGTGGACCACCCGACGCTGGGAGTATTTTAATCGTTTCTTGGCAACGAGCTCAGGGAAGGTGTTTTTTGGACCTTCGACATTCCGAAGTCTGGGAGAGTTTTTCACGGATCGAGCTCGTTACGAAAAACGATCTAGTACCATGAAGGGGCTACTGTTGGGGGTCTGCTTCCTCGCCGAAGGTCCCATAAGAAGAAACACCTTCAGAAGATTGACACAAAACCGAAGCTACCAATCAGAAGGCTTCAGAGTACATTTCCAAAGGCACCGACTTAAAGATGAAATGACCAATCGGCCCATGATAATTTGTATTATGACTATAGATCTTTGTAAAGGGCATGAATGTAATTCCCCACAGGCTGCGTCCTGTGCCTATAAATAGATAAACAATACCCCTGTACTGTTCACGCTATCCTGTAATTGCTCGCGTGTCACACTTGGATTTTTGCCTTCTGTCAAGTCGAAGGTATAAATGTAATTAAATATTATATTTAATATCCAAGTTTATATAATGATAACATGTGAATTACATTATATGTTTGTTCATATAACCTTTTATGTTTCATCCTTCATTATCTTATAACTGTGATGATGAAGGTATGTCCTTCATGACCTTCGTCCGAAGATTGTTATATCCTTAGGTAAATAATGTTTCGAAGGACGAAGAACTTTAACATCTTGTTCTTGATTCATAACAGTTCAGAACAAGTCCCCAACAACTCACATTTACTAAATTTGGCTTACAACCTGTTCTCTTGAAATTTCTACAATACCAACCTCAAATGCACTTCATGCTTTTCCATAGTTTTCGAGTACACCATGATATCATCTATAAATACAAACACAAATTTGTCCAAATACTCCATGAAAACTTTATTCATGAGATACATGAATTATGCGGGGGTGTTTGTAAGTATGAAGGACATAATTGTATACTCATATAGACCATATCTCGTCTCGGATGTAGTTTAGGAACAATTGAGTCTCTAATATTTAGTTGATGATATCTTGATCACAAATCAACTTTAGAGAATACACAAGATCCTCTCATGTGATCAAACAAATCCTTTATTCATGGCAAGGGATACTTAATTTTGATTGTTACTTCATTCAATGATCCTTAATCAAAACACATCCGCTATGTTCCATCTTTTTTGATAGAAAGAACAAGGGCTCCCCATGGTGATGAGCTAGGGCAAGTGAAACCTTTCTCTTGTAATGCTTCTTAATTTTAGCTAATTCATTAGCAAGCATCTTATATGGCCTTTTAGATATAGGTGGTTTTCTAGGTACTAAGCCAATGATAACCTCAATATCACGATTGGGTGACATACTTGGTAACTCATCCAGAAACACATCTAGGTAGTCATAAACTACTTTGATCTCATAAATTGTTGCACCCTTCATCTGATTCACAGTACTGATCTTAGCGAATTCCTCTGTTGCTACAAATTCAACTTTTATTCCATCACTATTGATCAACTCAACTGCATGCCTTGCACAAATAATGATTCTTTGCACTTCTTTAGTCAATCCATTCCCACAATTATGTTTATTTCTTATAAATTCAAAACTATGACGTTCGACAGGAAGTCTACCCCTTATTTTAAGCAAAACAACATGACATAAGTATCTTGTCTTCATCTCACCCATGGTGATCTAACTATCATAACATGCTTCATGTTATATGTCGGAATATTATGCTTTGTAACAAAACTTTATATGATGGATGACTGAGATGATCTAGAGTCAAATAAAATAGTAGCATGATGTGAATTAGGTAAGAACATACCAAGTACCACATCTTGAGCTTGCTCGGCTTTCTCAGTTGTCACATGGATGACCTTACCCTAAACATAATTTAGTTATACTTGCTTCTCATTCCAAACTAGCTTCTGAGAGTTGACTTCTTGTTTGGGCATCGATTAGCAAAGTGCCCAGGATAATTACATATGAAACAAGCCCTCTGGTGCCACTGATTTGTGCAAAGTTAGGCTTTGACCAATCAAACAAAGCTAAAGGATGAGCCACCAGAGTCTACACTAGACGCAACGTCTAATTATTGTATTGTTGAATTTGAGCATTGGGCTTCTACATTTGATAATTCAGCCTTAGATGCCCTAACGGTCTGACATTGAAAGAAGTCATATTGATTGGGCTTGGTTTTTGCAGTAGACAAGGACAAATATTGCTGCTAGACCACTGACTAGAGATGCCATGTTTCTCTTCCTTTCTATATCCATCTCATTGTGCTTATTTTGAACAATTATCGCCTTATCAACCAATCTCTAAAAACTCACATAGTTAAGCAGTCAGATCTGGATCCATTGTTTAGACTATTCATGAAAGCATATTGTTTCTTCTCATACGTGTTGGCATCTGTTGTAGCATCCCTTGATAGTTCTGTGACTTGTTAAGGTATTCACTTACATTCATGTTTCTTTGCTTTTATTCTCAAGAAACATTAGAGATGAAAACCTCTCTTTTTATTTTTTAAAGAATGAAACCCTTATTTCATGTGGTATAGTTTCTAAAGTCGGATCTAGATTTTTATATCTCATGGGTTAACACTTAGATCAAAGTGGTTCCCTACTCATGCTAGTATCCCAAGGTAACCTTACTTAGCATAGGAAATAAAACCAATGCAAATCGAAGAGTAAGGTAACACTAGGATTATGTAGAGTAATCTAAGTCTAAATTCATGAATAAGCGCATAACTCAAGTTTATAATAAAAGTTACCATGTGTATTTGACCTTGAGTTGGGGTCGAAGTTGTAGTGACTAGAAAGGTGGTCACGTGGCCAGGGAGTGGCTAGGAAACCTGTCCTGGGTTGGGTTTGGTGGTATGTCCCTCGGTGCATATGCCCCTGCCCTAGTTTGTGGACGTTTTGAAAAGTTCTATGTATAAGATTTTTGAAAAGGTGTGGTCTGGTGATCATTGTGTTTTTTCTAAACTTTTCAAACTTTTGAAAGTAAACCTTTTGTACCCTACACGTTAGTTTTATGTTGTATCTGTGTAGGGTTAGTGAAAGAGGTTGGAAGGTTTGTATATGATAAAAAAACATGCATTCAAAGAAAATGAAATTCAACTACTTTATTGAATTATAAATCAAAGGCATTGGTTACAAACTAAATTTAATCAACTTAAACCTAAATTAAAGTAAACTAAGCGCTTAATATATTCAAAAGCACTGGACATGAAGGAATAGGCGGATTATAAATTCTGCATACCCGGTTACTTCAGCTAGACTAAGGGTCACTATTTTGTCTTCTAACTCCATGCACTAGAGCTCTCCCGTCGCACAACGCTCTAGAACATTGTTCATTTTTTCCTTGAACATTGTGAGCTCCACCTTGAGGGACTCCATCGTCTCTTCCTCCTTGTCGGATTCTTCAAAATGCTTTGGTTGTCCCTTGATAGACGGTGGTTTCAACACCCTCTTCACTATCCATCTGGGCGGTGTCTAGTTGATGCACTCATTGACCAACGCATCCGCCTGAAGGTGCCTGGGGATTAGCACCTTCCTATATTCTATCGGAGTTTTCACCCCAAGTATGGTGTAGTTGCTGATCCATAGAATCATCAGGGGCACAGAGGGTTCCTCTTCCTTGGGCTTAGAACCCCAACAGTGGGACGATGGGGAGTGTTACGGTTGTGTGGTGGAAGAGGTAGAAGTGAGGGCGTAGCCCCCCTGCTGCACAAGGAGTAGCGATCTCTGGCAGGGAGCCGTCGATCAATGGCATCAAGCAGGAGGGAGACTAGAATAGAGGAGGTAGAGAATGATAGATTGATTGCATTACTTACCTTTCTTGATTACAATAAGGGCCCGTTTGTTTCCTTGGAAATGAAACTCATTCCATAAATAACATTCTAGATATTAGATTCCTAAAGAAAGTAATTCCTTAGAATTTGATTCAATTCAATTTTTTTGTTTGGATGTTAATGGAATTCTTTTCCATGAATCAAATTCAATATCCTGTTTGGATAGTTATATATGGAATTTACATATTTGGAGGGAAGTAACCACATCAACTTGCACATGACAAAATACACATTTTTATCACCCTACAATTTATCAAGCAGCATGCATCACGAGAATAGTAATAATAATGCAGATTTGTCTCAAATGTCCACATATCATTGGAACACATTAATTGCTACTCAATGTGATGTTCAATTCACCCAACATAAACTAAGACAGCAACATCAACACACCCAACAACAGTTCAATTCACCCAACCACAACTCGGTTCACTTTTTAAGTTGCTTCAACAGCCATCTCTTCCTCATAATCAATGGAAGTGCCAATAAGGACTCGTACTTGCGCGCATCACCTGTTAAGATATCAAACAAGTCTAAAAATGTGTCTTCATCTAACCCATCTATCTCCTCCAATGTGCTAAAAATTTCTTTTGATGTCGGGCCTTTTGGTGCTTCATCCCTAATAGCTTCCGTGAACTTGTCTAATTTCTCCGCCATCATTGAGGTGAAGGAATCACTGGACCGTTGCCTCTTCAAGCTTCATGAGGTTGTTGATGAAGTAAGCTCTTTACCGGTTCCCTCTTCCTTACTCATATCTCTCGCACCATCAGCTGGGGTCTTTGCCGCTTCACCGGTTGCATGATCTTTCCCAAACACCAAGTTGATCGAGTCCCAATATAAGACTGTCTTGTGTCTGTACCCATTAGCTTCTTTATTTTTCTGCAGAAAACAATTTGAGGTATCAGATCGACAAACTTATTAAAGGTATCAGATCAACAAACTTACTAATAGACTAAAGAGACTACAGAAATTTTGACACTGCTTAAGTTACAGACACTAATCACGAAACAAGAATACTAAAATCATACCAACATGTGTACTCCACACATCTCAAGTAGGTCCGAACAAATCTGGCTGGTTGGGTTCCAACTTCCAGGAGCTATTACTTAACAGCAGCATGCATATCTTTGAATATGTTGCAATTAACAAACCAATGATCTAACTGGTAGTGTGTTATGGACTCTTTCTATGGTCGCCAATACTAGAGAAGGCACAACCAGGCAAGATGGCCAAAACCGAGAAGGAAATAATAACCAGCTCAGAGAGCCACTGATAATAACCAGCTCTACAACTATAATTAACTTGCTGACATAAATAGATAAAATATGTGGATTTTATTTTTGAATGGCAACAACACATATTCCCCTACTAAAAAATAAAGACTTTGTTTAGAGGAAAATGGCAATCTGGCAAGAATACCAGGTGTTCCTGTGCAGCCAATAGAAATCAAACATGAAGTTTTTTAGGTGGCAAGGATCAGTCGTCTTCAGGTGGCAAGCAGCAGACAAGCCCTATATATGACCATAATGTCTTGCTCTTGGCTGGCAATTAATTAGGCAAAGACGACGACATGCTAGATAATGCCACTAACCACACAAAGAAATGAAGAATATAGCATCAAACGGCTAGAATGCCCCCCACACAACTTCACAAGACAAGCACCCCACCCCAACCCAAGACACACACCACAAAAGGTGATGGCTGCCCTACTAATTAATTAATCAACTGGCACAAGTACACTCAAAAGTGATTTCCAGTCAAAAGATACGACAGCTATCTAGATTTCTCTTTATTTTTATTCTTTTATTCCTGTGCAGCCAATAGAAATCAAACATGAAGTTTTTTTCTGGAAAATGACTATGCTAATCCATACAGAAAAACAAAAAACTGAAACTTACCGCCACATAAGCCTCCCATACAGAATCACTATCGACGGATATCTTGTTCTTGTTCCAATCCCAACCAAAGCCACTTGTTTGTAGCATACCATTGATGATAGTGTGGTGCTTGAGGAGCAACACAATATTTGCAAAAAAATAAATATTTAAAAAATTATCATACATTGTCCACGTCTCGCTTGGTAATCATCAAACATTTGGTTAGCTTTGGTGTCCCTAAAGTTAGTCCATTGATTTGATGATTGCACATTGGTAATCATACTCACTTCACTTTGAACATCATGAGATTCAACAGATATTACTTGATCAACTTGGCCTAAAAGTAAATCATCCATATCTCTTTGTCTATCCCTTGCAAAGTTGTGCAATATGCAACAAGCATTGATGATCCTAATCTGATTTTGTAAGTCAAAATATGAGTTTTTCCTTAATATAGCCCACCTCATCTTCAATAGCCCAAACGTTCTCTCTATCACATTTCTAGCTGTTGAATGGCGCAAATTGAACAATTCCTTGACATTGGATGGGTTATTCCCTTGGGCAGCCCACTCATTCAAGTGGTAGCGAGTGGATCGATATGGAGCAAGAAAGCCTGGTCCATTGGTGTATCCAGCATCTACTAGGTAATATTTTCCACTTGGAATAGCAAATGCATCGTCCCGAGACATGGCATCACGTAGCACACGTGAATCTGAAGCTGACCCTTCCCATCCAGCTAGAACATAAACAAACTTCATGTGTCGATCACAAACACCCAAAACATTGGTGGTTATTTGTTGCTTTCTATTCCTATACCTCCCTTGATCAGCCAAAGGTACAAAAACATCAATGTGTGTACCATCTAGTGCTCCAAGGCAATCTTCAAACCACCTCCACTTAGAATCTTCAGGTTGTACAGCTAAAGGATCAGGAAGCTTGATAAATTCATGGCATAATGATAGAACACCTCTCAACACTTCATTGAAATAGCAGCTAATTGGTTCAAGTGACCACCCGTATGAGCTACGAATCATCCTCATCTTAGTGCCATGACCCACTACAAGCAAAAAGATAGCAACCTTTTCTTCTACCGACACATTCAAGGTGTCACACATATCGCACCTCTCACGTAAGATAGTGCATAGGTCCGAAAAGGATCTCTTAGTTAGATGCAAACTGTCATAGCAATAAACATTTGATCCTTGATACAGATTCCTTAGCATTTGTTTCCGACCAGCTACATCTCTCTCTATCACCTCAGAGGGATCCATAAGATGTCTAGGTCTTTTCCGATAATAATATTCCGCAATCATGCCCATGAAAGTTGCAACAAATAAGGATGCTACTCTCAGCCTCTTCTTCCTACGCCTCTCTCTCATTTCATCCAAATTTCTTCTAACCAATTCTAAGTTGTTGTGAGGCATCTACAGCAGATAAACCATACATCATAAGCATACTCGAGAAAACATTATATATATATATATATATATATATATATATATATATATATATATATATAATTCAAAGAAGAACAGGAGAACAGAATGATATGTATATGTATACGGTGCATGCAAGACCGACAGATAATATTAAGTAGTATCTTCTCTTTTCTTGCTGTGCATATGAAAAAAATACACACTTTGGTTCAGCATATGTATCACCTGCTTACATACTACGGAGCGTAGCTTCCTTCACTAAATGGCACTGTGATTCTCTAGATTACGGGTACAGGCCGAGGGTATGCACACGGGTCATGCTTATATTGGTCTAAACCCATTTCCGACTGGGTCAAAGAAGATGACCGGACTAATGCTGCATGACCACTGACCAAGGGCAGACTTAGCATAAGCCACAGGGATTCAAATGCATCCTAGTTTTTTTTCCTGGAAGAGGAAAGCTATCAAGTGATATACAATGCCCAGGAGCAGGGTCAAAGGCGACGATTGAGCTAAAGACTATCCTGGTGTAGTAGACTCAGAAGGCGTGGGATCCAGATGAGCACTCGCAGATGTCTATTTAAAAAAAGTTTGCTACCTTCTTAGGCCCCTGTTTAGAACCTCTATAACTAATAGATAGCTACTAAAATTAAGTTGTTGGATTCCAAACACCATTAGCTAATACCACAGCTAATTGTTAGCTACCTCACAGCTAATAATTAGTTTGGCTCAACCCAGCTAATAATTTATTAGCTGGCTAACTATTAGTTGTAGGGGTTTGAAACAGGCCTTAGTTATCCACACAGCAAACAAAACAGGCGGAGTGGAGCATCGACCTAGCAAGAAAAATACTTGGATCGATTTCTCTTTGTCCGTAAGAAAAAGAGCAGATGCTTAGAGGGTGCGAAATCACACCACACGGCTCCTTGCGGATGAAAAGCACGGGTGGCTTATCACTGTCGATCCTGCAAGTACGCACGGGAGTAATTGCTCTACCAACGATCTCGCTACCAGTAGCAGGTCCCCGACGCAGCAGAACAGACCAGACCGAATCATGGACAAGCTGAACGGATCGGAGAGGGAAAAGGCGTAACCGGAATCGAGGTCCCCCAATGAAGTAAAGATCCCGCAGGTGAGAGCGAGTGGTTTATCTAAGCGAAGGCAGGGGCATCCTTACCCGGAAGGATGAGAGCAGATCTCGGGGAGGAGACGGATCAGAGGAGGCGACGACGCGGCGCTCGGGGAGGAGACGAGTGAGGCGGTGCGGCGGCGCTCAGGACGATTCAGGAATCTATTTCCTCATTTTAGGGTAAGAAAGTTTTAGAGGCTTGTGATTCAGGCCCAAGAAATGGATGGAAAATTACTTTCCAATTCTATAGCTTGCCAAACAAATCAGCCCAAGAATTAAATTCCAATTCAGCCCAATTCCAATCAAACAAACGGGCCCTAATTCTAAATATATAGGCCTAAGGCCAACTGACCCTTCTCCCAATAAGAGGAGATCTAACTGTCAAGACTTATCTAACAACTTGATTGCAGACTTATCCAAACTAACAAACTAAATCCAAATTGATTCTATTTATTCTAACAAACTTGAACTGGTCTAATCTTAATCTCTACTCTTCCTGGTCCTCCTCTGAACGCTTCTTGGTTCTCCTCTAGTATTGATGTCCCCACATAACATCCCCCTCGAGAAGCAGGTCATCCTCGAGCTGCCATTGTGGATATTATCGCTGAAAATCATCGATGTGTTCCATGTAGCTACTGAAGTCGGTTGATCTGCCCATTGAACTAGGAATTGTTGTACTCCACGTGCCAAACACATACTACAGAGCGAGCCAGAGTTTTTTGTACTGCAACGTAATGGAGGGGAGGTATAGCTGGAGGTACAACTGGTGGGTTGTCTATGAATTTCTTCAAAACGCCCCACATGGAACACATCATGAATGCGGGTTTGCGAGGGTAACTCCAGTTTGTAGGCCACCAAATTGATAACATCATAGATCATGTATGATCCATAATACCTTAGATAGAACTTCACTTTTGCTACCTGAAGTGGAGCTGGAGCGCGGTGGTGTAGGCGCAACCAAACGCAATCGCCCACAACAAAAGATAATGTTGAAATATTAGATATTTTCCAGATTAAATTCTGAATATAAATCATGACCAACAATAAATAGTCTAGGTGTCTATTCCATAACAAGTAACTAGCAGGTTACCTAACAACATAATCATAAAAATGCAACACACCTCTACCATACACAGATGAACTGAAGTATAAGGTCAAATCAGATGATGTGTACTGATCAGACATACTGGTAGACGACGCGGGCCGAAAGCAGCAGGGTTGATGACGTCGAAGCAGGGGGCCGATGACGTCGAAGTAGCAGGGCCGATGACGTCGAAGCAGCAGGGTCGACGACAAGATCGCGAGCAGTCGCGTGAGGGCGCTTCCCAAAAACCTTATTCGCCCTCTCCCGGTACAGGATCTCGAAGGCGAAGGGTCCCGGAGACCTGCTCTCCCGAACGCAGATGCACGTCGGCGGTCGGGATGAAGAGAACTACGATGGCGGCGCAGTTGTGAGCAGAGGCAAAAACCTAACTTGTGTTGGGATGGGTTTGACGTTGGCTGCCAGGCGCCTTATATAGGGCCATGTCCGGGAACCGATAACGATCCGTGATCCGATCTGCACGTTATCCACGAACCGATAGACTCGCGTTCTGATAACGGCTCAGATCCTTATCACGATCGTTAGGGCTCTAAACTTAACAGCCAAGTAACCAAAAATAAAACGGGAAAAGGAAGACGCGCCCCGCAAGGCGAGAGGCCGGATTTCAGCGGACCATTCACGTGCATGTCGTGCGCCCGTGCTCGCGCCCTCTGCCCCACCCCGGCCAGACGAGGCGAGTGAGCGCGCGTGTGGTTCTCCACACTCTCTTCTCTCATCCATGACTTGGTGAGTGAGTGTAGCCTCTATATTTAAACTAGTTCCACTCCACTTGGACTAGCAATATGGTACTATTTGTTGCACCATTCCCTAGTCATACTCATACATGGAATTTTGAGATTTTTCTAGGATTTAATTGAATTTCTCAATTGGACCTAGCCCATAAATCCAACAGATAAGTCTCGATGACCACGATCATAATTCTGTTTAGCTACCGCCTAAGCCTGTAGCACTCAAGACCAAACATCTGCTAATAATTCTGTTTAGACACCGCCTATGCCTGAGCAACAACAGCAACTCGGCAATCCTCGGAATCATGCGAACAATAGTTGGCAACTCGCGCCCATAAACCACTTTAAATGGTGGTCATCAATGATGCACCATAAATACATGTCAGTGGTCTTGTTGATAGCCTCAGATTGTGGGGTATAGATATCCCCAGGTCCTCATAGACACTAAAACATAACATGGGCCGTTTGAGGGGCTTCCTGCTGAGTCTCCCTGAGGGACGGACCAGCAGGATATAGCCAACTCAAGTGAGCCCGACCCAAACTAATGACGACTGACGTCCGAGTTAGGCGTCGTTGAAGTCCGGATGTGTCGGATGAGGCAGTTGCAAACACTCGAAGGGCTATACATTCGACGATAACTCGGGCGGCTAGGAGATGAAGACTCGGAATATGTAGGGAAACAATCTGCGACAAAGAAGGAGATAAGCAAGTATATAGTAATCGCAATTTGTAATGGGATAATTCTCTGATCATGTATATAAAGCTAAATAGGAGCCCCTACCATTTCATCACTCCGGCACACCTATGAATCTGGGGCTTGTCATTGATGCCATGTGCTTTCCAGGTTCGTGCGAGAAGCAGTTGCAGATAGTAGCCTCCCAGAGGACGTAGTTGCAAAGGTCGAGTGACCTATCTACAATGAACTGTCATATCGCCCACTAGTTTCTACACTGATCATGGTACAACAGAAGATCATACATATGAAGAGCCAGCGGTTTATTTGATTATTTCTTGTGCATGCTTTGAAACCAACTTTGCTCATATGGTTGAAGTGGAGAAATATGAAGCATCGGATCATCCGCATAATTTCATTTCCAGACTGGAGTTTTGGTGCATACTATCTCTCCAGTTGGTCTAAATAGGTTTTTTTCTTTGGGGGGTTTTTTTAGAACCTTGGAGTGAGAAATGTAAAAAACAGTTGTGCCATACCTGTATGATTTGCCTACCGATCTCCACTAAAATTAGATAGCAAAATGCCAAATTGATCTGAAAATCGTGTGATGCCCAAATTTTCATAAGATACAATTGAAGCCTCGTATACCATTGTTTGGACCATAAAGAAATCATAAAGGAAAACCTTTGCATGCAAGAACTTGTAATATACAGAACTTGCATGATAAAGTTTTAAAGTGAACATGAACTGAAAGAAACAAACTCGAACCAATAGTACTACAAATTTTGCGCAAGTCTTACCGGATCTTTCTGATACAAAAAAAAAGAAATCTATCTTTGGATATAGGCATGCCATGTACCAGTTGGAAGTTACAGTTAGACGATGTGGAACATGTCCAGATACAATCATACAATATCTGCCGTCTAGTTTCAATGTATATCTGGCAATCTTGAAGGTAAGATCCTCCCAAGAAACAGACCCTTTTACCAGTAGTAGATCGTGACGCTAAAAAAGGCCAAAAAATGTAACTCAAATGTTCATTACACTCTGGGTTGGCTTCCAACCCTACTATCTGCCTACTAAACTGAATCCTGTATGATGCCACCGTCTAGCGGGAGAAAATTTCACTCCCGCGAATACTTTGAGCTCCACATGGGTACCTTCAAAGGCTCGTCATCAACAACACCGCCCCCATTTTCAACTTTGCTCAAAGAGTCTGAGATCAAAGGGGCTGCCTCACTTTCTTTCACCTGCAACATATGAAAAACAGTTGGCGATTACAAACAAGAGACAGGAACAGATGGATCTGTAATAATACATACGTTAATAGTACATGTCAAAATTTTGCTCAAAAGCTATATTGTCCCATTTTTACAGTAAAAGAACGTAGAGCCTAGTTTGTTCCATGTACAGGTAATTGTAAAAATTTAGGGAAAAAAAGAAAAATTCAATGTTCACCACTACAATAGCACACTTTCAGTATTGGGTACTCGTATAACATATTTACACACTGGGTCACTGCCAATGAAAGGGCAGAAGAATTTAATGGTTCACACTGAAATTTCTCCAGTGCATGAGAAAGGTACCTGCTGTGGGGAGACTTCAGTGTTCTTATGCTGGGTCTCCACTGTGCAGAAGTATGAATATAAGACCATTCCAACTACTGCAATTAGGATCCCAAGTATGTTTCTCCAGCTAAATGGGTCATGAAGCAAAACATAACCAAAGGTAAGAACAAGGCATGTTTTAAGATGGCCCAGGACTTGGTAAGTAACAGGAGACGTCTTTCCAATCACAAGAAAAGTGCTGAAGTTCACTGAGACCGATATCAGGCATGACAACACAATGAAAAACTGCACACAAAATAAGAGAAAACTTAGAGTGTGATGGAAACTGTAGGGATATGTGCACCAAAGATGTTTTGCAACTCACCACAACTTGTGATGTATAATTAAAAGCAAAGACGTTTTGGTTAGTCAAAAAGCCATCAAGGAAGGGGCCAATGAGAAACAGGGTCAGTGATTGATAAGGGCAAGACTGGTAGAGCAGTTGGGTCGATGAGACCTTGAACTTCTTCTGGATAGTGTTTGTCATCTGATGAACGGTCAAGGATTACAGGAACAGACAAAAAAACAGAAACTTAAATGCATTAAGAGTTATATGCAGCAGGAGGAAAACACACCAAGTGTTACTACAAAAAATACGAGACTGGCAAGTTCTTGTGTCAAAACATGACAACCTTCTGCTTATTTATAGGAGAGCAGTGTAAAGAAAAATGATGGCAGGTTTGATATCATGTTTTGATGTGAACAAAAACTAGATATTCTTTGCCTTGTAGAACACTAGAAAACGAAGGTAGCCACATGAAAATAGGAGATGCCGTCTAAAATATGTGTAAATCATACTAAAGAAAGACAACATTATTAGGTACTGAAACTTCATTTTGTGGAAAATAAATATGAGCTGCTGCTGAAAGGATACAATTTGAGCAATGCAAGTCGTGATAATTGCCAGCAAGGAGAGTATGGATCCCACAGCATTGAGTTGCAGATCAGTGACAGTTGCAACACCAACACCAAGAAGGAGCACAGAAAGGGACATCTGGATACTCCGACTGCGGTGAAGTAAGAAACATGTTAGCTGATGAGTTTCCAAAAAGGAGATCTTAGCTGAAGATATCATGGAAAAGATGCACAAAATGTATCAAACACAAACCTGAACTTCTTCCTGAAGAAAAGTGTCTCTAAGATGACAGTGCACGGGATGATCGCCAGCTTAGTCATCTAGATATAAAGGCATTTCAGCATCAGTTAGGTGGATTAATTATTATCTAAGGAAGGGGAACACCAAATATTAAACTGCAATAAATACATATTCAAGACCTTGCAAATCCAATAAAAATAACATACAAAATGTGTCTAGCACAAAACAAGTGGATGATACATTATGTTGAGAGAGAGAAAAGTGCATCATACATTGTGTCAATAAAAAGGTGGATGACAGTGTCAAAAAGAGTGTATGGTACATGTCAATGAAAAGATACTTTCTTCTTGACTTATACATGAGTAGTTATTGTTGTACTACCACATAATGAAAATAAGTATTACTGGTGCAGTAACAGACCCGTGATAATTGCAGGACCAGAGTGAAATATCTAAGAAATTCTGAATGGTACAAGTACTACATTAAGATATGTCTATACCTGGTAAAACCCAACAGAGTTGAAGCCAAGACTCAAGTTGAGGAGCCCAATGGAGATTCCATTAAGTACTCCAAATCCCATGACAGTTCTTGAATCAAAAGGCTTATGCTCAAAGAATTTCATCCATAATGCCACATGAAGGGAGCAGAATGTAACCAGCAGATGCCAGCTTGTCAAGGTAGTGGCTGCAGAAGACAAATACATATTTCACAACCATAGTCCATAAGAAGACATTTAAATCAGACTTGCATACTCCACCACATGTTGATAAAATAAGGGGCGTGTTTGGTTTCACTTATAATCCGCTTATGGATGAAAATAAGTGAGAATCCCACCAAACGCCTAGATTATTTTCGCTTCTCACAAAATCGACAGTTCACCTGTTGTACTAATAAGCGAGAATCAAATAATCGCGAGAATCTTCGCGTCGTGAGAATCTTCGCGTTTCTTGGAATCCAACAACAACAACAATTCTTTGCTCCCTATACTGCTGTATCACTTTGTTTTAAATAGGAAAAAATAACCAAATTATTCCTATGGAAGCTAAACTGGAAGGTTGCAAATGGCAACCAAATACAACATACATATACAAACAAAAAACAGCAAAAGATAAACAGATAACTGTTCGTGTAATCCAAACGACCATTGAACAATCAATTTACACCAATTAAACACACAACTTAGACACTAGCACGTAACTACTCAGCCAGAGCAGAACAGACATAATCAAATTGAAGAGATTCACGGATTCAAATAAGAGATG
This sequence comes from Zea mays, assembly GCF_902167145.1. NCBI lineage: Eukaryota > Viridiplantae > Streptophyta > Magnoliopsida > Poales > Poaceae > Zea > Zea mays. The sequence goes on along the minus strand of NC_050103.1, from coordinate 82,732,367 downwards.
TGGCAAAAATCACAGCGACCCAGAAATCGCTTGACCTCACCTCGGTAGCATCGGCAACGACGCTGAATATAAGGGCATGTACAGTGGTGTTTAATGTGGGGGCTCTTAAGGTGTTTTAAGGGGTTATTTGCAAAATAATCTTAGAGCCGTCTCTCCGTGAAGAGACGCCTCTGGCTCGTAAACCAAGTAACAACAGACGCCTCACTTCCCACTGTACGAATTTGTCGTCTATTCTATCGATCTGATGCTATACAAATACATTTAATTCTGTATTTATTAATAGACTACGTTTATAGACACTCCATTGTACAATATAGTCTCTTAGTTGTCTCCTGTGTTTGGAGAACCGTTTTGGTGTCTCTCCACTGTACATGCCCTAAAATGGCCGGACAGTGGAGACGCTTCGAGAGACCCAGCAGGTAAAAGCAGTCCCACATTAACAGCTAGGGGAGCAAAATAATAAAGAAGAAAACAACATGGAGCGGGACACATTATCGGATGGGACAGAGCTGCCGGCGTGTGGGTCGGATGGTGTCAAACTCGAGTGCTGAGGGCTAGAGAAATAACCAAGCAAAGAATAGCTTTTCTGAAGCTTTCACCGAAATCAGGTTAGCTCCAGGGTCACACATGTTTCACCATTCACAATCAAACTGGCACCAATCAACGACCGTTGAAGTTTGGACAGATACCATTTGGCACTCCTAGTTATCACTGAAGCTAAAGCCCTGCAAACACCGTCTGAAGTGCTGAGTCTTGCGTACACATCTCATGCACCAGAACTACAACCCGAATGGAGCACGCAAATCTACGCGAATCACCGAACATCCAGCACGAGCATACACATAACAAATCAAGAAACTGAGGCAGGAAACAGTCAGATCTCACACCGAAGTTAAAGCCGAGGGAGCTCATGAGGGCCTTGTTGCAGATGACAATGGAGACGGAGGAGACCACGGATAGGCTCAGCGCCCCCACCGTCCCCAGCTGGAACTTCTCTCCGCCGACACCCATCTTCGCTGCCCTCGAAACGCAGCACCACCGTCACCGACAGACAAACCGACGAATGCCCCGAAAGATCACAAATTCCAAATCAAGCCGCCGGAATCACGCGGCCCGGTGCACCTGCAGCCGAGAAAGACCCCATTTTGATCAGCAAACCGCGCCAGCAAGCGCCCCATGAGGTCGCGCCCGGTCAGACCTACCGCTCCTGCGGTCGGCTTGGAAAATCAGAGCCGCTTTCAGATATGAGCGAGGAGGGCGCGAATCTGGGCAAGGTCGGCTTTAATGGAGACGAGATCTGGGGAGGAGCGCGGGCGGGATGAAAGCGGTGAAGCTCGTACCCCTCCCTCCGGTCTGGCGAATAAGGAACGGGGAGGAGGGAGACGAGAGTGTGGTTCGGTTCGCTTGGCTAACTTTTATATTATTTTATATTATTATATTAATAGTACTAGGTGTATGTTCTTTGCTACAGAGTTAACATGTAATGATAAGATATATTAATATGTAAAAACACTATTTATTATTATATGCTCTTACTAGATATACGCTCGTGTGTTGCTACGGAGTGAACATGTTATGATAAGATATATTAAAATTTAAAAAGATTAACCGACCGATGTATAAAGCTTGATAATATGTCATGTTTGGTGTAGAATGAATGAGACAAGTTTTTAAGCGATATACCACCTTGTTTTATTATCTTTATTGCAAATTTGGGACATACATGCATAGAGGACGAGCTCAAGGAAGTTTATCCAAGTATGATGTATGGATTCTTCTAATTTGCTTGTGAAGTGGATCTATAGTAATGAAAATGTGCATTGTTGTTCTATATTGCCAGGGCACTTGAGTTTCATGTCCTTAAAAATGCGTAGCCGTGGTGGAATGCTTGTAGCTTTTTTCTGATTTTATGGTATACCTACCTATACCTTTAGGCCTGTTCGGCTCCTAAGGAATGGTCACCTGTAACCATTCCTAGCCAGGTTATTTGTCTAATTTATATAGGGTTTGATCAATTCGAACAATTCCGGGATGAATTTTGGCTCAAACGAATAGGCCCTTGTCGATTTAGCTAGAGAGATGCAAGGAAAACTCTTATTAGTATTGTGGCTTTGGTGGCGACGTAGACAGAATAGATGAAATAGGAAAGCACGTCAGAGGTGGCACTGGAGCCGATGTTGACAATGACGTCGTCGCACTTCCTCTCGAGTCTCGACCATGCCTGGCAGCACAACGTGCTTTACTCGCATGACGCCCTCGACGTTGACCAAGATCAGGATGCGCATCAGCTCCTCGCCCACCTCGTGGAGCGAAGTAGCGCGCGTATGGATAAGGCAGTCCGTCGTGGCCCTGGAAGGAGTCTTGAGCGCCTCAACGCAGGCCACGAGCCCCTCGAGATACTTGCCGGAGGCGCGGGTATTGAGGAGGAGGCAAAGGGAGAATGTGAGGGAAGGGACCAAGGGGGGTCTCTCACGGCGGGGCAAGGGGCCGAGGAGGCAGGGGCAACACACGGGGGCAGGCGCGGGCGGGGCCGGAGTGGAGGGAGGCGAGGATGGTGGGTGTTTGGTGTGGCCGTAGACAAGGCAAGGAGCGCGAGATGTGCGACGGTGCGTGGAGCACGGGATATGCGGGGCTTTGCGGCCGACGATGGTGCGAAGGGGCATCAGAATAGATGACCAAATCGGTCGTGCCTAGCGGGCCAGCGGCACGACCAATTTAATAGTGTCGTGGCCTGGCCCGACACTATTAAAATAGGCACGTGCCAGCCCAACCCGAGAGGCGTGCCATACTTGAGTCGCTGTCTCGGCCCATAGTGGCAGCTCGGCCTGATTTGTTTATTTTATTATTATTTTTAAAACCCAGTCTTCACATATGTATGACACCTATTAACTATTACACACAAACTTGCTTAGGCCCAAGTGGCTAGCAGAGCACAGCCAGTGTTGTCTGCTACCTTTACCAGGGTGCACGGGTTTGATTCCCCTCTCCAGCGTAATACTTTTGGACGATTTTCCTATAGGTGTCAGGGCGGGGCATGGTTCCACCCGTGGTCTACGCTATCATCTTAATAGGTAGTAGAGATCATTAAAATGTTAGTGCATAACAATTATATCGAAATGAACAACACATAATTTATCATCCACCTCAATATCTCACATTATTTGACGAGAAGAGATAAATCATAATCGTAACATTGAAATCTGATTATTCAACGGCAGTGACTTCTAGTACGCCAATTATATGAATCATATGATGATGCCCAATACTCATCACAAGAAAAAAAAAGGGTGCGGCGACGGTCAGCTTCTCGTACTGCACCATCATGTTGTTGTAGTCCTCCAGGTATGAGATGGAGATGAGCGAATCGAGATCCTCCCCGAGGAGCTGAGTTCAACAACTTTGGCACCTTCAGAACTGGGAGCACACCTGTTGTTAGAGAAGACCGAGCCAAGGCGAACGCTGGGATATTCTCCCCTCCCCCGTACAGAGCATCCCATGGACCTACTCAAAGTGAGACTCCTGTGGTAGCTGCTAACCTAGGAACCACAATAGACAGATTTAGGACTCCTATGGCTAAACTGAGATATGTGCACAAACAGTATTAGCATAATGGTTCACAAGGCTGTAACAAATAAGAGAGCTAATTAATATATTGCGTGAAGGATTGAATGGCTTAATGTTTCCTACAATGACTGAACAAAAACAAGGAATTTTGAGAAAACATGAAAATGACTGAAAAACAAAAATAATTTAATGTTTACAAGAATGTGGAATTACTGAAAAAATAAAAAATGTCTGAGAAAACATGGAGAATGACTGAAAAAGAAAAATGACTTCATGTTTCCCTGAAAATGACTTAATGCTTTCCTGAAAACAAGAATGACTTAATGTTTCCCCAAAAATGACTTAATATTTTACTGGCCAAAGGGAGCCGAGCCGTGCGGGCGCGTGAAGGGAGCCGCGCGTGGCGTGAAGGGAGCCGAGCCGCACAGGCTCGGTCAAACTGGCGCGCCGTCGGTCCAGGTAATGGACTGTTGGATCCATCACCCTAGGTGATGAACATATATATATATATATATATATATATATTATATATTACTAGACATGTGCTTCCAATAACTAAAGAATACCCTGCCCCAACGGTGCCATCTGGTTCAGTCGCACCACATACGGGCGTCTATAAAACGAACCCCAAGCTGCTAGGGTTCATTTTTTGACGCCTCCATCTCGACGCACGAGCGGCAGTGGCACAATGCCCCCCTCGCGTGGCGGCGGCGGTTACCCAAGGTACGAGCGGCGACGGTGCGGCCCCCGAGACACGAGCGAGCGACAACGCCCACTTCGTGCGACAGCAGCGGTTTCCTGAGGAGCGAGCAGCGACAACGACCACGAAGGCGCGAGCAGCTAGAGGCTCGTGCAGCGGCGGCGAACAAAGGCGCGCGTGATGACAGAGGTTCCCCGAGCACGCACCACAGTGACGGCCCCATCCGGCGGTCGCCCGAGGCGTGACCATCTCCGACGGCGGTGGCCACACGAGGTGCGGGTGGCTCCAGCAACGACGGCAGTCACGCGAGGCGCATGCTGCGAGGGTCATCTGTTCGGGCGTCCTTCGGTGACCAACTCCTTCGATCCAGTGGCCTCAGCGACGTCCTCTGGCGACAACCTCCTCCAATTCTTTGTTTATGTATGCGGTTGTTGGTTGTGCCCATACTAGGATTTTTTTTCATTAATCATGATATACAGTGTAAGTATTTATGTAACTTTCTATAACGATTTATGCTTTGCGTGATATTAGCATCCACCTTTTGTGTGTATGCTGTGAGAACGAAAATGTCTTTGTTGGGGGCCTTCCTCTTCCGAAGGTCCTCAAAAACATGATTAACCTTTTGTTTTCAGCATAAGCTATTACAGGGAGCTTCGTCTTTAGGATGCAAGCCTTTTCCTCATGATGAAGGCATACGAGATGAAGACAGATTTAAAGATGATAAGAATAAACGCCGAAGCTATCGCCAGATTGACAGCTTCGGCTCATAACGAAGATGAAGTATGATGATGCTGGCCAAAGGGAAAAGACTATTTAATCCTTAATGGCTTGTATTACGATCATAAGTGAACATTGGGGACATAAATGTACTTTTACCGGAGCTGTGTCCCGTACCTATAAATAGATGAATAGTAGCATCGTACTATTCACGCTGAATTGTAACCACTCTCTCACGTCTTCACCTTCGAGCAAGCCGAAGGTACCAATGTAATATGAATTTTGTTGATATTCATACATGTTTTACCGAATACAAATTCGAATGAATTAATGAGATATACTTACTGCTTTCGTCTCTTTACATTCTTATTTTACATATAGAATGATGAAGGCATGTCCTTCATGACCTTCGTCTGATGATCATTATGTCCATGGGGAGATAATGCTTCGGAAGACGAAGGTCCCTAATAATTAACAATTGTGTTGCCTTGTTCTTGATTCACAACATTCGAGAACAAGTGACCAACATTGGCGCCCACCACCGGTAAACTCACTTCCAAAACCTTCAGCAAACGCTAGCCTTCGTCATGCCGCCGAAGAAGACAACAGCGTCAGGGGCTGCTCTACAGCCACTAGACACCAATCAGGAGGCGCTCTCACTAAGAGAGGCTAGGAGCCAGAAGAGAAAGGCTACCAGCCCAACACCTCAGGAGGAAGAGTTGGACCAGGAGATCAGGGATTTAGAAGCTATACATCACCGGGTGCAGATGAAAAGAGAAAAGATGCTTCGGTTAATCAAACTCAAAGGAACATCGATGAAGCAGCTGAAGAAATGTGCCACCTCGTGCAGGACGATCAAGGACGAGGGCCTCAACATAGAGAGCTTCATCATGAAACTCCAGTCAACGATGATGGATGGTATGATGATCTGTACCATGGTAATTTTTCTTTTGATGATGCTTCTTCCCTATCAGCAGAGTTGCAGGCTACCCCATGGCCACCTTCATACAAGCCGCCACAGCTACCCATGTATGATGGGCACTCTGACCCAAAGCAATTCCTCATGGGCTATGAAGCAACCATATCATCATATGGTGGCAACACTGCTGTCATGGCTAAGTCCTTCGTCATGGCAGTCAGGAGCGTGGCTCAGACTTGGTATTCTTCTCTTCGGCCAGGAACAATTACATCATGGCAGAAGTTAAAGGATATGCTAGTTACAAGCTTCCAGGGCTTCCAAACGAAGCCAGTGACTGATCAAGCTTTGTTCCGGTGCACACAAGACCATGAGGAGTACTTGCAGACATACGTCTGAAGGTTCTTGCGGCTCAAAGCCTAGGCGCCAACGGTGCCTAATGAAATCGTCATCGAGGCCATGATCAAGGGGCTCCAACTAGGACCCATAGCACAATATTTTGCAAGGAAGCCACCACAGGCCTTGGAGAAGCTTCTCCAGAAGATGGATGAATACATCCGAGTTGACAACGATTTTCGCCAGAGAAGGAAGAAAGCGTACAAGTATTTTGAGATGACTAGGGGCTTTGGAGGAAGACTTCACCCCAGGCATGTCAGAACGATCCACAATCCCAACACAAATGATGACATGGCCAATCATACTCAGAGCAGCTAGCAAAGCTCACAATCTTCGGGAATGCAGTAAACTTCCTACAGGCCACTAGCCCCGAGAGGCAGAGGCGGGAGAAGCTTCGGAGGAAGGTATGGTAATCAGCCTAGGAACTGTTCTACCTATTCTGTGGGGAAGATAAAGGACACACGACAAGGACGTGCCAAGTCACGATCCAAAAGAAGAAGGAAATCACTGAAGCCGAAGCACGACAGAACCAGCCGAAACAGGTCTTGCATACTGCTTCATGCTATTCTCCATATATCCCTGAGTATGTGGGCAATCAACAACCTACGACATTCGTTGCTTTGGCGAGTCACTCCCAAGCCTCCTGGGCTCATTTTCCACCACCGCCACCACTGGCGCCTACCTTGGACCATAACCAACAGCCAGAAGGGCATCACCAGGCTCAGTAATAGTGTGACATTCGGGAGGAGTCCGAAGCTCGCACAGTCAACAGCACTGTGCCCAAGTCAAGGCATATCTACTGATGGTGGCACAACGTTTCGACCAAAGAGTGTCCTAATCCAATGTATTTTTACCTTTTTCCTTTATATTTTCTCCTCAAAAGACAATACAAGGAGGTTTAACCTTCACCTTTGATGTAATAAGTCTGGTTACACCATTGAGTGTAACAAAAAAGGATCAATAAGCTCCAAATATCGTTCCTAAGGGAATGCAGAGCTAAGTTACCACCTAAGTGAAAGGTGAAGCTCCAAAGTCGTTCCTAAGGGATGCAAAGCTTAAATGATACCTAAGTCAAAGGTGAAGAAGCTCCAAAGTTGTTCCTAAGGAGATGCAGAACTTAGCTCCAAAGTCGTTCCTAAGGGAATGCAGAGCTAAAATACCACCTAAGTCAAAGGTGAAGAGACTCCAAAGTCGTTCCTAAGGGGATGCAGAGTCTTATCTTTTATGTTTCATGCGCCAACATCATTTGCATCACGCCATCACATCATATTGCATCATGGCATCACATCATACATCATTTTGCATCAACAAAAGCTATGCAAAACGGGAATTCCTCTATCAGCTTCGACAAAGACTCATGAAAGAGTTTTAAAGATGCACGATTCATGCTTATGACAATACTGCTATGCGAAGTTTGGACTTTCGACAATACTATTCCTACTCAATGTCTACAGCAAGAACCAAACATCATATAGTAGCTTTGACAAAGAAGGGGGATTTCTTTTTGAAGCGTGAAAAGAAGGGAAGGTGTTTTTTCGCCGCGGGCTCAAAAACTGTATGTATGAAGGTTCCACGCTTCATAAAGAAATATATTACATCAATACACATACAAATTGTTTACAAGTGTCTCTTACAAAACTAAGGATCATGTTCAAGGACATTAAACTAGCAAAAACACAAAGTTTTAGTCTTCCCTAAGGACTTTATTGTCAGCTTCGTTCAGAAGCGTGTCGACAGCTTCGTTAATAGCGTCATTAGCAATTTTAATTATATCCAGTGCCTCTTTGACGGATGGGTCAGCTTCAGGGTTGTATGGTTCAGGAGGTGGAGAGAACTCAGCTGCATTGAGGCACAAGTATCTGTCAGTGTCGAAGCTGAAAAACTTACGAAAATAAGTTAAAAAATGCATACCTATAAGTCTAGCTCGCTCGACAGCTTCTTCAACTATTTTTGCTTCTTCTGAAGCATCATGAGATTCCTTCTCATTTCTTTTGATGGCTTCATTGGCGATTCCTCGTCCACCCTTTAGTCATACTTCGGAATAAAATTTCCCACATAGGGTAGTAGCTTCAGCTGAAGGGTTTCTAATATCATCAGTTGAGAAGGCGAAGTCTGGCTGAGCTACAGCCTTAGCATGATCGCAACCAGCCTTCTCCAAGATGGACGTAGCCCCGCGGGCACCAGCAAAGGCACAAAAGTCTCCTCGGTCACTAAGAACTTCTTCGAAAGCTTCGACTTCACCATTTATCCATTGAATGACTTCATCAGGATTTCCACGAATAAATTTCTGCTCGGAGGAATAGGCTCCAACCTTAGAAAAGATGTTCTTTAAATTTTAGCGCATTCCATGGATATTTCATAACATTTTTCCTTGGCAGCATGAAGCTCATCGACATTCTTTTGCGCTCTTGATCTTTCAATTTCACATATTTCGTGCTTCACTGCTTCAACTTCAGAATTCTTAGTTGCTTCGGCAACTCTCCTCTTCAGTTCTTGAACCTCGGCTTCATGAGCTTCGGCTTGAGCGGAAATCCTGGCTTCGCTAGATTTCAATCTTTCCACTAAAGAGACTAATATTTTATCCTTCTCAAGAGCCTCGTTTCTTAATGTAATAACCTCCGAACGAAGGTTTCCAAGTGCTATTCGACAGCTCTCATCCTCTGCATATTTTTGGACCTTCAAAGCCTTGCTTAATATCAAGCCCTGGAAAACGAAGAGTGAACATGTAACAACGATAAGAAAAACCACAAAAATAGTTTATCGTAACACAAAATTGTAGAATGACAAATCAAGGTATATGCACCTTCAGGCTGTTGTAGGCAAGACTATATGCAAGCTGATCTTTGGTCATCGTAGACAAGCCGAGTTCGAGCTTCGGATACCCCATGTGATCCATCATTTCGCGGCAAACATTGATCTCCTTACCGTTAGGTAGACAGTAGAGGAAATCGTCATCATTATCTCCTCCAAACACCAAGGATCCATGGGGGCACTTCAGCTCTTTAGCATAATGCTTAGTTTCTGCAACTTGCTCTGTTGATAGTTGTTTTCCCAAAGCATGTCGCACAATGAAATTTAAATCACTACTAGAAGGTGCTTTGGGAGCAGGCGCCGAGGGATTCTCTGGAAGGCTCTCTTCCGCAAGATTTTCTAGTGCAGTATCCGAAGGTCCTGCCTCGGCATGAGCAGAGGTGTTGGCGATGATCATCTTTGTGACATCTTTAGTTTTGCCGCCAGAAGCTTTGGCAGAAGGAGGCGTCGTCTTCACAGACTCTAAAACAGCTTCGAAAACACTAGCCATCCTCCTTTTCCTCGGAGTTCCTGTAGCAACTGACAGCTTCGGCAGCACTGTCACCATCATCATCTTAGGCTATTCCGATACCTTCTCTGCTACCTGTTCTGATTCCACCACTCTGACCAGGTCTGCAATGACCTCAACAGGCATAGCAGAAGCAGTCTCTGTAACTGGGGTGGGGGTAGTTTCCGCCCTTTCAATTAGTTTCGGCACATGGGCCGTCTCGATGCACCTAGGTCTACGTGTCAAGACCTTGATTTTATTTGTTTTCGGCGTGCTAGCAGATACTGAAGCAGCGACTTTCCTTTTTCTCCCCTGTTTCTGGACGGGATAGCAGTAGTCTAGGTAAATGAACCCAATCACATCAAACACTCTATTCAACCTCTTCTTGCCGCGAGCGCCGAAGGCAACCGTCATAGCTTCATCTTCTGCCTTCGAGTACGCTCCAAGTATCTCATCACTTGTTGCTTCTATAGCATCCAACCAATCATCATTTGTCTCATCAAACTGGTTTCTAAACCGAAAAGTATAATTTAGATAAACCAGGCCACCCTAGCTGGAACCAGCGGCAGCTTCCTTCGGCATTTCCCATTCGCTTGCAAGAGGCCATACTTTGTAAGCAATATGCTCTTGAACTAAGTCTCTTGTGCCAATGTAGGTGCACACTATGTTGAAAGCATCTTGGCACGCTTGCACATCATTCCCAAGCACAGTGGATGGCCTTCTAATGCCGAAGCAAGACCATACAAGACGTTGGATAATTCCTTTCACATCTTCCCTTTGACTCAGGTCATTCTTCACGTAAAACCATTCCTTCATCCAAGAATCCGGCCACTTCTTCCGAAACGTGGGCATAGGGTAATTCGCCTCAGATCGAGGCACAAAGCTGTAACAACCAAAATTGTTGTGTTACTGCTCCTTCCTGGTTGCCTTCGTCTGATAGGACAGCTCATGAATATTGCAGAAGCATCTTGCATCTGGCTCCAGCCCTTGGTTCCTCATGGCCCAGATAAAAACTCCCACTCTAATAAGAGCTTCGGGGGTAATCTGATGAAGGTATATTTCAAACGCCTTCAAGACCTTGACTGGCATCTTGTGGAGCGGAAAACGAAGCCCAACTTTCATGAAGCTCCTGAAGACTACCACTTCATCACTTTCTGGTAGGGGAACAGTGTCTTCTCCTCCAGCCCTCACTATAGATACATCATGAAAGTATTTGCCTTTCACCGCTTCAATTTGACCTTGTTTGATTGTGGATTTCCTAAAAACAACGTGGCTAGGTCTCCACAGTCGATCTTCGGCATTCTCACTCTCAATATCGAAGCTTTCACTATCGCTTGAATCACCAGATAGCCCAGCTAATATTTTGTTGGTGATCTTCTCTACATTGGTCCTTTCCATGGCTTCGTAGAAGCCAGCGAGTGTGGGATCAGCGTTTTTCTTGTCTTCAGCCATTTCGGTGATGGTCATGACAGAAAACCAAAGCTCGTAAACAATTGAACTCAGAGAACAGGAAAACTAAATAACAACTGCAACACGAAAGCTAGAAGGCACGAAAAATATTTGCGACACAGTCTTCTATATATATACTCAGAGCCCTACAGCTAGGTGGGTCCCATGGTTCAGAATGATTCGCTATTCTAGCGAAGGGAAGGTGTTTTTTCGGACCTTCGGCTAAAGGCCTTCGTTCATGCCATAGTCTGAATTTGTTGCAATAAAACAAATTAATACAGCGAGGGGCTACTGTTGGGGGCCTTCCTCTTCTGAAGGTCCTCAAAAACATGATTACCATTTGTTTTCAACATAAGCTATTACAGGGAGCTTCGTCTTCAGGATGCAAGCCTTTTCCTCATGATGAAAGCATACGAGATGAAGACAAATCTAAAGATGATAAGAATAAACGCCGAAGCTATCGCCAGATTGACAGCTTCGGCTCATAACGGAGATGAAGTATGATGATGATGCTGACCGAAAGGAAAAAGACTATTTAATCCTTAATGACTTGTATTACGATCATAAGTGAACATTGGGGACATAAATATACTTTTACCCGGGCTGTGTCTCGTGCCTATAAATAGATGAACAGTAGCACCGTATTGTTCACGCTGAATTGTAACCACTCTCTCACGTCTTCACTTTTGAGCAAGCCGAAGGTATCAATGTAATATGCATTTTGTTGATATTCATACATGTTTTATAGAATAGAAATACGAACGAATTAATGAGATATACTTACTGCCTTCGTCTCTTTACATTCTTATTTTACATATTGAATGATGAAGGCATGTCCTTCATGACCTTTGTCTGATGATCATTATGTCCATGGGGAGATAATGCTTCGGAAGACGAAGGTTTCTAATAATTAACAATTGTGTTGCCTTGTTCTTGTTCACAACATTCGAGAACAAGTGACCAACAGTCATTCAAAATTTGTGCGAATGCAATGGAAAATCTTAAGACCTGCCATAATTTTTGGATCTGCATAAAAATAGAGACTACATGCATGTGCCTAGTGGTTGCCATATGGTTCAGATCTGCCATATAAATAAGACCACATGCATGTGTCTCGTGGGGGACGCACCTGAATGCATGTTCCTGGTGGAGGGACAACATACAATTGTGTACATATTTTTATGTCACTTTATGTGTGTGTGTGCATGCGCGCCAATATCAAGAGGTTTTCAACGACTTTCATGTTGGATCAGTATTTACGCTCAAAACTGATGCTTTTTACGGTTGAACATAGAGATGCGTCCATCAGTGAACTGCATGCCAAATTTTTACGTAGTGTACCGCATTGCATAAATACCAATATCATGTAGAGTAATTAGTATTAATATATATCATAAACTGGTTCTAACGAGCCTAACTACATGACTGTTGGAGCAATTCTATATTTATGGATGAAATAAAGCATTTAAACAAGATTTTTTGTTTCCATTCATGTCAATCCATTTCCTTTCATCACACATTCCTACCATTCTAAATTTGTGCGCATGCAACGGGAAACATATTTTTATGCAGTGTACCAAATTGTATAAATATCTACACTATGTAGCATAATTAGTATCCGTATATATCACATACTGGATATAATGAGCCTAGCTGCAAGATTGTTGGAGCGATCCTATATTTATGGAGCTCTCCATTTTTTGCGTGCATGTAGTGGAAATGATAATATCATCTAAAAGTTGTGCAAATGCAATGGAAACGCCCATGAACTATTTATGCTATCTCTATGAACTATTTATGCTATTTCTGTGAACTATTTACACCATTTGTGCAAAAAACAGAACCACAATTTTAGCATGCATCCCACGTGGGGGTTGGGTGTTGGACATGGGAGTTTGACTGACGCACGTACGTGGGGAGGTTTGACCTGGTGCATGGCGGAGGGACGCACCAGACCACATGCACCTGGTTGTTAGGTGCGGTCCAGAGGGTGGCTGGGGCTTCCTATAACTATTGGAAGCCCTAGGCTCCTAATATACCGACCCACATGAACCTTGTCCACATTCTGTACTAACAGTCAGCTTGGCAGTTATAGAACACAAAACATTGTAAGTGATCTACAATGCTTAAGCATAAGACAAACTTCCAGCTTCAGTCCATTAAGAACATGTGACGAGTCTTGTTTTGATACATACAGAGAGTGGCAATTCGATAAGAGAGAAAACAATCAATGTTGTGATCTTAACTTTTTATTTGCCTTGATGATGTTATGAAGTTTTCTTAAGTACAGATCAGAAGAGATCCAACTTAGTATCGTTGTAGCCATCAGAACTAACCACAAGCCCGTCAACACACAGATCCCAGCAGACCTTTCCATCAACAACAATTGGGGACGATAGATCAATTGAAACACCTGAAATGAGAATGTTGTTACTTAACATTGATAGATGTATTATCAATTCAATGCAACATAGTCAATTAAATGGCAACAAAATATTATCGGTGTAAGTTTGAATTAAAAGAAAAATGTATACAAGCAAACAGATGGATAGCAATATGAGAATAAGAAAAGGGGAAAATGATGTTTAGAAAAATAAGAAAAGAAGGATTATTGGGGGGTATGGATTTGATTACTTGCAAGATTAGTGTTGGCATTGGATCGGGCAACGACAGAGGTGACCTCTTTACTGGCGTCGGACATGTCCTTGCCAACAGTAGAACTTAGTAAAAATGTACAAATAAAAATGTTCAGTTATCATATACAAAAAAAATGTACAATCTTTTATTAGAATCAAGACATTATTATGCTATATACATCTAGGATCATCAGTTGAACTACATTACACGAGAATGCGAAAACAGAAAATGTTCAGAACTTAGTATAACTAGGAAACTTTCATAAGGTGTTATTTTCTGTCTCTTGCAATTACACAAACTCACTTGCAATTTACTGTCCAGCAATACCTACGTGGTGCAAAAATGCTTTATGTTGGCATGCTAGAATAGAATGAGCAAAGGACTACCTCTCCTCACTTAGTCTATAGAGCAAGAACATCATCCGTTTCACATGAGCAAAGAGACTGTCTTGATTTATGGCTTATTATTTCCAATAACAGAGGTTGTGGCTCGATAGAAAAAGAAACTAACTTCCCAACATGCTAACATGGACCTGAAAATGTCATAATGGCTGTTAGGTTTTCCTGTAATCATCTAGTATGCAACATGCTTTTTATTTTCGCTTGATATGTAACATGCTCATAATTAAATGCGAGGAAGAGTGTCGTGTATCAATAACAGTTGAGCCTAGTGTAAAGATGTAATATGTAATCATGCTCCGAACCTACTACATATGGCTAATCAGTTACTTGGAAAGCATGCATCTCAGCTACAGCTAAACAATCCACTGAAGGAATGAGAAGAGACTCCTTGATTAGTTTCTTGCCACTCGACGATCAAAATAGAACCAGAGATGTTCACCTGCAAATCAAAATAAAGAGAATAATTAACAAATGAAAATGAGTTAGCAATATAGTTATATAAAGAAGAACAAAACATTTCCCAAGGACAATTAGAACCTGAATGATCCTACATACAACAAATGTTAGGGGGGGAAAACAAGGTAAAAAGAACATAAGGAAAACATTGAGCGTTGGAAACATAACCTGTAAAAAAGAGTTAAGCAACAGATAAATTGAGCTATATGAGAACAGACCGTAAATGATTCAAGCTTGATTTGGAACTTCACAAGCAAACTTCAGTCAACAAAAGCAAGTCAGTTCCCTATGCCTGGATTACAGGGCCAAAAAATATTTCACATATTTACATTGACAGAAAAATGTAGTGTTAGAAACATAACATATAAAAAGAGTTAAGCAACATATACAATTGAGCTATATGAGAACAAGTCGTAAATGATTCAAGCTTGATTAGGAACTTGACGAGCAAAACATTAGTAACAGCTGTAAAAAACTTCAGTCAGCAAAAGCAGGTCAAATCTCTGTGCTTGGATTACAGGGCCAAAAAATCTTTCACATATTTACATTGACAGACAAATGTACACCTCAATTATATTAAATTGCATCGAAGAATCAAAATTAGAAGTAAACTTAGTTGAACATAAAGTAAAACACACAAAAAACTAAATTGGAATTGTGAAAAAAGAGAACCAGCGAATGATTTTCTAAACGTACTACTAAACAAAATAGATACTCAATCATGTATGTTCTAAACATTCCTTCAGCCTAAGTCTACAGTCTAGTATCAGACAATTTACTCGGCACTATTTCAGACATCTAAAAACTATTCTCCTTTATCAAATAGTTCCAACCTTGGGGTGTTGTGGCAGTAGAAAATAGTTCATTAGATGAATCAAATAGTTCCAACCTTGGGGTTATGTTCTCAACAGTAACCACTTCAGAAGCTCTAAACACCAGCCTCTGCTTCATAGTTAGTGACCATGTGAAGTCTTTCAAAGATAAATACTTCCCGGCTTCGGAACACCATGCAAACAAACAATTCGAGACATATATAACTCCGCCAGCTTTGCTCCATTATATGTTGTCTTCACCGATATGAAATGGGCCACCTTTGTTAAGTGGTCCACAATCACCCAAATGGAACCGTAGCAGGCCCGGGTACGAGGTAGGCCAACTATGAAATCCATTCTGATCTCCTCCCACTTCCACTGAGGAATCTACAACGGCTACAAAAGTCCAGCTGGTGTTTGGTGCTCTGCTTTAGTTCTCTGACAGCTATCACAAATGGCCACATGCTCTGCAATCTCTCTCTTCACTCTGTACCACCAAAACCTCATTTTCAGACCGTGATACATCTTCTCGCTGCTGAGGTGTATGGAATATGTTGTCTCATGAGTTTCTTTGAGAATTAGTTCCCGAATAGACTTGATGTCGGGGACACAAAACCGGTCCTTGAACCATATCACGCCTTCTGCATCCTCCCGGAAGTCTTTGCCTTTCCCTTCAGATATTAGATGTCGAATCTCACTGATCTTTTCATCATCTTTATGTCCTTTGATATCCCGCTCTAGGGTGGGTTCTAGCTCAACTGTCACTCTCTGGGTACTGTTCAGAAATCTGAGCCTCAATCTGTCAAACTCCTTGGCTAACTCATATGACATCGGGTGAGCAGCCATCATGTTGACTTGACTCTTTCTGCTTAGTGCATTTGCAACCACATTCACTTTGGCTAGATGATAATGTATCTCTAGCTCATGGTCATTACTCAATTCTAGCCATCTTCGTTGCCTCATATTCAACTCTGACTAGGTGAAGATATACTTTAGACTCTTGTGGTCCGTGTAAACATCACACTTATTCCCATACATGTAGTGCCTCTATGTTTTCAATGCAACCACTGCTGCTAACTCCAAGTCATGTGTGGGACAATTCCTCACATGAACCTTTAGCTGTAGAGATGAATACGCAACGACTTTCCCTTCTTTCATTAGCACACATCCCATGCCGGTGTAAGAAGCATCACAATACACTGAGAACGGCTTGTGAACGTCAGGCAGAACTAAGACTGGCGCTATCATCAACATCTCTTTCAATGCTTCAAAGCCTCCTAACACTTTTGGGTTCACTTGAATTCAACTTTATTTGCTAGCAAGGCTGTCATGGGTCTTGTAATATTTGAAAATCCTTCAATGAAACACCGGTAGTATCCAGCCATTCCAATGAAACTTTTGATTCCACGAACATCCTTCGGTGCTTTCCAGTTCAGAATATCTGCTACCTTCTTTGGATCCACAGCTAATCCATCTCTGTTTATGATGTGACCCAAGAACAGGACTTCATGAATCCAGAACTCACATTTACTCAGCTTGGCATATAACTGGTGCTCTCGTAGCCTCTTCACCTTTCTCAAGTGATCAGCATGCTCTTCCTCACTCTAAGAATATATGAGAATATCATCAATGAACACCACCACAAACTTGTCAAAATAATCCAACACACTGTTCATCAGATACATGAAGAAAGTTGGCTCATTGGTCAGACCAAACGACATAACTATGAACTCATACAACCCATACTTGGTGGTGAATGTTGTCTTTGGTACATAGGAAGGTCAAATTCTGAGCTGATGATAACCTAACCTCAGATCTATCTTCGAGAACACACTGGCTCCTCTCAGCTAGTCGAACAGATCTTCTATTCTGGGCAGGGGGTACTTATTCTTGATAGTGACTTCATTCAGAGCTCTATAATCTATAGACATCCTCTTCATAACATCCTTCTTCTCTACAAACAACACTGGAGCGAGCCAAGGCGAGGTGTTGGGTCTGATGTAGCCCTTCTCCAACAACTCGTCTATCTACTTCTTGAGTTCCGCCAACTCCGGTCCGGACACCTTGTAGGCTCTTTTAGAAATGGGGACGGTGCCTGGGATAAGCTCTATGGCAAATTCAACTTTTCTCTCAGGTGGCATGGCCTGGTAACTCCTCGGGGAACACATCTAGAAATTCTGATACTACTCTGATAACCTCGAGCGGACTGACTTCCTCACTATGGACAGATATCTGATGACAACTTCATTTCCTTGGTTCAGACAAGATTAACTCCACCAACACTTCTTTTCCTGACAAGGACATCAAGCTCACAGTCCTCTTATCACAGCTAAGGCCTACTTGGTACTTGGTCAACCAATTCATCCCTAGGATGACATCTATGTCTACATCTCTAGTACCCATTAATATCAAATCTGCGGGGAACTCTATCCCCTTATTCGGACTCTTGCATTTGGGCAAAACTTATCTGTTTGGGTCCTCCCACCAACTGAACTAACCCTCATAGGCAGGAGCATGGGTGCTACTGGTATGATGTGTGTTTCTACCCATGATGCTGTCACAAAAGAATGTGTGACTCTAGTATCAAACAACACATTTGCATAATGAGAATCAACTGGGAATGTACCTAGTGCCACTCCTGGGGTCTCCTGAACTATATTGACCTCTAGGTGGTTCACCTTTCCATATTGAGCACACTGATATCCATGGTTGTTTGCTCCTTGCTGAGGTGCATTCTGTCTTGCTAGGGCATTGGGAGTTGATTATTGTTGAGCTGCTTTCTTTGGGCAATGCGACGCCCAGTGGCCTTGTTCTCCACAGTGGAAACATCCTCTGCCTCCTCCTTCCACTAGGGTTGCCTGACCATTCTGATTAGCCGCTGGGACAGGAAGGCGAGGTGCATGACTATTCTGCCTCTGGTATTGGTTTCCTCCTGGTTGATTGTTATGACGGTACTGCTGTGGCTTCTGGTACTATCTCTAGGTCTGCTGTTGATTCTGGCGCTGATTCTGCTGCTAATATCCTTGCGGGTGGCCATGCCCGAATTGTTGAGATGAGTTGCCTGAGAAACGGGGGCGACTGTTGCTCTCAGGCTGGGGTCCACTTATCTTGCGCTTCCAGCTTCCATCTCCTTGCGCTTCCTCTTAGTCATTATAGCCCTATTGATTAGATGCTGGAAGGTCGAGAAGGTGTGATTCATCAGCTGGTAATGCAGGGGATCAACCAAGCCTCTAAAAAAATCGGTACTGCCTCTTGGCATCAGTGTTGACATCTTCCGGTGCATAGCAAGACAATTGCAGGAATTGGTCTCGGTACTCGCTGACTGACATGGGTCCCTGCTTTAGTGCAAGGAACTCCTCTTTCTTCACTATCTCAAGCCCTCTGGAACATGGTATTGGGGGAAATTTTCTCGGAATTCTTCCCAGGTGGTGGCTTTAGGGTTGGCATGGTTGACAAGGTAGGACTCCCACTAGGACTGTGCTTCTCCCCTTAGCAGTTGGGGACCATACAGAACCTTCTCTCTATCGTTGCATTGAGCGGTGTGCAACTCCCGCTCTACTGTGTGTAGCCAGTCTTCAGCGTCCATGGGGTCGGCAGAATGGGCAAAGACAGTGGGATGACCTATCATGAACTCCTCATGTTGGTCCCTAGGCATCTTAGGCATCTATGGTTGGGGTTGAGGTTGTTGTTGTGCCTGCTGCATGGCTGCTATAGTCTGTCCAATTGCTTGCACTGCTTGGGTCTTTATAAGAAACATGTGCGCTATTGTCATCGGTGGTGGCAGTGGGGACAACTGCTGTTGGGGTGCCTCATCCTGCGGTGCATGCTGCTCTTGCTAGGTACGCCTCCCGCCTCAGCGCCTGTTGTCAGACATCTGCAGAATGCATTCACACATCACAACTAATCTTGCAATCTTTCATCATAAGAAAAGACATAAAGATATCTTCACAATACTGAATGAACAAATATCTTCACTGATTCCCAACATAACCAAACACATCTCTCAGATAAAGAGGAAAGTGGAAGTAAAAGGTTGTCCAACTTAATAACTAACTTTATTAACACTATAATTAATCCAAACTGCAGGGAATACCCACATTTTCTTGACAGCCATTACAAAGATCAAAATCCATCACATGTTCACCATGACATAACATAAAACACATGATAAGCGAACTGTCCTGACTAACTAAGACTAAGACTAAGGCGCTTGACTTAATACTTATTACAAACTCCGACACTAGCGGTCTAATGATCCAAATCTATCTTGGTTCTGCAGTCAGGCGTGCCATAAGCATGGTACCCTCGTGGTGGTGAGCGGTATGGGTACCGAGTCCTAGCAGAGGCGGGAGAACCATACTACTGATGACGGCGCTCCGCGCGCTCAGCCCACAACTGTAATGCCCCAAAATCATATTTTGGGAATTTGATGAAGTCCTTACAAGAGTTGAATCAAATTATCTTTTAGTAATAATTTTCTCACCTTTTCATGACACATCCCCTAAAATAAAAATAATTACAATAAAGTGTTTCAATAAAAAGGGACTTTACATGAGTTAAGTTATTTCCTTGAATAATATATTTAGAGCCATTCTCTAAAATGGTATATGTCGATGGGAAGAATTCCACCGGCCGGGTGGCGGATCGCACCCGCCCTAAATCCTAAGATGAGGAGGGGCCTAAGCGGTTTGCCTGTCTGTTGGAAGGTGGAAGAACACACGAGGACACGAGGGTTTAGAGTGGTTCAGGTCGCCAGAGCGTAATACCCTACCTCCACTGTGTGTATGTTGTATTGAGAGTGTGAGAGCTTGAGAGTCTGTGTGAACTTGTCCTTGTAACGTTGTGTGCCTTCCCTTTTATAGTTTAAGGGAGGCACATACAAGGATGCCGAGCCCCGACATGTGGGCCCAGGAACATAATGGAAAGAATGTGTTATGTGAGTAACTAATGCTAATAACGCCTAAGCAATCACCAGGAGTCTTGATGTCAGCAATCCATGCTGCATTGATGGGCAATTACAGTACGAGTAATGCGGGAGTAATGGTGAGTAACTGCGCAACCCATGTATCATGGACTGAGTTCCGCCCGTTGGCTTATGCCGTGCGCAGTATGCCACGTGGCAGCATCGGGTCTCTGCCTGAGCGGGGAGCACGAGTGTATGCGGATAGGTCCGGAGCGCACCAGAGCAGGTCTGGACACGTGTCAGCTCCGGACCCCGCCTGGGCCTTAAGTAAGGTCTTGGGACCCCACTGTGGGCGGTCCGGATCCCATTCTAGGGGTCCGGCCTATACACGTGGAGGTCTCGGACCAGCTTGGAGGTCCGGACTGTATATCACTATTGTCGCCTTGGAGTATATCACTTTCTTTGGCCATGTGGCGACCCCGGAGCCGCCCATGTGGTGGGGTCAGATGATGTTGCTGGCCCAGAGTAGTCACCCGAGGCTGGGGCGAGTGACGGCCTGGCCCCAAGCACAGCTCCTTTACCACGTGACTAAAGATAGCCGCGTGGGTACTGCATCTTCATACTGTAGTAAGGGGTACCCTAGTTCTAGGGTACCGACAGTGGCCCCTGGGCCCACCTCAGGAGAGGATGCGAGCCTGCAGGTGGGGCCAAAGCTTGTACTTCATTTCAACATGGCTCGATTGGTGATTGGCGCGCCGTTTCAGTGCGTCTGCTGACGCACTCACCGTCAATCCGCCTTCGGTCACGCCAACTGTCATATATGCCCCCGCGGCTGACTGACTCGCGGCCCCCACGCCTGGTGGTTTCGCTAGGCCACACGCGAGTGCCTCGTTGCTGCTGCATCAGTTTAAAATATTACCTTCTATCATCTGCAACGGCCCCGAGGAGGCGCACTACCGGCGCGTGCGGCGGTCCACTCTTTCCGCACCCGGGATCCGGCATCCAAGGAGTGTGACCTGTGGGCCTGGGCCCCCGTGTCATAGACTGGGCTGTTGTCTCTTGCGGCGGAGATGAAGAGGCGCGCTACCGCGTGCGGCGGTTCGCTCCATAGGTGCGCGCGGTGGTTTGCTTTTTTCCACACCCAAAGTTCAGCGCACAATCTGTATGACGTGTGGACCCGGGCCCCCGTGTCATAGACTGGGTTACCTTGGTGCGCGTCGGGCAAGATTTTCTGTGGCGATTGAGGGGCGCGCGAAAGGGTTTCCCTAACAAGGACTCTGATTTCCTTGAAAAAGAAATTCACCCCGCGAGCAGCAGTTGCCTTTTCGCATTCTCTTCCAATCGCTTGCGCCCTTTCACCTTCGTGCTCCTTCGTTCCACGCCCGCGCCGCCGGCTGTGCCCTTTTGCCTTCGCGCTCCTCAGTTCCACACCTGCGCCGCCGTGCACGCCATGGCTTCACTCGGCCACCCCGACCGCTTCCAGTCTGAGGCGGGTCTGGCTCTCAGCAGCAGGCATCTGCTGGGAGTGGTGGCGGCGATCCGCCCCCGGCTGCTACCGCCGAGACAGCGCCACCGGGCTCCCATGCTCCAGCTGGGGGTCCGACAGCAGCGGCGCCAACATCAAGCGGCGTCGCAGCGGCGGAGGAGGTCCCAATTGTGCCGACGGCTACCGCAGCCTCAACGACGGTGATGCCGTCGAGTACACCATCGGCAGCGACGGAGGAGGTCCCAACTGCGCCCACCCCCGCCATTGAGGGTGACGCGGGGGGCGCGTCCAACTCCATCCCGCTGTCCACTTCGGAGGAGATGGAGGTGGTTTTTGGGTGGCGGCTCTGGTCCAGCGCCGAGCCAGAAGCAGCGCCAGTTCCCCTCCCCCGGGTGCTGTCTCATGCACATCAGGCTCTTCATGAGACTGAGGCGGCGATCCTGCGGGAGTGGGAGGTGCTTGAGGCCGAGCACCAGCGCCTCAGCGACTGGCACACCCAACTGGAGGAGCGCACCAAGGCGGTGTCCCGCCAGTTCGCCTCCAAGTGGTCTGAGCTCAAGCGGGACCGCAAGAATTACAAAAGGGACCTCCAGAAGGTGTACGCTCGGGAGCTAGAGGCGTCCTGGAGGGAGAAGAAGTTGGCCAGGAGGGAGGAAGCCGTGTCTCAGCGGGAGGCCCTCGTAACAGAGCTCCGGGCCAAGCTGAGTGCCCTAGACAAGATCTTGGAAGAGTAGCGGATCAAGCAGACCACGGTTGTGGAGAGGCTGCAAAAGTTGCAGCAGGAGCTTGAGGGCAAGGCCAGCGATGCCGCCCTCATCGAGGAGAAGCTTAAAGCGAAGGGAGAGACCTCGCCAGGCGGGAGACGGACCTCGCCAAGCGGGAGAAGGATCTCGCCTTCAGGGAGGAAATGCTCACCCGACGAGGCGAGCTGCTGGCTAAGCATGAGCTCGAGGCGGAGAAGAAAGAAAAAGAGCTAGAGGAGCAGGTCCGCCAGTTCAACGCGGCACAGGCGGCTCAGGGTTTCCTGGCGGTGGAGGCCACCAGGAAGGCCCTCGAGGATCTTCAGGCGGAGCACCGCACCGGGGTCCAGCGCATCGCCGCATGGGCTGGTGAGGCAAGCACGGCACTGGTGCCGCTAGGGATGAGTCCCATCCCGGTGTCGGAGCTGCCGACGTCTATCTCCGACGCGCTCCCGGTGCTGGACTCCGCCGCCGATCGCCTCCGACGCCTGAACCAGATTCTTGGCGCCCGCCTGGAGGCTGAGGGCAACAGGCTCTGTCGGGCGGTGATCGAGTATATCCTGACATGCTTCCGGAGCCACGAACCGACCATATCCTTGGAGCCGGTGATCGCTGGTCCGGTGGTCGCCACTGAAGACGCCGCTCAGGAGAGCGTACAAGACGCTGTGGAGCTAGTGGCCAAACGCTTCCAGCGAGATCCTACCAATGATGAGTAGCTAGATCTGCAGAAACAGAGCAAGGGTTCCGCTGGGGAGCGGCTTGTAATAATTTTTGGCTTTGTAAGATACTTTTGAGTACCATTAATCAAGCATCATTAGTACTTATCTGTATGTTATTTGTCTTCACTGTGTGTAGTGTTACTAACTCCTCCCTGGTACTTGGCCCCCTGGGAACCGGACCCGCAGGTTGCCGAACCCGCTGTAGTAGGAGAGGGGTCCTGAACGGCAAGCCTGGCTTACTCAATTCGGATGTCATCATACCAACAAGGGTGGGAACTGTATGGGTGGGTTAGATAAAAAATAATGTCTAAAACTGTAACATAATAAAACCATCATAGAAGCACATCTGGGGTAAATTATTTCCTTATAACTTGATATACATGGGTGCAGACCAACAGGCCGGGCTTACGAGGGCGAACCTCACCGGATTGACGTACACATATGTGGAACCCAGTTACAAAGGAAGAAAAACTCAATCTCCCGGTTTTGCTTCTATGGATATAAATTATGGAGATGCTCTATGTTCCAGGGATTGAAAAGAGGCACTCCTTCAGTTGTGGCAAGGCGGACACACCCGGGTCGGCATACTTCCGTCACCTTGAAGGGTCCTTCCCAACTTGGGGAGAGTTTGTGGAGCCCTTCTCAGTTTAGAATTCGCCTTAGGACCAGGTCCCCGACCCTGAGCTCCCTACTATGCACGAACCGCTGGTGATAGCGCCTGAGCGCTTGGTTGTACCGTGCATTTCGGATCGCTGCTTGCCATCTGCGTTCGTCGATGAAGTCCACGTCCTCACGCCGTAGCTGTTCCTGGATAGACTCATCGAAAGACTGGACCCGTGGGGAGCCCATAAGGATTTCTGGGGGAAGGCAGGCTTCGGCCCCGTAGACCAGGAAGAACGGGGTGTCCCCGGTAGCACGGCTGGGTGTCGTCCGGTTCCCACATAGCACCGACGGAAGCTCGTTGACCCAATTTGCACCATGCTTTTTTAAGCAGTCATAAGTGCGTGTCTTGAGTCCCGTGAGGATTTCTGCATTTTTCCTTTTAGCTTGGCCGTTGCTCCTGGGATGTGCCACAGACGCAAAGCAGAGCTGGGTGCCGATGCCCTCGTAATACTCTTGGAATAGCCGACTTCTGAACTGGGTCCCATTGTCCGTAATGATACGGCTTGGTACCCCAAATCTGCAAACAATCAACTTGAGGAAAGCAACAGCAGCACCTTGGGTGATGTTGACCATAGGGGTAGCCTCTGGCCACTTTGTGAACTTGTCGATGGCGACGAAGAGGAAACAGTACCCACCGATGGCCCTGGGAAATGGTCCCAGGATATCCACCCCCATACGGCAAAAGGCCAAGAGGGTGGAATCATTTGCAGAGCCTGAGCCGGTGTGTGTATCTGCTTTGCATGAAATTGACATGCTTCGCAGGACTTTACCATCTCAGCTGCATCCTAGAGAGCAGTTGGCCAGTAGAAGCCATGCCGGAAGGCCTTACCAACGAGTGTGCGGGATGCTGAATGACTTCCGCACTCTCCTCCATGGATCTCTGTGAGTAGTTCACGACCCTCCTCCTGGGTAATGCACCACATGAGAATGTCGTTGGTGCCACGGCGGTATAGATCCCCTTCTATCACCATGTATCGCTTAGCCAACCGCACTATGCGCTCTGCGGCCACATGGTCTTCAGGAAGGATATCTTCTTTCAGGTAGTCTCAGATCTCGGAGATCCATGCATCAGGACCACTCTGAGACACTGGCTGTGGCGCTACAAGGTTGGCAGGACCCGATTTAGCACACACAAGCCTTGTTGGATCCTGCGGATGGAACACCACCGGGACTGCTAGCTTCGAGGTGCTAGTCTCACCCCCTTCACCCAGTTTGGCAGGCTGGGCGGTAGTTCTCAGCAGTCGTCTTTCAAAGACGCCCTCAAGCACGGGTGCCCAAGTTGATGCCCTCGTGGAGAGTTCATCTGCTGCCGAGTTGTGAGCCCGAGGATCATGTTGCAGTTCCAGGGTAGTGAAGTCCTTTTCCAGCTTCCTTACATGGAGGAGGTAAGCTGCGAGCCTGGGCTCGTTGCAGCTACATTCCCCACGGACCTTCTTGATGATCAGCTAGGAGTCCCTCTTCACGAGGAGCTGGCGGATCCCTAGGGATAGGGCCGCAGACAAGCCGAAGATCAACGCTTCATATTCTGCCATGTTGTTGGTGGACTTGAACTCAAGGTGCACCATATACTTCACTTGATCTCCGCTTGGGTCGATGAGGACCACTCCGGCTCTGCCACCCTGCTGTCGGGCGGATCCGTCGAAGAAGAGGGTCCAGTGGGGCTCGATGAAGACCGGAGCCCTGGGCTCCATAGATGTGCAATCCGAATCGGGATCTGGACCCCCAGGAGCGCTCGGGGGAGGGGTCCACTCCACGATGAAATCCGTCAGGACCTAGCTCTTGATAGCATGGCGGGGCTGGAACTCCAATTGGAACTCAACAAGCTCCGTGACCCACTTGGCGATGTTGCTCGTGGCGTTAGAGTTGTGGAGAATGGCCTTTAACGGGTAGGAGGTCACCACCACAACCCTGTGCGCCTGAAAGTAGTGGCGCAACTTCTTGGACGCAACAAGTACAGCATAGAGAAGCTTGTGCGTCTCAAGGTACCTAGCCTTTGCCTCATGGAGGACTTCACTGACGTAGTAAACCAGCTTCTGGATGGTTCGAACCCCTGTGATTGGTCCCGAGTCCTTAGCCTCTTGGCCTTCCTTCAAAATCGTGGTAGTCGGACCACCACCTTCTCCTGGGGGAACCTGTTGACTCCCCTGGGGTTGTTGTGCCGCCCTCTCGGCGACCAGCACCATGCTTACCGCCTCGGAAGCCACTGCAATGTATAGGTACAACAGCTCCCCTCGCTCCAGAGCCACCAGAATTGGCAGGGACACAAGGTGCTGCTTTACCTCTTGAAAGGCTTGTTCTAACTATTCGGTCCAAGAGAATGGACCGGCCTTCCGCATCAGCTTGAAGAAAGGCAGTGCCCTCTCAGCCAATCTTGAGATGAAGCGGCTAAGAGCGGCTAGGGACCCCGCAAGCTTCTGGACGTCCTTGATGCGGGCCGGAGGCCTCATTGCCTCAATTGCCCTGATCTTCTCTGGGTTTGTTTCAATGCCCCTGTGTGAAACCAGGAACCCCAGCAACTTCCCTGCAGAGACACCAAAGACGCACTTGTCCGGGTTGCCCGCAGCCTGTCGAAGACCAGGGTTAAGTCTTCCACTAAGGTCGACCCTCTCTTAGTCTTGACCACAATGTCATCGACGTATACCTCTACTCTGTCCCTAATCAGGTCCCCGAAAGTCTTACTCATCGCCCGTACAAATGTTGGCAAGGCGTTTTTCAGACCGTAAGGCATTACGACACAACAGTAAAGCCCATCCACTATTACAAAAGCAGTATGTTTCCTATCCTGTCTAGACATCTGGATCTGGTGGAAACTAGAGTATGCATCTAGGAAAGACAGGAGGTCGCACCCGGAGGTGGAATCCATGATTTGATCTATTCTTGGCAATGGATATGGGTCCTTGGGACATGCCTTATTGAGGCTGGTGTAGTCGATGCACATCCGAAGCTTCCCATTCGCCTTGGGGACGATGACTGGATTGGCCAGCCACACTGGGTGATGGACCTCTTCGATGAAGCCAATGTCCAACAGCTTCCAGACATACTTGCGAATGAAATCCTGCCGCTCAATGGACTGTCTCTGAGGCTTCTGACTCACCAGCTTAGCGTTAGGGTTGATCTTTAGATGGTGCTCGATCACCTCCCTAGGGATCCCAGGCATCTACGACGGTTCCCATGCGAATACGTCAGCATTTGCCAGAAGGAAGGCGACGAGCGCGAGTTCCTATTTTCCCTCCAGATCACACGCGATACGAGTTGTCTGGGGGGAGCCCGCGCTGAGCTGGATGGTCTTGGTGGGGACACCGTCTGCCCCTGATGGCTGCACCTTAGGCACCTTGGCAGGCGTCTTGGTACAAGAAGTCGAGGGGTCCTTCCCCACATCATCCGGGCGAGCAGCTTCTGCCGCTAGGGCGTGCAGCTTCTCGATAGCGGCGAGCGCAGCAGGGCGGTCGCCTCACACGGTGAGGACCCCAGCCAGGGACGGCATCTTGAGGACCAAATACCCGTAATGGGCAATGGCCATAAACCGGTACAGGGCCGCCCTGCCAATGATGGCATTAAATGGGAGGTTAACCTCCGCAACGTCGAACTGGACGTTCTCAGTGCGGAAGTTCTCCTCGGTCTCGAATGTAACCTGAAGTGCAATGCTCCCGAGGGGATACACTGGCTGAGGGCCCACTCCAGAGAATGGGCGAGAGGGTCCCAATCGGGACCCTGGGATCTGCAGCTGCTTGAATGCAGCGTGGCTGATGACGTTGAGCCCAGCCCCACCGTCAATCAGGACATGATGCAACCGCATATTGGCGATGACAGGGGCGGTGATGAGCAGTAGAATACCGGCCCCTGCCATGTTTTTGGGGCAGTCGGATGCCCTGAAGGAGATAGTGGTACTCCACCACTGCTGATGGGGAGCTACCTTCGGGAACCCTAGGGTCGCCGAAAGGACCTCACGGCGTAGGGACTTCACATTCCTACAGAAGGTGAGCTCCCAGCTTCCGCCGTACATAACGTACAACTTCTTGCGGCGGTCGTTGTCATCATCGGAGTCGGAATCTCCAGTGACGATGTCCTTGAGGACCTGCTCGGGGGTTTGATACCCGAGGTGCCGTTCGCCCGTGGCCAGGTTGTGATGGAACCTCCCAAGTCATTAGGCCCACCTACAGTTGTCCTTGTCCAACGGACCTCAGACAACCCTGCAGGTGCCCCTGATCACTTGACAAGTTCGGTATCTGTATTCTTTACCTTGCCCAAGAGTGTTTCACCCATCACGCAGACATTACAACACATCAGAGGTACGAGAATGCGGAAGCAGTTACAATAACTTACTTTATTTTAAAGTAAGAAAGAGTAGTATGATTACAGACCAGAGCAAATATAGGAGTACAGGAGTAATATTATTACATAACCTGGGAGGCAAAAACCACTACCGATAAACAGTAAAAGTTTTATAGGAGGACACTTCCTCCCGCAGCTTCAGTCTTGGTTTTCTTCTTTAGGCACCACCTTGGAACAGAAGCAACAAAAATTTGCTGCTTCTTCACCTAAAACAACATGGGACAAAGCCCTGAGTACGAAGTGTACTTTCGCAAGTCTTACCCGTCAAAATAAAAGACCCTCAAGGATATGCTGGCCTTTGGGAATCAAGGTATGACTTATCAATAATCAAAGACTCTGTTTGCAGAAATTCTTACTAATAGTGGATCCTTAAAAGTCCAGTTTTATTAGCAAGTTAAGTCATTACCTGAGTTCTAGAGTTCTTTCTACCCTAGTTCAAGCACTTGACCTATACTAGCCAATTCCTTATAAACCCTTCTTGTTCACTGGAATGCTACGTGTAGGGCAGTGACCAAGTCTTCATGTCTGCGAAGTTACGGCGATCCGAATCGATTATACTCAGCTGATGATCTCTGATCACACGACATATGTAGCACTTAACCCTTGCATATGTCAACTCGCCACCAGGGTTCTTAAGACCAGATCAGGTTCACGCCAATCAAGAGCACAGATACACCACCGTCCAACCTCTAGCCACGGAGGGTACACACTACTCTCTCCATCTCTCCACTCCCATTGCGTGTTATCTTATTCTGGTATTAGTCTGCCTGAGGCAAAGCTTACCCATGATGAGGCATGTGACCAGTTAAAGGGTCCTCAATCATCAAGCCTATATCGAGAAGGTCCTTAATCGACTCAGACGGAGACACTACACCGAGACTCGCTTCTCGTGCAAGTCACCCACTCGGTGTCAGCTTTATCATTTCAAACCCAAAGTTTGGTACCTGACAGAGGTACATCTTTTCCGATGTTGAACCCATCATGGCCATGCTGGATCCACCATCAAATTTTTATTTTTGAAAACACCCACCCACTTGAAGCATCATCTTTTGTCAAAACAAAACATTTTGTTTTTCTAGAGCAAAACTAAGCATAAGAAAAACTTTTTTGTAAAACAGGGGATTAAGGAGAAGTAATCAAATCCAAGGAAGGAAATGCAGCAATTGGTTTAGCACACAACTCCTATCACCTAATGCATCAAGCAAGTGAGAAAGATTTCAAAATAGCAAGGAGGTGGCAAATGCACCGGGGCTTACCTTGTGTGATAGGTGAATCAGGCTCTGCTCCACAGATATCAAAGTAAAAGCAGTTTCCTGCCTCAGGTTCTTCAGGTGGTGGTGTAGTTCTCGCTTCTTCAACTTCTATCTCTTCCTCGTTTTCTATATATAGTCATATATAATCATGAATGCTCATGTAATGCTCATGGAAATGCAAAGATAATAAAAGTATATTATCTAATGTCTTGAATATAACTTTCCTTCACGAGTCTCCGGGAAACTAGGGTTTTTGGAGTCTATAGTGAAGTTCATAGGGCAGGGGACTTGGGTTTTGGGTTCTAAGTACCAAACATGGTCCAAATCATACCAAATTTTACCTAACGCTTCTAAATAATATTAAAAGCTTATCTAAAAAGTTTGGTGATTTTTGGAATTATAAATTAGTTTCTAAAATTCCAGAAGTATGGGTTTTGGCTATTTTAAATATCCCAAAATTCCCTATTGGAACTAAAAATCATGAAACTATTTTTATTAAATACTATAGAAAATTAGGAGCCTAGTAAAATTGGTCTAGTAATTTTAGCATTTTTCCATAATTTCTTATGGATTTCTAAAGCTTCTCGGAAATAGAAAAAGAAAAACTTCTAACAGTGCTGGGCCAAAACTGACCCAATCGGCCCAACTCAAAACATAATACGGGGACGCGCCCACGCACGCGCACCCGCGCTGGCGGATTTACACAGAGGCCCCCGATGATTTGGATAACTGGTTAAGGGGTCCCGGTGCTATTTCCATGTCTCACTGACACTTGCAAATACACCCCCGCACTTTGATTTCTTCACATCCCGCAGTCCTCGACGGTGAACGGCGGAGAACCGAGCTCCGGCGAGCCTGCACTGGCCAGGACACGCGATGACCGGTGCTCTACTTCGGCTGAGACCTAATTCAAACCCTAACAAGAGTTTCCCCTCAATTAATTTCACTACCGGAGCTCTAACTCGCTCTGTCCACGGTGACCGTGCGATCAACGGACAATCCAATGCGTTCCCGGTGATCCTATGGGTCCTAGTTTAATTGGCCGGGTCTTTGAGCACCAGGAGCATATCAGAGCGCTGAAACAAGGGAATAGAAGGCATGAACGGACCTGAGACGAGCCAGCCACGGCGAGGCCTCTTTCACAGTGGCGGAAAACAGATTTGGGGGATCTGAAATTGGCGAGCTCTGGTGAGCAATTGGAGGCACGGCTTGGTGGCTTGGTGCTTGACTACCTTACGGACCCGAAGGCACGCTCAATTTATAGGCTCCGGGGGCGGTGACGTGTGAATTTGGGTTGGCACGGTGGCAGTCGGAGAAGAAAGGGGTCACTAGCGCATGAGATTAGTGGCTTTCACCGTGGTGGCTCTCCAGCGATCACTGGGCATGCATGACGCGATTCACTGCGACGTGGTACTACGCTTAAGCACGTGGCGCACAGGCGGTAAGCGGTTAACGGCGGCGAGGCCTATCCCGACTGATCGACGAGCAAGTGGGTACGGTGAACTCAGCCGTGACCGAGCCCGAGTCGATCCGGGCACTAAGATCTTTACTCTCCTCAGTTATCCACTTATACTGTGCACGAATCATAGCGGTGGCGTGAATCACAGTGCGGAAGTCGCCGGCGACGAACTTTTCTGCGCTGGCGTTCTAATCCAAACACTGTACCATGGGAACCCAATTCAGAGCCTCTGTCCGATCAACTTGCAGGACCCATAACTCCAATTTCTGTATAAGAATTTGCTAATCTCTTTGTAACAAAGTTCTAGCCCTTTAATCCAGCTACAATCTTGCTATGGTGACCATAGTCAAACACTCACTAGATCATGGTCGAATCCCAGTTCAAAGATTGCCCAATCTCACTATTAATCTAAATTCACACCTAGGGCAGTCTGACAGTCCGACTTTGGGCTCATTTTACTCCAAATTTCTCATGACACCAAGGCGTAATCCCTATAGCAAAGTTGTTCTCTTATAGTAGCTCTACAAACTTGATGTGTTGACCCTAGGCAAATTCCTCATAATTTGGAAGATATAGGGTTCTAAAGTTGGTCCAAATGCACTGAAAATTCAGACTTAGTCTTATAAAAGGAATTGAATGGCTTTTTGCAAATAAGCCCAATTCACTCCTTTTGGCTTGTAAATCTTCAAACATGTGAACCATTTGACATGAGGTACCCTATTTCCTTGATTTTTGTACTTAGGTCCAGAATGTGCATGTTTTTACATATAACCCCCTAGGGTTTCAGTCCAGGTTTTCCAGGGGTATATTTAGGGTTTTTGGTACTTCTAGGGTTTAGATGCCACTTATATCCATTAATGGTGAGATTTTATTATCATTACTAATAAGTTTTGAAGTTTTCTCTTATTTAGGCTTTGCTTACCCTTCTGAACCCAGTTTAGGGTTAAGTACTCTACTCTAGGGTTTTACTCATGACATGTCACATCAATACAACTTTGTTTGAAATTTTTGCCTAGTGAATGCACTCTAGGTGTGACAAATACATGATATGCCAATGCTTATGATGTTATGCTCAAGTTTTAGTGGCAGTAACACTAGGGGTGTTACATCCTTCCCCCCATAAAAGAATCTCGTCCCGAGATTAAAAGTCCTAGGGCAAGTAATGGAAAAGGAAACGTATCATATTTTTATTTCCTTATTTTTGGTACAAGGAAGTGGTGGTATGGGGTTCATTCCTCTATTAAAACAAATGTACATATCTTACAATTTACATGAAGCTAAAAAGCCTGGGAAATTCTTATCTAAAAAGTCTTGAGTTTCCCAAGTAGCTTCATCTTCCGTCTATTGGTTCCACTGTATCTTGTAAAACTTGAGAGTTTTCCTTCGGGTAATTCTGTCCTTTTGATCCAAGATTCGAATAGGATGTTTGGAATAGGTCAAGTCTGGTTCTAAGGCAACATCTATCACCTCAACGGTTCGATCTAGAACCTGAAGACACTTCTTCAATTTAGACACGTGGAACACATTATGCACTGCAGACAATGTTTCGGGTAACTAGAGTCGGTATGCCACTGGTCCATATCTTTCAAGGATAGGAAAAGGGCCAATGTACCGGGGTGCAAGCTTCCCCTTTACCCCAAAATGTGATACACCCTTCATTGGTGAAACTTTCAGGTAGACATAATCTTCAACTTGAAAGTGCAAGGGTTGACGTCGCTTGTCTGCATAACTCTTCTGTCGAGCTTGGGCTTCTTTCAAATTATGAGTTATTCATTGAACTTTCTCTTCTGTCTCCTTTACTATCAGGCCTGAAGAAACATCTTTCACCTGGTTCAGACCAGTTTAACGGAGTACGACACCGTCGTCCATACAAAGCTTCAAAGGGTGCCATTTTGATACTCTCTTGATAGCTATTATTGTACGAGAACTTCGCTAATGGTAAACAGTCATCCCATTTCTGTGGGAATTCCAGAACACATGCTCGCAACATATCTTCAAGTATCTGATTTACTCTCTCAGTCTGTCCACTAGTTTGGGGATGATAGGACGAACTGTGGAGCAATTTAGTACCCAGGGATTTGTGAAGTTCTTCCCAGAATTTGGATATGAATTGAGGTCCACGATCCGACACTATGGTCTTCGGAACACCGTGCAAACTGAGAATGCGAGCAAGGTACAGTTCCACATATGCGATTACTGGATACTTTACTTTGACTGGGAGAAAATGGGCGATCTTTGTAAGTCGATCAATGATAACCCAGATAGAATCATACCCTTTTGCTGTCCTGGGTAACCCCACAATGAAGTCCATACTAATATCCTTCCATTTCCATGTTGGTATAGGTAAAGACTGCAATGGGCCAGCAGTCTTCATATGTATGACCTTGACACGTCTGCAAGTGTCGCATTTTGCCACATAGCGTGCAATTTCAATCTTCATTTTCGTCCACCAATAATGCTGCTTTAGATCATGATACATCTTAGTGCTTCCGAGATGAATAGAATAGCGACTAAGATGTGCTTCATCTAAAATTTGTTGGCGGATCTCATCATTCTTAGGCACAACTATGCGGTTGTTAAACCATACAACACCTTGATCATCTCTTCTGAAGCAGTTGGCTTTACCGACCTCCATTTTCCTCAAAAACGTAATTGACTATGTTCTCCAAAAGAAATATGTGAACAGGTACCTTCGAAGTCAAGTTGCGAGTATACAAAAGCATGGTTAAGACGAAGCTTAACTGAGCCGGCAATCACGACGAAGGATAAGACGATCACGAAGCTATGCGCAGAAGAGCTTCGGCATAACGGCGGAAGGGGAAACCGACTTAAAGATGAAAAGCCAGATTAGACCTCGAAGAATTACTATAGAGTTATTGATAAATGTAAAGGGCATTAATGTAATCTTGCATGGGCTGCGACCCGTGCCTATAAATAGGTGAACAGTATTCCCGTACTGTTCACGCTGACTTGGCATTCACTTTTGCGCCACACCTGTATTTTCTTTCCTTCAAGCCGAAGGTACATTTGTAATTTGTCTTTGTTTACATAAGTAATACAAATAGAAATAGATTAATAATAATGTTTACAGAAATTATATTACTTTCTGCATTTTGTTTGAATGTCTTCCATTTTTTATCATGATCATGAAGGTATGTCCTTCATGACCTTCGTCCTAAATTTGTTATATCCGAAGGGAAATAATGATTTGAAGGGCGAAGGGCTTTTGATATTTAACATTTTATGTTGCCTTGTTCTTGATTCATAGCATTTGAGAACAAGTCCCCAACATTGGCGCCCACCTCCGGTGAACTCACTTCCATTTTTTGAGTCTTGAACACTTTCGGCAAGCATCACCTTCGACATGCCGCCGAAAAAAGCTTCAGCGACAGGGGCTGGTACTTTACAACCGCTGGATCCCAATCAGGACGTCCTTTCTCTTAGAGAGGCCCGAAGCCAGAAGAGGAAGGCTGTTAGTCCAACACCTCCGGAGGATGACTTGGATCAGGAGATCCAAAACCTGGAGATCCTTCAGCAACAGGTGCAGCGCAAGAAGGAGAAGATGGCTCGTCTAGCTGACCTTCAGAGACAGATAGACGAAGCTTCTGAAGAGGTTCGTCATCTTGTTCAAGATGATCAGAACCGAAGGCCTCCACGCAGAGAGCTCCATCAGGAAGACTTCCACAATGAGGATGACTGGTACGAAGATTTCCATCATGGAAACTTTGCTTTCGATGATGCTTCTCCTCTCTCAACAGAATTGCAGGCTACACCATGGCCCCAGTCTTACAAGCCACCCTAGCTCCCCATGTATGACGGTCATACAGACCCGAAGCAATTCTTTATGAGCTATGAAGCAACCATATCTTCGTATGGCGGCAATACTGCAGTCATGGCAAAATCTTTTGTCATGGCCGTCAAGAGCGTTTCTCAGATCTGATACTCTTCTCTTCGGCCAGGGACAATCACTTCTTGGCAGAAGTTGAAGAATATGCTGATAACTAGCTTCCAAGGGTTTCAGACGAAGCCAGTCACTGCTCAAGCTTTATTTCATTGTACCCAGGACCACGAAGAATACCTCCAGGCGTACGTCCGAAGGTTTCTACGTCTGAGGGCACAAGCGCCAACAGTGCCCAATGAAATTGTCATTGAGGCCATGATTAAGGGGCTTCGGCCGGGACCTTCAGCGCAGTACTTTGCCAGGAAGCCACCACAAACGTTGGAGAAGCTGCTCCAGAAGATGGACGAATACATTCGAGCTGACAATGACTTCCGCCAAAGAAGGGAGGAAGCATTCAGGTTCTCTGAAATGACCAGGGGCTTCGGAGGAAGATTTCACCCGAGGCACGTTAGGTCAATTCATAACTCTGCTCAAACTGATGATTGAGGGAGTCAGCAGCAAAGGCCACAATACTCTTCACAAGCTTCGGGCCAGCAGCAAAGTTCTTTTCGGCCGCCAGCGCCAAGGGGCAGAGGCGCCAGGGGCTTCGGGGGAAGGTTTGGAGATCAGCCAAGAAAAATTTATTGCCTATTCTGTGGTGAAGACAAGGGCCATACCACCAGGATGTGTCATGTTACCATCCAGAAGCAGAAGGAGATAGCAGAAGCAGCTGCGCAACAAAGTCAGCCGAAGCAGGTCATGCATACTGCTTCGTATCATTCGCCTTATATTCCAGAATATGTAAGCAACCACCCTGCAGCTTCTGTTGCTTCGGCAAGCCAACCCCAAGCATCTTGGCAGCATCCTCCACCACCACCGCCGACGCAGCGAGGACAGCAGCCAGAAGGGAGTCAGAACAATCACCTTCAGAGAGACTTCAGAGAGGAGTCCGAAGCTCGCACAGTCAATAGCACTGTGCCAGAGTCAAAGCACATTTATTGATAAATATCCTATCTCAACAGCAATTTTTTCGCATTTTTATATTCAGTACTACCTTTTTGTTAATAAGGAACAATTATGAGAAGTTTACGTGTCTTTTATCGTTTTTCAATTTCTTGTAACACTTTCTCCTTTTTACCATAATAAAAATATGTCCTTTCCATAGGCTTGAGTTGCCGAAGCATACGACTTTATGGTGGCATGAAGGACCTTTGTATTATCAAAAAATTGTTCTAATAGACACAGTGCAACTTCTGCAAAACACTGAAAAGTCGTTCCTAACGGAGCGCAGTGTAAGTTTTCTGAATCTACAGCGAAAAATAAACGCTGATTCCGCTGAAAGTAAAAGGCGAAGAAGCTCCAAGGGAGGCTTACAGCGAAAAATAAACGCTGATTCCGCTGAAAGTAAAAGGCGAAGAAGCTCCTAAGGGAGGCTTACAGCGAAAAATAAACGCTGATTCCGCTGAAAGTAAAAGGCGAAGAAGCTCCTAAGGGAGGCTTACAGCGAAAAGTCAGCGCTGATATAAAAATTATGTGTGCTCTATTACAGGGATTTATATCTGTGGCGCAAATATCATTTTGCATGACATAACATCATCACATCATTTTTGCACAACATAAGCATCATACAGCATATTGCATGTGGAACAAGAAGGGGATACAGTGTTGATCTTCGGAGAATATTTTGGAAAAGAGAAAATTGTGCTAAGGCACAAGATAAATCGAGACGCAACACAAAACTTTTTTGTAGCTTCGGAGAATATTTCACGAAGCTTGGATATTCTTCATCAGAGAAGTAAGCAAATTCTTGTGATATAGAAAAGATTTTCTTCACGAAGCATGAAAAGAAGGGAAGGTGTTTTTTCGCCGAAGGCTCAAAAAATGGTATGTATGCAAAATTTCATGCATCGTAAAGAATTAAACTATAATAGATTATATATTACATTCAAAGTTACAATTTATTACACATGTTACGTTCCAAATGTTTCTACAATAGCGTTTAATCCTCCTTCAGAACTATTTCCGCAGCTTCGTTCAGTAGCTGGTCGACAACCTTGTCCATAATGGCTTCGGCCATTTTTCTAATTTCATCGTCCCCCTTCGGGTGGGGGCCCAGAGATGCCTCAGCAGGTTCTGAGGGAAGAGAAGATACGGCTATATTACTATTACAAACCGCGAACAAAGTCTAGAATTAGAAATTACAGCATAATAAAAACCACTAATTAATACCTATTTGCCCTTCGGGCTCTGTACTTTTCTCGGCAGCTTCTGCTACTTTTCTAGCATCTTGGATGCCTTTTTCACTCTTTTGAATAATTTCTCGCGCCATTTCTCGGCCGCCGTTGTCCCAGATATCGGTGAAGAATTTTCCGCCGACCATGCTTGCTTCGGCTGAGGGGTCTTTAATGTCTTCAGAGGACAAGGTAGCTTCGGACTGCGCTAAGGATTTTACATGCTCGCAACCTTTCCTCTCCAAAACAGTAGCAATCCCTCTAGCACCCGAGAAAGCGCAGATGTCACCGCGGCTATTCAGGATTTCCTCGAAGGCCTCTGCTTCGTGACTGATCCATTCCATTGGACCTTCAGGATTGCCTCTTGAGAAATTCTCTTCGCTAGAGAATGCGCCAGCGTTGGCGAAGCTGGATTTTATCTTCTTAACGCACTCTATGGATTTAACATAGCATTTTCTCTGGGATGCACGAAGCTCTTTAACACTAATCTCTAAATGATTGGCCCATTGATCACTAAGCTCTTGTTTTGTCTCTTCAAGTATACGTTCTTCTTTGGCTCTAGCTAGCTGTTTCTGAAGATCTTTAATCTCGCGTTTTTGAGCTTCGGCCTAGGCCTTTGAGGCAGCCTCGTCCTTTTTTACCTTGTCTACCAATGTAAGCAGAATTTTATCCTTTTCCAGAGCTTCGTTTCTCAGTTTAATAACCTCTGACCGTAGGTTGTTGAAAGCAATTTCATAGCTCTCGTCTTCGGCATTCTTTTGCGCTCTCAACGCATTGCTTAGTATTAAACCCTATATGTAAAAGAGTTGGTATAAGAATAAAAGAATGGGTTTCAAATCATAAAATTTCCAAACGCGCAGTTCTCGTACCATCAGGCTATTGTACGCAAGACTATCCGCAAGATCGTCCTTCGTCATAGCGCATAATCCAGCTTCAAGCTTTGGAAACCCCATACTTCTAGCCATCTCCCGACAGACAGATAATTCTTTGTTGTCTGGGAGGCAGTATAGGAAATCTTCTTCGTTCGTCCCACTGAACACTAGTGCCCCTTTCGGATATTTCAATTCTTTGGCATAGTGATTAGCTTCAAAAACTTCTTCTTCTGATAACTTTTTCCCCGAAGCATGTCGCACGATATAATCGTGTATTTTGGAAGATGCTTCGGGGGCAGCGGTATCAATTTCTTCGACCAAAGTTGGCTCTGACATTTTCATTTTTTCGGTTGCCTTTGCAATTTTTGTTTCTTCTGCTTCCAAAGGTATTACCTTGGTTGGTTCTGAAGGCCCGGTTTCAACTCCAGTCTGTTGCTTCGGAGCTTCAGCAACGGATACTTCAGCAAGCGCCTCAGAAGTTTCAGCAGTCTTCTTTGGGGTTGTGCTTGGAAGTTTAATTGTTTCCAAAACATCTAACACATTAACCATTCTTTTTCTTTTTGGGGTCACTGTTGGCCCCTTTTTAATTTTTGTTGCTTCAATTTCTTCTGAAGGACTTAAAATTTCTGATATTTTCACTCCCTCAGCTGATGCTTTCGCTTCTTCCGTCTTTGGTTCTTCCATCTTTTCTGTCGCTGGCACTTCAGCCATTTCTTTGACTTCTGGCAGCAGGGTTGGCTCTTTAGCTTCGGTGGCCGAAGAGGTCTCACCGGTGAACGCAGGCACCGTGGCTGGTTCAATATAGCGTGGCCGGTGCGTGAGAACCTTTACCCTTTTTCTCTTCGGCGCTGGCTCGCTAGGAGCAGCTGCAGCAGTTTCTTTCGCAGAAGTTGTGCCTTTTCTTTTTTGCCCCCGCACTGGATAGCGATAGTCGGGGTAGACAAACCCCATTGCATCAAACACTCGGTTGAGTCTTTTCTTTTTTCGGCCTCCGAAGGCCGCTGACAATGTTGTGTCTTCGGCCTTCGAATATACCCCAAGCAATTCATCACTTACAGTCTCAATGCTTTTTAACCAATCATCATCTGGTTCAACGAACTTGTCTCCATACTTGAATGTATACTTCAGCCTGACTAGTCCACCTTCGTCAGTTTCTTTAACAGTTTCTTTCGGCATTTCCCAATTATCTGCAAGAGGCCACACTCTAAAGGCAATGTGTTCTTGTATTAAATCCCTTGTCCCAATAAAAGAGCAGACTACGCCGAAGGCCCGTTGGCATTCTTCGGCTACTTCATCCATTTCTACCTTCGGTTTCCGGAGTCCGAAGCGCTGCCAGATGGGGCACATGATGACATCCTTAATATCTTCTCGAACCTTTAAATCATTTTTTACATAGAACCATTCTTTCATCCATTCTCCGGGCCATCTCTTCCGAAAGGTTGGCACAGGACAGCTTGATCCAGAGCGAGCACCGAAGCTGTAGCAACCAAAGTTGTTATGATATTGCTCTTTTCCCCAGGGCTTTGTTTCGTATAATAATTCATGTATATTGCAAAAGCTTTTCGCACTTGGCTCTAGGCCCTGACTCTTCACAGCCCAAACGAAGATTCCCATTCTTATTATTGCTTCAGGGGTAAGTTGATGAAGGTAAACCTAATATATTTTCAGAACTTCTACCACAAACCTGCTTATAGGGAATCGTAGCCCAGCTTTAAAAAAGCTTCGGAAGATAACGACTTCATTATCTTCGGGTGTCGGCATAGTTCTCTCTCCGACATCTGCCCTCACAATGGACATATCTCGAAAATATCTCCCCCTCATGTTTTCAAGGTGACTTTGCCCAATAGTTGATTTTCCGAAGACTGGATGGCTTGGTCGCCATGGTCGATCTTCGGAATCCTCACCTCCACTGTCTGCATCATAACTATCACTTTCACCAGTATCTTCAGATAAGCCTTCCAAAATCTCCCTAGTAATTTTCTCTGTATTTGTTTTTGCTATTGATTCAATGAAGCCCAGATTTTTCTCCTCAGAAAGGCTCAGCTTCATCTCGGCAGCAACCTTCTTCTCCTCAGACATCCCTTCGGAATTCCTGCCTCTCGCTTCCGAAGCTTAAAATTAGGGAGGCAACCAAATATTTGTGGGTAGAAAGCTATTTGAGCAGGCAAAATAGATGGCAAGAGAGCGTGCCAAATAAATTGTGGCGAGCCCCTATTTATACACTCATTATGTCGGCAACTGGAGGGTCCCGCTTGTCAATAACTGTTGCTATTCTAGCAAAAGGAAGGTGTTTTTTCGGACCTTCAGCTCATAGCCTTCGTCCATTTCGCAATATAAATTTATCTTTACAGCAAATTAATATTGCGAGGGGCTACTGTTGGGGGCCTTCGGCTTCCGAAGGTCCTCAAAAACGTAATTGACTATGTTCTCCAAAAGAAATATGTGAACAGGTACCTTCGAAGTCAAGTTGCGAGTATACAAAAGCATGGTTAAGACGAAGCTTAACTGAGCCGGCAATCACGACGAAGGATAAGACGATCACGAAGCTATGCGCAGAAGAGCTTCGGCATAACGGCGGAAGGGGAAACCGACTTAAAGATGAAAATCCAGATTAGACCTCGAAGAATTACTATAGAGTTATTGATAAATGTAAAGGGCATTAATGTAATCTTGCATGGGCTGCGACCCGTGCCTATAAATAGGTGAACAGTATTCCCGTACTGTTCACGCTGACTTGGCATTCACTTTTGCGCCACACCTGTACTTTCTTTCCTTCAAGCCGAAGGTACATTTGTAATTTGTCTTTGTTTACATAAGTAATACAAATAGAAATAGATTAATAATAATGTTTACAGAAATTATATTACTTTCTGCATTTTGTTTGAATGTCTTCCATTTTTTATCATGATCATGAAGGTATGTCCTTCATGACCTTCGTCCTAAATTTGTTATATCCGAAGGGAAATAATGATTTGAAGGACGAAGGGCTTTTGATATTTAACATTTTATGTTGCCTTGTTCTTGATTCATAGCATTTGAGAACAAGTCCCCAACAGTGTTTCATACCCTCATCATTTCTTTGTGCATCAATTATTCTTTGCAGGAGGACTGACTCAAGCTTCAAGTGA
This sequence comes from Zea mays, assembly GCF_902167145.1. Classification (NCBI taxonomy): domain Eukaryota; kingdom Viridiplantae; phylum Streptophyta; class Magnoliopsida; order Poales; family Poaceae; genus Zea; species Zea mays. The sequence goes on along the minus strand of NC_050103.1, from coordinate 82,691,355 downwards.
TTTGAAGTTCCATGTTGAATCATTCCCAGGTTCAACTTTTCTATTTCTTGGCATAATGAAATGTCAGAAATCTTCATTGTAAGACAATGGCAGGAAGCCTTGTGACTTAGTGCATCTGCCACTACGTTGGCCTTGCCTGGGTGATAATGGATTTCCAATTCATAATCTTTAATCAGCTCGAGCCATCTCCTCTGCCTCATATTAAGCTCTGACTGGGTAAAGATGTACTTCAAGTTTTTATGATCTGTATAGATATGACAGATATTCCCCAGCAGACAATGACACCATATTTTCATGGCATGAACCACAGCGGCTAATACTAGGTCATGAGTTGGATAATGTTCCTCATACCGGCATAACTGCCTTGAAGCGTAGGCTATTACTCGGCCCTCTTGCATTAGAACACAGCCTAGACCACTGCCTAATGCATCACAATACACATCAAAGGGCTTTTCAATGTCCGGTTGAGCTAATACCAGAGCAGTGGTCAATAATACTTTCAGCTGCTCAAAGGCTTCATTGCATTTTGAGGACCAGTTGAACTTCGTATCGTTCTTCAATAAACTTGTGATTTGTTTCACAAGCTTGGAAAAATCTGGAATAAATCGGCGATAATAACCAGCCAGTCCAAGGAAACTTCGGACTTGATGTACAGTGGTTGGCGGTTTCCACTCCAAAATATCCTTGACCTTACTGGGATCCACCGCAATCCTGTTAGCAGACAACACGTGTCCCAAAAATTGGATCTCCTCCAGCCAAAATGCGCATTTACTGAATTTAGCATATATTTGATGCTCCCTTAAGCGTGTTAACACGATCCGCAAATGCCGAGCATGCTCCTCTTCATTCTTAGAATATATCAAGATATCATCAATGAACACCACCACGAATTTATCCAACTCGAGCATGAATACCGAGTTCATAAGAAATGTGAAGTGGGTAGGAGCATTTGTTAATCCGAAAGACATAACTAGATATTCGAATAATCCATACTGCGTAGTGAATGTAGTCTTGGGTATATCTTCGGGTCAGATACGGATCTGATGGTAACCTGACCTGAGGTCAATTTTGGAAAATACCTGAGCTCCGGTAAGCTGATCAAATAGGATGTCAATTCGAGGAAGAGGGTACTTATTCTTGATTGTGACCTCATTAAGGGGTCTATAATCCACGCACATCCGAAGTGTTTGGTCCTTCTTCTTAACAAAGATGGCTGGACAACCCCAAGGTGATGAGCTTGGTCGGATGAATCCCTTTTCTAGTAGATCTTGTAATTGGGTCTTGAGTTCTGCCAACTCATTCGGAGGCATTCGGTACGACCTTCTAGAAACAGGAGCCGTACCGGGCTTCAACTCAATCACAAATTCTACATCTCTCTCTGGAGGCAATCCAGGCAGATCTTCCAGAAAGACGTCCAGAAATTCATACGACCGGAATATCTTGGATCTCCGGTATGATGGCTTCATATACTCTGCCAAATGGTTTAGTTGTAGTAACTATGGGAATGGACAAGAGAACCTCTTCCTGGCCATAGCTCAACCTGATGGTTCTCAGATCATTGTTGAGGATAGCTTTGTGTTGGGCTAACCAATTCATGTCCAGAATTACATCTATATCTTGGCCTTTTAGAACAATCATATTTGTGGGTAAGTCCCGTTCAGCCAATGTTACGGGCACATGGAAAGCCACTTCTTTAGTGAATATTTGTCCCCCAGGCGAATGAATTATAAACCCTTCCCTTGATTCATTGTATGGAATGCAATGTTGCTCCACAAACTTTTTGGTTATGAATGTATGTGAAGCACCAGAATCAAAAAGAATAACTGCAGGGTGATTGGCCACGAGAAACGTACCCATCATGACCGGTTCTCCTTCCGGCGTCGTGGCCACTTGCGTATAATAAATTCGCCCAGTTTTCCTCATATTTTTGCCCGCTGTATTATTCGCCGTATTTCCCTTGCCTTGATTGGAACTTCTCGGGTTCTGCTGATTATTGGAGTTGTTCCTCTTCAGATATGGGCAGTCTTCGATGAAGTGTCTAGACTTCCCACAATTAAAGCCACCAGTAGACGAACTCGGAAGTGCAGGGAAACGAGTACCAGGGGCACTCGGCTAATTTGTTGGGGGTGGGGGCAGTGGCAGGGCGGATAAAGACAGGTTGAAAGGGGTAGGAGGGTGGACGTGGTGAAGAACAGTTCTGATTAAAAGGTCGGATCACCAACCTTTGTCGCTTCTCAGACCCCTAGTTGGGTCCGTCACCTCCATAGCCCTTTGACTTGCCTGGACCTGCATATTTGGCTTCAACTGCCAGCGTCGTGCTGATAGCCCTGCTGTAGGAGAGGTCGAGGCAGGTGGCCATTTTCCGCTGTAGCCGGTCATTAAGGCCCCCCATAAAACAATTTCTCTTCTTCAGATCAGTGTTGACCTGATCAATGGCATACTGGGACAAATGGTTGAACTTGTTGAGATACTGTGTAACAGTATCCCCACCTTGTTTAAGCTTCATAAATTCTTCTTGTTTCATATGGAGCACTCCTTCTGGAATGTAGTGCTCCCGAAATGCCAGTTTAAATTTGTCCCAGGTAATTTGATGACCAACAGGCTGGATAGCCACATAATTTCCCCACCAGGTGCTGGCAGGGCCTCGCAACTGCTGCGCCACAATAAGGGCTTCTGAGTCTCCGTGCATCGGAGAAGCCCAAACTTCTGCTCGATAATCCGAATCCATTCATCCGCTTCAAGGGGATCTTCAGCCTTGATGAAGAGTGAGGGACGCGTTTCTGAGAAATCCAAATATGAAGTTTCGCAGGGTCCTTGTGGATAGGCTCGCCTTCCTTGCTGCTGATATTGCTGTCCCGCCATTTCGCGAAGGAAGCGGGTGTTATCGGTTGTTGCATTGACTAAGGCAGCGATAGCCTCAGCCAAGGTTAGGGGTACTGGTGGCGGATTAGGAGTAGTCTCCCTACCACGGGAGGTTCCCGCACCATCCTGTCCATGAGTCCTGGACGACATCTGAGGCAAAGAACATTTGGAAAATATAATATGCCAAAGCACACCATCCATTTATATTACTTAAAAGGTAATGATACAGACTCGAATTTACAACAGGACCACATTACCTATTATACATCATTATATCTAAACTACTCTACTCTAGTTTCTTATCACTTTTGGTAGCTTCAGTGTCGGGTGTAGGAGACCATTCATGAGCCAAATTCATTGAAGGAGGGGGCCTGAAAAGGTCTAGCTCCCCACCAAGGGCTTCACCCGCTGTTCCAGAAGGTCCGACTCCCATTCTGACAGGATCGGCAGGTACGTCAGGGTGCAGTCGCGAATACAATACATGAACTTCCTCATGTACTGTATTACAGTACACCTGCAAGTTGTCCACGGCTGTGCTAAGCTCCTCCACACGGGCTCGAGCTTTGGCTTCCTTGGCCCAAGCAAGTGAACGTGAGTTAACAGCCCAATCGAGTGCTAAATCTCGTTTAGCAAGTTGGTCTTGCAGATGTCGGATGTCAGTTCTTAACTCGTTTATTCGCTGACCATCCTCGACCCACACATTGTTCCTGTGACGGAGCTCCGCTCGAAGCTGCTCTACATGAGCTTCCAGATCTCCGATGGGATCATTGCTACCACTACTACTATCCTCATGCCTTGGAGCTAGTTGATGGCGAGGCACTCCAATTGGTCCGGTAGACTTGCGCGCAGTTTTCCTTGTGCGCGGCGGCATATCTCCATAAGGGGGGAAATCTTATTAGTATAGTTTTTATCATGATGCATGCGTAATTACAGAATCAACCTTAGTTGATTCACAACCTTCTATACATCACACTCTACTATCTGGTCTTTAAAATAGGTACTTCATAAGGTAGTTAGATAGAAAGGAAAGAAATTTTCTAGATAAGTCTTTGAAAATTCTTTTTGAAAATGCCTCATAACATCTGCAGAGATGGGCTTGGCTCCGATACCAGCTGTGACGGAACCTCCCAAGTCATTAGGCCCACCTACAGTTGTCCTTGTCCAACAGACCTCAGACAACCCTGCAGGTGCCCCTGATCACTTGACAAGTTCGGTATTTGTATTCTTTACCTTGCCCAAGAGCGTTTCACCCGTCACGCAGACATTACAACACATCAGAGGTACGAGAATGCGGAAGCAGTTACAATAACTTACTTTATTTTAAAGTAAGAAAGAGTAGTATTATTACAGACCAGAGCAAATATAGGAGTGCAGGAGTAATATTATTACATAACCTGGGAGGCAAAAATCCCTCCCGATAAACAATAAAAGTTTTATAGGAGGACACTTCCTCCCGCAGCTTCAGTCTTGGTTTTCTTCTTTGGGCACCACCTTGGAATAGAAGCAACTAAAATTTGTTGCTTCTTCACCTAAAACAACATGGGACAAAGCCCTGAGTACGAAGTGTACTTTCGCAAGTCTTACCCATCAAAATAAAAGACTCTCAAGGATATGCTGGCCTTTGGGAATCAAGGTATGGCTTATCAATAATCAAAGACTCTTTTTGCAGAAATGCTTACTAATAGTGGATCCTTAAAAGTCCAATTTTATTAGCAAGTTAAGTCATTACCAGAGTTCTAGAGTTCTTTCTACCCTAGATCAAACACTTGACCTATACTAGCCAATTTCTTATCAACCCTTCTTGTTCACTGGAATGCTACGTGTAGGGCAGTGACCAAGTCTTCATGTCCGCGAAGTTACGGCGATCTAAATCGATTATACTCAGTTGAGGATCTCTGATCACACGACATATGTAGCACTTAACCCCTGCATATGTCAACTCGCCACCGGGGTTCTTAAGACCAGATCAGGTTCACGCCAATCGAGAGCACAGATACACCACCGTCCAGCCTCTTGCCACGGAGGGTACACGCTACTCTCGCCATCTCTCCACTCCCATTGCGTGTTATCTTATTCTGGTATTAGTCTGCCCGAGGCAAAGCTTACCCATGATGAGGCATGTGACCAGTTAAAGGGTCCTCGATCATCAAGCCTACATCGAGAAGGTCCTTAATCGACTCAGACGGAGACACTACACCGAGACTCGCTTCTCGTGCAAGTCACCCGTCCGGTCTCAGCTTTATCATTTCAAACCTAAAGTTTGGTACCTGACAGAGGTACATCTTTTCTGATGTTGAACCCATCATGGCCATGATGGATCCACCATCAAGTTTTTATTTTTGAAAACACCCACTGTCGGTGTTTTGGGTCCGACCGCACACCCGGGGTTGCCCCTCAAGGTGTTTTTAGGAGTAGGACGGTGTCGACGACTGTAGCAAAATGGTTCGTGCCGATCGCACGAAGGACAGTGGACAAGGTTTACAGGTTCGGGCCGCTTAAAGATGCGTAATACCCTACGTCCTGGTGAGTATATGAGCGAGGTTACAAGAGGACTCTCTGGATTGAGGGCGCAGAGAGTTTACGTGGGTGGCTAAGTAAGAGTAGGGCCGATCATTCTGAAGGGGTGCCCCCTAGGCCTTATATACTCGACCGTGGGGCAGTACATGTGGATATGATAGCTACAAGTAGCTGAAAGATAGTAAACCTCTCGAGTTTATCCCTACGTAACCATTGCCGACTTATCCTCGCATGGCTCTGTTGCATGGGGGCTTCAGCGCGGGAAAGTCGGGTCTCTGTTGCGATTTACTCGCTCGACGTTGTGGGCCGTCTGGGTTTGCTCCAATCTAGTCTTACGTCTTCTCCGCTTCGTTGATTGTCTTTCCCCAGGCCCACGAAAGAACGACCTTACGATTTATTGGGCCTTTGGGCCTTTCGTGAGGTCTTTTATCTCCTTAGTGGACCTGGGGGATATCTATCCCCCACAAGCCCCCGATCTTTGGGTTGATTTAGAGGTAATCAACTCAAAGATCCAAGGTCCGAAAAATGACTTCCTGCTGTCTTCTCTTGCTCCGATCACTCATTCGACCGAAGTTTAGTTTTGTGCTTGTGCCTTAGAGGTCGGCATTTTGAATTGTAGGATTCTGGACTTTATTGGGTGCACCGGAGGTGCACCCAATGGGTGTAGCCCCCGACCTTTGAGTAGATTTTAGAAGATAATCTACTCGAAGGTCTTCCCCAGAGATTATCTCCATTCGCGCTCCTGCATCTCGGTTGAGAATTGGCCTTTTCAATCTTGTCCCACGCTTTAGAAGTCGGTGCTATATCGGTTTAGAATGATAATCCATGGGGTGCACCGGAGGTGCACCCAATGGGTGTAGCCCCCGACCTTCAAATGGATTTTTTAAGGATAATCCATTCGAAGGTCTTCCTTTCGTGCCTCTTTGCTGAAAATCATCTCTTTCGTTTGTAGAATTTGGCATGAAGTTATTTGCATTATGCTTTGGAGGTCAGCATTATGTCATCAATATTTTGCTGCAGAGGTCAGCATATATTTTGTCTTTAGCAGCCGAGTTTGCAATCCATCCATATCTTTGCTAGGTAGTGCAATCTATTTGCTTCTGCGACTGATTGGACGTTTGATGGACGTTTTCTGTCTAGTCATTGCATCGCTTCTGTCGGCCACATCTTGTACTTTGCTGGCTATATTTGGCTTTCCTCTGATCCTTACTGGTATCTCATTTTTGTCTTGAGGTATTCACTGCGTGCTCTGCACGGATGTGACCGTTTTGAAAAATAAACTGATAATTCCTGGGCGTCCCCCCCCAATGGGTGTGGGCAAGGGACGGCTTGGTGCGCTGAGTGTTTTAGCCGGCTGCTTCTGAGTAGTAATGTGATGGGACGGCTAGTGTAATCATATCCTTTGCGTTGTTGACTGGAGTCCCAATGGGTGTAGTGTTGCATGAAACGGCGTCAGCCGTCTGACGTGTCTTCAGATGGGTGGGAGTGCTTATTGAATGCTTTGCGACTGTTCAGTGACCGCGGTTGGAAGTGAGCGGTTGCCTTTCCCTTCTATAAATAACGCCCTTGCTCCTCTGGTTTTTTCACATCTCTTCGCTGTTCTTTACCGCATCCTTCTCCTCCCTTCTATCTGCTTTCGCCATGGGCAAGGGTCACAAACGCAAGCGTGAGCCGACTCCTCCGTCGGAGGATTTCGGCGACTCGGAATACTCGGAGGAGGAGTTCTCCTCCGAGTCCGAGGGATCTCCAGCTCCCGTCTCTCCCCCGGCGTCGTCTGATGATTCAGACGACTCCCAGGGGATTGCCGCGGAGGTCTGGACGTACATCCGGGCCATCGAGCGCTCCGGGCTCGAGGGCTCGGATGAGTCCGAGTTCTCCTCGGACGAGGAGGACTCGGACGGCGGCGAGGACGAAGATGACGACGACGACGACGACGGCGACGACGACGACGGTGGCGACGGCGACGGTGACGGCGGCTACGGCGGCGGGGGCAGCGGCGGCAAGGGCAGCACCAGAGGCGGCAGCAGCACGGGCAGCACCAGGGGCGACGGCGGCAAGGGCAGCAGCAGCAAGGCCAGTGGCTAAACGCCACTGGTCTTTAGATATTAGTATAGTGTAGTTAGAATAATGTAGTGGTAATGTAGAGTAGTATAGTGTAGTTTAGTAGTAGTAGTAATGTAGAGTAGAAGTAGGGAAGCACCAACTCGCGAAGAGTGGGTTTGTAATTTCATTAACTTCCCCTTAATGAAGAACTATCGTTTACCCCCCCTTTTCGATGACTCGGTGTTGCTTTTTCTGAATGTTGAACTGTTTCTTTTGATATAGTAGAAACAACGCCGAGCGATGTGAAGGTTGACATCAGCGTTTTTAGAAGTAACACCAAACAATCGAACACAAGACCAGCGTTTTAGAGGCAACGCCGAATGATAGAAGGTCGGCGTCGGCATTTTAGAAGTAATGCCGAGCGATAGAATACGAGTTTGGCGTTTTAGAGGCAACGCCGAGTGTTTAAAGGTCGACATCGGCATTTTAGAAGTAACGCCGAGCGATTGAATACGTGGTCGGTGTCGGCATTTTAGAAGTAATGCCGAGTGATAGAATACGAGTTTGGCGTTTTAGAGGCAACGTCGAGTGTTTAAAGGTCGACATCGGCATTTTAGAAGTAACGCCGAGCGACAGAATTCGAGGTCGGCGTTTTAGAAGCAACGCCGAGTGATTGAAGGTTGACACCGGCATTTTAGAAGTAATGCCGAGCGATTGAACACGAGGTCAGCGTTTTAGAGGCAACGCCGAGTGATTGAAGGTTGACGCTGGCATTTTAGAAGTAATGCCGAGCGATTGAACACGAGGTCAGCGTTTTAGAGGCAACGCCGAGTGATTGAAGGTTGACGCCGGCATTTTTAGAAGTAATGCCGAGCGATTGAACACGAGGTCAGTGTTTTAGTGGCAACGCCGAGTGATTGAAGGTTGACACCGACATTTTAGAAGTAATGCCGAGCGATTGAACACGAGGTCAGCGTTTTAGAGGCAACGCCGAGTGATTGAAGGTTGACGCTGGCATTTTAGAAGTAATGCCGAGCGATTGAACACGAGGTCAGCGTTTTAGAGGCAACGCCGAGTGATTGAAGGTTGACGCCGGCATTTTTAGAAGTAATGCCGAGCGATTGAACACGAGGTCAGCGTTTTAGTGGCAACGCCGAGCGATTGAAGGTTGACGCTGGCATTTTAGAAGTAATGCCGAGCGATTAAACACGAGGTCAGCTTTTTAGAGGCAACACCGAGTGATAGCCAGCCTCATGAGTTATTTTGAGGATAATAACCGAGTGATGAAGTGGCACGTCGGTTTTCTTAGAAATAACTGTCGGATGTCCACGTGGCATGCTGGGGTTTCGGAAATAACCGCCGGGTGATGACTGGGCACTTTTTGAATGGGTATCTGGCTCAAGAATATCCCATAAGAGTTGCGTTTTTAGCCGCCTTTGCTTTCCGTGCCCTAGTTCTTGCATTCCCGCATCTGAATCTCCTCTGCCACTCGCCTCCTACCCTGCCCGCCAGTGAGAAGCAAGATGGCGCCCAAGAGAAAAACTGCGAACTCGTCTGCTGCGGTGATCCCCGCAATCGACCCCAACAGTCAGTTACCTTTCGCAGGTAACCACATGTCCGTTATTTCCGAAACTGATCTTCTCCGTCTTGTCTCCATTGGGGTTCTTCCTCCGCGGGAACTCTGTTCTTGGCGGATTTGCCATGGGACTACTGTCCCAACCGAAGATACCCATGAGTCAGTAGTTTATGCTCCTTTTCTTCTCCGCGGCCTCGGCCTTCCAATCTCTCCTTTTTTTCGTGGCCTTCTTGACTTTTATCATATCAACTTGACCCACTTAAACCCTAATTCCATTCTCCAAATCTCCATTTTCGTTCACCTATGCGAAGCCTACCTCGGTGTGCTGCCGCATTTTGGTTTATGGAAGTATCTGTATCACTGCCGCCCTGGAATGGCTGGGGGGCAACATCAGCTGGTCGGAGGTGCTAGTTTGGAGATGCGCCGTGGGCGGAAGACCGAGTATCTTGAGATTCCCCTCAAAGATAGCATTAAAGGGTGGCGTCTGGAGTGGTTTATAGTTGACAATTATGGAAATTCTCTCCCTTCCCGGTCAGGAAGACAGCCAGACGTTCGTACTCCGAGTTGGACTGAGTCTCCCACAGATCAGGAAGTTGCCGAGGCAGGTGTGTTGCTTACCAAAGTTAGATTACTGAAAGAGAGAGGTTTGACTGCCGAAGCTGTGGTCACTGATTTTGTTTTCAAGAACATTCAGCCACTGAAAGACAGGGCCTATCCAGCATATCTGTATCAAGGGCTGGCCGACTCAACTCGGGTTACCAATAAGAGAATTCCTTCTGTTGACTTGGTAAACCGACTCGAAACGATCCTCAGGGGTAAAGTTTCGAATGTTGGTGCTCCAGTGGCATACTCGGCTTGGAACCTACCTCCTCCCAAAGCTTTCATCCTTTTTGTGTCCAATCCGCCTGTGACTGACAGCAATTTGGGTCTTAGAGTGCGACCCTCTGCTGAGGAAGTCAGTACTTTGGTTGCTTCGCTCGGGGCAATTCCTGATGATGAACGGCAGGTTTATTTTGAAGTGCCTCTGAACCCCAGTGATGCTGACATAAATGATATGCTTGATCTATTAGCTGAGGATTCGTCCGATGCTACTCCTGATGGTACCTTGGCAGTGGTGCCCCTTCCAGAGATTGATACAACTTTGGATGTCCCGAAACCTGTCAGCACTCGTCCAAAGCGCCCTAGCCGAGCCAGTCAGCCCGAGCCTTCTGCTGATGAGCAAAAGAAGAAGAGAAGACGCCTCCGGCGAGTATCCAGCTTTGATGAAGACGCTGGTACCTTAGCTCCTGATGCTGAAGAAGTGCCTGCAACCGGCCTTACCGACGCTGACCCCAATGGGTGTGACCAAACTGCTGCTGATCCCAATGGGTGCGCTCCATGTGTTGCCGATCCCAATGGGGGTGCTGCTTGCGTTGTTACTGTGGAAGATGAGGAGGAAGAAGATGAAGTTCCTTTAACTCGGAAAAACAGTCGGCAGTTCATCGCCAGCGGTGGAAGTAGTGGAGTTCCTTCTCCTGCTTTGTCTGCCCTTATTGGTCTGCAAGAACTGTCCCTGGCCAACTTTGAGCAAACTCTGGAGGATATGGTCCCAGAGGACTTGTTATCAGAGCCTGTGGATGTTGACGCAACTGAGATCTGCGCTGCCGTGCCTGATGCTGGGCTGAGGTCGTCCCGTGCCTCGTCGACCTTAGAGCGCGATCTCGAGGGTCAGGATGCTGACTTGGATTGTCCTGGTCCCATGGAAGTGGCTGAGGGCCTGTCAACCTTAGAGGTGGTTACTGCAGAGAGCATGGGCCCCAAGAATGGTGCTGACACATGCCCAGCCCCCGAGGATGTCGCCAGGGATGGCTTAGCTCGGGCGAAGAATGTAAGCCACTGCCCAGCCCCCGAGGGTGTTGCCGGGGATGATCCGGCTCAAGTGGGCAGTGCCAACTGTGTCCCAGCCCCCGAGGGTGCCCGAGCAGGGTCTCCTTCCTGCACTTCCATGGACGTTCATGCGGGTTCGCCTCCACACTCTGGCTGCATGGTTGTAGCCCAGACTCCGGACCTGGGAGTCGCTTTAGAGGGCAGCGTCCCCGCTGATCTGGCTTCTGGCTCTGTTGAAGGCACTGGGCTGATTCCTACTGGTCCGTTGCAAGCTACTTCAGATGGTGGTCTTGCACCTGGTTATCAGCTGATCTCTCCTGATTTGGGGATCTCTTCGTTCTTTTCCAACCTCCAGGTAATGTGCTGTACTTTTAGCTTAATCTTTACGTTGCATGAATTTTTGTCATTATGCTCATCCGCTCTTCTCATCAGGCTTTGGTTGATGGGATGGCCAGCCAGCTGAGATCGCAGGGTACTTTCATCCCAGAAGTGGCTTCATCTCTTGAGCGTTGGAATCCGGTGTCGCTTCATTGTCGTGTATCCGAGTTGGAGGCAACTAACGCTGGTTAGTGCTCTTATTCTTCTTCCTTGTCTTTATTCGTAGATTGTTTTACCTTCTGACCTCCTTTCGTTTGATTACCTCTTGATAGGAATGACTCGGCAGATCGTAGCCCTTGAAGAGAAACATTCCCGAGATCGAACTGAAATGGCTCAATGGTGTGCTGACTTCGAAGAGAAGTATTATCAGAGCCAAACTGAACTGAATCAGGTCTCCGCTGCTTTGGATGACGCCAATGCTCTGAGCTCTTCCCTTCATGCTCGGCTTGACTCTGAAAAGGTAACTTACAAAACCGTGCTTTGCCTTATTACATGCTTGGATTCTGAATGAGTTGATTTTTGTTTGTAGGAAGAAAAACGTATCCTTGCTGCTTCTCGTGACAATCTGGACAGACTATATCGTGACTCTAGCAACTCGCTGACCATCTTGGAGAGGAGCCACCGCTTCACAATGGAGGAACTGGACAATCAGCGTTGTAGGCTGCAAGAATCTGTGGACGAAGTGACCCGCCTTAAGCAATTGATGTCAGCGAAGGATGCCACTGTCAAGGAACTCCGAGCTTCCAAGAAAACCATTGCCCAGGAGTTGGAGGTTGCTCAGCTGGCTGCTAAAGTTGCCGAAGAAACTGCTGCTACTCTCAGAGCCCAGCGCGATAAAGCCATGGACAAGGCTATTCGTGCTGGACGAATCTTGATGAGAAGACCCGGCGTGGTTGTTCCTGAAGACATAAAGGCTGATGTGAATGCTACCCCCGATTCCTCGAATCGCCCTTCTTCGTCAGTCGTTCCTGAGAAAAATATTGAAAAATAGGGAAACATTTTGCGTGCTCTGAGCGCGCAGTTAGCTTGATCAAGCATTCGTTAGAAGACATCAGCTTATCATTCGAATGATATGATTACTCCCTTATTGTATCAGAATTTGTTAGTTCGTAGATTTGTGGTAATGTTGCGTGATGATTATGAAATTTGTTCGTGGGATATGGAAATCATCCCTTGCATTATATAGGTGTGAGTATGCTGCATCGGCTTAAGCTATCACCAACTTTAGCCGATAGCTCCGTTAGTAGGGTATAGTGGTCACCCTGAGTTGAGTAAGCGTGAGCATGTTGCACCGCCTTAAGTCGTCGCCGACTTAAGTCGATTGCTCCGTTTGTAGGGCATAGTGGTCACCCCGAGTTAAGTAAGCGTGAGCATGTTGCACCGCCTTAAGTCGTTGCCGACTTAAGTCGATTGCTCCGTTTGTAGGGCATAGTGGTCACCCCGAGTTAAGTAAGTGTGAGCATGTTGCACCGCCTTAAGTCGTTGCCGACTTAAGTCGATTGCTCCGTTTGTAGGGCATAGTGGTCACCCCGAGTTAAGTAAGTGTGAGCATGTTGCACCGCTTTAAGTCGTTGCCGACTTAGGTTGATTGCTCCGTTTGTAGGGCATAGTGGTCACCCCGAGTTAAGTAAGAATGCAAGTCAATCGTAAACGAACCGAATATCTTTGAAATCTATCTTTATTGATGACATATTTCCACTTTACAGAGTACATGGTCGCCCCGGCTGTTTTGAAATACAGCTAGGGGTAAAACTTTCTGAGGTGCTCTATGTTCCAGGAGTTCCCAACTTCTGTGCCATCCATCTGAGTGAGACGATACGATCCGGGCCGAGTGACCTCTGATACTATGAAAGGCCCTTCCCATAAGGGTGACAACTTGTGCCGTCCCTCCCCCGTTAGAATTCGGCGGAGGACGAGGTCCCCTATCGAAAAGGAACGTTGCCGCACAGCCTTGTCGTGATAGCGCCTCAGAGTCTGCTGGTACCGTGCAGATTGGATCACTGCATTCAGTCGTTCTTCCTCGAGTACATCAATATCCTCCAGCCTGGTGGCCTCGGCTTCTGCTATGCTTTCGAAGATCAATCTTGGCGCCCCGAATTTGAGATCAGCAGGCAGCACTGCCTCCGACCCATAAACCATGAAGAAAGGAGTGTTTCCATGCAGGGCTCGGCTAGGTTGAGTTCTCAGGCTCCAAACAACATAAGGCAGCTCTCTTATCCACTTTCCTGCGAATTTTTCATTCTTATCGAAGACTCTTTTCCTGAGTGCCTCCAGTATCATTCCGTTGGCTCGCTCAACCTGCCCGTTGGCTCTTGGATGTGCTACAGATGCGTACTTGATCTGAATGCTTTTTTGCTCGCAGAAGTCAAAGAATTCTGAGCTGGTGAAGTTGGATCCTAAGTCAGTGATGATGCTGTTTGGTATCCCGAATCTGAATATTATATCCTGTATGAATTCCACGGCCTTAGCAGAGGTTAAAGAAGCAATGGGCTTGAACTCTATCCATTTAGTGAATTTGTCAATCGCCACCAGTACATGAGTATATCCCCCTTGAGCTTTCTTGAAAGGTCCAATCATATCCAGTCCCCAGCATGCGAAAGGCCAGGTTACTGGTATGGTTTGCAGTTGCTGTGCAGGCATATGCTGTTGCTTTGACAAGTATTGGCAAGCTTCGCATCTCTGAACTAACTCGGCTGCATCGCTCTTCGCCGTCGGCCAATAGAATCCTGACCTGAAAACCTTCCCGACCAGTGTTCTGGATGCTGCATGTATTCCACATTGCCCTACATGGACTTCCTCCAGAAGTTGTTTCCCGGTGGACGGAAGAACGCACTTCATGAGAACTCCTGATGCTCCCCTTCTGTATAATTTCTCCCCAATGAGTGTATAGTGAGCTGATTGTCTGGCAATGCGCTCTGCCGAGTTCTTGTCATCTGGTTCTTCTTCATTCTTTATATACTTAATAATCGGTTGTCTCCAGTCATCAGTGTCTGACTTGGGTTGATCTATGATGTTGCACTCTTCTATTTGATCCGTCGAGATGCTCGGCTGGAGAATTTCTTGCACGAAGAACCCGGGCGGGACCTGAGTCCGATCGGATCCGAGCTTGGACAGTACATCGGCCGCCGTGTTCCGATCTCTTTCTATATGATGAAATTCCAGACCCTCGAATTTATCTTCCAGCTTTCGGACGATAGCGCAGTATTTTCCCATTGAATCATTTGAACAATCCCATTCCTTGTTTATCTGACTGATGACTACCAGAGAGTCTCCATATACCATCAGTCTCTTGATACCCAGTGATATGGCGATGTTTAATCCGTGTATCAAAGCTTCATACTCGGCTGCGTTGTTAGAGGCCGGGAATAGCAGCTGGAGAGCATACTTGAGGTGTTCGCCTCCAGGTGCAGTGAAGAGAATCCCTGCTCCTGCTCCCTGCAGCTTCAGCGAGCCATCAAAATACATTCGCCATACTTCTGCCGTTTCTGGATTGTCTGGAACTTGCTGTTCTGTCCACTCTGATACGAAATCGACCAGTGCTTGAGTTTTGATGGCAGTGCGAGGTCAGAACTCGATATCATGGGATCCCAACTCGCAAGCCCACTTGGCTATTCGGCCAATGGCTTCCTTGTTGTGAAGAATGTCCCCTATTGGAAAACCAGTAACTACTATGACCTTGTGATCGTCAAAGTAGTGACGCAGCTTGCGGGCAGTTAGAAGTACTGCATATAATAGCTTCTGAACCTGAGGATACTTTTTCTTTGATGGGCCTAGAACCTCACTGATGAAGTAAACAGGATGTTGTACCGGATAGGCATGCCCTTCTTCCACTCGCTCGACTACCAACGCAGTGCTTACCACGTGAGTCGTGCAAGAGATATATAGCAGTAAATCCTCAGCCGGTTGAGTCGGCGTAGCTCGCCGGGGCGGTTTTAGTACTGGTGGTGTTGTCAGGAATTTCTTCAGTGCGTCTAGAGCTTCTTGTGCTTCTGAAGTCCATTGGAACTTATCCACCTTCTTGAGTAGTTTATAAAATGGCAGACCTTTTTCTCCCAACCTGGATATAAATCTGCTCAAGGCTGCCATACATCCAGTGAGTCGCTGAACCTTCTTTTGCGACCGAGGAGCTTCCATCTTCATGATAGCTTCAATCTTATCTGGATTAGCCTCAATTCCCCGGTGGCTGACAATAAATCCGAGCAACTTTCCTGCTGGTACCCCGAAAACACATTTTTCAGGATTGAGCTTCCATCTATATCATCTCAGGCTGTTGAAAACCAGTTGTAAGTCTTCGATGAAGTTTTCCGGATTCTCCGTTTTGATCACCACGTCATCTACGTAAGCCTCCACACGCTTGCCCCAGTGATCGGCTAAGCATGTTTGAATGGCTCTCTGATAAGTTGCTCCAGCGTTTTTGAGGCCGAACGGCATGGAGGTATAACAGAAAGCACCAAACGGGGTGATGAACGCCGTTTTTTCCTCGTCTTCTTTTGCCAAACTAATCTGATGATACCCGGAATAGCAATCTAAAAAAGATAGCACAGAACACCCAGCGGTGGAATCCACCACCTAATCTATCCTCGGGAGCCCGAAGGGATCCTTCGGACAGTGTTTGTTGAGATCAGTATAGTCGACGCACAAGCGCCAATCCACTTTATTCTTTTTGAGTACAAGAACAGGGTTGGCTAACCACTCGGGGTGTAATACTTCTCTAATAAATCCAGCCGCGACCAAGCGAGCTAACTCGGCACGAATGGCCTCTCTCTTGTCGGGCGTGAAACGACGCAGCTTTTGCCGGATCGGCCTCGCATGAGGATAGACTTTCAATTTGTGCTCGGCCAACTCCCTCGGGACTCCCGGCATATCCGCAGGTTGCCATGCGAATACGTCTCGGTTATCTTGCAGGAACTGGGCGAGCGCACTTTCCTATTTGTCATTCAAACTGGAGCTGATGATGGCCGCCTTGCGCTCATCAGCAAACCCCAGGTTGATCCGCTTGGTTTCTTCAGTCGGCCGCATAGAGGTCGCGGCCTGAGCTTCGTTTGCTGGTACAGCGAGGTCTTCCTCAGGCTTAGAGTTCGCCGGTGTAGAAGGAACCGTTGACGGCTTGGTGGTGAGGGCTGCTTGGATGGCCACTCGGAAACATTCTGCGGCGCCTTGGAAGTCGGCGCGCACAGTTATGATTCCTTGCGGTCCTGGCATCTTCAGTATCATGTATGTATAGTGCGGGATGGCCATGAATTTGGCCAGCCCCGGCCTCCCGATGATGGCGTTGTACCCGCAGTCGAAATTTGCCACTTCGAACCTCAGGAACTCGGTTCGGTAGTTCTCCGGAGTTCCGAAGGTGACCGGCATGTAGATGTGGCCCAGCGGGTATTCCCCTTCCGTCGGCACGATGCCAAAGAAAGGAGTGTCCGACTCGTGGAGCTCTTTGAGGTGAACTCCCAAGCCTTGAAGTGTCCGGGGGAAAGTGACGTTGATGCTGCTCCCCCCGTCCACTAGCACCTTCTTTACCCGGCTTTCTCGGATCACCGGATCGACGAGAAGCGGGTATTTGCCTGGATGGTCGAAGTTGAGCCATTGATCCTCCCGAGCGAAAGTAATCGGGTGCTCCGACCACCGGTATGGGGCGGGAGGACCGGTGGTTGCCACCAGTATCTGGCGGTCGTTGAGCTTTTGTTGTCTTTTGTTCTCCTGCGACCCATGTCCGCTGAAGATGACGTTGACCTCCCTGTCAACGCGTGGGAAAGCTCCTCCTCCCCCCTCCTCCTGCCGATGGGGCTGCCGTGGCTCATCTGGTCCTCCCCTCGGCGGAGGAGGCGGTAGAGGTTGGAAGGGTCGGCCGTGCCCGACGGAGTGCTTGAAGTCCCGGCAGTTTCGAAGAGTGTGGCGCATGTCCTTGTGGTACGGGCACTGGGCGTCGAGGATGTCGTCCAGCGTGCGCTCGCCACCACGAGGTCCTCCTCGGGCGCGAGAGGCGGGTGGTCCAGCGGCGTGTACTTCTTCTCGAGGCCTCTTCTCCCAGCGTTTGTCGGATGGCTGGTTCGCGTCACGTCGTGGTGCTGCCGGTGCAGGCTTTGCTCCTCCGATGAGATCCTGGGCCCGCTCGTCGGCGGTGATGTAGAGGTCGGCTTCCCGGAACAGCTCCTCAGAGGTAGTCGGCGCCTTTTGTAGTATGGCTCGGACGAAAGCCGAGTCATTAGATCCTCTGTAGAAGTCCTCGATCACGGCCGCCTCCGTGACCTCGGGGATGCGGTTTCTCATGGTCTGGAACCTTTTGAGGTATGACCGGAGAGTCTCATCCCCCCGGCGCTTGATGGATTTGAGGTCCCATGGTTGCGCTGGCTTGTCGGAGAGAGACTGGAAGTTGGCGGTGAAACGTCGACTGAAGTCTCCCCAGTCGTCGATGCAGTGTCGGGGTAGATGTCGTAGCCACTGCAGCGCGTCTTGCCCAAGGACGATGGGCAGATACGCGGTCATGACGTCTTCGGATGCTCCGGCAGCCCGAGCAGCGGTGGTGTAGACGGCTAACCAACCCCCTGGATCCTGCTTAGGTTCATATTTGTCGACATTGGATACCTTGAAGTTGGGAGGCCATTGGATGGCCCTAAGGCGCGGAGTAAGAGCGGATACTCCGCACGTGTCCTCCTGTCGTCGGCGATGACGTCTGTCCCGGGGAGGGGAGTGGTGGTGGTGGTTCCTCGACCGTCCCCGGGTGGTACCGCCAGTTGAGGCTGTTGCCGACTCAGTCCTGGTGGCCTGGCTTTGGGTCGGGAAGCCATGATCTCGGTCATACTCCTCCCGACGGCGAATTTCGTTTTCATGCCGCCGTTCGCGCGAAGCATTGATAGAGCTTCGCGCGTCTCGGCGACTGTTGATGGTGTGTCGCAGATCGTTCGGCGGGTGAGCGAGTGGCAGAAGATGGTTGGCCGCCTGAGTGAACAGGCGTCGGTATCCCTCGGCGTCGGGAGTCCGAGGAAGTCCGTCAGCTATCCGAGCTAGAACGCCTCCGACTTCGCTCGGCGTGTTCATAGCTCGGGCGAAGTCGGGGTTCAGGTTGCGCCCGAAGAGCGGATTCTCGCGTCGTTGCCTTGCATTTTGCTCGGCTTGCTCTTGAGTCCGCCGGCGATCACGTCGTCGGGAGTTCCTTCGTTCCCTGAAGACGCGTTCTTCCGGGGTTTCTCCTATCTCTGAGACCTCGTCTCGCGAGACAGGCTGCTCCGGATCCCGTTCTCCGGCTGCGTGATGTCGTCGAACGTTCCTGCGTCGGTTCCTTCGTCGGCGGGATTCTCGCTGAGGTGGTTCTTCTCGAGGCACGGTCGGTTCGTCGTCAGAGATGGCGGGCGACTCCACTCTCCCGATGAAGAGGACGTCGGGGTAGAACGGTACTGCTGTCGTGGCGTCTTTCTTTCCGTTCTCCTTTGAGGTCGGAGGAACGGGAAGAACGACTTGCCTCTCCCTGGTCTCCTCCTTTCTCGCGACCCGTGTCCATTCCTTCGTCGGGGAAGTAGACAGCGGAGTCTTCCGGGTCAGCGAGCTTCCAGCTCCAGCCTTCCCGGAGATAATCTTTTTCCGAAGAGCCGGAGGTAGCGTCTTTCCAGCATTTTCGGAGTTTGCTGGAGGAGACTTCTTTTCCGGCAGATCCGCGATGCGGTGTAGAGTTCCCTCTTCATCCGCTACAGATGAGATTGTCCCGAAGCAGAATACAGATCCGGGACGCACGGTGATCTTGCTGCGGAAGGTGACGGCCATTGAGCTAGCTTGGATCGTCGACACACCCCCTACCTGGCGCGCCAGCTGTCGGTGTTTTGGGTCCGACCGCACACCCGGGGTTGCCCCTCAAGGTGTTTTTAGGAGTAGGACGGTGTCGACGACTGTAGCAAAATGGTTCGTGCCGATCGCACGAAGGACAGTGGACAAGGTTTACAGGTTCGGGCCGCTTAAAGATGCGTAATACCCTACGTCCTGGTGAGTATATGAGTGAGGTTACAAGAGGACTCTCTGGATTGAGGGCGCAGAGAGTTTACGTGGGTGGCTAAGTAAGAGTAGGGCCGATCATTCTGAAGGGGTGCCCCCTAGGCCTTATATACTCGACCGTGGGGCAGTACATGTGGATATGATAGCTACAAGTAGCTGAAAGATAGTAAACCTCTCGAGTTTATCCCTACGTAACCCTTGCCGACTTATCCTCGCATGGCTCTGTTGCATGGGGGCTTCAGCGCGGGAAAGTCGGGTCTCTGTTGCGATTTACTCGCTCGACGTTGTGGGCCGTCTGGGTTTGCTCCAATCTAGTCTTACGTCTTCTCCGCTTCGTTGATTGTCTTTCCCCAGGCCCACGAAAGAACGACCTTACGATTTATTGGGCCTTTGGGCCTTTCGTGAGGTCTTTATCTCCTTAGTGGACCCGGGGGATATCTATCCCCCACACCCACCCACTTGAAGCATCATATTTTGTCAAAACAAAACATTTTGTTTTTCTAGAGCAAAATTAAGCATAAGAAAAAACTTTTTGTAAAATAGGGAATTAAGGAGAAGTAATCAAATCCAAGGAAGGAAATGCAGCAATTGGTTTAGCACACAACTCCTATCACCTAATGCATCAAGCAAGTGAGAAAGATTTCAAAATAGCAAGGAGGTGGCAAATGCACCGGGGCTTGCCTTGTGTGATAGGTGAATCAAGCTCTGCTCCATAGATATCAAAGTAAAAGCAGTTTCCCGCCTGAGGTTCTTCAAGTGGTGGTGTAGTCCTCGCTTCTTCAACTTCTATCTCTTCCTCGTTTTCTATATATAGTCATATATAATCATGAATGCTCATGTAATGCTCATGAAAATGCAAAGATAATAAAAGTATATTATCTAATGTCTTGAATATAACTTTCCTTCACGAGTCTCTGGGAAACTAGGGTTTTTGGAGTCTATAGTGAAGTTCATAGGGCAGGGGAGTGAGGGGACTAGGGTTTTGGGTTCTAGGTACCAAACATGGTCCAAATCATACCAAATTTTACCCAAGGCTTCTAAATAATATTAAAAGCTTATCTAAAAAGTTTGGTGATTTTTGGAATTATTAATTAGTTTCTAAAATTCCAGAAGTATGGGTTTTGGCTATTTTAAATATCCCAAAATTCCCTATTGGAACTAAAAATCATGAAACTATTTTTATTAAATACTATAGAAAATTAGGAGCCTAGTAAAATTGGTCTGGTATTTTTTAGCATGTTCCATAATTTCTTATGGATTTCTAAAGCTTCTCAGAAATAGAAAAAGAAAAACATCTAATAGTGATGGGCCAAAACTGACCCAATCGGCCCAACTCAAAACAGAATACAGGGACGCGCCCACGCACGCGCGCCCGCGCTGGCGGATTTACACAAAGGCCCCCGATGATTTGGATAACTGGTTAAGGGGTCGCGGTGCTATTTCCATGTCTCACTGACACTTGCAAATACACCCCCGCACTTTGATTTCTTCACATCCCGCAGTCCTCGACGGTGAACGGTGGAGAACCGAGCTCCGGCGAGCCTGCATTGGCCAAGACACGCGATGACCGGTGCTCTACTTCGGCTGAGACCTAATTCAAGCCCTAACAAGAGTTTCCCCTCAATTAATTTCACTAGCGGAGCTCTAACTCGCTCTGTCCACGGTGACCGTGTGATCAACGGACAATCCAATGCGTTCCCGGTGATCCTATGGGTCCTAGTTTAATTGGCTAGGTCCGCGAGCACCAGGAGCATATCAGAGCGCTGAAACAAGGGAATAGAAGGCATGAACGGACCTGAGACGAGCCAGCCACAGCGAGGCCTCTTTCACAGTGGCGGAAAACAGATTTGGGGGGAATCTGAAATTAGCGAGCTCTGGTGAGCAATTGGAGGCACGGCTTGGTGGCTTGGTGCTTGACTACCTTACGGACCCGAAGGCACGCTCAATGTATAGGCTCCAGGGGTGGTGGCGCGTGAATTTGGGTTGACGCGGTGGCGGTCGGAGAAGAAAGGGCTCACTAGCGCATGAGATTAGTGGCTTTCACCGTGGCGGCGCTCCGGCGATCATTGAGCATGCATGACGTGATTCACTGCGACGTGGTACAACACTTAAGCACGTGGCGCACAGGCGGTAAGCGGCCAACGGCGGCGAGACCTATCCCGACTGATCGACGAGCAAGTGGGTACGGTGAACTCAGCCGTGACCGAGCCCGAGTCGATTCGGACGCTAAGATCTTTACTCTCCTCAGTTATCCACTTGTACTGTGCACAAATCGTAGCGGCCGGCGTGAATCGCAGCACAGAGGTCGCCAGCGACGAACTTCTCTGTGCTGGCGTTCTAATCCAAACACTGTACCATGGGAACCCAATTCAGAGCCTCTGTCCAATCAACTTGCAGGATCCATAACTCCAATTTATGTATAAGAAATTGCTAATATCTTTGTAACAAAGTTCTAGCCCTTTAATCCAGCTACAATCTTGCTATGGTTACCATAGTCAAACACTCACTAGATCATGGTCGAATCCCAGTTCAAAGATTGCCCAATCTCACTGTTAGTCTGAATTCAGACCTAGGGCAGTCTGACAGCCCGACTTTGGGCTCATTTTACTTTGAATTTCTCATGGCACCAAGGCATAATCCCTATAGCAAAGTTGTTCTCCTATAGTAGATCTACAAACTTGATGTGTTGACCCTAAGCAAATTCCTCATAATTTGGAATATACAGGGTTCTAAAGTTGGTCCAAATGCACTGAAAATTCAGACTTAGTCTTATAAAAGGAATTGAATGGCTTTTTGCAAATAAGCCCAATTCACACCTTTTGGCTTGTAAATCTTCAAACATGTGAACCATTTGACATGAGGTACCCTATTTCCATGATTTTTGTACTTAGGTCCAAAATGTGCACATTTTTACAGATAACCCCCTAGGGTTTCAGTCCAGGGTTTTCCAGGGTTCTATTTAGGGTTTTTGGTACTTCTAGGGTTTGGATGCCACTTAAATCCATTAATGGTGAGATTTTATGATCATTACTAATAAGTTTTGAAGTTTTCTCTTATTTAGGCTTTGCTTACCCTTCTGAACCCAGTTTAGGGTTAAGTACTCTACTCTACGGTTTTACTCATGACATGTCACATCAATACAACTTTGTTTGAAATTTTTGCCTAGTGAATACACTCTAGGTGTGACAAACACATGATATGCCAATGCTTATGATGTTATGCTCATATTTTAGTGGCAGTTACACCAGGGGTGTTACATAGGTCACCTTCGTCGACCTTCTCCTTGCCAGGCCGGCGACGAGGTGGCGAGCCATCCCTGGAGGCCTGCTCGCGCCGCTCGCCGATGCGCTACGCAAGCTTCTGGATCTCCCGGCATTCCGAGGCGCTATGGCTAGCGTTGGGGTGGACAGTGCACGACCCACTGTCACTTCCCTATTGCTTGGGACGCTTGCCGCACTCATCCCGGCCCCTAGTCGCAGCTACGACGACCAGAGCACCAGACTGCGGCCTATCATGGCCGCGGTTCTTCTTCTTCTTCTTGCCGCCGCCCTGGGTGGTAGCACCTGAGCCACCCGTCCAAGTAACTCCGGTTTGCGGCACCGAGTGCCATGCACGGCCCTCAGCAGCTCTGGCACACTTGTCGGCCAGAGTGAAGAGCGTGGTGATGATCTCCACATCATGCGTCGCCAGCTTCTCCAACATCTTCTTATCCCGCACCCCCTATCAGAAAGCAGTGATAATAGAAGCATCGGAGATGCGAGGTATAGTTCCCCGTACCTTGGTGAAACGGGAGATGAAAGCCCGGAGAGTCTCTCCGAGTTCTTGCCTCACTGCATGGAGGTGAGCCTCCACACCATGCTGCTGGTAAGCACTGACGAAGTTCGCTTTGAACCACGCACAGAGCTCTTCCTAGGAGTACACCAACCACGGGGTGAGGTTCATGAGCCAGGTCGGGCCGGCCCGGTCAAGGCTACATGGAAGTAGCTCGCCATCACAAGTGTGTTTCCACCAACTACCGTAATGGCGGTGACGTAGACCTGCAGGAATTCCGACGGGTTTGATGTCCCGTCGTACTTCTTCGGCAGGTGTGGCTGGAACTTGGGTGGCCAAGTCGCCGCATGGAGATGATCCGCAAGTGCCGCACAGCCAACGCCGACAAATGGGACGCCCGTCTAGATTCGGGTATCCCTTGGAGTTTGTGGCGAAACTGGACCAAAGTCCTAGTCGAGGTTGCGACCCTCGAAGTTTTGTCGGCGCTCACGCGCCCTCTCCAAAGAGATCCGAGCATCCTCGCCCATACGCCGGCGGTTGAGCTCTGCTCGTAAGTCGTTATCCCTCTCCAGAGAGATTCGAGCATCCTCACCCGCACGCCTGCGGTTGAGCTCTGCCCGCAGGTCATTAGTCCGCGCACCCCTCACTGAGGGTGAGTGCACAAATGCTGATGCCTCGCGTTGACGCTGGAATGACCGAGGCCTGGGCCTGGCCGAGCTAGAATGTGCCATGCCGAGGAGACGGTCGACATCCTCTCGCCACTGCCTCATGGCCCCTGGCGAGGCCGTGGAACTTGGGGGGTTGCGCAGCAACTCCCTGGCTGCAGACAAGGCCCCAGGCGCAGCCCTTGACACTCGGGACGTCTGCACATGCGTGTGCTGCTACGCAGTGTGCACAGCAGCAGCACCGGTGGCACGGCGATTGGAGCTTCGTGGCATGGAGGATGCTGCTTCTTCCTCCATCGGGAAGTCCTCGGGAATGAAGTCACGGTGCTTGACGATTTGAACCATGGTGTCAAGCAAGAAGGCAGGCGAAAAACCTAAAGCCAAGTCCCCTACCTAACGCGCCAAATGTCGATGGGAAGAATTCCACCGGCCGGGTGGCGGATGACACCCGCCCTAAATCCTAAGATGAGGAGGGGCCTAAGCGGTTTGTCTGTCTGTTGGAAGGTGGAAGAACACACGAGGACACGAGGGTTTAGAGTGGTTCAGGCCGCCGGAGCGTAATACCCTACCTCCACTGTGTGTATGTTGTATTGAGAGTGTGAGAGCTTGACAGTCTGTGTGAACTTGTCCTTGTAAGGTTGTGTGCCTTCCCTTTTATAGTTTAAGGGAGGCACACACAAAGATGTCGAGCCCCAACATGTGGGCCCAAGAACATTATGATAAGAATGTGTTATGTGAGTAACTAATGCTAATAACGCCTGAGCAATCATCGGGAGTCTTGATGTCCGCAATCCATGCTGCATTGATGGGCAGTTACCGTACGAGTAATGCAGGAGTAATGGTGAGTAACTGCACGGCCCACGTATCGTGGACTGAGTTCCGCCCGTTTGCTTATGCCGCACGCAGTATGCCACGTGGCAGCATCGGGTCTCCGCCTGAGCGGGGAGCAAGAGTGTATGCGGATAGGTTAGGAGCGCACCAGAGCAGGTCTGGACACGTGTCAGCTCTAGACCCCGCCTGGGCCTTAAGTAAGGTCTTGGGACCCCACTGTGGGCGGTACGGACCCCATACAGGGG
Source organism: Zea mays (assembly GCF_902167145.1). Lineage (NCBI taxonomy): Eukaryota > Viridiplantae > Streptophyta > Magnoliopsida > Poales > Poaceae > Zea > Zea mays. Next base: position 82,666,624 of record NC_050103.1, on the reverse strand, counting down.
GGTCCGGATCCCATTCTAGGGGTCCGGCTTGTACACGTGGAGGTCTCGGACCAGCTTGGAGGTCCGTACTGTATATCACTGTTGACGCCTTGGAGTATATCACTTTCTCTGGCCACGTGGCGGCCCCGGAGCCGCCCATGTGGTGGGGTCAGATGCTGTTGCTGGCCCAGAGTAGTCACCTGAGGCTGGGGTGAGTGACGGCCTAGCCCCAAGCACAGCTCCTTTACCACGCGACTAAAGATAGTCGTGTGGGTACTGCATCTTCATACTGTAGTAAGGGGTACCCTAGTTCCAGGGTACTGACAGTATAGGTTAAGATCATTTAATAAATATCACACCTTGTAAATAACTTTTCTAAAATAAATATTGTAGTGTGTATGTTTAAAAGAATTTGCTTATGTAGGATATTAAATAAATGAATAAATAAAATAATATGAGAACTGCATCACATGTTAAGTTTTGATTCTGCATCTAATTTGAGTTTGGAAATCCAAAATATATTTGAATTTAACAAATAAGAAAGCAGAAAAGATTAAAAGAAAAAAAAAAGAAAAAGGGCAAACTTGGGTTGTTTTCTTTCCTCTTTGGCCCACTCAGCACCTCACCATCCGGCTCACCATTATCACAATCCCATCCCGTGCGGCCCAACCCCGCTCAGCCCGCGCCATGACACTGCACCAATGACGCGTGGGCCCACATTGTCAGTCTCCTCTCATCCGCGCACGGGTCAACTCTGTCGCCGACGCATGGGTCCCTGGTGACAGCTTTATCCTCCTTCCCCGTCCTGATCGGGATTTCGTTTCCTTGTGGTGGGCGAAGCGCGACCGCCTTTACCGGATTCCCGCGATCCACGCCTGGAGGGGCCATTTCTGTTAGACCAAGGCTTATATAATCCAGACGCCATCACCAGGATCCACAGGAACTGGAGTTGCTCACAGTGAGCAGGGAGACATCATTACTGAGCACCATGGTGAGATGGGGGGAATCAGACCGCCACATCCACTTCACGCATCGGTCATCGTTCAACCTTGTCTGGGGATCATACGCATTCGCCAGGGAGCATAGGTCGTGTGCATGGTCAGCGGTGCGAGGATTTTGTGGCGTGCTTGGCCAAATCGCTCAACGGAGCAATGGCGTCGTCGTGGGCCACACTACTCCGAGGGCGGAATGCGTCGCGACACCATTGTAGGTAAGAAGCTTCGAGATCGATTTGTTCTGTTCACCGTGTTGCGTAGCGCGTAATAATGATGGTTTGGGTGCTCTGGGGGTCGCGCCGAGCTTCTCCGGTCGATGGCCACCGCCGCGGGGGAGGCCAGCGCCACCGCCTCATGTGCTTGGGTGGGGAAGAATTGTCAGGGGCGTTGATCCGGCCATGGACGACTGTGATTAGAGCATAGGATACCCATTCAATACTGGTCGTAGATCTGGTAACGGACGAACGAGAATCGGTCACTGCAAACACTGTTGAGGAGTTAGAATCAAACCGTAGGATCACTAATGTGTGGTGCGAATTAGACCCCAGAATAACCCTTCAACCTTTTAATCAGGGCCATCAGATCTGAATCCAATGGCTTCATTCAGTGACTGATCAAGATCTGATCTTGCGCACTGGTTTCTAATCGTGCGGCTCTGAGCGCACAATACCCCTTCGGCCGAGAATTCTTACATAGGAGCCCCTGCTCCTTTTGGGAATTAGCCCACCGTCCGTGTGTGTGGGAAAATAATTGCACTCGGGTCCCCTTTCTTAGCAGAAGTGCCTCTGAAGTTTCAAATAATTGTGGTCATGATTTATGATTAAGGAAATTATAATAAAATTGATTTTTGGTATAAAAGTAATTACAAAAACTTATTTAATTTATTTTAAGTCTGTTTCAATCCGTCCAAATTGCATTAGCTTCGTAATAAAATTGTTTACACCTTAAAACATTATTTTTATCAGTACACATACTTTTATAATTGGATGTTTATTTAGCTTGTGTTAGTTGAATAATCAATCTAGTCAAGTCAACATGTCTATAATTGTAGTTTGACTATGATATGATTTCTAAACAATTTATAATCTGGATTAAAGTAGAATTAATTATTTTGAGCATAATTTCTCATATTATGTATATTAACCAATTTATACCATAGTTTAATATGTGATCGCGTAAGTCTTCCGAAAATTCATAACTTTATAACCGTAACTCCGATTTTAGTGGTTCTCAAACCCACGATCTCATTACGACGAGTAGATTATTATTACACAGTTTGTACTTATGTTTGGTGTGATGTTAATTTTGCATATATCATGTTTGTTTGTATTGCTACATTTAGCAGTGAGGTCACGAGTCATCTGAAGAGCAAGTTGGTACCTGGAATCTTGAGTCCCAGGCAAGTTGCGCCCTTGACCACTTTTTTACCCAATAATGTTCTCTATAGTCATTTTGGCATGCATAGGCTTAATTTTGATGGGACCCAATAGGTCACCCTAGTTTGGTCATCATTACACCTTATTTACCCCTGAACTTTTGGGTAGTCTTTGCTATTGCTCTATATGGTTTTGGGATTAATACTACATTATGAGTATGTTCCGATTATATTGTTGTTTTACTTATTGTACATGACAAGATCATTATATTAATTAAACATCGAGCTTAACATGAGAAACACGTGTCACCACAAGGATGGAATGGGACGCCCTTTGCTGAATAATTAGGAAAGCTAGTGGAAGACTACCTTACTCGAAAGGGGCAAGGGCAATAGGAGAGTAGGCATGTAGGGAGGTTCTGAGGTTGATTTTGTTGCGATGGCGGTCAGACGAGGGCTTCCTGCATTGCTCTTCCCAGAAACTGTAGCGGGTTTTTAGAAGCTAGTGGAACTTTGTAAAGGCCTCATAGTGTTACCCTGCCTCGCTTCATTGGTAGAGGTGTATGAGGCCCATACAACTTCGTGGCCGATGGGTAACATGACTTGTGGGTATATGGTACCACCTCTGCAGAGTGTAAAACTGGTATACTAGCCGTGCTCGCGGTCATGAGCAGCTCAAGACTCTTGCATGATTAATTTATAGAGTTAAATTCAATTTGTCATATGCATTGCATCGTGGGTGTTTGTTATCAATTTTGACAAACTTTAAAAGCAATGCTCAGCTTTGACCATCCTCTTTGGTAAGCCTTACACTTCACATGAGCTCTCACCTTTGGCGAGTTCATGCACATTATTCCCCACAACTTGTTGAGCGATGAACGTATGTGAGCTCACCCTTGCTGTCTCATACCCCCCACAGGTCAAGAACAGGTACCGCAGGATGAGGCGCATGGAGGATGCTGTGATGAGTTCGTGAGAGGTCTAGGCCATCGTCTCCCAGTCAACTTTGGGTTGCTGGATCGTTGTCTTCATATGATGTAATTATTTATTTATTTTGTATAGAACTTCTATTATATAGTAAAGATGTGACATTCGTTTCTGTACCATGAGTCATCATATGTGTAAGACTTGGTCCTAGCACACTTGGTGATTATGTTTCGCGTCCGGGTCCCTAAAACCTGGGTGTGACAACAACTCTGCGATCTCAGCACGAGCCCTACTCAGCTCGTCAAGAGTTTGGTCCAGCTCGGTGTTGAGCACAACGACTAGGTTGATTGTGTTGTCCAACCTAGGATTGCCTTCACCTATCGGTGAGACAATCACACTTTAGTACTGTCAGTCGAGCGGTGGGGGTAATACTTCAGGTTAAGACCGTCAGCCACCCCGCTGAACAACGAGCAATAATGCGAAAGTGCACGTCGTGCAGCATCCTACATGGCTACCTCGGTAGTGTCCCTCTCAGAGATAGAATAATGCTCTGAGCAGACCTCTACACGCCGGAGGTTATCCTCCAGTCCGCGCACCAGACAGGTAGCCTCCCAGCGATCGGGGTACATCCCGCGACTATGCTGGTAGACTACACAACAGTACTCGATTGACCAGGTGTGTTGGTCCATAGCCCGGCTCAACAAGGTGTCGAGTGCATCGTGAAAGTGACATCCGCGAGCAGCATCATGAGTGATGGGGTGAGCGGTCCATCCTTACGGCTCCTGCTCCTCAGAACGCGTGGTGTTGTGGCTGGAGTTTCCACCGTCGAGAACTTGTCCATCAGCTCCTCCTACAGCCGGGACGCCCTGGCGTGGTGCAGGGGGTGCCTCCAGCGGGGTGCAGGGGAGAGATGCCTCGTAGACTCCACCTCCTACTGTGTCGGGGACGAAGAATCCTGCTACTCCATCTCCTATCGCTGACGCTCCTGCTCCTCTAGCAAGCGGTGGTGCAGCCTCTCCAAATGACTGGACTGACCGGTCACGGTGCAGTGAAGCGGATGCTCCGCAAGACGAGAGGGTAGAAAAGGAATCACTGATTTTCGTGTTGTGTGTCTAAGACGAGCCATCTACAAAATACACCGTAAGCATAAGGATGAGATTAGAGTTAATAGGACCGGCAAGTAAACCACAGACATATCACGAAACAAAATAAAACAAGATTTTGTCAAGGTATAATATATACAAAGTGAAGCATAGGGTTGGTCGAGATGACCGACTTCTGAAGTGACACCAAAGATCAAGGTGAAAATAAGGGTCCATAATCCTTAGAACGACCATTCTACTCTAGGTTAGAGGTCCTACAGTCAGCAAGGCTTTGATACCACTTATGTCACACCCGGTTTTGGAAGGTAAACTGAATGCAAACCATGTACGTGCGGGGATCAGAAATTCACGTACACAGCGATTACATAATTGGACATCATCACACAATACTCAAATAATAGCGGAAATAAGTATAACTTTATAAAATCATTATGCCCAAAACATCCACATAGTCATTAACTTAATCATAAATCAAAGTGCTGAATGAAACGCGGTAACATAAGGCCTTCATAGGCAGCCGACTGGGGGGGTTGCCACTAGTCTAGATTAGAATTCCTTGAAGTCATGAAACTCCTGGAAATCCTCAGCATTTCCTTCATCTTCTCCTAAGCAATGGTTGCAATAGGGACAACCTGGTGTTTGGTGTTTAAGAAAGGGTGAGTACAAATCAACGTACTCAGTAAATGTCCCGTTTGGTTGAAGTGGACTAGATGTATGTGGGGTTAAGCTCAAAGCAGTTGCTTTTAGTTGGTCAGGTATTTATCATTAATATAAGCCAAGTTTTATCATAAAATCCAAGTTGATATTCCAAAGTACCAAATATCATAATTATAGCCATCATCATTAAACCATCAACATAAATGAATCAAAAGTAGCTCTAATCAAAGAAGATCCTAAGGCTACTCTTAACCATGAGCATGATCGATATACCAGTTTTTGACACTCTGCAGAGGTTGCACACTTTACCCACGAGTCGTGATCCCTCTCCAGCCTAGTGGTGAAAACGGGTCGGGTATACCCGTCGGGTACCGGATACGAATAGTACAAATACTCGTTTTTTCGATACGGATTCGGGTATTTTTATATTCGGGACATATACGGGTAATACCCGGATACTGCAGCTTCGGATTCGGGTCGGATACGGAGCGAGTACTACCCGGTAAATACCCGGATATTCGGGTCGGATACGGGTACCCGGAATTCGGGTACCCATTTTTTCTTTTTCTACATAAAATAGTTATAAAATCATAACTTTTACATATGAAATCGGATGAAGATAAAATTTATATGAAAATTGTAGAGCTCGAAGAGATCTATAACTTTGTAGTACATAATTTTTTTGTTTAAACACATCTTTAGGCCAAAATCATTGAAAAAATGTCCAAATTTATATCGAATTAATATACTTTAATATTTTTATGTGCGGGGCTTAAGCTTATCTCCATGTGGGAACTTACGGTTATCTTTTTATAGACAATTTATTAGTATTGATAACTTATTTATAATTTTCGGTCGACGCTACAATATTTTATGGATTTAATTGTATTTTGATGATTTTCTATGACAAAAAATTAATAATACATAAATAACCTCAAAAAATCGTAAATTTTTACGGAGGCACAACATATGTCGATATATAACCATAAAAAATCTTTGGATTATAAGATCTAGAAGATGCCCGTGTTTTTTCATTCTATTTTCACTTATTTGTATATGAGTTACATGTGAAATCACTGTAAGTATCCAAGTTTCAACATAATCAGAACTTTACTATATCATTTTCATATGAGGACTTGAGTTATCTTTGTATCAAATGTTTATTATTTTTTGTAACTTATTTTAAATTTTTGAGTGAAACTATAATATTTTATAAATTTTTAATATTGTGGTGTTGGTTCTACAATGACCTTGTGATTAGTAACTTTGAACTGTATGATACCAATTTAATCGGTTTCCTTTCCTACATTTGATCTATCATATACATGATTATGCATTGCTTAATTTATGTGTTTGTTGGATGCTTTAGCAATTAATATCATCGGTACGAACTACCCGACAACTATCCGGTACCTATATCCGAGTAGTATCCGTTATCCGTCTCTTACCCGCCCGGATTATTACCCGGTCCCGTCCTGTATCCATCCCGAATCTTAACTACCCATATCCGGTCTCGTATCCGAAAGAAATACATTAGGGTAGGATATGGGATGACCCTATATCCAGCTGTATCTGTCCCGTTTTCATCCCTACTCCAGCCTAGGTTTGCAAAACCCGATCTTCACTACCGACGTGAATGGCTAGGGATTCACTACGTAGCCTTTACAAAGATTCTCCTGGTGTGTAACTGTCCGTTAGGTTTCATCAGTCGTACAAACACAGTACTCCTCACTAAGGTAGGTGACTAACTAAACCAAATCGAATGAACCTCGGCACCCACCCTTAGCAGAGCAAGCACTATGCCCAGCCCCTATTGACGGCACAACGACGAAGCAAACTACACCCCCAAGTTCCACCAATTAATGAGCTAAGGGCATCCAATTCCACCCTCATGGTTGTACTATTGTCCCTGGTGGTCTCTCAACGAACAGGTTCTTACGGAGAGGCACTCATGAAACCGCCCGAGCCCCCTAAAATGCCACAAGTTCATAATTATAATCATAATGAATCATAGTATCATAAAGTAATTTTCATCATGTTTGTTAATTAGGGTAAAGCACTAACAAGTAGCTGATTGTAATAACACAACACAAAAAGGTGATCAAGGACAGGATAAATAGAAAGCTAGTCAATCCTTAGGTTAATCATACTATGCAGGACAGTGAATTATAAAGTACATAGGACATAATAGGTCAGAGGACACTTGCCTGCACCAAACTGTTGCTGCTAAGGGGCTTCTTCTATAACTTCCTCGGCCTTCGTGGACAGAATGTTATCTAAGCGAGTGCGAACGTACATTCAACATTCTTGGAACAGAAAGAAACATTACACCATACAATGGAAAGCATGTGCAATATAAAATAACGCTCGCTTCTACGGTCACATGAGAGAAAGAAACGCCGAGATCGAAACCACATTTGAGAATTTATTGTGTCTACGTTATATGGATATGAAACAAAACATTTAATTCGACATTCTCGCATTAATCAACATTTATTAAATGCAACTAAAGCTACCGCCTAGTTTTTAATTAATTTGCTATGCCAACAAATTTCAGTTAGATAAATAATTCAAATAACATTAGTGTAGGGGACTTGTTCTCAAATGCTTCGAATTAAGAACAAGGCAACACAAAATATTAAATGTTAATGTCCTTCGTCCTTCGAAGCATTATTTCCTTAAGGATATAACGATCTTCGGACGAAGGTGATGAAGGACGTACCTTCATCATCACAGTACATGTTAATGAAAGACGAAGCATATGTAATATGAAAGATAACGTGAATAATCATATAACATCATCATTAATATATCTTCATTATATAATCTCGGATAAATAAGAACAATATTTAATTACATTTGTACCTTCGGTCTTGACAGAAGGCAAAAATCCAAGCGTGACGCATGAGTGAATGCAAATCAACGTGAACAGTACGGGGGTACTGTTCATCTATTTATAGGCACAGGAAGCAGCCTGTGAAAAATTACATTCATCCCCTCTACAAATGATTACAATCATAATACAAGTTATCATGGGCCGATTGGCCATTTCATCTTTAAGTCGGTGCATCCGGAAGTACGCTACGAAGCTCCCTGGTTGATAGCTTCGACTTTGCTTCTTTGTTGATCTTCCGAAGGTGTTTATTCTTATGGGACCTTCGGCGACGAAGCAGACCCCCAACAGTAGCCCCTTCACAGTGCCAGATCATTTTTCGTAACGAGCTCGACCCGTGAAAAATTCTCTTAAGCTTCGGGATGCCGAAGGTCCGAAAAACACCTTCCTTGAGCTCGTTGTCGAGAAACGATTTAAATATTCCGAGTGTAAGGTGGTCCCACCATACGACGGGTACGCGCGATCTGGTGATTCTCCTTCTCGCACCCTGCGGTCCACCATTCAGTGAATGCGAGCGACTGTTCGGAGGGTGCAGGTGGCTTGACGATTCACCTTCCCACCTGCAGCACTATATAAACGGACGAGTAGGTGTGAAGTTACCACAACATTCATTACTATCGTACTGTTGTGCTGCTGAAAAATTTGACCACAACCGAAGCTTATTCATCGTATTCTCAATCAAAGCGTCGTTTTGCTTTAGCTTCGTCACAAGAGGGAGCTTCGGCAAAGATAAAAAAGTAATCAACTTCGTCAAAACGTAAGAAATTCAGCATCAAATGGCCAGGGTGCGTTCAACAGCTAGGGTTACACATGACGGAGAGGAGGCCGAAGCTGCTGAGACTGCTCCAATCTCCAAAGTAATGAGACAATCAGGCCTGGTTGTGCCAGAGGGTGCTTCTGACGAAGGTGCACCTGCTGCCGAAGCTGAGCAGGCAGATATTGAAGAGGGTGATGCTGGCGAAGAAGAGATAGATTATAACACCACTATGCCATCCAAACCCAGCCACTTGGATTTTGGGAAGTCGACTGTCTCCGAAGCTGATATGCCGGTGATGATAAAACTAGGCTACTTCGGGGAAGCCGAGAAGAAGCTGATTCGCTTTGGCGGGGAAGAGACCATCCCGAAGCCAGAAAATGATGAGGTGGTAGTTTTTAAGAGCTTCTTCAAAGCAGGGTTGAGGTTTCCTCTACATGGAATGATTGCAGATGTTTTGGAAAAATTCGAAATTTATCTTCATCAGCTGACTCCTAACGCTATCGTTAGGCTCAGCGTCTTTATCTGGACTCTTCGAAGCCAAGGAGTGGAGCCACTTGCCAAAGCCTTCTGCCAGGTGCACGAACTTCACTATCAGACGAAGGCTAGAGAAGATGGACTGCACGAGAATTTCGGCTGTTATAATTTTGCCTACCGCAAAGACATGAAGACACCGGTGGTTAGCTACCGCACCAAATGGCCAACCGGTTGGAAAACTGAGTGGTTTTATGTTAAAATTGATGAGAAAAAGGAGAAGCTAGTTTAGAGCCCGCTGGACCTAACCTTCGGGTTAACTAGGCCCTAGTGCCGCATGACGCCGGGGACATCATGCCCAGATGCTGTGGGCGAATTTAGAGTTGTGTCTGAGCATATTGGTACAAGGGATTTGGTTTAGGAATACTTAGCCAATAGGGTATTTCCGACATTAAAGGAATGGAGTATGTCAAAGCTTAAAGGAGAGAAGAAAAAGAATGAACTTGTTCGACTGCCCTATCATTTTAAGTTCAAGAAACACTTCAAAGAACCCTGCCAGGAATGGTTGGATACGATTGAAGTTATGTGCAATGAAATCTTAGGCAATTATACGAAGAAAGAAGATCAATTGATGACGGCAGCCTTCGGCACCCGACCGAAACGAAGGCTGAACCGAGTAATGGACGCTCTGAAATTTGAATATCCAGACTATGAACGGTTGAGCAAAGGTGCCGAAGGGCCAAAACGAAAAAGAGCTGTCAGTGTTATGCAAAGACAAGCTGCCAGAATGATAAAAGAAGATGAAAATTTAGCAAAAAAGAAAAAATCCAACCCTGAGCCGAAGGTGGCCGTTTCGAAGAAAAGAAAAGCCACAGCTCCGAAGCCAAAAGCTGATTTAGAAGAAGAAATTCCCTCAACACCTTCTGCCACTGACGCAAAAGAAATTTTAAAGGTAATGACCGAATCTCTACCTAATAAGCTAAGTCCGCTGGGACCAGAACTGATGAAGCTTTTACAGAAGAAGAAGGAGCCTTCGGCTGCCGAGAAGCCCGCTGAACCAAAAAAGCGAAGAATTATTACTGTCATGGAGGCTATTGAAGAAACACCGCCATCGACCTCAGCGCCGAAAACAGCAGCAGCCAAAGCTGCTCCTGCCGAAGCTGCAGCAGCCGAAGCCACAAATTTGGAAAACACACTTACTGATATTGATGAAATGATTTTGAATATGGCTGAGGAAGAAACTGCTGCAGCTGCTGAGGAAACCCCGGCCGCAGTGCCTGAAGAAAGGGAGAAGATGACTGGAAAAGAGAAGGAGATTGCCGAAGATGCTTCGGAAGAAGAAGATTTCAACTTTCAAAACATAATTGGGCAAGAATTGTCTAAGGCTGAAAAAGAAGAGTTGAAGGACTATGCTATATCTTGCGGGTACCAGCCAGGGGCGTTGCTATTCGGCGGTATAGACGAAGAGACCTTAGGTTTCCTTCGAGATCGGACTGGGGCGAAAGTTGTCAGCACTTTATCGAAAAGTGTTGCCTTTCCGAAACTTGAGGCTGACCTCAGCAGATACCAGCGACAACATATCGCCGGCAGCTTGTTTTATTCTAACTTTAAGGTAAAATTCTTCCCTTAACTTTTTTATTGTTTTGATATGAAGATGTTTTCTGATGAAGGTCATTTTGTCAGAGCCTACTACTAAGCAAAGCCTTGAGGATGCAACAAGACCTCGAGGATAAGAAAAACGAAGTTATAATTGAGGGCTTAGAGAAGAAGATTAAAGATCATGAAGTTGCCCTAGAAAAGAAAGACTTCGTGCTTCAAACGATGGAAGGTTCACTGGCAGAAGCTCAAGCCGAGATTGCTAGATTGAACAGTGAACTTTCCCTGAAGTCAAAAAGCCTTGAGCAAGAGAACAAAGATTTCAAAACAAAACTCGAAGTCGAAGTTGAAAAAAGTTCAAATCTGCAGAAATCTCTCAAGGATCTTCAAGAAAAATGCTTAGGCTTCGGCACCCGGTGCATTCAACGGCTGAAGCAGGTCTTCAACTCAGTTAGAGCCAGTTCCGAAAAGTTTAAACCTTCAGTTGAAGACCTGCCGGGCACATTTGATCATATTGAAGGTGAACTTGATGCTCTCGACGAAGTTATAGATGGACATGGTGATTTTTGTGCTCTGCTGGCTTCTCGAGGCACGGCTGTCGCTTTCATGAAGGCTGGCTATACACATGGAAATATTGTAAACAGACCAAACTTCAGCCTATCACCAGCAGACTTGGATGACATCCCCGGCCTGGCCCGAAGCATCGGAAACAGATTCGTTACTCAAATCTGGGCAAAGGGCGGGCGAAACACGACTGGTGACGAAGCTCGAAGTCACCTTAAACCGGTAATAAACTCATACCTTGTGCTTACCTTTTCCTTGAAACTTGAATTTACCTTATAATGCTTTGATATGTACAGGATGACGAAGCCGAGGAGCATTGAGCCGAAGCTTAGCAGAAGATTCGAAGCTTAGTAGATGATGATGAAGCCGAAAACCTTGCTGTGAAAAAACTCTAGAAAAAACTCTTGTATTATCCTTGTAAAGAATATTGTAATTTAAGAATCAAATACTACTCTGTAAATTTGTCCATACCTTGTAATATATTTTTACCTTTCCGTCCATGTATGAACTGCTTTGATGTGGACGAAACTTGTATTTTTTGAGCCGAAGGCGAAAAACACCTTCCCTTCTTTTCGTACACAACGAAGCATAAATCTGCTTCCGAAGCCGTATCCTTAGAGCCGAAGCAACTGTCTGTATCTATATGATATGATGATGATGATCCTATGCATGCCTAAATGAATGTTTATGAATGCAATGTATGATGTAATGTATCGTGCAAATGAATGCCCAAACACACACATACTAAGCCACATCCATAACCTTCATTCCCTTAGGAATGACTGAAGTCTCTTTGCTATTTATTTTTCGGCTGCACCGCTTATTTTTCGGTGTAAGTTCTGCATCCCCTTAGGAACGTCTTTTGAACTTCTTCGCCTTATATTTCAGCGGTATTTGGCTCTGCATTCCCTTAGGAACGACTTTTGAGCAGAAAACTTACGCTGCTCTCCCTTAGGAACGACTTTTTGTAGCTTCATCGTGCTCTGCATCCCCTTAGGGACGACTTTCGAGATTCTCCCTATTTTTTTCTTTTTTTCTGCACTCGATGGTGCATGCTCAGATTTTACATTTACATATCTTGGGGGATTTTGCTCTCGTAGAGCTGAATAAGAAAGGAGAAATTACAAACTATGGCCCCATTAAAAACCTTTCTCCCCCTTTGGAAAGGAAAAGGGTGCCATAGGAAAAATGAAAAAGATTACATCAATTTATACATAATATCGTTGAAGCTCATCTGCATTCCAAGATCTAGGAATGTCGTTGTCGTCCATGCAGGGGCGGGCCCCACTAAATTCAAAGGTATTCAAGTGAATACCCATTATTTTTTATAATTTTTTTAAATATATACATGTATGTAGTATATATACATAGGAAATAGAAAATAAGCAAAATAGTGAAGGAATTATGTTACTTTTGGGCTAAATTCCTACCTCCTCCAGCCGGCCCATTAGGCAATTACCATATCTTGGCCCATTATTCTCCCACACAGTCACTTGCCTGTTGCCCGCTTCCGCTCTTCCACTGGTTGCTAGACGCCAGCCGCCAGGACAGGACTGGACGCCAGGACGCACGCCACACGCCAGCCGCCCGCCCGCCCAGCCGCCACCGCCCATCGGCCACCGCGCGGCGCACGCAGTCGCCCAGACGCCCAGCCGGGAGCCGCCACCGCCCAGCGCGCGCAGCAGGTCGCCTAGCCGCCGCCTCGCCGCGCGCAGCGTGCTCCGCGCTGCCAGGAAATACAACGCTCCGGCGGACCGGCGCTCCGCGCTGCTCCGGCGTGCAGCGTCCGCCTCAGCTCAGGCAGCCGCTCGACGCTCTCTACGCGCACCGCCAGCCCGCCAGCGTAAGGAATCTGCTGGCTACAATACCGTCTGAACATTTGTCTTTACTCTTTGTATTATGTTATGTTCTAGAATTTTAAATTATGATAACTAGTTATTGAATCACTTATGCCTATATTGTTTATGCTTAATTATATGTTATATATACAAATAATTACCTATGTATGCCAGTAGAAAAAACTTCAGTCTTTAAAAATAATCATCCTAGAAATTTTTCGAATACCCACACTCTAAATCCTGGGCCCGCCACTGCGTCCATGTCCTTTAATCTGTAAGAACCGGGTCTTGACGAAGATACTACCAGAAAGGGTACTTCCCACTTCAGCTGAAGCTTGCCTACTGTGTCAGGGTTGGCTACTCTCCGAAGCACCAGATGTCCTGGCTTAATGTCTTTCAACCGAACTTTTCTATCACGCCATTTTATTGTTTCGGCTTGATATTTGTTGATATTTTCCACAGCCTGAAATCTGGTCCCTTCTATAGTATCTTTTGCCACAGAATAATTAGCTTCGTCTTCTACCGAAGCTACTGTTCTTATTGACCCCGCTTTAGCCTCTTCGGGGGTTATAGCTTCGTCGCCAAACAATAATTTAAATGGTGTAAAACCTATTGATCTTGATATAGTTGTATTGTGGCTCCACACCACTTTAACCAACTCATCTGGCCACTTTCCTCTGGCTGATTGAAGATTAACTTCATTATTCTCGTCATTATAATACCATTTGCCCTTTCAACTAGTCCGTTTGATTCCAAGTGCCCGACTGATGCAAAAATGAATTTTCGTGCCGATCTGATCGCAGAAATCTTTGAAAGTTTCAGCATCAAACTGTGTTCCATTGTCCACAGTTATAGCCTTCGGCACACCGAAGCGACAAACTATATTCTGCCAGAAGAATTTTTAGACTGTAGCCGAAGTTATTGTAGCCAAAGGCTTCGCTTCGATCCACTTAGAAAAATATTCTACCACCACCACGATATATCTCAAGTTGCCCTGCGCTGGTGGAAGTGGACCTAACAGATCCAGGCCCCATCTTTGCAACGGTCAGGTTGGTTGTATTAGCTGAGTTAATGACGAGGGTTGCTTCTGATCCCTTGCACATTTTTGGCAATTTTCTCATTTTTGAACCAAATCTGCTGCGTCCGAAGCTACCTTCGGCCAATAGAATCATTGTCGAAAAACCTTTCCCAGAAGAGGTCTGGACCCAATGTGGGATCCACACAATCCTGCATGTATCTCCTTCATCAGTTCTATACCTTCAGTTCTGGATAAGCATTTGAGAAGTGGGGGGCAAACTCCGTGTTTATATAATTCCCCTTCTATTACGACATATGGTCTTGTTCTGGTTTCCATTCTTTTGTTATAAACCTCATCATCCGAGAGACAGTTACCCTGGAGGAAAGATATAATCTCAGTCCTCCAATCTTCACTATGGACAAGAGATATTGTGAGTACTGCTCTTTCGAGGAGTTCAACCGAAGGTGCTCTTATTGTCTCAAAAAATACTTCCGAAGGTAGAGGAAGCCCCTGTGCCACTGACTTGGCTAGCAGATCAGCATGCTCATTTTCCCCTCTTGGAATATTCTTAACAGAAAATCCTTTGAAAGAAGCTTCAAGCCTTCGAACTGTGTCCAGATATTTCTCAAGCTTCGGATCTCTTGCCATGCAACTTTTGTCAATATGACCAGAAATAACTTGAGAGTCTGTTTTAAGGACTGCCCTTCTTATTCCCATTGCTTTTAACTTTCGAGGCCCCAAAAGTAAAGCTTCGTATTCAACAATATTATTTGTACAGCTGAAGTGAAGCCTTATTGCTTAGCATGTTCTGACCTTGGAAGGTGCAACTAGGACAGCAGTCGCACCTGCACCGAAGGTTCCCCAGGAACCGTCGCAGAACACTGTCCAAGCTTCGGCATCTTTATTTGCTTCTTCTTCCTAAGCCCCTGGCGTCCAATCAGCAATGAAATCTGCTAACGCCTGGGACTGAATTGAGGATCTAAGCACATAATCAATACTGAATTCGTTAAGCTCCGCAGTCCACTTTCCAATTCTTCTTGTAGCTTCTCTGTTCCTCATAATATCCTTCAGAGGCTATGATGAAGGAACAATTATGTGGTATGCTTGAAAATAATGCCGAAGCTTCCTGGAGGCCATTAACACAGCATACAACACCTTCTCCAATTCTGTATAGTTTTTCTTTGATAGACTTAGAACTTCGGAGACAAAGTATACTGGGGCTTGCTTTTTAATTTGGCCTTCAAGCTTCTCCTGTACAAGCACCGCACTCACTGCAGAGTGCGAAGCTGCCACATACAATAGTAATGGAGCCCCTAGCATAGGTGGAGTTAATGTTGTTAGATCAATCAAGTATTGTTTCAGCTCTTCGAAGGCTTTCTGTTGAACTGGGCCCCATTGAAAAACTTTGGCTGACTTTAGTATTTCAAAGAATGGCAAGTTTCTTTCTGCTGATCTAGATATGAATCTATTCAATGATGCCAGTCTTCCTGTCAGCCGTTGGGCCCCTTCTTTGAGCTTGGCGGCTCCATCCGAAGGAAAGCTTCGATCTTGCTTGGGTTAGCTCCAATCCCCTTCGTTGAAACTAGACAGCCAAGGAACTTTCCCTTCTTCACTCCAAAGACACATTTTTCTGGGTTTAATTTCAGGCCAACTTGCCTGAAATTAGCAAATGTTTCTTTCAGATCAGTAATGTGATTTTCTTGCTTCGTGCTTTTTACTATGATATCATCAGCGTATGTTAGCACATTTCTGCCTATCTGGGAATGAAGGACCTTGGCTGTCATTCTGCTGAAGCTTCCTCCAGCATTCTTGAGCCCCTCAGGCATCCAAAGATAGCAATAGGTGCCACTGGGAGTTATGAAGCTGGTCTTAGTCTCATCCTCCTTCTTCATCCATATTTGATGATATCCTGAGTAGAAATCTAGCAGACTCATAAGCTCTAAAGAAGCTGCTGCATCTACAAGAGAGTCTATTCTTGGTAATGGAAATTCGTCCTTTGGACAGGCCTTGTTAAGATCTGTGAAGTCAATACACATTCTCCATTTGCCATTGGCCTTCTTCACCATAACAGTATTGGCTAACCACTCTGGATATTTTACCTCTCTGATGACACCAGCACTGAGAAGCCTTTTTACTTCATTCCGAGCACCTTCGGTTTTATCATCAAACATTTTCCGAAGCCTTTGCTTTCTTGGCCTGAAGGATGGGTCGACATTGAGTGAATGTTCAATGACATCTCTGTTGACACCATAGAGATCATTGGCCGACCAAGCAAAAACATCTTTGTTGTTGAATAAAAACAATATCAAAGTTTTCTCCTGCTCTTCAGATAGTTGAGACCCCAGCAGTACCTTCTGCTCTGCTATGTCTTCACATAGAAGCAATGGTTTCGGCTGATCAGCCGAAGCAGCCTTCTCTCTTATGTACTTGTACTGTTCACAAGCTTCGGCTCCATCTATATTGTGGATCGCTTTTGAGCCTGTCCAGTTACCTTCGGCTTTTCTAGCGGCTTCCTGACTCCCATGAACAGCAATGGGCCCTTGTTCCGAAGGTATCTTCATGCATAGATATGCTGGATGAAGTATTGCTTCGAAAGCATTAAGTGTCCCGCGACCAATGATTGCATTGTAGGGGTATTCCATATCAACAATGTCAAACACAACATGTTTAGTCCTTGTATTGTGGACGAAGCCGAAGGTCACTGGCATCGTGATTTTGCCGAGTGCTGCAATCTGCCTTCCTCTGAAGCCACACAGAGGGTGTGTAGCATCATGAATCTTGTCTTCTGGCTCTTGCATCTGTCTGAAGGCCTTAGCAAATATGATATCCGCTGCACTGCCTGTATCAACCAGAACATTATGGACCAGAAATCCCTTGATGACACAAGATATGACCATAGCATCATTGTGAGGGTAATCCTTGAGCTGAAGGTCTTCCTGGGAGAAGGTGATTGGGATGTGGGACCATTTTAACTTGATGAAGGGTCCCTGCACCCCAACATGCTGCACCCTTCTCTGTGCTTCCTTCTTCTGCCTCTTGTTAGCCGGCTCTGAACTTGAGCCGCCTGTTATTGGGAGCACCAGTTTCGTAGCCGAAGGTGCTACGACTTGATTGTTGAATGAAGCCATCAGCTCAAAAGTGGAAGTGAGTTCACCGAAGGTGGGCGCCAATGTTGGGGACTTGTTCTCAAATGCTTCGAATTAAGAACAAGGCAACACAAAATATTAAATGTTAATGTCCTTCGTCCTTCGAAGCATTATTTCCTTTAGGATATAACGATCTTCGGACGAAGGTGATGAAGGACATACCTTCATCATCACAGTATACGTTAATGAAAGACGAAGCATATGAAATATGAAAGATAACGTGAATAATCATATAACATCATCATTAATATATCTTTATTATATAATCCCGAATAAATAAGAACAATATTTAATTACATTTGTACCTTCGGTCTTGACAGAAGGCAAAAATCCAAGCGTGACGCATGAGTGAATGCAAATCAACGTGAACAGTACGGGGATACTGTTCATCTATTTATAGGCACAGGATGCAGCCTGTGAAAAATTACATTCATTCCCTCTATAAATGATTACAATCATAATACAAGTTATCATGGGACGATTGGTCATTTCATCTTTAAGTCGGTGCATCTGGAAGTACGCTACGAAGCTCCCTGATTGATAGCTTCGGCTTTGCTTCTGTGTTGATCTTCTAAAGGTGTTTATTTTTATGGGACCTTCAGCGACAAAGCAGACCCTCAACAATTAGCGACTATAAGCGCGACAAAATAACGGCGCGAGACAAAAAATGCAACGCGCAAAACAACACGGCAACACGTGCACTATACGCGCATGGCACGTGTACGGCGCACGGGCCGACACTACACGCGAGAACTAATTAATAGATGGCATGATTAAAGTAAACAATCATTTAATAAAGAATAATTCAGTTAAGATTAACCACGCTGATGTTGATTTATAAATGCGCAAATTAAAATCCTATATTAGATTCAAAATAAAACATCGTTTTATTAACCTTCGGTCAAAAAACTTTTAAATAAATTAAATAAAATATGCAATAGCAGAGAATATTACTTCTAACATGTAGACAATTTTAATATGAATCTAACGCAACTTGAACAGAGTAAATCTGATTTAAAACACAAAAGTTATCGCGGTTTTAAATTGAAACAAATTTCTGCGCATAGATTAAAAAACCAGGGACTAAATCGTAAAAACTCCATCTTCTTCCTCCTCCTCTTCTTCCCCTCAACCATGGGAGGGAGAGGGGAGAAGAGGGGGCCACACGCAGGGGGAAGGGAGACCGGGCCGGCCGTCACCGGGTGCGAGCGCGCGGGGCTGCCGCCGCCAGGGGGAAGAAGGGGAGGGGGTGCCGCCACCGGGGGAGGTGAGAGAAGGGAGAGGGGGCCCTGCATGGATGAGAAAATGGAGAAACAAAGGAACCCTAGGTGCAACAATGGTGGAGGCTCACCGGAAAAAACGAAGTTCGCCGGAGCCGAGCACAAATTCGTCGATTGCGGACGAACCATCGGTCGGATCGACGAATCGAAGGCACCAAGACAAAGCTGTTGACGAGACGAACACAATGGTACCCTCGGATTCCGCCGACGATGCATAGATCAAAATTAATTGCTCGTCGGAGTTGGAACTGTCCTGAACTTCGGCGAGCAATTCCGGGAGTTTAGGATCGAATCTGAGGATGGGGTTTTGAATTTTGGAAAGGGCTCGACGAGAGGATTTCAGCCATATATATATTGCTAGGATTTGAAGATATTTTATTTTTTGTAATTATCCTATTTTTAAAATTAAAAGTAATTTCAGAAAAAGGCTGAAATTATTTTTAATATCCGAAAAATATCTCGAAGGCTCCATAAATTCTAGGAACATTCGTAGACATGATTTGGCACACGATGAACTCAAAAAACATATTTAGGACTTTTGAAAATGTTTTTAAGTACCTCAAATAAATATATTTTGAATTTCGAAAAAAAGAAAAATATTTAGAAAATATGAAAATTTACAGGAAACTTCTACAAGACATATTGACATGTTTCAAACACTTCTTACACTGGGAAACACTATACAGCAGCATGAATGCAACAATCATGACACTGCTAGAGCTCACGCCAATATAGAACCAAAATAACTCTCTACTATTTTGATAAAGGGAAAAGAAAAGTGAATAAAGGAAAGGGTAACACATGAATTTTGAGTACATAACAAAGAAATTTTTATACCCCAAAATTCAGGGTGTTACACAAGTGATATTCCAAAGACAGCCTTCTCAACCAGATATGGGCTATACGAGTATTTGGTGATGTCATTCGGGCTAACCAATGCCCCGACATAGTTCATGTACTTTATGAATTCAGTATTCATGCCTGAGTTGGACAAATTCATGGTAGTTTTCATTACGATATCTAGGTATATTCGAAGAATGAAGCCGAGCACACTATGCACCTACACATAGTACTTCAACGCCTGCGAGATCATCACATGTATGCCAAGTTCTCGAAATGTGCTTTCTAGTTAAAGGAGATTAAATTCTTGGGTCATACAGTCTCCTAGCAAGGAATAACAATTGATCCTGATAAAGTACAAGAGGTGTTGGATTGGAAGCATCCCACCACCATTCGCCAGATTCGAAGTTTTCTGGGATTAGCTAGGTAGTATCGTCATTTTATTCTGGATTTCTCTAGAATTGCAAAGCCAATGATTGAGTTATTGAAAAAGGGAGTTAAATTTGTTTGGAGTCAGAAGTGCAAAGATGCTTTTCACACCTTAAGGCAACATTTGACCACCACACCAATTCTAGCACAGCCTGACAATGCTAAGTCGTTTGATGTATATTGTGATGCTTCCGACACTGGACTTGGTTGTGTTCTGATGCAAGACAAACGAGATATTGCCTACGCGTCATGAGCACTCAGACCTCATGAGCAAAATTATCTAACATATGATTTGGAGCTAGCAACGGTAGTTCATGCCCTACAGACTTGGAGGCACTATTTGATGGGAGCTCATTTCAACATTTACACCAATCACAAGAGTCTCAAGTACATCTTCACTAGGCTGACCTTAACATGAGACATAGAAGATGGTTAGAGCTAATAAAAGACGATGATCTAGAAGTACACTACCACCCTGGAAAGGCAAATGCAGTAGCCGATGCATTGAGTCGCAAGGCACAATGCAACAGCCTGACCATAGATTCTCATGTCACCACCTTGTGTCATTAGTTGAACAAATTGAGCATGGAAGTAGTTCCTCCCGGTACGTTGGATTACATCTCTGTAGCACCAACCTTACAAGATCAGATTATCTTGGCACAACTCAGTGATAAGGGAGTGCAAATCATCAAGGAAATGCTCACCTAGAAAGTGGAAATTATAAGTGTCTTCGCCAAAACAGCAAGGGTGTACTATGGTTTGACGACCGACTTATTGTTCCCAAGGATCCGGAACTTAGGAAGAAAATTTTGAATGAGGCTCATTTCTCCAAATTTTCCATACACCCTAGGAGTAATAAGATGTACCATGACCTGAAACCCCTATACTGGTGGACTAGGATGAAAAGAGAAATTGCTAAGTACGTATCCGAGTGTGACACCTTCCAAAGGCTCAAAGCAAGTCATCTGAAATTAGCACGAGCCTTGCAACCACTCTCTATACCATCTTGGAAATGGAAGACATAAGCATGGACTTTATTGTGAGTTTACCCAATACTTCTCGGCATCATGATTTCATATGGGTAATTGTGGATAGATTAACCAAGACAACTCACTTCCTACCAGTGCATACCACCCATAGGGTAGAAAAGTATGCAGAAATCTATATCGACCAAGTAGTACGCTTACACGGAATACCTAAAACTACCATCTCGGATAGAGGAGCACAGTTCGTAGCACGCTTTTGGGAGCAGCTACAAAACTCACTAGGCAACAAGCTAATCCGAAGCTCAGCATATCATCTCTAAACAGATGAGCAAACAGAGAGGGTAAATCAGATTCTTGAAGACATGTTAAGGGCTTGTGTAATACATTATGGAAAGAATTGGGATAAGTGTCTTTCCCTGGTGGAGTTCTCCTACAACAACAGCTACCAAGCTAGCTTGAAAATGGCACCTTTTGAAGCCTTGTATGGTAGGAGGTGTATAACCCCATTGAGTTGGTCGCAAGTCGGGGAAAGGGAAATATTTGGACCTGACTTAGAATCGAGGCCGAAGAAAAGGCCAGGATCATCAAAAAGAATTTAGAAGCTGCTCAAGCTAGACAAAAGAGCTACCATGATAAGAGAAGGAAACCCCTACAATTTGAAGTAGGAGATCACGTATACCTTAAGGTCTCACCCACTAAAGGTGTGCAAAGATTTGGAATTAAAGGCAAGTTAGCCCCTCGCTATATCAGACCTTATGAGATCATAGAAGTATGTGGACCAGTAGCATATAAGCTAAAGCTTCCACCTAAGATGTCAACGATCCACAATGTTTTCCACGTGTCTCAACTGAAGAAATGTGTCCGAGTACAGACAGAAGTTCTGACCGAACCAGAGATAGAGATAGAACTAGACTTATCATACAAAGAGCACCCTGCCAAAATATTGGACCACAAAGAGAGTCAACTCGCAAGAAGGCAATCATGATGTATAAGTGTAACACCCTAAATTTTGGGGTATGAAAATTTCTTTGCTCTATACTCAAAATTCAGGTGTTACCTTTTCCTTTCTTCACTTTTCTTTTTCCTTAATCAAAACCATAGAGTTATTTTGTTCTATGTTGGAGTGAGCCTAGAAATGTCATGGTTGTTGCATTCATGCTTTTGCATAGTGTTTCTAAGTGCAAGAAGTGTTTGAAACATGTTAATATGTCTTGTAGAAGTTTCTCGTAAATTTTCATATTTTTCTAAATATTTTTCTTTTTCTGAAATTCAAAATATATTTATTTGAGGTACTTAAAAACATTTTCAAAAGTTCTAAATATGTTTTTGAGTTCATTGGGTGCCAAATCATGTCTAGTAAGTTTCCTAGAATTTTTGGAGCCTTCGAGATATTTTTCGGGCATTAAAAACGATTTTAGCCTTTTTCTAGAATTTTTTATTTAAAAAATGGGATAATTACGAAAAATAAAATATCTTCAAAACCTAGCAATATATATATATATGGCTGGAATCCTCTCGTCGAGCCCTTTCCGAATTTCGAAACCCCATCCCTAGTCTAGATTCGAAACTCCCGTAATTGCTCGCTGAAGTTCGAGACGGTTCCAACTCCGACAACAACTTCGATGAGCAATTACTTTCGATCCATGCTTTGTCGGTGGAATCATATAAATAGGAGCACAATGCCATGCATAAACACACCTTTTGGAGTCGAGGATAGATCTAGTTGCTCAGACTTCTAAGCAATTTAACCTAATCTTCGTGTCATGTATTGTTAAACATAAGGTACAAATACAATTGACTCTTGTAACATGAAACAATGAATAACATAGTGAATTGAATGGAATCAAGCTGTCAAGTTTTTGTTATCTTTTTATACCTTCTCGCACTTATTAATTTTCCATGATTAACAAATGGGAGAAGAAAGGATCATTTCATTTATGTTGCGTTGTTTTTTATCTCTTTCAGGGATTGAAAACAAGTGACCAACATTTATCATTTTAGCCTACACCCTTTAATTAGTCTTCTCGAGGAGTATTAATTAATGGATGGATGAAGTATTAATTCATTTGTGTTGCCTTGTTTTTGGTTTCCATCAGGAGACAAAAGCAAGTGACCAACAGTTACTAAGTATAAGTTTATACCACCCCAATTAAAATAAAGATCATACCAAAAATATTTTAAAAAATAAACAAAACCACATGCAAGTCCATTTAGTTACTTCCATAGTTTAATCATGTGAGGGTCCAAGCCGCTCTTGACCATGAGGACGACTATATATCAGTTTTACGCTCTATAGAGGTTGTACATCTTTACCCACAAATCGTGATCCCTTATTGCCTCAGGTTGATCAGACCCTTAAACACTTCCGAGGTGAGTTGGCAAGGTTTCACTACAAGGCATGTACAAAGATCCACTAGTATGAGAAACCCGCTAAGGTTTCAGGAAGAGGTGGTAGAGACCTCCCTCTACTAATGAGCTACCACAAAGCAAATCGGTCCGAGAACTGACCTAAACTTGTCCAATGCCTCCCCTCTTGCCCCTTTCGGGTGAGATTAACTCATAACTAGCTTTCCTAATTAATCAGCTAAGACCAGAGCCATAATAGTACATGTTTTCTCGAGTTGCCACTTCATGTTCCAATTAAATATGGTGATATTGTACCACAATAATATCAACAAAATCAGCAATGAAACATTATCCATGGTTCCTACATAACAACAGCCCCATAAACCAAGTAAAGCACTAGCATGTCTACCCAATATAATTAAACTTGGTGTAAACAAGGTATATGGAAAATAGAACTAGACATCACCTAATCGGTCTGATCAATTTAACTTAACCATGCAATGCATAGGTAAGAACATAATAGTAAATATTATGTAGGCCAAAACAACATGATTAAGGACACAACTTGCCTTCTAAAGCAAGCTCCTGTTGCTTAGAGTCTTCGTAGGGTTTGTCTTTAGGTCCCTCTACCGAGGAGTTCTCGATAGTGGATTTATAGGACAGGTCACGAGATCGAGAATTGAAAGCAAACTACAAAAGAGACACAAGATTTAGGCTGGTTCAAGCTCTCACCATGACATAATAACCTACGTCCAATGTTTTGGTGGCTAATGATCGGTTATGTTCTTTTCTGCCTTCAAGAGGCTCTCCCTGCCCCTCCTTATACAGTCCAATGAGGAGAACAGTTAAAGGGTGGATACAAGTAGGTTACATGATAGATCTAACGTAACTTATTCATAAGAGAATCTAACTCTATATATTTACAAGTGTGCCTTCTTTATCCGTTTAGGACTGTGCATTGTATGTTGGGATTTTGTTCTATATGTTTAAGACTCTGACTTGTCTTTCCTATTCTACTAATATCTTTGACATATTTGTACTTCCAGAGTCCTCCACATATTGGACCTTCCAAAAATCATGATGATTGAGTCCAGGAACTCTAGGTAGGAGACAACTCCGACGAGTCCACGCACGTGGACGCTAACCCGAGGGATAAACAGATTCACAGATTACACCTTCAACCCAGTTCTACTCAGGCATGGGGAAAATGGTCTCCCACTAAGGTTTAGAATTTAGTTTTTGGAATATTTATTTTCTTGATTTATTTTAATTCCAGAAAAGTATAGACTAAATATTTAAACCACAAAAAGTATCCCGAAGATCAAGAAAATTATAGGAAACATTCTAGAGGTCCAATTAAACATGAGGAATTCGGAAAAAATTAGTTGGAGCCCATAAAAATTTTAGAGCCTTCTAATAAATATAAATACCTCTACCAAAATGAGAATAATTGCTAGAAAATCTGCTAAATTCTTGGGAGAACCTATTTGATAGAGAAACACATTTTAAAACATTAGTTTGCACTCAAGAAACACCAACAACACACATAAGCTCATTTAATTTTAGAAAAATAAATAATTGTTTTTTCCTATGTTAAATTCCCTGTAGAATAAATTAAGCTCGGCAAAATTTTAAAATTATGTGGAAATCGTTGCATTGATTATTCTTCCTATCCACATCCTGAAACTTGAGATTTCCAGGGTGTGACATGAGGGGAGAACGAGGGGAACAGGAGGGGAGGTGGAGGACCTTATCGAAGAAGACAAGCCAGATCACAAGGAGGGGAATGAGCGATGGCGAAGGCAGCAAGGGAGGAGCGTCCAACAGCCTCAAAATCGCTAGAGCTAGAGAGAGGGTTCGGAAAGATGCAAGAGACTGAGAAAGAGTGTGAGAATGAGTGGCTGACGACAGTGTCGAAGCAACAAACACACCGAAGGGATTTACCCGTGCCTAACTGTGCTCCCTCCTAATTAGGTCGTGCCCATGTTGGCCCACCGTGCCTAGGTTGCGGTTCAAGCACGATGCTAGCCATCAAGGCGTGCCAACATGGGCCCACCACCAATCGGGTCATGTCGTGCCCAGTAGTACACAGAAACTCTATAGTGGCGGTTCTAGAGCTATTTGCACGGCCGTTTATGAGTGCCTCCAGTGCTAGGGGCTAGTGGAAATAACATTTTCATTGGCGGTTTTCTTAAGCATCCCGCTAGTGAAAATAACATTTTCATTGGCGTCTAGGTACTATAGGCCATGCCGGACTCAGTGTCGGCCCGATTATAGGGGCACCGTTGGCCATCTATAACTTTGAATATTTATTTTTGAACAATTAAATTATTGTCTTTACATTATTAGAATTATCTTGTTAGGATAGGGTTGGAACCTAGGGTGTAAAACTTTTGTGTAGAATTGATTATACTCTTATACACAAAGATTGAGGTGAACTATTCTATACAATTTGATTGTTGCAATAAAATTTTAAATTGTTTCAATTCACTCTTCACTTGGGTATCTTGGTCTTTTCAGCTAGGTCAAATGAACGGGGACTGCCACGGGGCTAGAGAGAGGCGCCCACGTGGCTGTGGGCCATGCAGCGCGAGAGAGCAATCCGACAAAGGGAGCAGGCTTTGGGGCGAGAATGAGAGAGGTGAGTATTTTCTGCTAGTATTCCTTTATATTTTTATTTTATTGCAAATCTAATTTTAAATTCAGTTCGAATATGAACAAAACCATATATTACAAAAACTCTAACACACCAACATGTATGTATAACATGTTTCTACCTTAATTTATGATAGATTTTTATTTTGTAAAAAATATTACTTTTCTATATTATATGCATATTTAAAGATATAAATTTAAAAATTAAGCTATTTAAAGATATGGAATTCTTAAGGTTTTATGCATCACATGTGGATCTAATTTGGAATTCGTGGAATATACCACTTTCACTAAAAAACGTGCAAATACAATTGTTTTCTCACTCACAGAACCGGATGGATGTGACCGTGTTCCTTGAACACAGTCGGACACAATTAATTTAACCATAGAGTATTATAGGGAGGTTTGACTAAAGTGGTTGCTTGGAAGTTGGACCTAATAATAGAGGAACACAAGCCAACAAAAAGGTTGGCAGTTAGGCCTCCCACTGGGTGGTCTTCTTCTTGGCCTTATTTCCATGGGGAAGCAAAGAAAAATGGCAGGGAGCAGCCAGCTAGAAAAACTCAACATACCATGTGGATCAGTTGACCATGTGCCCTGCTGTGATCACAACTAAAACCATGGCTCTTGACCGTTCCTATGTGATCCGACGGTCGACGTGTGTCTTTTACCCTGTGCAGTGCTACTAGTTAGTTTATCTAGCTTGTTGGCTTCATCTCCATGCATGCATGAGAGTTACGCATGGGGCATAATTTGGTCATGGATCCAATGCTGCTCTTTGTTTTATGCTACTTTAATTTGGTTTATACTACCGGAGCAGAGCTCATGTGCATGGTAATTAAAGTTAGTCATGCATGCAGCTAGGTAAACTGTCAAGTGTGTGTTCTTTTACTGCAAATGCATGGAGTGGAGAGCGTGGCTACTGTATAGAGCATTGATCAAAGAGCAACGCGAAGTACTCTCTTCCACTATTTTCTTTGCTGGAACATTAGTACGTACTCATTATTATTAGCAGGATGGCAACCTTTGCAAGATGCAAAGGGACAATAATTTTGGTAACAAAGTTGCTTGCTTTACCCCCTACTTGTGCCGTTTGGTGAAGATCCTTTCTATTCAAGAAAGATGGGTTTGGCTGGCCAGCCAGGAAAGGGAGAGGTTTGGTAGTGTGAATGAATATGGTTGTGAGTTCATGAGCCCCTTGCTTTTTTGGTCAGCTTTTGACATGTGAGCAGTTCACTTGTCGATGCCCTGTCCAGCTTGGAAAAGGCCATCTTCCATGTGCTGAAAGCGCCAAAACTGAAAATAATGTTAGATATGACTTGGAAGCTGATTCACATTCCCCCCATACAACTTTTCCCTTCTTTTTTCACACAACAAGACGATCTGTTTTGTTGATAATCTGATTTGATTTGTTCTGTCAATTTTACGTAGTTCATTGCGATAAACTGTCCCGACCAAATAAATTGTGTTTGAGGAACCAGTTGAAGCATCACACTTACTAGACGCAAATCTAAATTGATGTGCCTATTGTCTCCATTTGAAATCAAGGAACAGTTATGATGCGATGGATTAACAAGCCTATTATCCTCGACTCAACAGTGCCTGGTCAATGATCTACAGCAAGGTCTAGTTTCATCAGTATTGACATGAGTTGTTACCAGACCTAACTGTATACATGTGTCGTTTGATTCATAAAATATAACGTAAATGGTAATGATAATAAAATATCAACGTTAATAAGTTTGAATAGGTTGATACTACTTTCTAGTGTGGTATCCGATTACGGTTAGAGTTAAACAAATATGATTCAATGTTATCAGTTAACCATCACGTTACAAATATACGAACCAAACCGCAACCGTACAATAGCTGATATAGACCGAGGCTTGTATTCTTGGTGCTTCACATTACTACAGCAACAGGACCCGTGCTGACAGGCCACCAAACTGTGATGTTATATTCGTAAGGCTGGATTCAGTTACGCTTCCTGCAAACGAGTTTCATGTGTGCCAAATAATCATACACGTTTCTACATCGGCAACACTAAGGAAAATATGATATATACGAAAAACATTTCCATTGTGGAAATAAAAGCTAGCCTTGTTTGACCACAAACCAAAACCATCGATTTTTGTTAACCTAGGGTTTCCAATTCCTATGAGGCAAAAGGAGATTTTGTTATGATTTATGGGCTAGACACAATTGAAAAATTCAATTAAATCTTAAAAAATCTCAAAAGCCCATGTATGGGTATGGCTAGGGAGTAGGGAATGGTGGAACTATAAGTACCATATTGCTAGTCCAAGTGGAGTGGAAATAGTTTAAATATGGAGGCCACACTAACTCACCAAGTCATGGATGAGAGTAAAGAGTGTGGAGAACCACACGTGCTTGCCTCGCCTGGCCTAGGCGAAGGGCGCGGGCGCACGACATGCGCCTGAATGGTTCGCCGAAATTCGGCCCTTTTTGCCGTTTTATTTTTTGGTTATTTGGCTGTTAAGTTTAGAATCTTAACCGATTGCTATAAAAATCTAAACTGAACGCGAATTTTTCGCGGACAGATCGGATCGCGGATAGCTATCGGTTCGCGAACTCGGCCCTATATAAGACGCCTGGCAGCCAGCATCAAACTCATCCCAATACAAGTTAGGTTTTCGCCTTTGTTCACAACTGTGCCGCCATCGTAGTTCTCTTCACCCCGACCGCCGACGTGCATCTATGATCGGGAGAGCAGAGGTCTCCAGAACCCTTTGACTTCGAGATCCTGCACCGGGAGAGGGAGAATACGGTTTTTGGGAAGCGTCCTCACGCGACTACTCGCGATCTTGTCGTCGAACCCTGCTGCTTCGACGTCATCAGCCCCGCTGCTTCGACGTCATCGACCTTGCTGATTCCGGCCCGCGTCATCTATCAGTATGTCTGATCAGTACGCATCATCCGATTTGACTTTATACTTCAGTTCTTCTGATTTGGTCGTGATTTATATTCAGAATTTAATCTGGAAATTATCTTATTATTCAACAATCCAAAAACCTTATTGTAGATAATTTCCTAGTTTTTCTATGGCTGCTTTTGCCGACGCGCTGAAGCCAGAAAAATTCAATGGTATGCACTTTAAGAGGTGGCAAGTCAAGGTCACGCTCTCGCTTACTGCTATGAATGTGTTCCATGTTAGTAAAGGCAAACCAGCGGTCACACTGACTTATGAATAGGAGAAAGAGTACGACCATGCCAATATTATCTTTACGGGAGCAGTTCTTAGCGCCCTTGTTGACCGTCTGGTTGATGCGAATATTCAGCACACAGACGGGAAAGAGTTGTGGGATGCACTTACTACTAAGTATGGTGCATCAGATGCTGGCAGTGACCTGTATATCATGGAGAGCTTTCATGATTATAAGATGGCTGATAATCGCTCTATTGTAGAGCAAGCTCATGAAATACAGTGTATAGCCATCCTGACCGATTTGTGGCTGGATGCATTATTGCAAAGTTGCCTTCTACATGGAGGAACTTCGCCACATGTATGAAACATAAGAGACATGAGATATCAGTTGAAACTATGATAGCGTCTCTAGATGTTAAGAAGAAAGCTCGGGCTAAGGACACGGGGTCTAAAGGAGGCGAGGGCCACTCCAGCGCCAACATGGTTCAGAAGAACCACAACAAGGGCAAAGGGAAGACAAAATCTAACAAGCCCAACAAAACTACCAACTTCAAGAAGAAGAAGAACAAGGCAGAACTGACATGTTTCACATGTGGTGAGACGGGTTATTTTGCCAAGGATTGTCCTGATCGAGCGGACCGCCGTGGCAAAAAGGGCAATGCCAACAGAGTGGTCGCTAGCAATGAGGAAGACAAAAGGTATGGTAATCTACCTTTCATCTTCTCAGTATTTCAATCACCTAGTTGGTGGCTTGATACTGGTGCTAATGTTCATGTGTGTTCTGACATTAATTTGTTCTCTTCTTATCAGAGTGCCCAGGATTCTTCCGTCCTAATGGGGAATGGATCACATGCTTCTGTTCATGCCATTGGCACGGTGGATCTGAAGTTTACTTCGGGAAAGAACGTGCAACTGAAGAACGTGCAGCATGTCCCTTCTATACACAAGAATCTCGTTAGTGGAACCCTTATATGTAGAGATGGGTTCAAGATAGTTTTGGAGTCCAATAAAATGGTTGTGTCTAAGTCTGGACAATTTATTGGTAAAGGCTATGATTGCCGAGGCTTGTTTCGCTTTTCTCTGTTAGATTTCAATAATAAGTCTGTGAACCATCTTTGCGCTAATGTTGATGATCTTGCGAGTATTTGGCATTCTCGTTTGTGTCATATTAATTTTGGCTCTATGTCTCGGCTTTCCACCATGAGTTTAATTTCGAATATCACCATAGTCAAAGGTTCTAAGTGCCATAACTGTGTGCAGTCGAAGCAACCTCGAAAGCCTCATAAGGCTGCTGAGGAGAGACACCTGGCACCTCTAGAACTCATACATTCTGATCTTTGTGAGATGAATGGTGTGTTGACAAAAGGTGGCAAGAGATACTTCATGACATTGATTGATGATGCGTCTAGATTTTGCTATGTATACTTGCTAAAAACTAAAGATGAGGCTTTAGACTACTTTAAAATCTATAAGGCTGAAGTTGAAAACCAACTAGAGAGAAAAATCAAACGTCTTAGGTCAGATCGTGGTGGCGAATTCTTTCCCAAAGTCTTTCATGATTTCTGTGTAGAACATGACATTATTCATGAGAGGACACTTCCCTATTCACCCGAATCAAATGGGATTGCTGAAAGGAAAAATCGTACGTTGACTGACCTGGTGAATGCCATGTTAGACACTTATGGTTTATCTAAGGCATGGTGGGGGGAGGCAGTCCTGACTTCATGTCATGTTCTGAATAGAATCCCTATGGGCAAAGAAGATAAAACCCCTTATGAGAAGTGGGTTGGGAGAAAACCATCACTTTCATACTTGCGCACTTGGGGGTGCATGACAAAAGTCAATGTACCAATTAATAAAAAGCGCAAGCTTGGACCAAGGACAGTGGATTGTGTCTTTCTTAGATATGCTTCATGTAGCATAGCATATAGATTTTTAGTAGTTAAATCTGAAGTTTCTGATATGTATGTTGATACTATTATGGAATCACGTGATGCTACTTTCTTTGAACACATATTTCCAATGAAAGACATTCATAGCAATTCTAGATACTCTTCTGAGATAACTCCTGAACATAGTACACCTGTTGAGAGTTCTGAACAGACACTTGAAATTGTCCTAGAGGAGGATGACAATGATGCTCCTAAAAGGAGAAAGAGACAAAGGACTGAAAAATCCTTTGGTGATGATTTCATTGTGTACCTTGTGAACGGTACTCCTACTACCATTGCGGAAGCATTTGCATCTCAAGATGCAGATGATTGGAAAGAAGCAGTTCATAATGAGATGGACTCCATTCTTTCAAATGGTACGTGGGAAGTCACTGATCGACCCTATGGCTGTAAACCTGTGGGTTGTAAGTGGGTGTTTAAAAAGAAGCTCAAGCCTGATGGTACAATTGAGAAGTACAGGGCTAGGCTTATGGCTAAAGGCTATACTCAGAAACAAGAAGACTTCTTTGGTACTTACTCACCTGTTGCTAGAATCACTACTATTCGAGTACTACTTTCCTTGGCTGCCTCGTACGGTCTCCTTGTCCATCAGATGGATGTAAAGACAACTTTTCTTAATGGAGAGCTGGACGAGGAAATCTATATGGAACAACCTGATGGATTTGTAGTAAAAGGTCAAGAAAGCAAGGTGTGAAAATTATTGAAATCTTTGTATGGTCTAAAGCAAGCACCAAAGCAATGGCATGAGAAGTTTGACACGACTCTAACGTCTGCAGACTTTGCCATTAATGAGGCAGACAAGTGTGTATATTATCGCTGTGGTGGGGGCAAAGGAGTAATATTATGCTTATATGCTGATGATATATTGATATTTGGCACAAACATTGATGTGATCAATGAAGTCAAGTCTTTTCGATCAAAGAGTTTTGATATGAAAGATCTGGTAGAAGCTGATGTGATTCTAAACATCAAGCTGATTAAGGCAGATGGTGGGATTACTCTCTCTCTCAATCTCACTGTGTTGAAAAGGTTTTGAAGCGATTTGGCTTTTCTGATTGCAAACCTTCTTCAACACCTTATGATCCCAGTGTGACACTGCGAAAGAACAAGAGAATTGGTTTAGACCAATTGAGATATTCTTAGATTGTCGGTTCACTCATGTATCTTGCTGGTGCAACAAGGCCCGATATTTCGTTTGCTGTGAGCAAATTGAGTAGGTTCATGTCAAACCCCAGGACTGATCATTGGCATGCACATGAGCGGGTTATGCGCTACTTGCAAGGTACAATGAGCTATGGAATTCACTATTCTGGTCAGCATGCAGTACTTGAAGGATATAGTGATTCAAATTGGATATCTGATGCAGACGAGCTTTATGCCACCAGTGGTTATGTCTTTACTATTGGTGGAGGTGCGGTATCATGAAGGTCATGCAAGCAGACCATCTTGACGAGGTCAACCTTGGAAGCCGAGCTAGCTGCACTTAACACAACAACCATTGAGGCAGAATGGTTGCGTGAACTCTTGATGGACTTGCCGGTGGTTGAGAAACCAATACCAGCTATCCTTATGAACTGTGACAATCAGACAGTGATTGCTAAAGTGACAAGTTCTAAGGATAATTGGAAGTCATCAAGACATGTCAAAAGACGATTGAAGTTTGTCAGAAAGTTGATAAACTCCGGAGTTATAAGTGTGACTTATATTTCAACAGATAAAAATCTGGCAGATCCTTTTACAAAGGGACTACCACGTAATGTGATAGAAATCGCATCGAGAGAGATGGGTATGAGACCGTATAAGTTTCCATGGTGGAAACCTAGTCTATGTGATCGGAGATCCCATGAATTAGGTCCTGGGAAGAACAAGCCATTGGTGAACTGAGGAGAGTAACCTTTGAACCTCTCTAAGTAAAGATGCAATACTCTCAAATGTTCTAAGGCAGGTGGCTTTGTGCCTTAATATGTTTTGTTGGCTTTTACTAGCGAAGATGTTGTCCTGCAGAACATTCTTGAAAGAACACACCTATATGAGTTAGACTGTCTAACATCGCAGTTTATGAGATATGGGTGATCTCTAGTAAACTCATGAAGAGACCTTAGAGTATGACGTATATGCTCCACCCGAGAAGGGGACTACTGGTAGCCAGGTACTGGTTATGGCTTTAAGTGAAACCCATTCACACAAAACTTGCAATGTAACACCCCTGGTGTTACTGGCACTAAAACTTGAGCATGACATCATGTGCATTGACATTTCATATTGTTTGTCACACCTTGAATGCATTCACTAGGTAAAAATTCCAAATAAGTTGTGATGAGGTGACTTGATGTGTGATTAACCCTAGGGTAGAGTACTTAACCCTAAATTAGGGCTTATGGGTGAAAGTGAAGCTTAAATGGGTAAAAACCTCATAAGACATGAGAAATGTTCCTAAGGTATCACATTTGATGGACTTTAGTGGCACAAAAACCCTAAATTTCCCAAAACTCAAAAAGAAACCCTAGAAAACACTAATTGAAACCCTAGGGGGTTAAATGTAAATCCTAGGTACTTTTGGACTAAAAAGCAAATATCAAAGTGATAAAACATCACAAACCAAATAACTTTCACATTGGAGAATTTTCAAGTAATGTGGAGGAATTTGGACTTCTTTGCAAAAAGTACCCCATGAGCTTTATAAGGTTAAGTCTGAATTTCAGTACAATGAGGTCAACTTTGGAGCTCTATATCTCTAAATCTACAAGGATTTTGCCCTAAGTCAACACATCAAATTTATAGAGATATGATAGGGGAATAACTTTGCTTAAATGGCTGAGCCTTGATGTTATACACAAATTGGAGAAAAATGGGTAGAAAGTTTGGTTGTCAGTCGAGACAGAAGACTGAATTATGGCGACCAGTGAACTTGGAAGAACTTGGAGATCGAATTGTGAGTAATTGAGTGAGTAACTGAGTAATATCTTTATAACAAATTTGTAGTTTGTTATTTGGACGACAACATTGATGCAGACAACTGACCGAGTTGTTACATGAAAAAGAGAGAACGAAGCTCTCCAAATCGTGCTGTCAGAACGTCTGATGAAGATCGCCATGGTACATTGGCCATAAAGATCTCCGGTGCCGTGCGCTCGACGCTGGTGCTCTGCCGCCACAATTCACGCCCGCTTGGGAGATTCGTGCCACAGGAAGAGTAGATAACGTCGGGGCGAGGTGAAAATATCCAGTGCGGGGTGAATCCGATCGCTGGCGGGACCGGCCGTTGTGTCCCGCCGTGGTCAATCGCGCTGGCATCACTGGAGTTTGCCGTTATCCGACCAGGCTACGTGCCTCAAAGCCTTACCACATCGCAATAGACCGCTCTAGATAGCTTGTTCATCACCTAAGACAGTGCCCCGGTAAAAGCCACGATAGCACTTGCGCCTGTGACTTCCCCTCTTTCCGGCCGCCACCACCCTTCCTTCAAATTGGACGCCACCGCCGTAGAACTCTATAAATTGCTGCCCCCGTGAGCTCCGCTAGGTATTTACGCATCCAATGCACCAGCCCTTGCATCGGATCATCCACCAGAACCCCTCAATTTCTCATTTCCCCCAAATCGGTCAGAACACCGCTGTGAGAGAGCTCGCCGTGGCCAGATGTCTACGGGTTAGTTCATACCTTTCTGTGTAATGTTCTAGCCTCCCACATGTCCCCTGTAGCTCACAGACCCATTCGATTGAATTAGACCGCACTAGATTGCCCTGAACACCATAGTTTCTTCTCGGTTTTCGCCGTCGTCGTGAGCAGGCGTGCTTCGGGCCGGTTTAGTGCAATTGGTAGAGGGATTAGTGTCGCCGAGGGTGGAATTAGGTGTTGAGCAAAGGAGGGGCCTAGTCGTTACATTTTCCGGCCGGTACAAGCTCACCGGAGCCACTTCTCCGCCGTCCGTGGTCGGGGACCTAACCTTGCGAAGAAACAAAAAGGGAGGGGCCTCGGTGTAAGTGTCAGAGACACATGTAAATAGTGCGTAGGATTCTTAATTAGTTATTCAAACAGTCAGGGTCCTCTATGCAAAACGGACACCGCGAGCGCGTTTCCCTGTTCTTGGGCCGGTTCGGGCTGGTTTGAGCCCGTTACTATTCATTCTTTTTCTTTTTCTTTTTCTGCCAGGCTTAGAGAAATTGTTGACAATTCTAGAAAAATGATAAAAATATGAGACCAATTTTACTAAACTCCTAAATTTCTCTAGTATTTAATAAAAATAGTTCCAAGATTTTTAGCCCCAACCATGTATTATTTAGTATTTAAAAGGGCCTAAACCTAGACTTTTGGAATTTTAGAAATTACTAAATAACTCCAAAAATCATAAAACTTTTTGGGTAAACTTAATTTGGTAATTACAACCCATGGTGAAGTTTGACATGTTTTGGACATTGTTTGATCCCCAAATCCCAAAACCCAAGCTTTATAAGTAATAATTGCCTTATCCGAGTAGAATGATGACTCAGAAAACCCTAGTTTCTCTGGTGTATCGTGAAGGAAAGTTGTATTCAAGATACAACTTGATGTGTCTCTATTATAATTGCATATTCATAACATCACATGAGCATTCATGTATATGTATGGTTATGTATAGAAAACGAAGAAGAAGTAAGTGTTGAAGAAGAAGAGACTGCACCACCAACTAAAACTCCAACTGCTGGGAACTGTTTTTATTTTGATATCTGTGGGACAGATCCTGAATCCCCTACAACACAAGGCAAGCCCCGGTGCATTTACCTTTTCCTTGTGATTTTAAACTCTTTATCACTTGAATGATGCATTAGGTGATAGGAGTTGGGTGCTAAACCAATTGTTGCATTTCCTTCCTTGGAACTGTTTACCATTCCTTGATTACCTGTTTTATTAAAATGTTTTCTGATGCTTAGTCTTGCTTTAGAAAAACAAAAAATGTTTTGTTTTCAACAAAAGATGATGTTTCAGATGGAATGGGATGTTTTCAAAAATAAAACTTGATGGTGGATCCATCATGGCCATGATGGGTTCAACATCGGACAAGATGTACCTCTGTCAGGTACCAAATTTTGGGATTTGAAATGATAAAGCTGAGACCGGACGGGTGACTTGCACGAGAAGAGAGTCTCGGTGTAGTGTCTCTGTCTGAGTCGATTAAGGACCATGACGATGTAGGCTTACTGATCGAGGACCTTTTAACTGGTCACATGCCTCGTCATGGGTAAGCTTTGCCTCGGGTAGACTAATACCAGAAAGGCCAACACACAATGGGAGTGGAGAGATGGCAAGAGTAGCGTGTACCCTCCGTGGCAAGAGGCTGGACGGTGGTGTATCTGTGCTCTTGGTTGGCGTGAACTCGGTCTGGTCTTAAGAAACCTGGTGGCGAGTTGACATATGTAAGGGTTAAGTGCTACATATGTCGTGTGATTGGAGTTACCCAGCTGGGTATTAATCAATTCAGATCGCTGTTACTTCTCGGATATGAAGACTTGGTCACTGCCCTACACGTAGCATTCCACTGAATTGAATGGGGTGATAAAAGACGACTAGTATAGGCCAAGTGCTTGAACTAGGGTAGAAAGAACTCTAGCTGCAGGTAATGACTTAACTTGATAATAAAATGGATTTTTAAGGATCCACTCTTAGTAAGCATTTCTATAAATAGAGTCTCTGATTCTTGAATAGCCTTACCTTGACTCCCTCAAGCCAGCATATCCTTGAGAGTATTTTCTTTTGTCGGGTAAGACTTGTGAAAGTGCACTCTGTACTCAGGTTTTTCGAACCCATGTTGTTGTAGGGGAGGAAACAGCAGACTTTTGTTGTTTTTGTTCAAAGGTGGTACCCAAGGATGAGCCCCAGCAGTGAAGCCTGTCGCGGGAGCATGTTGGCCTCCCACTTTAAAAACAATACTCTTTTGTGCGGGAGGGTGTTTTGCCTCCCGGGTCTATAATAATAATACTTTATGCACTCTTAAGTACCCTAGTATTGAATAATAATAATACTCTCTCTATATATTGAATGAATGTAAATTAAGTTATTATAATTTGCTTCCGCTTATTCTTTCCTCCGATGTGATGTAATATCTGCGTGACGGGAGAAGCGCTCTTGGGCGAATTGAAGATGATACAGTTACCGAACTTGTCGAGTGATTAAGTGCATCTACAGGGTTGTCCAAGGTCCGTAGGACAAGGACAACTGTAGTTAGGCCTAATACCTTGGGAGGTTCCGTCACAGCTGGTATTGGAGCGAAACCCATCTCTTCGGTTATTACTTAGTATTTCAAAAGAATTTTTAAACCCTTATCTAGAAAGATTCTTTCATTCTTACCCTATCACCTTCTGGTAGTCTCTCACCTTGTAAAGTCAGGGTAATAGAGTGTAGTATATATCCATAGTTACTAGGTTATGCATGCATCATGATTAAGAATATACTAATAAATCTTCCCCTCTTATGGAGACATGGCGCGTACAAGGAAAACAACACGCAAATCTACTGGACCTCTTGGCGTGCCTCGTCATCAGCTAGCCCCCAAACATGAAGGGAGTAGTAGCGGCAGCAATGACCCAATCGGAGACTTGGAGGCCAAGGTGGAACAACTTCGTACAGAGCTACGTCACCGGAATAGGATATGGGCACATGACAACCAACATATAGCTGAATTGTCAGCTGACGTCAACCGCTTGTAGTACGAGATATCTAAACGGGATTCGACCATTGATTGGGCTATCAACTCGCGTTCGATCGCTTGGGACCGCGAAGCTAAAGCTCGAGCCCGTGTG
This sequence comes from Zea mays, assembly GCF_902167145.1. NCBI lineage: Eukaryota > Viridiplantae > Streptophyta > Magnoliopsida > Poales > Poaceae > Zea > Zea mays. Next base: position 82,628,875 of record NC_050103.1, on the reverse strand, counting down.
GCAGAGCATAGTGTGGCCCTCGATAGCCTGCAATTGTACTGTAATACTTTACATGAAGAAGTACATGTACTGTATGCTCGACTGCACATGGACGTGCCTTCCGACACTACTGCAATGGGAGCCGGACCTTCAGGAACAGCAAATGAAGGACCTGATGAGGAGTTGGACCTTTTTAGGACCCTCCTTCCATGAACCTGGCTGACGAACGGTTTCCTGCAGCAGGAAATGAAGAAACCAAGGATGACAAAGACTAGAATAGTATAGTTTAGATATTATATTTATGTAAAATAAGTAGTGAAGTCAAGTTGTACGCTGGAGTCTGAAAAATTATTACATTTTGGTAATGTAATATGATGGTGTGTGCTGGCATGTTATATTTTTCCCAAATGTTTCTTTGCCTCAGATGTCATCACGGACTCGCGCACATGATGGTGCGAGGACTTCCCGTGGTCGGGAAGATACTCCCAACCCGCCACCAGTACCACCGACTTTGGTTGAGGCTATCACTGCCTTGGTCAATGCCACTGTGGATAATACACGCTTCTTGCGTGAGATGGCGGGCAATCAGTTCCAACAACACGGAGGCAGAGTTCCTTCCCAAGGACTACGGGATACTACCTATTCAGAATTTTCTGAGACTCGACCCCCGCTCTTCATCAAAGCAGAAGAACCTCTAGAAGCTGATGAGTGGATAAGAGTTATGGAGCAAAAGTTTGGGTTGATTCGCTGCACAGAGACGCAGAAGCCATTGTTTGCTGCCCAACAACTAAGAGGGCCTACCAGTACTTGGTGGGCAAATTTTGTAGCAATTCAACCGGCTGGGCATCAGATCACTTGGGAGGAATTCAAGCTAGCCTTCTGGGAGCATTATGTTCCAGAGGGATTGCTCCATATGAAGCAAGAAGAGTTCGTCCGATTAAAGCAAGGGGGAGATACTGTAATGCAGTATCTCAATAAGTTCAATCATTTGTCCTAGTATGCCATCGACCAAGTGAATACTGATCTGAAGAAAAAGAATTGTTTTATGAGGGGACTTAATGACATGTTTCAACGGAAAATGGCAACATGTCTGGATCTTACCTACAACAGGGTTCTCAGTACAGCACTGGCAGTGGAAGCCAAAAATGTCGGGCATGGAAAATCAAAGGGGTTTGGAGGTGAAAGGTCAAATCAAGGGCCTGAGAAGAGGACCAGGTTGGTGATCCCACCTTTTAATCAGAATCGTTCTTCGCCTCGCCCACCTTCCTATCCTTCAAGCAGCCTGTTTTCATTCGTCCCAATACTGCCCCCTCTCCTACCAATCAGTCGAGTGCCCCTGGTACTCGTTTCTCTGCTCTCCCTAGTTCTTCTACTGGTTGCTTCAATTGTGGAAAGTCCGGACACTTTATCAAGGACTGTCCATACCCAAAGCAAAATAAAACCAACTTCCAACAGAACTCTGGGAACTCCAACCAAGGAAAGGGAAACACGGCTAGTACTTAAATGGGCAAGAATTTCAAGAAAACAGGACGAGTTTATTATACCCAAGTGGCTACAACACCGGAGGGTGAGCCGGTAATGATGGGTACGTTCCTTGTTGCCAATTACCCAGTAGTTATTCTCTTTGATTCTGGTGCATCACACACCTTCATAAGCAAGAATTTTGTGGAAAAGCATTGCATTCTTTGCACTGAATCAAGGGAAGGATTTATAATCCATTCACTTGGGGGACGGATATTTACTAAGGAAGTAGCCTTCCATATATCAGTAACATTGGCCGGTCGGGAATTTCCTACCAACATGATTGTTTTAAAGGGCCAAGACATAGATGTAATTCTGGGCATGAACTGGTTAGCCTAGCATAAGGCCATCATCAATACAGACTTAAGGACCATCAAATTGAGCTATGGTCAGGAAGAGATTCAATTGTCCATCCCTGTAGCTATCCCAGCCAAACCACCGGGACGAGTCTATGAAGCTATCGTACAAGAAATTCAGAATATTCTGGTGGTATGTGAATTCCCGGATGTCTTTCATGAAGATTTGCCTGGGTTGCCTCCAGAAAGGGATGTAGAGTTTGTGATTGAACTAAAGCCCGGTACGACTCCTATTTCTAGAAGATCGTACCGAATGCCACCTAATGAATTGGCAGAACTCAAGACTCAACTCCAAGACTTGCTTGAGAAGGGGTTCATTAGGCCTAGTTCATCACCATGGGGATGTCTAGCAATTTTTGTTAAAAAGAAGGATCAGACACTTCGAATGTGTGTGGACTACATACCCCTTAATGAGGTCACTATCAAGAACAAGTACCCTCTTCCCCGGATTGATATTCTATTCGATCAACTTACTGAAGCTCGGGTATTCTCCAAGATTGACCTCAGGTTAGGTTATCATCAAATCCGTATTCGACCTGAAAATATACCCAAGACCGCATTCACTACGCGGTATGGATTATTTGAATATTTGGCCATGTCTTTTGGATTGACAAATGCTCCAGCCCACTTCACATACTTAATGAACTCGGTGTTTATGCCCGAGTTAGATAAATTTGTGGTGGTATTCATTGATGACATTCTTATCTATTCCAAGAATGAAGAGGAGCATGCTAAGCACTTACGGATCGTGCTAACACGCTTAAGAGAGCATCAATTATATGCTAAGTTCAGTAAATGCACGTTTTGGTTGGAAGAAATCCAGTTTCTGGGACATGTATTGTCTGCAAAAGGAATTGCGGTCGATCCCAGTAAGGTTAAAGATATTCTAGAATGGAAACCGCCAACAACAGTACATCAAGTTCGAAGCTTCCTTGGACTGGCCGGATATTACCACAGGTTTATTCCGGATTTATCTAAGATTGTTAAACCTATTACTTGTTTATTGAAGAATGATACCAAGTTTGACTGGTCCTCAAAATGCAATGACGCTTTCGAGCAGCTGAAGGTGTTATTGACCACTGCTCCGGTATTGGCTCAACCGGACATAGAGAAGCCTTTTGATGTGTATTGTGACGCATCAGGTAGTGGACTTGGATGTGTCCTAATGCAGGAGGGCCGAGTCATAGCTTATGCTTCAAGACAACTACGCCGGCATGAGGAGCACTATCCAACTCATGATTTGGAATTAGCTACAGTTGTTCATGTCCTTAAGATATGGCGTCATTATCTGCTGGGAAATACTTGCCATTTATATACATATCATAAAAGTCTGAAATATATTTTTACCCAGTCAGAACTGAACATGAGGCAGAGAAGATGGCTTGAGCTGATTAAATATTATGATTTGGAAATACACTATCACCCAGGAAAAGCCAATGTGGTGGCAGATGCACTGAGTTGCAAAGCTTCATGTCATTGTCTTACAGTAAGGACCTCTGACACCACCCTATGCCAAGAAATGGAAAAGTTGAACCTGGGTATGATACAACAAGGAACTTTGATCCAATTAAGGCTTGAGTCAGTTCTTCTACAGAGAATTATTGATGCCCAAAGAAGTGATAAGGGTATGAAGCATATTCATGAGAAAATAGAAGCCGACAAAGCTAATTGCTTCAGAAAAGATGACCAAGGAATATTATGGTTCAATGATCAAATAATTGTGCCCAAAGATGCTGAAGTCCGCCAACAGATCTTGGATGAAGCTCATCTTAGTCGATATTCCATTCATCCCGGAAGTACTAAGATGTATCAAGACTTAAAGCAACACTATTGGTGGACAAAAATGAAGATTGAGATTGCACGCTATGTGGCAAGATGTGACACATGTAGACGTGTCAAGGCAGTGCACATGAAGACCGTTGGGCCACTGCAATCTTTGCACATCCCAACTTGGAAATGCGAGGACATTAGAATGGACTTCATTGTGGGATTACCCAAAACAACCAAGGGTTTTGACTCTGTATGGGTTATAATTGATTGACTTACGAAGATCACCCACTTTCTTCCCGTGAAAGTAAAGTATACAGTGGCCACCTATGCGGAACTTTATATTGCTCGTATTCTCAGTTTGCACGGAGTTCCAAAAATAATAGTGTCGGACCGCGGACCACAATTGGTATCCAAATTTTGGGAAGAATTCCACAAGTCTCTGGGTACTAAGTTGCTCCACAGTTTGGCCTATCATCCTCAAACAAGTGGGCAAACTGAGAGAATAAATCAAATACTTGAAGACATGTTGCGAGCATGTGTCCTAGAGTTTCCACAGAAATGGGATGACTATTTGCCACTGGCAGAGTTTTCTTATAATAACAACTATCAAGAGAGCATCAAGATGGCACCATTTGAAGCACTGTATGGGCGATGGTGTCGAACACCCTTAAATTGGTCAGAACCTGGAGAACGGTGGTATTTCAGGCCTGACTTAGTCAAGGAAATAGAAGCAAAGGTTCAACAGATAAGACACCACTTGAAGGAAGCCCAAGCTCGACAGAAAAGTTATTTAGACAAATGACGCCGACCCTTGTTCTTTCAAGTTAAAGATTATGTGTACCTGAAAGTATCATCAATGAAGGGTGTGAACCATTTCGGGGTAAAAGGGAAGCTAGCACCCCGATACATTGGCCCGTTTCCCATTCTTGAACAATGTGGACCAGTGGCTTACTGACTGCAACTGCCAGAAACATTGTCCGCAGTGCATAATGTATTCCATGTATCTCAATTAAAGAAGTGCCTTCGAGTTCCTGATCAAACCATCGATGTGGTGGATATTGCCTTGGAACTAGACTTAACTTATTCAGAACATCTCATTCGAGTTTTGGATCAGAAGGACAGGATTACCCAAAAAAGGACTCTTAAATTCTATAAGGTACAATGGAACCAGCATACGGAAGATGAAGCTACCTGGGAGACTCAATACTTCTTGGAAAATAATTTTCCTAGGTTTTTAGCTTCATGTAACCTATAAGATATGTACATGTGTTTGTAAAGATAGAGTAAACCCCATACCACCCCCTGCTTTGTACAAGAAGTAAGGAAATAAAAATATGACGTGTTTCCTTTTCCATTACTTACCCTAGGACCTTAAATCTCGGGACGAGATTCTTTTATGTGGGGAAGGGTGTAACACCCTGGTGTTACTGGCACTAAAACTTGAGCATGACATCATGTGCATTGACATTTCATATTGTTTGTCACACCTAGAATGCATTCACTAGGTAAAAATTTCAAAGAAGTTGTGATGAGATGACTTGATGTGTGATTAACCCTAGGGTAGAGTACTTAACCCTAAATTAGGGCTTATGGGTGAAAGTGAAGCTTAAATGAGTAAAAACCTCATAAGACATGAGAAATGTTCCTAAGGTATCACATTTGATGGACTTTAGTGGCACAAAAACCCTAAATTTCCCAAAACTCAAAAAGAAACCCTAGAAAACCCTAATTGAAACCCTAGGGGGTTAAATGTAAATCCTAGGTACTTTTGGGCTAAAAAGCAAATATCAAAGTGATAAAACATCACAAACCAAATAACTTTCACATTGGAGAATTTTCAAGTAATGTGGAGGAATTTGGACTTCTTTGCAAAAAGTACCCCATGAGCTTTATAAGGTTAAGTCTAAATTTTAGTACAATGAGGTCAACTTTGGAGCTCTATATCTCTAAATCTACAAGGATTTTGCCCTAAGTCAACACATCACATTTATAGAGCTATGATAGGGGAATAACTTTGCTTAAGTGGCTAAGCCTTGATGTTATACAAAAATTGGAGAAAAATGGGCAGAAAGTTTAGCTGTCAGTCGAGACAGAAGACTGAATTATGGCCACCAGTGAACTTGGAAGAACTTGGAGATCGAATTATGAGGAATTGAGTGAGTAACGGAGTAAGATCTTTATAACAAATTTGTAGTTGGTTCTTTGGACGACAACATTGATGCAGACAAGTGACCGAGTTGTTACATGAAAAAGAGAGAACAGAGCTCTCCAAATCGCGCTGTCAAAACGTCTGATGAATTTTGCCATGGTACAGTGACCATAAAGATCTCCAGTGCTGTGCGCTCGATGCCGGTGATCCGCCGCCACAATTCGCGCCCGCCTGGGAGATTCGTGCCACAAGAAGAGTAGATAACGTCGGGGTGAGGTGAAAATATCCAGTGCGGGGTGAATCCGGTCACTGGCCGGACCGACCGTCGTGTCCCACCGTGGTCAATCGCGTTGGCATCACCAGAGTTCGCCGTTATCCGACCACGCTACGTGCCTCAAAGCCTTACCACATCGCAATAGACCGCTCTAGATAGCTTGTTCATCACCTAAGACATTGCCTCGGTAAAAGCCACAATAGCACTTGCGCCAGTGACTTCCCCTCTTTCCGGACGCCACCACCCTTCCTTCAAATTGGACGCCATCGCAGTAGAACTCTATAAATTGCTGCCCCCATGAGTTCCACTAGGTATTTACGCATCCAACGCACCAGCCCTTGCCTCGGATCATCAACCAAAACCCCTCAATTTCTCATTTCCCCCAAATCGGTCAGAACGCCGCCGTGAGAGAGCTCGTCGTGGCCAGACGTCTACGGGTTAGTTCATACCCTTCTGTGTGGTGTTCTAGCCTCCCTAATGTCCCCTGTAGCTCACAAACCCATTCGATTGAATTAGACCACACTAGATTGCCCTGAACACCATAGTTTCTTCTCGGTTTTCGTTGTCGTCATGACCAGGCGTGCTCCGGGCAGGTTTAGTACAATTGGTTGAGGGATTAGTGTCGCCGAGGGTGGAATTAGGTGTTGAGCAATGGAGGGGCCTAGTCGTTACGTTTTCCGGCCGGTAAAGCTCGACGGAGCCACTGCTCCGCCGTCCGAGGTCGGGGACCTAACCTTGCGAAGAAACAAAAAGGGAGGGGCCTCGGTGTAAGTGTCAGAGACACATGTAAATAGTGCACAGGATTCTTAATTAGTTATTCAAATAGTCAGGGTCCTCTGTGCAAAACAGACACCGCAGGCACCGGCGCGTTTCCCTGTTCTTGGGCCGGTTCGGGCTGGTTTGAGCTCGTTACTATTCATTCTTTCTCGTTTTCTTTTTCTGCCAGGCTTAGAGAAATTGTAGACAATTCTAGAAAAATAATAAAAATATGAGACCAATTTTACTAAACTCCTAAATTTCTATAGTATTTAATAAAAATAGTTCCAAGATTTTTAGCCCCAACCATGTATTATTTAGTATTTTAAAAGGCCTAAACCTAGACTTTTGGAATTTTAAAAATTACTAAATAACTCCAAAAATCATAAAACTTTTTGGGTAAACTTAATTTGATAATTAGAGCCCATGGTGAAGTTTGACATGTTTTGGACATTGTTTGATCCCCAAAGCCCAAAACCCTAGCTTTATAAGTAATAATTGCCTTATCCGAGTAGAATGATGACTCAGAAAACCCTAGTTTCTCTGGTGTATCGTGAAGGAAAGTTGTATTCAAGATACAACTTGATGTGTCTCTATTATAATTGCATATTCATAACATCACATGAGAATTCATGTATATGTATGGTTATGTATAGAAAACGAAGAAGTAAGTGTTGAAGAAGAAGAGACTGCACCACCAACTAAAACTCCACCTACAGGGAACTGTTTTTATTTTGATATCTGTGGGACAGATCCCAAATCCCCTACAACACAAGGCAAGCCCCGGTGCATTTACCTTTTCCTTGTGATTTTAAACTCTTTATCACTTGAATGATGCATTAGGTGATAGGAGTTTGGTGCTAAACCAATTGCTGCATTTCCTTCCTTGGAACTGTTTACCATTCCTTGATTACCTATTTTATTAAAAGGTTTTCTGATGCTTAGTCTTTATTTAGAAAAACAAAAAATGTTTTGTTTTTAACAAAAGATGATGTTTCAGATGGAATGGGATGTTTTCAAAAATAAAACTTGATGGTGGATCCATCATGGTCGTGATGGGTTCAACATCGGACAAGATGTACCTCTGTTAGGTACCAAATTTTGGGATTTGAAATGATAAAGTTGAAACCGGACATGTGACTTGCACGAGAAGAGATTCTCGGTGTAGTGTCTCCGTCTAAGTCGATTAAGGACCGTGATGATGTAGGCTTGCTGATCGAGGACCTTTTAAATGGTCACATGCCTCGTCATGGGTAAGCTTTGCCTCGGGCAGACTAATACCAGAAAGACCAACACGCAATGGGAGTGGAGAGATGGCGAGAGTAGCGTGTACCCTCCGTGGCAAGAGGCTGGACGGTGGTGTATCTGTGCTCTCGGTTGGCGTGAACCCGGTCTAGTCTTAAGAAACCCGGTGGCGAGTTGACATATGTAAGGGTTAAGTGCTACATATGTCGTGTGATTGGAGATCCCCAACTGGGTATTAATCGATTTGGATCGTCGTTACTTCTCGGATATGAAGACTTGGTCACTGCCCTACACGTAGCATTCCACTGAATTGAAAGTGGTGATAAAAGACGACTAGTATAGGCCAAGTGCTTGAACTAGGGTAGAAAGAACTCTAGCTGCAGGTAATGACTTAACTTGATAATAAAACTGGATTTTTAAAGATCCACTGTTAGTAAGCTTTTCTGCAAACAAAGTCTTTGATTCTTGAATAGCCTTACCTTGACTCCATCAAGCCAGCATATCTTGAGAGTCTTTTCTTTTGTCGGGTAAGACTTGTGAAAGTACACTCTGTACTCAGGGTTTTCGAACCCATGTTGTTGTAGGTGAGGAAACATCAGACTTTTGTTGTTTTTGTTCAAAGGTGGTACCCAAGGATGAGCCCCAGCAGTGAAGTCTGTCGCGGGAGGATGTTGGCCTCCCACTTTAAAAACAATACTCTTTTGTGCGGGAGGGTGTTTTGCCTCCCGGGTGTGTAATAATAATACTTTATGCACACTTAAGTACCCTGGTATTGTAATAATAATAATACTCTCTCTATATATTGAATGAATATAAATTAAGTTATTATAATTTGCTTCCGCTTATTCTTTCCTCCGATGTGATGTAATATATGCGTGACGGGTGAAGCGCGCTTGGGCGAATTGAGGATGATACAGTTACCGAACTTGTTGAGTGATTAAGTGCATCTACAGGGTTGTCCAAGGTCCGTAGGATAAGGACAACTGTAGTTGGGCCTAATACCTTGGGAGGTTCTGTCACATGCAATTCAAGGCATAGTCCATTGTCCAAGCTGTGGGTTGGTGTAGCTTGGAGTTCTAGGCGGAAGTTCAACTTACAGTCTCTGCTGAAACACAAGTATATTAAACAGTAGTGAACTGTGGCAAAACTGCAGATGGGCATTTGAGATCTGGTGGGGGATTGTTAGGATTTATGGGCTAGGCCCAATTGAGAAATTCAATTAAATCCTAGAAAAATCTCAAAAGCCCATGTATGGGTATGGCTAGGGTGTAGGGAATGGTGGAACTATTAGTACCATATTGCTAGTCCAAGTGGAGTGGAACTAGTTTAAATATGTAGGCCACACTCACTCACCAAGTCATGGATGAGAGGAGAGAGTGTGGAGAACCACACGCGCACGCGCTCGCTCGCCTGGCCTGGCCTGGCCGGGGCGAAGGGCACGGGCGCACGACATGAGAGTGAATGGTCCGCCAAAATCTGGCCCCTCGCCTTGCGGGGGTGCGGCTTCCTTTTGTCGTTTTATTTTTTGGTTGCTACCGGTTCGCGGACTCGGCCCTATATAAGGCGCTTGCAGCCAGCATCAAACTAGGTTTTCACGTTTGTTCATAACTACGCTGCCATCGTAGTTCTCTTCATCCCGACCGTCGACGTGCATCTGTTATCGGGAGAGTAGAGGTCTCCGAAACCCTTCGCCTTCGAGATCCTGCACTGGGAGAGGGCGAATAAGGTTTTTGGGAAGCGTCCTCATGCGACTGCTCATGATCTTGTCGTTGAACCCTGCTGCTTCGACGTCATCAGCCCCGCTGCTTCGACGTCGTCGACCCTGCTAATTCTGGCCCGCGTCATCTATCAGTATGTCTGATCAGTACGCATAATCTAATTTGACTTTATACTTTAGTCCTTCTAATTTGGTCATGATTTATATTCGGAATTTAATCTGGAAATTGTCTAATTATTCAACAGATTTTAGTTACCATTGGAAATAAACTTCATTATATCCACAGCTCTACACCCATACTACCATAGATCCTTCACTCACATCTATTTAATATGAATACTTAATAGAAATACTTAATCCAATACAAAATTTTGTTTCGTGACTACATACTCATAAACGAATATGTATTTTGTATACAAATTCAATTAGATTTTGGATACTAATCGCAAGAACATATATTATTGAGTAAAATACATTTCCGGTCCTATCGGTGACCATAATTAGGGGTACCCTCAAGGCTCCTAATTCTCAGCTGGTAACCCCCATCAGCACAAAGCTGCAAAGGCCTGATGGGTGCGACTAAGTCAGGGATCGGTCCATTCGAGAGACCCGATCACGCCTCGCCCGAGCCCAGCCTCGGGCAAGGGCAGCCGACCCCAGAGGATCTCCGTCTCGCCCGAGGCCCCCCTCCAGCGACGAACATACTTCCGGCTCGCCCGAGGCCCAGTCTTCGCTAAGAAGCAACCCTGGCCAAGTCGCCATGCCAACCGACCAAATCGCAGGGGCATTTAATGCGAAGGTGGCCTGACACCTTTATCCTGACGCACGTCCTCCAGTCGACAGAGCCAAAGTGACCGCAGTCACTTCGCCGCTCCACTGACCGGCCTGACAGAAGGACAGCGCCGCCTGCGCCGCTCCGACTGCTGCGCCACTCGACAGAGTGAGGCTGACAGGCAGTCAGGCCCGGCCTCAGGCACCATAGGAAACTCCGCTCCACCCGACCCAGGGCTCGGACTCGGGCTCAGCCCCGGAAGACGGCGAACTCCGCTCCGCCCGACCCAGGGCTCGGACTCGGGCTCAGCCCCTGAAGACGACGAATTCCGATCCGCCCGACCCCAGGGCTCGGACTCGGGCTCAGCCCCTGAAGACGGTGAACTCCGCTTCGCCCGACCCAGGGCTCGGACTCGGGCTCAGCCCCTGAAGACGACGAACTCCGCTTCGCCCGACCCCAGGGCTCGGACTCAGCCCTGGCCTCAGCCGACGGTCTCCGCCTCGCCCGACCCAGGGGCTCGGACTCGACCTCGGCCTCGGAAGACAGACTCGACCTCGACCTCGAAGGAGCCTCCACATCGCCCAACCTAGGGCGCAGACCGGCCACGTCAACAAGAGGCGCCATCATTACCCTACCCCAAGCTGACTTAGGCTACAGGAAACAAGACCGGCGTCCCATCTGGCTCGCTCCGCCAGACAAAGTAATGATGGCGCCCCGCACGCTCTATGACGATGGCGGCTCTCAGCCCCTTTACGGAAGCAAGAGGACGTCAGTAAGGACTCGACAGCCCCGACAGCTGTCCTTCCGCCAGGCTCCAGCGCTCCTCCGTTGGCCACGACACCACACGAACCGGGTGCCAAAACCTCTCTGGCTGCCACGATGGCATGTACTTAGGGCGCTAGCTCTCCTCCGCTAGACACGTTAGCACTCTGCTACACCCCCATTGTACACCTGGATCCTCTCCTTACGCCTATAAAAGGAAGGATCAGGGCCCTCTTACAGAGGGTTGGCCGCGCGGGGACGAGGACGAGACAGGCGCTCGCGTGAGGCCGCTCGCTCCCTCTCCCGCGTGGACGCTTGTAACCCCCTACTGCAAGCGCACCCGACCTGGGCGCGGGACGAACACGAAGGCCGCGGGATTTCCACCTCTCTCACGCCCGTCTCCGGCCTCCTTTTTCCCCCTTTCGCGCTCGGCCTCGCGCCGACCCATCTGAGCTGGGGCACGCGGCGACATTTCACTCATCGGCCCAGGGACCCCCCGGTCTTGAAACGCCGACAGTTGGCGCGCCAGGTAGGGGCCTGCTGCGTGTTGACGAACAGCTTCCCGTCAAGCTCCAGATGGGCAGTCTCCAGCAACCTCTCCAGCCCGGGACGGTGCTCCGTTTCGGGAGTCTTGAGTTCATGTCCCTCGACGGCAGCTACGACATGATACTCCTTCCTCCGCCGTGCGACAGCGACAGTGGAGGCCGACAGCCCGCCCGCCGGCGGCGGAATCGACGACGTCTTCCCCGCGTGGTGGAAGAACAACATTCGAGCTTACCCCACCCTCTCCCCCGCCGACGGAGGAGGAGGCGGGGCAACCAAGGCCAAGCAGGAGGCGGCCCCTCGTCGGCTGTCGAGCAAGTCAGCGGCGCCGACGCCCCAACGGGGGGCGCGTCGGGCATCGACCTCGCCTTTGAGACTAAGACGAGCGCCGTCTCCCCGCAACACGCCAATTCCAAGCAAACGGACGACGCCAGCGCGCTCGCGAAAGGCTTGCTGGGCGTCACCCTCGTACCTGAGACGACGGTGCAGTCAGTCCCTGACGTGACTTCATCACCGCCCGTCGACCAAGAGGTACCGATCGATTCCCATCTCACGCCCCTTGGATTCAGCCTCGACCCGCCAAGCGGCTTCGCTTTGGCGGGCGCCCTTGTAGAGGCAAGTCCAAACCCTCTGGGGTTTCGTATGCGGTCACCCTGGGACCGGCTGACGGACGTCTCGACCTACGGGCCCTCTGGGTCTGAGGAAGACGACGTGCCCGACTTCTTTTGGGATTTCTCCGAACTTGGTAAACCCAGTGCCATGCGGGACTTCATGACCGCATGCGACTACTGCCTCTCCGACTGTTCCGACGGTAGCCGCAGCCTCGGCGACGAGGACTGCGGCCCGAGTCGCAAATGTTTCCACGTCGATCTAGGGGGTCCCTCCGAAGGCAACCATCTTGGTATGCCGGAGAACGGTGATCTCCCTAGGTCCGTGCCTCGCGTTGACATCCTACGGGAGCTAGCAGTGGTCCCTGTTCAGGCGGGGGGTCATGACCCACAGCTCGAGCAAATCCGTGGGGTGCTGGCCAGGCTCGACGAGGGAGCAGGAGCACTTGAGCCGATCCGCCAGAACGTCGGGCAGGAATGGGCGGGCCAACCTCCGGCCGGAGAAATGCGTCATCTACCCCAGGGCTTCTAGCACCGCATCGCCGACGATGTCAGGATGAGGCCGCCACCCGCTTCCAGTGGAGTCGGCCAGAACCTGGCTGCAGCGGCAATGCTTCTCCGCGCGATGCCGGAACCATCAACCACCGAGGGCGGCGAATCCAGGGAGAGCTCAAGAATCTCCTGGAGGGCGCCACGGTCCGACGGGCCGAGAGCTCCGCCTCCCGAAGGCAGGGGTACCCCTCGGAACATCGCGCCGCGACTTCCCGATTCATGCGGGAAGCCTCGATCCACACCGGGCGCACGCGCAACATAGCGCCTGCGGCCCCGGGTCGCCTCGGCAACGAGCACCATCACCGCGACCGTCGGGCCCACCTCGACGAGAGGGTGCGCCGAGGCTACCACCCCAGGCGTGGGGGACGCTACGACAGCGGGGAGGATCGGAGTCCCTCGCCCGAACCACCCGGTCCGCAGGCTTTCAGCCGCGCCATACGACGCGCGCCATTCCCGACCCGGTTCCGACCACCGACTACTATCACGAAGTACTCGGGGGAGACGAGACCGGAACTGTGGCTCGCGGACTACCGGCTGGCCTGCCAACTGGGTGGAACGGACGATGACAACCTCATCATCCGCAACCTCCCCCTGTTCCTCTCCGACACCGCTCGCGCCTGGTTGGAGCACCTGCCTCCAGGGCAGATCTCCAACTGGGACGACCTGGTCCGAGCCTTCGCCGGCAATTTCCAGGGCACGTACGTACGCCCTGGAAACTCCTGGGACCTCCGAAGCTGCCGGCAGCAGCCGGGAGAGTCTCTCCGGGACTACATCCGGCGATTCTCGAAGCAGCGCACTGAGCTGCCCAACATCACCGATTCAAATGTCATCGGCGCGTTCCTCGCCGGCACCACCTGCCGTGACCTGGTGAGCAAGCTGGGTCGCAAGACCCCCACCAGGGCGAGCGAGCTGATGGACATCGCCACCAAGTTCGCCTCTGGCCAGGAGGCGGTTGAGGCTATCTTCCGAAAGGACAAGCAGCCCCAGGGCCGCCCACCGAAAGATGCCCCCGAGGCGTCAACTCAGTGCGGCGCCAAGAAGAAGGGCAAGAAAAAGTCGCAAGCGAAACGCGATGCCGCCGACGTGGACCTTGTCGCCGCCGCCGAGTACAAGAACCCTCGGAAACCCCCCGGAGGTGCCAACCTCTTCGACAAGATGCTCAAGGAGCCGTGCCCCTACTATCAGGGGCCCGTCAAGCACACCCTTGAGGAGCGCGCCATGCTTCGGCGCCACTTCCACAGGGCCGGGCCACCCGCGGAGGGTGGCAGGGCTTGCGACGACAACAAGAAGGAAGATCACCAGGCAGGAGAGTTCCCCGAGGTCCGCAACTGCTTCATGATCTACGGTGGGCAAGCGGCGAACGCCTCGGCTCGGCATCGCAAGCAAGAGCGTCGAGAGGTCTGTTCGGTGAAGGTGGCGACGCTAGTCTACCTAGACTGGTCCGACAAGCCCATCACCTTCGACCAAGCCGACCACCCCGACCACGTGTCGAGCCCGGGGAAATACCCGCTCGTCGTCGACCCCGTCATCGGCGACGTCAGGCTCACCAAGGTCCTCATGGACGGAGGCAGCAGCCTCAACATCATCTACGCCGAGACCCTCGGGCTCCTGCGTGTTGATCTGTCCTCGGTTCGGGCAGGCGCTGCGCCTTTCCACGGGATCATCCCCAGGAAGCGCGTCCAGCCCCTCGGACAACTCGACCTTCCCGTCTGCTTCGAAACGCCCTCCAACTTCCGAAGGGAGACACTCACGTTCGAGGTGGTCAGGTTCCGAGGAACCTACCACGCGGTACTGAGGAGGCCATGCTACGCGAAGTTCATGGCCGTCCCCAACTACACCTACCTCAAGCTCAAGATGTCGGGCCCCAACGGGGTCATCACCGTCGGCCCCACGTACAAACACGCGTTCGAGTGCGACGTGGAGTGCGTGGAGTACGCCGAGGCCCTCGCCGAATTCGAGGCCCTCATCGCCGACCTGGAGAGCCTCTCTAAGGAGGTGCCAGACGTGAAGCGTCACGCCGGCAACTTCGAGCCAGCGGAGACGGTTAGGTCCGTCCCCCTCGACCCCAGCAGCGACGCCTCCAAGCAGATCCGGATCGGCTCCGAGCTCGATCCCAAATAGGAAGCAGTGCTCGTCGACTTTCTCCGCGCGAACGCCGACGTCTTCGCGTGGAGTCCCTCGGACATGCCCGGCATACCGAGGGATGTCGCCGAGCACTCGCTGGATATCCGAGACGGAGCCCGACCCGTCAAGCAGCCTCTGCGCCGATTCGACGAAGAAAAGCGCAGAGCCATAGGCGAGGAGATCCACAAGCTAATGGCGGCAGGGTTCATCAAAGAGGTATTCCATCCCGAATGGCTTGCCAACCCTGTGCTTGTGAGAATGAAAGGAGGGAAATGGCGGATGTGTGTAGACTACACTGGTCTAAACAAAGCATGTCCGAAGGTTCCCTACCCTCTACCTCGCATCGATCAAATCGTGGATTCCACTGCTGGGTGTGAAACCCTATCTTTCCTCGATGCCTACTCAGGGTATCACCAAATCAGGATGAAGGAGTCCGACCAGCTCGCGACTTCTTTCATCACGCCCTTCGGCATGTACTGCTATGTCACCATGCCGTTTGGCTTGAGGAATGCGGGTGCGACGTACCAGCGGTGCATGAACCATGTGTTCGGCCAACACATTGGCCGGACGGTCGAGGCCTACATCGATGACATCGTAGTCAAGACGAGGAAAGCCTCCGACCTCCTTTCCGACCTTGAAGTGACATTCCGATGTCTCAAGGCGAAAGGCGTGAAGCTCAATCCCGAAAAGTGTGTCTTCGGGGTACCCCGAGGCATGCTCTTGGGGTTCATCGTCTCCGAGCGGGGCATCGAAGCCAACCCGGAGAAGATCGCAGTCATCACCAGCATGGGGCCCATCAAGGACTTAAAAGGCGTACAGAGAGTCATGGGATGTCTTGCGGCCCTGAGCCGCTTCATCTCACGCCTCGGCGAAAGAGGCCTGCCTCTGTACCGCCTCTTAAGGAAGGCCGAGTGCTTCACTTGGACCCCTGAGGCCGAGGAAGCCCTCGGGAACCTGAAGGCGCTCCTCACGAATGCGCCCATCTTGGTGCCCCCTGCTGCCGGAGAAGCCCTCTTGATCTACGTCGCCGCGACCACCCAGGTGGTTAGCGTCGCGATTGTGGTTGAGAGACGAGAAGAGGGGCATACATTGCCCGTCCAGAGGCCAGTCTACTTCATCAGCGAGGTACTGTCTGAGACCAAAACCCGCTACCCACAAGTTCAGAAGCTGCTCTACGCAGTGATCCTGACGCGGTGGAAGTTGCGACACTACTTCGAGTCTCATCCGGTAACTGTGGTGTCATCCTTCCCCCTGGGGGAGATCATCCAGTGCCGAGAGGCCTCGGGTAGAATCGCAAAGTGGGCGGTGGAAATCATGGGCGAAACAATCTCGTTCGCCCCTCGGAAGGCCATCAAGTCCCAAGTCTTGGCGGACTTCGTGGCTGAATGGGTCGACACCCAGCTCCCAACAGCTCCGATCCAACCGGAGCTCTGGACCATGTTCTTCGACGGGTCGCTGATAAAGACAGGAGTCGGCGCAGGCCTACTCTTCATCTCGCCCCTCGGGAAGCACCTACGCTACGTGCTACGCCTCCATTTCCCGGCATCCAACAATGTGGCTGAGTACGAGGCTCTGGTCAACGGGTTGCAGATCGCCATCGAGCTAGGGGTCCGACGCCTCGACGCTCGCGGTGACTCGCAGCTCGTCATCGACCAAGTCATGAAGAACTCCCACTGCCGCGACCCGAAGATGGAGGCCTACTGCGATGAGGTTCGGCGCCTGGAAGACAAGTTCTACGGGCTCGAGCTCAACCACATCGCCCGGCGCTACAACGAGACTGTGGACGAGCTGGCTAAAATAGCCTCGGGGCGAACAACGGTTCCCCCGGACGTCTTCTCCCGAGACCTGCATCAACCCTCCGTCAAGATCGACGACACGCCCGAGCCCGAGGTACCCTCGGCCCAGCCCGAGGTACCCTCGGCTCAGTCCGAGGCACCCTCAGCTCGGCCTGAGGCACCCTCGGTTCAGCCCGAGGCACCCTCGGCCCCCGAGGGTGAGGCACTGCGCGTCGAGGAGGAGCGAAGCGGGGTCACGCCTAATCAAAACTGGCAGACCCCATACCTGCAATATCTCCACCGAGGAGAGCTACCCCTCGACCGAGCCGAAGCTCGGCGGTTGGCGCGGCGCGCCAAGTCGTTCGTCTTGATGGGAGACGGGAAGGAGCTCTACCACCGCAGCCCCTCAGGCATCCTCGAGCGATGCATCCCCATCGCCGAAGGTCAGAAGCTCCTGCAAGAGATACACTCGGGGGCTTGCGGCCATCACGCAGCACCTCGAGCCCTTGTCGGAAACGCCTTCCGACAAGGTTTCTACTGGCCAACGGCGGTGGCCGACGCCACTAGAATTGTCCGCACCTGCGAAGGGTGTCAGTTCTACGCAAGGCAGACCCACCTGCCTGCTCAGGCTCTGCAGACGATACCCATCACTTGGCCTTTTGCCGTGTGGGGTCTAGACCTCGTCGGCCCCTTGCAGAAGGCACCCGGGGGCTACACGCACCTGTTGGTCGCCATCGACAAATTCTCCAAGTGGATCGAGGTCCGACCCCTAAACAGCATCAGGTCCGAGCAGGCGGTGGCGTTCTTCACCAACATCATCCATCGTTTCGGGGTCCCGAACTCCATCATCACCGACAACGGCACCCAGTTCACCGGCAGAAAGTTCCTGGACTTCTGCGAGGATCACCACATACGGGTGGACTGGGCCGCCGTGGCTCACCCCATGACGAATGGGCAAGTAGAGCGTGCCAACGGCATAATTCTACAAGGACTCAAGCCTCGGATCTACAACGACCTCAACAAGTTCGGCAAGCGATGGATGAAGGAACTCCCCTCGGTGGTCTGGAGTCTGAAGATAACACCGAGCCGAGCCACGGGGTTCACGCCGTTCTTTCTAGTCTATGGGGCCGAGGCCATCTTGCCCACAGACTTAGAATACGGTTCCCCGAGGACGAGGGCCTATGCCGACCAAAGCAACCAAGCTAGTCGAGAAGACTCGCTGGACCAGCTGGAAGAGGCTCGGGACAAGGCCTTACTACACTCGGCGCGGTACCAGCAGTCCCTGCGACACTACCACGCCCGAGGGGTCCGGTCCCGAGACCTCCAGGTGGGCGACCTGGTGCTTCGGCTGCAACAGAATGCCCGAGGGCGGCACAAGCTCACGCCTCCCTGGGAAGGGTCGTTCGTCATCGCCAAAGTTCTGAAGCCCGGAACATACAAGCTGGCCAACAGCCAAGGCGAGGTCTACAACAACGCTTGGAACATCCAACAGCTACGTCGCTTCTACCCTTAAGATGTTTTCAAGTTGTTCATATACCTCGCCCCCACGCAAAGTTTAGTCATCAAGGAAGGGTCAGCCTTGCCTCGGCAAAGCCCGACCCTCCCTCGGGGGCTAAAAGGGGGGAACCCCCTCTGCGTCGAATTTTTTCCTCGAAAAAAGATCCTTTTTGCCAGAAAGTATTTCGTGCTTTTCGACTACTTCGAAAGTGGATCCTGAAAACGACGGAGTACACGTAAGTAGCCAAGGCTGACCGAGCCGAGGGACTCCTACGCCTCCGGGATACGGATACCTCACTCATCACCTTCTGCGATAAGTAACTCACGTTTGGATAAGTGATTCCGCGGACCGAACAAGTCTTCACGTTCGAAAGCTCCTCTGCCGAAGCGATTCTTCGGGCCTTCTCGACTGCGTCGGTGACAGAACCCCATGGACGGGCAAGAGCGCGCGTAAGCGGCAAGGCCGATCGAGCCGAGGGATTCCTACGCCTCCGGGATACGGATACCTCACTCATCACCTTCCGTGAAAAGCAACTCTCGCTCGCACAGACAATTCTGTTACTGACAAAAAAGTCCAGATACTCGAAACAAGAGGAAAAGAAGCGCAGCTTTACAACACGGCGAGGGTGTGTTTGGGCCTCGGCGGCCGCAGAAAACACACGCTACAAGATGATCCGATCCTACAGGCCCGGATCTTGACAGTTGAAGGGAGCAGCAGCACCCTCGGCATCGACTACACCTTCGGCGAGGTCCGACCTAGCCTCGGACGGCGACGCGGTCCGAGGATCTCCACTCGGAAGGACGACATCATCACCACGCCCGGGCCATCGCCGCCAGGGTCTTCTCCGAGAATCCGGCCCGAGCAGGTGGCTCGGCTGGTCACCCCGAGTCCTCGGCCAGCTGTCCCCCGAAGACATCAGCCCGGCCCGAGGCCTCGGCAGATCAACTCCGGCGTCGGTCCCGCTAATGGACGACCCGGCCAGGCTCCGGCCGACCAAGTCTTCTTTTCGAGCCAACTCTGCCTCTGTCTGTGCTGACACCGCTACCCCTGGCCTCGGCTCATCGAAGAGCGGCCGAGGGGTTCCTTTAACTAAGCAAGAGAAGCCTCGGACAACAAGGCCGACCGAGCCGAGGGACTCCTACGCCTCCGGGATACGGATACCTCACTCGTCACCTTTGCACGGGGCGACTCACGCTTGGTGAAGCGGTTCAGACAACCAACAGGCGAGTCTTAGTGCTCGAAAATGAGGAAAAAACATGGCTCCGCGCCAAAAATACATACATGTTCAGGCCCCGACAGCCACAATGAACAAAAGACCGGCATCCAAGGTGCCATTACAAACGGAACTCCAGTTCCACCTCCGCAGGTACGAACAACCCCACTCGATCGGGGGGCCTGCGGAGCAATAGAAGACCGACGAACGGCACGCCGTCACCCGCTCCAGCAGCGGCGACGGCGACGACTTCTGCTCCGGGGGGCCGAACAGCAGCAGCGATGACCTCAGGGCGGATGCTGCTGCCAGGAGGCCCCCACCCGTGCCCAAACTCGTGAGGCAAGGACGGGCAGAAGGTCGTAGAGTTGGAGGTCGGTCCGTGGGCGGCCCCGGCTATCTCGTCGGCGGAAGAACCTCTTCCAGCTGCCGTGGCGGAAGGCGGCGCCGGGAGCGGCTCCGAAGCCACTCGGGTCCGAGAGCCGGGCACGCGGCAGCTGCCGGCACCACGAGCAGCGAACGCCCTTCCCCCCGATCACTGAGGGAAGGAGCGGGCCACTTCCCATGCAGGGGCCGACCCCAACTCGGCACACTCCCCTCCCCAGCACTGATGATGAAAATCCTTGAGGCTGAAGAGGGGCAGAGGCCGCAGCCCGGCTTGCTTTCCCCCGCCATCAAACTGGAGGTCACCGTCTTGGGTGACCACCGGTGGAGGGGTGCAGCCGGGCTGCATGATGAAAATCCTTAAAGCCGAACGATGGCTGAAAGGTACCAACTCCCACGGAGTTGCGTTCCTACAACGACAAGGCGGAAGGACTGCGCGCATCCCCCATTCGGGGGCTCGGAAGGTGGAAAGACACGATGCATAAGGGAGCGCGAAGACATGGTCGCCTTTCAAGGGGGTCACCCTCCTTTTAAAGGCGACTCTCCCTACTTGCGTCCCCAGCCGTCGTGGGCTGAGTCTTCTCCAACACGCTCCAAGGTCCTCCCCTACGGCGCGGGGGCTGGGTCCCACGCGTCATGCAAGCTGGCCCAGGGCAGAAGAAGCCAAACCGCCGCGCGCGGTGCATGCAACCGTCCAGCGGTTACAAGCGTCCCTCCAATTTCGCCCAGACCAGCGGGTGAAAGGGCGAGCATCCAGGCAGGCGGCATGCAACCGCGCCAAGTGGGCGCACTTCTCCGACTTCCAACACGCCCACGTGTCATGCAAGCAACTGCACCGCCACTCGCACCACTACCGCGCCTCCTCGACTGCGGAACCAGTACCGCGACTCGAGGCGACCCAGCGCACGACCCAGCAGCACCAGCCTGGCGCGACGGTCAATACGGCCAAAAATGGGCTGGCAGTAATGGCGGTGGCAGGCGGGCAGGAGCAGCGGTCACGTCGTCAGCCAGGCTTGCGTCCCATCCGGGGGCAGCGAGAGAACCCTCTCTCACGGCGTGAAGACGACGCGCCCATGTTCCGTTCCTCTAACGGCTCGCGCACGCGCAACGGCCGCCCCGCGAACCGCACGCCCCGTCGCATTAACTCCGCGGCGGGACAAGCGGCGCCTCTGGCAGGGGAAGCGAGCGACGCTTTGCCTTCGCCATAATGACCGCGTCAAAAAAGGTACGCCACGTCATTCGATTTCGTATCCTTTTCCTTTTTCCTCTTTCTCTCTCTTACAACAGGGACTGGGAAAGGGGATACCCTGAAAAGGATCCTTCTCCGTGAAGGAACCAGGCTCCGAGCCTCCCTACTGATCAGAGGTTCGAAGGCTGGCCCCTCGGAGGGGTTCAACAGCCGCCTCAGAGCGCGTGGGCTCCACACCCACTACTGGTCAGAGGTTCGAACGCCGGCCCCTCGGAAGGGTTCGACGGCCGCCTCAGGCCACTCGGGCTCCGCGCCCACTACTGGTCAGGGGTTCGAAGGCTGGCCCTCGAAGGGTTCACAGCCGCCTCAGACACAGAGCGAGGGATGACCATGGGTATGTTCGATACATAACCAAGGCTCGGGCTGCGCTCCCGAGGTACCCTAGGACATTTCCGAGACCAGCGGGAACGATCTTGTAACGGAATCCCATCAGAGGGAGGCATCGAGCCCTCGGACCCCCGTCGACAGGGGACCGGGTCCGGCAGATCACCCGCAGGTACTTATGGGCGCGCCTCTGGGCCTCTAGCCGACCCCTAACAAATGGGGCACGGACGTCCGCTCGGATTACCCGCCAGCAACTCACCGGAGACACCATGTTCGGTGCCCTCCGAGGGCAACATGGCGCTTCCCCCCCCCTCCTCCTTGCGAAAAGGCGACGCAGGGGCGTATGTAAAAAAGTCGAGTATGTCCCAGACCGTCCTCTCGCCCTGTGCGGAGGCTCGGGGGCTGCTCTCGCAAACCCGGCTCCGGCCAAACCGTTGACAGCGTCAACATACCAGCCCGAGAACTTGGGACCCGATCGTGCACCCGGACTACGGCCAGCTCGCATGAGGGAATGACCAGACCAGCCAAAGCATTGCATGAGGCATTAAGACCTCGGAGGAGTCAAACCACTCCTCCGAGGCCTCGGGGGCTACACCCGGCGGGTGCGCTCGCGCGCACCCACCGGAACGTAATGCAACCGAGAAAGGCTGGTCCCCTTGCAAAAAAGTGCGACAAAAGCCTCCAAGCGAGTATTAACACTCCCTTCGAGGCTCGGGGGCTACTGTCGGGGACCATAATTAGGGGTACCCTCAAGGCTCCAAATTCTCAGCTGGTAACCCCCATCAGCACAAAGCTGCAAAGGCCTGATGGGTGCGACTAATTCAGGGATCGGCCCATTCGAGGGAACCGATCACGCCTCGCCCGAGCCCAGCCTCGGGCAAGGGCAGCCGACCCCGAAGGATCTCCGTCTCGCCCGAGGCCCCCCTCCAGCGACGAACATACTTCCGGCTCACCCGAGGCCCAGTCTTCGCCAAGAAGCAACCCTGGCCAAGTCGCCACGCCAACCGACCAAATCGCAGGGGCATTTAATGCGAAGGTGGCCTGACACCTTTATCCTGACGCACGTCCTCCAGTCGACAGAGCCGAAGTGACCACAGTCACTTCGCCGCTCCACTGACCGGCCTGACAGAAGGACAGCGCCGCCTGCGCCGCTCCGACTGCTGCGCCACTCGACAGAGTGAGGCTGACAGGCAGTCAGGCCCAGCCTCAGGCACCATAGGAAACTCCGCTCCGCCCGACCCAGGGCTCGGACTCGGGCTCAGCCCCGGAAGACGGCGAACTCCGCTCCGCCCGACCTAGGGCTCGGACTCGGGCTCGGCCCCGGAAGACGGCGAACTCCGCTCCGCCCGACCCAGGGCTCGGACTCGGGCTCAGCCCCGGAAGACGGCGAACTCCGCTCCGCCCGACCCAGGGCTCGGACTCAGGCTCAGCCCCGGAAGACGGCGAACTCCGCTCCGCCCGACCCAGGGCTCGGACTCGGGCTCAGCCCCTGAAGACGACGAATTCCGATCCGCCCGACCCCAGGGCTCGGACTCGGGCTCGGCCCCGGAAGACGGCGAACTCCGCTCCGCCCGACCCAGGGCTCGGACTCGGGCTCAGCCCCGGAAGACGGCGAACTCCGCTCCGCCCGACCCAGGGCTCGGACTCGAGCTCAGCCCCGGAAGACGGCGAACTCCGCTCCGCTCGACCCAGGGGCTCGGACTCGGGCTCAGCCCCTGAAGACGATGAATTCCGATCCGCCCGACCCTAGGGCTCGGACTCGGACTCAGCCCCTGAAGACGGCGAACTCCGCTCCGCCCGACCCAGGGCTCGGACTCGGGCTCAGCCCCTGAAGACGACGAACTCCGCTTCGCCCGACCCCATGGCTCGGACTCAGCCCTGGCCTCAGCCGACGGTCTCTGCCTCGCCCGACCCAGGGGCTCGGACTCGACCTCGACCTCGGAAGACAGACTCGACCTCGACCTCGGAGGAGCCTCCACATCGCCCAAGCTAGGGCGCGGACCAGCCACGTCAACAAGAGGCGCCATCATTACCCTACCCCAAGCTGACTCAGGCTACGGGAAACAAGACTGGCATCCCATCTGGCTCGCTCCGCCAGACAAAGTAATGATGGCGCCCGCACGCTCTATGAAGATGGCGGCTCTCAGCCCCCTTACGGAAGCAAGAGGACATCAGCAAGGACTCGACAGCCCCGACAGCTGTCCTTCCGCCAGGCTCCAGCGCTCCTCCGACGGCCACGACACCACACGAACCGGGTGCCAAAACCTCTCCGGCTGACACGATGGCATGTACTTAGGGCGCTAGCTCTCCTCCGCTAGACACGTTAGCACTCTGCTACACCCCCATTGTACACCTGGATCCTCTCCTTACGCCTATAAAAGGAAGGACCAGGGCCCTCTTACAGAGGGTTGGCTGCGCGGGGATGAGGACGTGACAGGCGCTCGCGTGAGGCCGCTCGCTCCCTCTCCCGCGTGGACGCTTGTAACCCCCTACTGCAAGCGCACCCGACCTGGGCGCGGGACGAACACGAAGGCCGCGGGATTTCCACCTCTCTCACGCCCGTCTCCGGCCGCCTTTTCCTCCCTTCGCGCTCGGCCTCGCGCCGACCCATCTGGGCTGGGGCACGCGGCGACATTTCACTCGTCGGCCCAGGGACCCCCCGGTCTCGAAACGCCGACAGGTCCCTAACCTTGTTTCCCGTGTCTCTCCGCTCCACAAACTTTTAAAGTATGTCAACCGGGTCCTTAAACGTTGTTTGGGTCTCACTTAAGTACTAACAGGCGCAAAACAATCCGAAGCGACCATTTAGGCTTGCGACTCCTCTTCCTTTCTTTTCTCCCGATATCTCTTCGACTTTCTCGCATGTCGGTGGCTGGTGCACACAACGGCGATCGGGGAGCGGTGGCAGTCCGGTGACAATATGTATCATTTCAGAGCTAATGACAAGATGAGTATCACATGATTACACAAAGTTGTTCAAAAATATTTGAATCTAGTTATCTCTAGGAGTACCTTAGCTAGAGCCAAGAGGAAAATACTTCAGATCATTCACGTAGATGAGGCACAACAATTCAGCCAGCTATGGGACTATGGACACGAGTTGAGTAGGAGCAATCCAGGGAGCTCACTTTATGTCTATTTGCCTCTTGTTACATGTCTTTGGATGCTTGCAAGAGGAGTTTTCTTGGTGGTTGTAGACCTATAATTTGTCTTGATGGTTGCTTTATCAAAACAAAGTTTGGAGGCCAGTTTTTTTGTCTAGTTGGGATGGATCCAAATGATTGTATCTACCCTTTGGCCATTGAAGTTGTTGAGATTGAATCTTTGTCGACCTAGAAATGGTTTTACATATATTGAAAGATGACCTGAAGATAGACAACACTTATCCTTGGACAATCATGACAGATAAACAAAAGAGATTAATATTAGTTGTGCAACAAGTGTTCTCTGAATCTGAACATAGGTTCTGTGTTAGATACCTCTACTCCAACTTTTAAGAAAAGTTTAAAGGTCAAAATCTGAAGGAACAATTGTGGGCTTGTGCTAGATCAATAATTGAATTGCAGTTCAAGGGAAACATGGAAAAAATGAAGGTACTGAATGAAGCGGCTTATGAGTGATTGGAGGAAATGGCTCCAAATAATTGGGTCAGGGCTTATTTTTTAGAGTTCCCTAAGTGTGACATTTTGCTAAACAATAATTGTGAGATGTTCAATAGTTACATACTAGGTGCTAGAGAAATGCCAATATTGAGTATGTTGGAGAAGATAAAGTGCCAGTTGATGACAATGCATGTGAAGAAGTTTAATGAACTAACAAATGAGATGATTGGTCAACTCTGTCCAAAGTTTAGAATGAAACTAAATAAGAACACAGAACTAGCAAACATCTATTATGCACTATCAATAGGATAGATGTATTCCATGTGATGGAAAAGGATTACCAACACATTATGGACCTAGAGCCAAAAAATGTGACAACAAAAGATGGCAGCTGAATAGGATACCCTATTCTCATGCCATTAGTTGCCTTAAACATGATAGGATCCCACCTGAGAGTGTAATTCCAATTTGCTACACACTTGAAGCTTATAAAGTTGCATATGGAAACAATATCTAGCCTTGCAAGGATATGAGAGAATGGTAGCAGGTGGAAGAACCATAAATTCTTCCACCTGTCTATGTGAATGTCTAGAAGACCACCAAAATCAAGGAGGAAACAACCTCAAGAAGATCAGAGCACAAATGGTCCAAAACTCACAAAACATGGAGTTTTCATGCACTGTAAACATTGTAGTGAAGTTGGGCACAATACTGCAAAGGATGGGCTTCAATGCACAAGAAGTTACGGGACTAATAGCAACAACTAGGGCTACACTTGAGGAAGAGGCAAGGCATGCTGCCAGTGTTGCTACTACCACAGAGTCTATACCACTTGAGGAACCTATGAATGAAGATGTCCCACTAAATCATGATTTTAACACATTTGGACCTGAAGAAACACATGGATATGTGCCAACAATGGTCCAACAACTACTAGAATAGGTGAGGAAAATGTTTATTCTCAACTACTAAGGCATGTAAATGACTTTGTTTGACTCTCCATGCACATAGGAAGGTGACCCTTCAAGCCTTTCTCAACCCTAGGGACCTATACCATACATAAGATCAAATGAAATGGTGTGTAGGCATGTCCCACTCACTATAGCTACAAAGTCTGGGCAGTAAGCACTTGGAAGGAAGTAGGATCTGTTGAAGTCAAGAGAAGCAGGAAGAAGAAAAGTGATGTTGTATGAATGACCTAAATGTATTTTGGAGTAGGTAGGCCAAAAACCATTTTTGTGGGCCTAATCTTTTGTCTTTTGTGTGGGCTAAGAAAACTGCATGGTTGTGGCAATGGATGAAATCCTTTGTGTTATCAATGATGTGTTATCTGTTATCTGTGATGCTTATGTGACAATGAATGCACAGCTGAAACATTAACTAAATTCATAGATTCCAGATAGGTTCTCAAAGAGTACATAGATTACACACAAGTCTAACACCCTAAAATCTTATTTTTGTGAATTTGGGAAATTCTCCCAAGGTTTTGAATTAAAATATCTTTAATAAGAATTTCCTTACCTTTGAAGTCACTTCCCCTAAAAAATAGGTGTTCTTAATTAAAGAAAAAGATTCCCATAGGAATTAGGTTATCCCTTTGTAGAACCATATATATTATAAGTATTCACTAAAAGATTTGTAATACCTAAATTCCAGAAGAATAAAAGATAGTTTATTTGAGTTACATGATTTTGTGACCTTTTTCATCTCTATGCATATCAACAATTATGGGTTTGATTAAAGCAATTAATAAATATAAATAAATATGCATCATGTTGGATATTCTTGTTTATTGCATTTGAGTGCAATTCCAAAATTTGAATCTCATATAAAATTGGGATTTTAAAACTAAAATAGTTATAAACCTAAAATAGAAAAGAAAATACAAAACAGAAAGAAAAAGGAAAAGCCTCTCTGGGTCGAATATGCCCCGCCAGGCCAGGAAACCCTACCTCGTCGACCCACCTTCGCACCAAGCCAGCCCCACGCGCCTGCGTATACGGTGACTGATGAACGGACCTGCTCGACCAGCATCCATCCCTCACGCGCTTGGGTTAGATCGGCCACTCACATGTGGGGTCGGGGCATCAGAATCGTCCCTATCTGCGGGATATCGATCCCACCATACTACCGCAATGCTCGGAAGTCATTCAGCATCCGAACCTCATCCACTCAGACTTTATTGGTCGCAGGGTATAAAACCGAGGTCCACATCCCCTAACCTCCATCACACCGGGGCGTCGAGCCATTTTGCAAAAAATTGTATATCGCCATAGTCGAGTAGAGAGATTGCAAGGAGCAGAGTGCACTGCCGTCGTTGACCCATGCATGCACCGACGTCCATGGTTCAACAGAGGGTCGAGGAGCTTCCTTAGATTGTATGGAGCATGTTCGTGGCTTCTCTAGACACAATTGATGGACGTGGAAGGCAGAATATAATTGCTCGTCGGCACCGAAGAACGCGAAGGTCCGCTCCATGTCATAAACCGGCTTCACGACGACGCCATTTCCAGTGAGCTCTACCTCCATCGATTTGCCAAACTCTGCACTATGTTTAGCACCTACCTATTTGAGATTTTGGGCTCTGGCTCGACGGGCAGCCATATGCTGGCGAGTCCACCACCGCAAGATGCCTTGCGTCGCTGTCGTCTCTGGTCGGAAGAGAGAAGTGTGGTGGCGTCGATCGATAAACGAGGGTGATTAAATGCATGGACAATGGTTTGGCTAGATCGGGTCTAGGCCTTATGATCCAGATCGAACGCATGAGGATTCATCTGAGTGTTTTAAATCTAGACCGTTGATCGATCGGTGTGTGGCTCAGATTAGGGCGGGGCATACCGTTTTGTCTGAACTGTTTTGATTAGGGCGAGGCGTACCGGCGATCCATGGGCAGGTGTTTCGCGCTATCATGGATGATTTTCCATCCGTTGATCTTTGATCCGGCGACTGAAAGTGCATACCGGCTCGTTATTATATATCGATCTAATCCGAGTCGATGGCTTTTGATCGGACAACTTTGAACGCATGATACCACTTCGCCTGTTCGCCATGCCTTTTTTTAAAAGAGTCCCTACAGTTTTCGGAAATAAACTCGTCATCCATGATCTGTGTAAATAATTTACATCAAGGTCTCTGGTATTTACAGATTGACCCTTATTAGTTATTTTAGGTATAAAATAAGTATTAAAAATCCCTAGAAACTTGTAAAATTCATATCTCCCTCGTTTTAAGTCCGAGTTTAGTGGTTCTCGAGCCTATGATCTCGAAGCAATACATAGACTATTATCGTGCAGTTTGTTTACATGTTTTGGTGTAATGTTATCATATCCATTATTTGTTTATTTGTATGTATTGCTACGACTTGAAGCGGGTCACGAGGAATCTGAAGCCCAACTTTGGGAAGACACCTAAGCAGTTGGATTCGCAAGTAAAAGGCAAGTTGTGTCCTCGATCACATTCTTTGACCTAATAATGTTCATGATTCTAATAATCGTCGTGGCACTGTTAGGCTTAATTTGATGGGACCTAATAGTTTACCTAGCTTTGTTTACCCTACACCTCGCATACAAATGAATTATTGGGTAGTCTTGCTATTGTTTTACCTGATTTGGAGTTAATGTTAGATATGATTTATGATCATGTTCCATTATGGTTTATTATTGTTGGTTACATATGCATGTTAAGATTACTTTGTTTAATTGGAACATTGAGTGACCACCTGAGATAACACTGCTACCACAAGGGTGGAATGGAACTCCCTTGGCTAAACTGTCTATGATAGCTTTTGGGACAAGAGATTCCCATACCCCGTCTGCCTGGAATCGTAGCAGGTTTTCTCGAGCTAGCAGAACTTTGTAAAGGCCTCGTAGTGAACCCTCGCCAACTCACATTGGAAAAAGTGTTTAAGGGTCTGTACAACCCCGGGCGAGAAGGAAATATGGTTTGTGGGTAAAGATGTGTAACCTCTATAGAGTGTAAACCTGGTATATCAGCCATGCTCACTGTCATGAGCAGCTCGGACCCTCACATGAGTAATTTATGATATTAAATTTAATCTTTCATGAATTGCATTGTGGGATTTCTATATGATACTTCTATATTGATCAACTATTTAATTGAGTTGATATCTACTTATACTTAGTAATTGCTAATAGAATTTTGACTAACTTATCTAAAAGCAATGCTCAGCCTTAATCATTTTCCTTGGTAAGCCTTACACTTGAGCCCAACCATAAGTGAGCTCAACCACACTTTTTTCCACACTTGTTGAGCGATGACCGTATGAGAGCTTACCCTTGCTATAATCACACCAGGTGAAGAGCAGGTACCACCGGAGGAGAACTACTACAATGAGTTTGATGAGATCTAGGCGTCGCCTCCCATTCAACTATGACACCATAGAGATAGTATCTTAGTTCGATTTATTTTATTATCAGTTATTTTGTAAGGCATTCATATTATGTACTAAAGCTTATGGCATTCGTCTCTATACACTGATCCATTGTATGTATGAATCTTGTTATGGCACATATATGACATGCATCTGGATTTGCCCTTAAATCCGGGTATGACAATAATTTTCTCAATTTTTAACCACCTAGTACATATTGCACACCAAAATGCAAACACACACAAGCAATAATCTTCAATAAACTCAACTATTTCCTGTCCTAAGTGAACCAGACATCTCCAAATATTTTTCCACCTTCAATCCGTAAGCCTTCTCCGCTTCATCCTCCAAACCTGCTTGTTTCGTCTGCATCTTGCTAATCATGTCCAGGTAATCCTCCTCCCATCTCCAAAAAGAGCATCCAAAACCATTTTTCTGTCACAACCAAAAGCAGGAACAACACATTACCTCTTGTTGACGCCTTTTCGGAGCGTCAAACACTCAACAAGAACCGTGGCGGTGCCCTCTGCACAGGGGCGGACGGTCCGCGCGCGGGGCCGGACGGTCCGCGGCCTGGTGCGAGGCGCGGTGGTACTCTCTGCGCAGGGGCGGACTGTCCGCGGCCTGAGGTCGGACGGTCCGCGACCTGGTGCGCGGCTAGGGCTTCTCTGCCTGACGGCCGGACGGTCCGCGCCCTGGGGCCGGACGGTCCGCGCGTGTGCAGGGGCGGCGGAAGATCGCCGGCGGCGCCTGGATCTCGCTCCCGGGAGGGACCCCGTCGGGGAGGAGAGATCCTAGGGGTTGTCTAGGCTCGGGCCGGCCGACCTAGACTCCTCTAATCGACGTAGAGTCGAGGAGAGGCGGGGAATTTGGGGATTGGATAGCTAAACCTAAACTAGACTAGAACTACTCCTAGGATAAAATGCGAAATAGAAGTTGTATTGATTCGATTGTTCATTGATAAATCGGCCGTATACCTCTCTATTTATAGAGGAGGGGGGCTGGACCCTTTACAAACTAATTTCCGAGCTTTTTCCGTGATTTTAGCTAACAACCGTAACACAAAACTCGGAACCCTAATCTGCTCTGCGCACGCGCGGACCATCCGGCCTCAGGGCCGGACCGTCCGCAGGGCTCAATTTGGTGCTCAACATATGCCCCCTGCCTTTTGGTGGAGCTGAGCGAACCAAAAGCAACTAACTCGATGTGATCACATCAATTTTCTTAGGCATCTTAACACTTACTAGGATGACACGCAGTGGCCTTAGTCCCGATGGTTGACTCAACGGACTTGACCCCTTTAGCTTTAATCGAACTGTTAGTCCCAATACCGCCGAGCGCCATACTGGTCCTGACCAATTCGTCACCTTATTTTCCTAATTTTCTAAGTGTTCTGGCGTAGCTTTGTAGTCGACCAGGTCTTCTCCTTGCAGGTCGTCTTCCTCCATGGGTGTTGGTACGTCGTTGCAGATGTCATGGTGTATTGCGGATGAGTCGGCCTCAGGGGTCGGACGGTCTGCGCCCTGTACGGTTGGTCAGTTCTTTATAGCCGGACTGTCTGCCATACCTGCAAAGAGCTGCACAGTTGTTGTTTTATTTTCTATCTTTATGGCCGTTTGATTTTTCTCAACAGCCTTTGGTCTCCATCTCTTTTGTGGTGGCAGATACTGCGGATGTGTGTCATTGAATATTTTTTCCGCCTCCTTCTCCTGATTCTCCTTTGCTCTAAGGCGCTGTAATTTTCGCTTTTGCGATCGTGTCAATCCCGATGGGCACCATCGGGGCATGGAGTATTTTGGATCAGCTATTTTATGGACAGTTGTACTTTCTTTTTTGTTTGTGTCGGCCGATTCACCAAAAATCATCGGCCCTTCGTTATTTTGTTGTACGACGACATCTGTCGTTCCTATTTTAATGACGTCTCCCTTTTTCGTACTGTTGGAGGTTGTAGCTGTATGCCCCCCTGCCGGATTAGTCAGCCTTTGGGGCCGAATTGTTCGACAATCTTGCTGGGCCTGTGCTCGTGGACCAGATTGAGGGGCTCTCAATCGGTCTTGTACTGGAGGTGTCAACCTATTGAATACAGATGTTTGGGGTGCCCCCCAAGCGGGGTACTGTGGCATCCCAAATGGGTATGGTGGCATGCCCCACATTTGATTTGGGACGTATGGTGGAGGTATGTATGCGTATGAATATGGCATAGGTGGATATGGTGGTGGAGGTGTCCATGCAAGTACGTTAGGTCTTAATTGAACATTATGACCTCCCGTCCTTTCCGATTGGTGTGGTGGTCCAATCGGCCTAACCTGCCGTCGCACCTGGGTGGGTAAGTGAGGTCCCTTTGGTGGCCGGTCGCTCGGGCCAGCCTTCTTTTTCACATATTTAGACAATAATTGACCAAAGGTCGGGCTAGATTTTACCAACCGACTAGTTGCCTTGAACGTGTTAGTTTTCCACGTACCTATTTCTGGTCGTCGTGGTTTGAAGGTACGTGGTCGCCGCGGCTTTTCGACGTTGCCGGACCATCCGCCGGAACGCTTCGGACTGTCCGGTGATGTTACGGACCGTCCGCGCCTAGACACCGGACCGTCCGCGATGCGTAGTATGGGTTCTCGCGCATATCCCCTTGTCTGTGCTTGCCCCCCAGCGCTGGAGTTTGTGATGGTTACCTTCAGTGTCTCCCCTCCATCAGGAGTCTTCTCGGCCATCACTTTCCTGCAAGAAATTTTGTTGTTTCCATCGGCCTCCCGTGCGTTGCCGATGATGACTTCTTTGTCTTTGCCCTTATCGGCTGTGTTGGGCCGAATTAGGACCTTTTTGCCATTAAAGTCGATCACATTCATTGGGAAGGGCTCCGTGTCCTCCTGAAATTTCAATCGTCCCTCGTTAATGGCCGATTGAATTTGTCGTCGGAACACATTACAATCATTAGTGGCATGGGAAAATGAGTTGTGCCACTTGCAGTATGCGCGGCGCTTTAGTTCGTCGGCAGGTGGAACGATATAATCAATTTTAATGTTACCATTTTTTAGTAATTCATCGAATATCTTATCACATTTGCCGACATTAAATGTAAACTTAACCTCCTCCTGTCGTTCCTTTTGAACTGACTGCAAGGAGGAGCAAGCCGAAGATTTGGCCTGCTCGGGCCAAACTATTTCGGCAGTGTAAACTTTCTTTGGTTCATCGCCCGAACTACTTTGATTGTGTTCTACTATAGGGACATTATGATGAACCGTTCTGACTAGTTCTTTGCTTCGGCTTTCACAAGCCGAAGCTCTCTGATGTAATTGTGCTAGAGTAAAGAACTGGATGCCTTCTAATCTCTCTTTTAAATAATAGCGCAATCCATCAAAGGCTATTCCCGCTAGTTGTTTTTCTGTTAAATGAATTTGAAAGCATCGGTTTCTCGTATCCTGGAATCTCCGGATATAATCACTAACTGATTCATTCTTTTCTTGTCGTAGGGTCACTAAGTCTACTAAATCTAGCTCATAATCACCAGAGAAGAAATGTTCATGAAATTTTTGCTCTAAGTCTCCCCATGACAAAATGGATTTAGGAGGGAGCGTGGCATACCATGTGAATGCAGTCCCTGTTAAGGATAATGAAAATAAACGCACACGGAATGCTTCGGTGTCGGCCAATTCTCCTAATTGTGCTAGGAACTGACCTATGTGCTCACGCGTGCTCTTTCCTTGGTCACCCGAAAACTTTGCAAACTCGGGTATCCTGGTTCCCTGTGGGTATGGGTGGTGATCAAATCGGCTGTCATAAGGCTTCCGATATGATTGCCCCCAGGGATCATGGTTACTCCGAGCTTATCTTGGAACGCCCTGGCTATTTCTTCCCTCACTATATCAATGGCAGCTGGTGCAAGACCACCGGCTCTCTGGTCAAACATAGGTGGGGTTGGTTGCATGTTAGTATGTTGTCGTTCCCCCCATTGGTTTGAGCTACGTGGTACATTTCCATTTGCCCTATATGGCTCATATGTTTGATCGTTTCTTTCCGGCCTTCTAGGTGGGGCCGGAAAGCTTTCCTGGGCTCTAGGTCTTGAATTAATGGGCTGGTGCATTGCATATTGTGATGGGAAGTGTTGCTGAGATGGGT
This sequence comes from Zea mays, assembly GCF_902167145.1. Lineage (NCBI taxonomy): Eukaryota > Viridiplantae > Streptophyta > Magnoliopsida > Poales > Poaceae > Zea > Zea mays. Next base: position 82,595,202 of record NC_050103.1, on the reverse strand, counting down.
GAGGATTCAAGTAACAATCTTCCTCAAAAAGGCCATATGCGGACTGTCCGGACATTGGCCCGGACCGTCCGTAATTATGTACGGACCGTCTGTCGTTGTATGCGGACCGTCCGACTGGGTAGTTTAAATTCGGTGCCCTATGTGGTGGCTCGGGTGCGTGTCTAGGTAACTCATTAAAAATGGGCCCGGCTGCGGCTGACCCGGACGGTCCGCGCTTGTGGGCGGACGGTCCGGACACGTGTAGATCGGCTGGTTTACTGCCGATTTGCGTTTGCTCAGGGTACGTGTCCATCGGCATCCCATAAGGGGGTTGTGACTGGTCGTGACAACCTCTAACCGATGTATTACGTATATTATCTCCTAATTCAACCTCGTGTGAAGGAAAATTTGCTACACTAGATTTATCAAATGCACGTACTAGTCTCCTACAATCGTTTTGCATAACCCCTATGATATTTTGCATCTGTTCTCGCTGTTCGTCTATGTAAGCTTTAAAAGATTGGAGTTCGTTGGTGCTACTTACATTTGGGGTAATCGTAGTAGGTCGGAGCGAAGCCAGATCTGTTGCCCATTGCCGAACGACTTTGTTGTTCCTGTCCACTTTGAAGTCAGCCAGGAACTTCGCCTTTGCTTCTTGGATCAGCTGCTCCTGGCGCTCCTCGAACAGGAGCTGTTCTTCAGCCGGCAAGGCTTCCCATGTCGGTGTGATGATATTGCTGGTGGAAACCTCAGAGCTATCCTTTGAACCAGCCATTGAGGGCCGATTTGATAGGTCTATATGTGTTTTCCCCAGCGGAGTCACCAAAAAGTATGTTGACGCCTTTTCGGAGCGTCAAACACTCAACAAGAACCATGGCGGTGCCCTCTGCACAGGGGCGGACGGTCCGCGCGCGGGGCCGGACGGTCCGCGGCCTGGTGCGAGGCGCGGTGGTACTCTCTGCGCAGGGGCGGACTGTCCGCGGCCTGAGGCCGGACGGTCCGCGACCTGGTGCGCGGCTAGGGCTTCTCTGCCTGACGGCCGGACGGTCCGCGCGTGTGCAGGGGCGGCGGAAGATCGCCGCCGGCGCCTGGATCTCGCTCCCGGGAGGGACCCCGTCGGGGAGGAGAGATCCTAGGGGTTGTCTAGGCTCGGGCCGGCCGACCTAGACTCCTCTAATCGACGTAGAGTCGAGGAGAGGCGGGGAATTTGGGGATTGGATAGCTAAACCTAAACTAGACTAGAACTACTCCTAGGATAAAATGCGAAATAGAAGTTGTATTGATTCGATTGTTCATTGATAAATCGGCCGTATACCTCTCTATTTATAGAGGAGGGGGGCTGGACCCTTTACAAACTAATTTCCGAGCTTTTTTCCGTGATTTTAGCTAACAACCGTAACACAAAACTCGGAACCCTAATCTGCTCTGCGCACGCGCGGACCGTCCGGCCCCCAGGCGCGGACTGTCCGGACCGCGGACCGTCCGGCCTGAGGGCCGGACCGTCCGCAGGGCTCAATTTGGTGCTCAACACCTCTACTTCAGTTTAAACCAACCAAAGAACACGAAATTGAATCCAAACCTTATGCTTCGGGCACTTATAGAATACCGTACCCTGATTTCCATGCTCATCGGTCCTAAACTTGAGCTGTAAAACAATGTGTCGACCGCAATTGGGGCACAAGACTAGAGGAATCGAAGGCTTACCCTGTAGCTTGGATGAACCGGACCAGCTCGAGCTGCCTTCCATGGCATCGGAGAAAAGAGGGAAGAGGGGACATGGCCGGCTCCGACAACGAGGGAGGCGACGGTGTTCTCGCGGAGAGAGTAGGCCGCGGCGACGAGGACAGAGGTAAAAGCTAATTCGAACAGTGCCTAAAAACATTTGGTTTACAACTAATAAGTCCATTAGTCCTTAAGTGAGACCCAAACAACGTTTAAGGACCAAGTTGACATACTTTAAAAGTTTGTGGACCGGAAAGACACATGGAGACAAGTTTAGGGACAGGAAATGTATTTTACTCTATATTCTTCCTCAAAATGCTAATGCGAGGAAAAGAATTAACCCCTTCAGAACAACCGAAGTTTTCATCGGAAGATCTGGATTCCACACACGAAACACAACATCAGCCTTCTGTACTCTACCCGGCACCTTATTTTGGAGGGAAAATGAAGTAAGTTTCCCTGCCAAATACTAGAAGATTGCGTCTGAGGCCTCAGTTAGTGCTACTATTTTCTTGTAGACGCTGCATGAACAATTTCCTAGATCTGTGAAATTTGTGGACCTGGCAGATTTCATTTCCAGAGTTCCACAGCTGTTTTTTCCAAGAAAACGAAAATATCTATATGTTGCTTTAGATGTCCATAAATATCCAAACTTGTGTTCAGAAAACTTGAACCTTCAGGTGCATCAACTAGGTCAGCCTCAAGAATCAGAATTGTACTCAGTCAACTTCAACACCTACCTTTGTGTTTAGAGCAGAGGTAAGATCTAAACTTAGTCTGCAGCCCCTTACCTTCCTCTGTCCCTCGCATCAGTAACAGTAACACAAGAGTCCTAAGTCAGAAGAGTCAAACCTATGCTTCTGGCAAACACATCTTAGATTGAAAAGATAGTTCTCATGTGCAGTTCAGTTATCGACAACATAAAGTCGTGACTGAATAGCTGAAAAAGATGAAGGTTCAAGCATATCATAACATTCAACAGTAGACAACAAGAACAAAAGACAGGAGTGTAAATGAACGACATGAATATCCCATCCCATTGCATTCTACACACATACCACAGAATTCTTAATACCAGGCTGCACGGCACATGTTGTGAAAGAACAAGGCTAAAAACAGAACAGACCCAGAACTGTGCAGTTCATTGGCAAACCAGCATTGTTCACTTTATCAGGTTGCCATCACCAACGGCCTCCTGTGGCCTTGCAACAGCTGCCTCAGCTGCTGATACCCGCTGCGGTAGTGTTCAATGGAGAAGCACAGCTGCCTGATAGCCTCTCGTTTTCCCTCTGCAGTCTCGGATATTACAAGCTTCTGCTTCTCTACCTCTTCTTCCAGCTCAGAAACCTGTGCACACAGCTCTGACAAGGACCTGTGTGCGGTGTCAAATTCTGCCATCAGCTTGGCATGCTCAAACTGAAGCTGATTTAGGTGGTCATCCATTCGCTTCGTCTTTTCGTCACGAGTCGTAATATCAGCTAGCAGTTTGGCCAACTCATCATCAACTGCGGCTTTCTCAGATGATAACAATTCAAGCTTTCTCCTCAGATCGGCAATATCTTGATTGAGGACAGAAATTTGCTTCTCATTATCAAGAGATTCTTCTTCCTTATCAGCATAAACTTGCACAAGCTCTGCCGCCACAGAGGATAATTTGCCTCCAAGTGAAGTGTTCGCTTCAGATAACTTCAAAAGGTCAGCAGCAAGAGAGGACTGCTCATGTGAATGTTTCTCCAAAGATTCAGACATAACCTGCTCCAGCTGCTTGATCTGGTCTTGAAGTATTGATTTCTCTTCTAAGGCTCTTTCTAGCTGAGCTTCCAGGTTCTTGATAGTTTCTGGTAGCTTTGCAACCTCTGTACCTGAGACCTTAAGGGCCCTTAAAAGTTGCTCAAATTCGTTAGCGCGTTCTTTGAGCACAATTTTATCCTCTGTAACCTTTTCTAATTCCGCTTGTGTATTCCTTATTACTTCTTGTAGCTTAACTATCTCGGAAGTTGAACGTTCTAAGCTGTGAGCTGCCTGCTCAAGTTCTTTAATCCGAGACTTGAGCTGCATTTTCTCCTGTGAATTTTTTTCTAGGTCACCTTCCATATTCTTGATGACTCCATGGAGCTTTCTAAGCTCATCCTCAAGAGTAGACTTATCATGCAAATACTTCTCTGAGAGTACTCCAAGTTCATGCTTGCACTTATCAATTTCAAGATCACGATGTTCCAATTCAACGTCAAATTGCTTAGCAGCTGAGGCCATTGCACCTTTCAGAATTTCGATTTCATTTTTGCGCTCAAACAGCACAGCTTCCAATGCTTCCTTTTGGCTGTTGACTTCTGTTGAGCTCTCTAAAGCAGAATCCGTTTCTTCTGGATCCTTCTTAAGGTTGTCGGATTCCACATCTGAAGTATGCAGTTTTTCTTCATGTTCAGCAACTTTTGAGTTCGTACTCAAATCATTCTGGCAATGTGCATGCTTTTCTTCTAAAGCATCAAGTTCTTTCCTTGCTTCTTGAAGCGCATCTTCTAGCTCAACAATTTTTTGGCTCAGGGCATAAAAAATACTTCCATTTTCCTCTTTGGCCTCATCAAGCTCTGAATCAGAAACTGAAAATGATGAAGACCTTTCACTACCCTTCTTTGATACATCACAGCCAACACCAGAGCCAGCAGAGATGTCAAGGAAATCTGGTCCATGCTTTTGCTTTTGCCGTGGCATATTTTCTTGGACATCAGACTCTGGAGATGACGAACGTTGTGTCTCAGAATCTGATTCAGAGACACCAAATGAGCCATATGATTGAAGAGATGATGGAATGTTTTTGCGCAGTTGTTCAGTTACACTGTCATATCGTGCAGCAAGAGCACGATACATACGATAGAAGTTCTCCACATGAGAAATAAGTAAAGGTCGCTTCTCATAGAACACCTCAGCTTTTTCTGTAGAGAACTCTCCATCGCCAATGAGCCCCAACATTTGTTTCACCTGTTTCTCCATTTCTGTCCATTGAAAATAACACTTAAATTCAGAAAACAATCAGGCATGCCAACCTATAGTGTGTAATAAGTATTCGAATAAAAAGCACTGAGGCACTATAAACCATCTTGTGCAGCAAAGAATAACATGTCAGATTGTTTGGTGAACATAGAAGATCATAGTCCTTACCTTCTAGATTTTCAGAGAGACACTTAGAATTTTGTGGACTAATATGACTGTTCCACCACCATGAGCGGGATTTTCCTGAATGCACCTTTCTCTTCATCTTCACCAAAATATAAGAAAATCTCCTCTGATATGCAGAGCTAATTGAGATTCAAAAGGAACAGTGAGTAGTTAAAATGGTGTGCATGATGCAAGCAACATGACTAGCCTTGTTAAGAAGGCTGCAAGTGCAGGAGCAATAGAACCCCATGTAACCTATAAGAAACTTAAGACAGTCGACTAAATCGTTCCAGTAGTTATAATAATGTAATCCATGAAACAAAGCAAAAAATTACTAAAAATCTTTAAAATACAAAAATGTGTAACTGCTGCCACAGACCCATAACAAGTAATGGTCTTAATTTCAGTTTTGATTAAGTAACTACAACTTACATGTACAAACAAAATAAAAATATGCAATACTCTAGCCAACAGAATCAATCTTGCCTGCTCTATACAACATGGCAATTACTAATAAATTATCTGAGATAAGAGAAGCCTTATCCTAGAAATAAGGATGGCAGGCAGCAGGACTAGAATTCTGATGCATGCCAGGGACACGAAAAATGTCACGTAATGGCTACCAAGAAGAGGCAAGGCATCATTTCACTATGATCTTATCAGCATCGCTGTCATGAAGCCCAGGGCAAGTAATAATCTGCTATCCAAAAAAAAGTAGCATACAAGGATTGAATGACAATGACCCTTTCTCTTCCTGAAAGGAACATACTATTTTAAGAAGACATCTGAAAAGAGATAAAATGTGCAATCTGATTTTGGAGAAAATATACATTATATATCAGGATTAACATAAGAGAGGGCCCGCCACAAATATTTTCATGCTTTCTGAGCAGTTTTGTCAGGAAAAAAGATTATACATGTATATTGGGACATTTAGAAATTGATGAGAATGAAGTTGATCAGACCTTGTATAACGATCATTTGTTTACATTATGAAATGACTCAGACTTGTTTATCACAATTGACAAGTCCAAGTGCAAAAGACGCTGCAACTAGAGCTCTAGAGGGGTTAGGTGGGTCAGGGAACTAGATTCAATGAACTGGGAATGAACTGAAACATAGACAAGAAGAATGGACAACACAAGGTACCCCACATTGATCAAAACTTGAGGATTGAAGCAAGATGCCGCGAACTCACAACCAAAAATGTACGTGTCAATGTCCAGCGATGTAACAAATGAGACCACTCAATTTAATACTATTATTAAGTATCTGGGATCCACAAAACAAACATGGCAGGGCTCACACCTAGATGTGCACATGGAAGCCTGAGGTGATGGTCATTATCCCTGAGTGATCAGTTTCATTGAGTAAACAGAAAATAGAGCTATCAGTTTCCAGCCTCCCATGACTGAATAAGAAAGACGTTACGTTTTTTTTTCTGTTTTCCAGTCCATGAATAAATCTGCCGAGTTTTAAACTAAGAAATGTTATCCCCGTTCACTTGTAGGTGGTACCAGTATTTTAAACTAAGAAAATGTTATCTCTGTTCCACCCACGGGAACATGGGACAAACTGATGCCATTCCTAACCCATGCCTGTGAAGGATCTAGATAACTTTGCCTAGTATCCAGGTGGCTACAAATGGCACTGCCGATATTTCAGATGAACGCAACATTGTATATTTCCACAGCAAAACTACGGAATGAGCACAGATTGCTACCTAGGACAAGACAGCAATCTAAATAAGAGCGGCACTCCCACAATCCCAGTAGCAGCATTCACTCTTGACACGGTTGAGCATTTCAAGGCAGCACAGAAACATCCATGGAAGCACAGCATGGACTGGGTCCCCGACTCCCCCCTGGAGACTGAACAGATCGGAGCCGCGGCAAGACGAACAACAGTGGCAACAGTCTCCAAGGGGCAGCATGGTTTCGTGAAGAGATGAAGGCAAGCCAGAATCATCAGTGCTGCCGGACGCAACGATCGTCAGCGCAACCCCCAAAACCAGTACTCCTATGTACTAACCAAATCGAGAAGCAGAGATCGACAGCAATCCAGAGAAGCGAGATTCCGAGACACCGCGAGAAGAACTAGATGAGGAAAAGCCCGCATCGCAAATCCACCAACAACAATCGACAGAAGAGACGAGAAAGAGGGAACGGGGACGGGGAGCATTACCGGAGCTCGAAGATCAACAACGCGCGCACGGAGGGAGTCGCGGTTCTCGAGCGCAGGAATGGAGCGGAGGCAGAGCACAGCAGCGGTCCCTGTTCCTCGCACGCGGAACTGCGGAATTGGTGGGGGGTCTGGGGGACGAGCGAGCGCTAAAGCCCAGAACCCGCCGGAGGCGTGGACGAGCGTTGGCACGCAGTTAGCGTAATGCTGCTGCCTGCTGGCGCCTCACCAGCTGGAAGCGTTTATTCTAGTACATAACCGGCGGGAGGCAAAGGGTTTACGGCTGCCAATCTTCTGCTGCTTTTGCTTTAGCTTCTTTTTTTTTTGAATTTTTTCCTCCCCTTGTTCATGAATAAAAAACAACAACAATAACTGAATAACAATAAAATGATGGGGACGTCTTTTGCAAATAGTATCACAATTGAACATTACAAAGGCTGAAAGGCCAAAAGCCCAAAACTGAAGAAATAGGTAAGACCGAAAAAAACTCGAGCTCGACGAGCTGTCTCGGGCTAGCAACAGATTGGTTCAGTTCGGACTGACTCAACGCTCAGAACAAGTCTAAGTTGAGCCTGTTTTGTGGCTTGTGAAAAAAAACAAGCCAGCTTGGCTCGACTTGCTGTGGCTCACGAGTTGGCTCATGGAGTCATGGCTCGACCCAACTGTAACACCATAAATCCATCAATTAAAAGCAATTCAGTTCGAATTATTAGTTTCCAATAGAGAGGAAAAATATTTACGTTTTCAAATGATGAATTTGGTGACAGAAACAAAATAAACAATTCTTGAATAAATAAAATTTATCAAGTGTTTGATGAATTCATGGCGAAGCATATATTTTGTTTGATTTGGTGTTTAAATCCAATTTTTGGATTAAATCTTGCGAAGAAAATATCATTTTTAAAATAATAATAAATTGTTAAAATATTATTCTTGGACTATGCATTTTGATGTGTTATTAACTTTTGTTTGAAATTATTTGCAAGAAACTCATTTTATAGATTTTTTAAAACCCACTTTATCTAATTATTCGAATTTTCCTAAAATAATTTAAATATGGCAGTTTCTCCTTCCCATTAATATGGTCGTTTTTCTCCACCATTAATGGCCGCCACCACGATTCTCCTCCCCCGGACGTTTGTTCCTCCTTTCTAGGCTATAAATGGTGTGCTCGTGCCCCGTGAGTCCGTTCCCTACATCCTTCCTCCCTTCCCTGCATCCCTCTGTTGCTGCTCTGTCATATACGTAAGCCCTGGGATTATACTATCAATGGGTCAGTCCACCACACATGTTCTTTTCTGTTAGACTGACATGTGGGGCCAACCTTTGGGGGAAAGAGGAGAACTACAAAAGGAGATCAGGCAATAGAGGAGGGGAACGAACAGAAAAATCAGAAAAGTCACATTCTCGTTGTCTTCCTCACGAAGACATGGTCCAGGTGAGCTTCTCGATCTCCTCACGTCCCGATCTTCACCGTTGCTGGCCACGAGGCGTGACAGTTGGTATCAGAACCTCGGTGATCCTCGACAAGGGTGCATCGACGGCATTTGGGTGCGCTGCATCAGTGGCTACGATCGGGAAGCAGAGGAGTGGATGCGACTTCATCGATTCGGAGCCTCCGATCTTCGGCACAACGCTACTTGGGAGGCGAGGTGCGTTGTCTATAGGTGTGCTAATCCGACTCTCCCTCGCTTCAATTGTGGGGCGTGGTCGACGGGCGTTCGACTTTTGGCGGCGGTAGATGGTGGTGCTGGTGGCGGTGATTTGCATTTGGTGGCGAGTGGCTGCGGTGGAAGTGTGACCAAGTTCCTGTGGTGATGTCTGAGGTGGTTGCCCATGAGGTGTTCGATGGTATGCCTCGTTGGGATGACGATACAATACGGGTTCAGCAAGTCGCATTCGAGGCTTCAGTGGTGTAACACCCTTAATTTGGGGGTATAAAATTTCTTCTCTAATATCCACCAAAATTCAAGTGTTGCCTTCTCTCTTTTTCTTCTCGTTCCGTTTTGTCTCTTCCAAAGTAGTAATAGTCACCCGAATGTTATTTAAAACCCTAAAAGAGGTATTGTTGTTGCATCATGCTAGAATGCACTTATTCCTTTTTGATGTACTGCCCTGGTATGCATCTACTTATTTTGTGAACTCCTTGAAGTGTATCTTGCAATTCCTTGGCACCCGTCTGGGGTTTCTTCATAAGTAGTGGTAAAGCGTGAAAAGCTACCCATCCAAAACTTGGTGTAGTCGTCTTCCTCCTTCCACTAGATGTGCAAGTATGCGAATCATGCAAAACAGCAACCTGCAAAACAGTCAAATCACAACTTTGCACACAAACAAACCCTAAATTCACAACATATATTTTGTACAAATTTATGAATTAACATACCAACAATGGTCGGTAATCCTTTCTTTTCCTCTCGTGCATAAATCCTCCAATGGCAATCACCACCTTTACAATATCCGACATATCTGGTAGTCGAAGTTACATCGATTCCAAGCTCGAACTCATGCTTTATGGCATACTGCCTCATAGCAATTCGAAATTCCTTCATGTTGGAAACAAACTACGAGGTTGCATTGACGGATTCATTTTATCATACATAACCCTCTTCTCATTTGGTAGGTAGTCTTCACATGGTTGGTCTATACTGTTGTCTCCAAAATTAATAGGCTCTGATTGATCCAAATTACTTGTACCACCTAAAATGGCTTCATCTCTTTTATTTTCCTTTGCCTTGTCCTCTTCATTGAGTCCTGGTTGAGAATACATCTGCATCTCACTTGGAACATCATGTCTCCCTTCCTCCTCCTAAAAATCACATAGTACCATAGATTCCCAATCTAACCTTGATTTGTCTTATACCTTATCATTGTCCTGCATGGCAAGTCTCCACTAAGTGAAGTCACATATAATCCTAACCTCACTATATTGTACAAAAATGAAGCACAACTAACCTTATTAGCATTATTTCCACCTAATGCAACTAGCGGTAAGGAACTTGAACAAGGCGGTGAAGACATTACGACAATGTCTGTGTGAACAAGGCGGTTGAACAAACAGGTGAGGTAAGGAAATTGAACAAGAAGGTGAAGGCAAATAGCTACCTGGTGGGGAAGAAATGGCAAAGTCTGCGTCGTTGAATAGGTCCAAATCATCCATGGTGGATCCACTGCACAAATAGACCGAGCTAGATCTAGTTGGGGGAGGAGACACGAATGGGGAGAGAGAAGTTGAATGAATGAAGAGCAGCAACGACAAACTCACGGGCGACTGTTGCAATCAGGTACTCTTGGTCCGAGACAGCGGCGCCCGACGTTCGTGGGGTAGACTCCTTCGTGCGAGAGGAAGGGAGAACTCGACGGCGATGGAGATCTCACGGCGATGGGGACGGACGCCGGTATCAACAACACTAATGGTCACGGCTGGAGAATAATCCTGGTCTGAACCTTGTAATGGAGTATTCGTGTCCATTTCAGAGTGTGGGCTTTGCCCAGCCTTTTCATAACGGCGAAACCCTCTCCTTAGCCTCCATTTTGTCGAAGCCACACCCGTTGTGTTTCATAATGGAAAATTTCTCGCACGCGCACGACGGCCACAAAACACCCCCCTCATCTGACCAGTTTGAAGCCCCATAGCCCGTTTTCCTTGTTCCCAAGCTTGCAGACGCCCTCACCCTAGTGTAACCACCATCTGCCTTGGAGCTCTACCTCGCCGTAGTTCGCCGTGCATCGCCGCAGTGATGAGTCTTCCCTTTCCCCCTCTCTCTTCCTCCTCTTATCATGTCCACCATGACGACTGAGCGGCCATGGTCGTGGCTCGGCAGCCGGCTCGGCGCCCTCGGCCCCTACGCGCTCACGGATTGCCTGCGCGGCGGCCCCGGTGCGGGCGCGCAGCTGCCCCAACGCAGGCGCGTGGGTGCCCGGCCCCGACGCATGCCCAGCGCGGGTGCGCACATCGGCGGCCTGGCGCGAGGTGGCAATGCAGGCGCGCATTTGCCCCGACCCTAGTGCAGCGGCGTCGGCGCGGCCAGCCGGTCCCCGGCGAGATGCCCGCGCGACCGAGACCCGTCAGCTCGGCTTGCGAAAGGAACCCCAATGAACTATGTGAATAATTTAGGTTGTTCCTAGGTCTTGGCGATCTCGTTTGCTAGCCCCAGAGTCATTCATGATAATATCATTCATATATTAATAATATTAGCTTATCGCAGCGCATGCTTTCGTTAATAAATTGATTAGCTGTTGATCCGATAATTATTAAGATAGTGATCTAGCATAGGCTAATTTACAAATTGAATTAATGCTTTATGAGTATGTGCGAGTATGGCCATACCGTCTCGAATACTCGTTGGTTTTATATTCGTTCAATATAAAGTGTGTCGATGAGTTAGTAGTTCTCGTGAGTCATACATGCGATTCGTGCATCATCGGGATACCGGCGACGTTTGTCTACCCTCAGTCTACCCCCCTGCGGGCGCGTAGCACCGCCATCGCATCTTTTGCTCGTTCGCGCGTCATTTACGCGCGTCGAGCGTGTTGTCCGTCCGCGTTTTCGTGCGCTATCTCGCGTGCAGCGCGCACATCGCCCTCGTGTGTTGCGTGTTTCGTTGCGCGTCAGTGAACCCCTTCATCTAGAATCGCTCGTGTTAATTAACTATGCAGTTAAAACGACGACTATTTGAATATCGAATTGATCAAGATCAAGTAATAATTTTATTTACACCTTTAATAAATATCCATCAATATAATTACGTCAGATAAAATATTTTAGTTTCCATTCGCTTAGAGTAAACGTGAGTAGTCCTCGATTGTAGTACCGGCTATCCCAGTTCATTTCTTGCACGGTCGTAAATGCGAGCTCTATATCGTGTGTGTAGTAATATATCTTGTTGGGGACTTGTTCTCAAATGCTATGAATTTAGAACAAGGCAACACAAATGTTAATGATTAAAGACCTTCGTCCTTCGAAGCATTATTTCCCTCAGGATATAATGATCTTCACGCGAAGGTTGTGAAGGACATACCTTCATCATCTCAATACATAATGAAGAATTAGGATCATATGACATATATAAACAAAACAAGAATAACCATATAAAGTCATTGAACTACTTATATTTCATCATATAATATTTATTTACATTCATATCTTCGGCTTGATAGAAGGTGAAAATCCAAGCGTGACGTGCGAATGAATACAAGTCATCGTGAACAGTACGGTGTTACTGTTCATCTATTTATAGGCACAAGACGCAGCCTGTGTAAAATTACATCCATGCCCTTGACATTTACTATTGACTTAGGGATAATCTATCAAGGACTAGACAACCTTTTCCCCTTTAAGCCGGTTTCATTTTCCACCGCTAAGCCGAAGCTTCTCCACACATAGCTTCAGAACTGATTCATCCTTCTTCTGAACCACGCTTTTCATATCGTGTACAGCTTCATCCCAATATCTGAAGGTTCCTATGTATATATTATACTGGGAAAACATGTGAGTCGTGTTTTTGAGGACCTTCGGAAGACGAAGCCCCCAGCAGTAGCCCCTCGCAGTATTAATTTGTTGTAATAACGAATTCATACGTGAACGAAGGCCTTAAGCCGAAGGTTTGAAAAAAACACATTCCCTTTGCTAGAATAGCGAAAGTCAATGACACACGGGGCCCGCCAAGTTGCAAAGCGGAAGGCGTATAAATAGGAACCCACAGCGGCAGCATTTGATGCGCCATTTCTGCTGTTTGTGTTATTTTCTCAAATTTTTAGCTCTTGCTTATCAGCTCTCATCTGATTTCTGAGCTTCGGTTTAAAGACGTGCTTGCTCCATGTCTGAGGAGAAGAAGATGACGTGGGAGAAGAAGATAACTGAGGAGAAGAAGCTGTATGAAGAAAAAAAAGCTGCAAATCCTTTTATTGCTGGTTTTTATGAATCTATGGCAAAAACAAATACAGAGAAAATTACTAAGGAGATAATGGAGGATTTGTCTGAAGATTTTGATGACAGTGAAGATTATGATGTGGAAAGTGGAGATGAAGATTCTGAGGACCGGCCCTGGCGGCCAAGCCATGCCGTCATCGGAAAATGGACCATTAAACAAAGTCATATTGACGCCATGAGAGGAAGATACTTTCGCGACATGTCTATTGTGAGGGTTGGAGGAGACAGCATCGTTCCTGCTCTTGAGGAAATGAAGTTGTTGTCTACCGAAGCTTTTTGAAGGCAGATCTTCGGTTCCCTTGAGCAAATTTGTGGTTGAAGTGTTAAAGATATTCCAGATCTTTCTTCATCAGATCACTCCCGAAGCTATAATTAGGATGGGGATATTTGTTTGGGCTGTAAGAAGCCAGGGGCTAGAGCCGAGTGTGAAGTGCTTCTGCAATATGCACGAGCTATTATACGAGACGAAGGCTACTGGCAAAGAACAGTACCACAACAACTTCGGTTGTTATGGATTTATTGCTCGCCCCAATGCAAGCTACCCGGTGCCGACATACCAGAAAAGATGGCCTGGGGCCTGGATGGAGGAATGGTTTTATGTTAAAAATGATCTGATTAAAAGGGAAGACATCAAGGAAATTATCCAGCACCCCATTTGGTCTCGCTTCGGCCTCCGAAGGCCGAAGGTAGCTATTGAAAGTGACATCGAAGCATGTCAGAAGGCCTTTAGCAATGTTTGCGCCTTCATTGGCACAAGAGATATAATTCAAGAGCACATAGCCTACAAAGTGTGGCCACTTGTGGAGAGCTGGGATATGCCGAAGGAGACTACTGCCGAATCCAGTGAAGGTGGCCTAGTTCGATTGAAATATACCTTCAGAATTAGAGAGAAGTTTGACGAACCAAATGATGACTGGTTGAAATGCATTGAAGCTACCAGTGACGAGCTGCTTGGGACATATTCCAAGGCTGAAGATGATGCCTTGTCCGCAGCTTTTGAGGGTCGGGGGAAGAAAAGATTGAACAGGGTGTTTGATGCAATTGGCTTCGTATACCCTGATTATCACTATCCATTGTGAAGGCAAGGAAAGAAAAGAAAAACTGCCGCTTCGGCCACCACTGCTGTGCCGAAGGGCAAGAAAATGAAGGTTCTGACCCACCGGTCGCGATATATTGAACCAGTCGTAGTGCCTGAATTTGGTGAAGGGACCTCTTCAACTGCCGAAGCAAAACAAGCTGCTCCCACTGTGCAGAGCGCTGAAGAATCGATTGTAGTGCTGAAGGTGTCTATAGTCGAGCCAGCCGAAGCCAAAGATGATGTGGCTGTAGAGCCAAAATTGGAAAGAACAGTGATAATGCCAGAAATTCTGAGCCCACCAGCAAAGGCAGAATTGCCAAAAGTGCAAAAGGCTCCTGCCACAACTCCCAAGAGAAGGAGGATGGCCAGCGTGCTAGACGCTGTCATGGAGACCACAAAGGCCTTGAGCCCTGCTCCTACTAAGAAAGTTGTCAAAGCTGTCAAAGTCCAGGCCGGAGCAGAAGCTGGGCCTTCAGTGCCCATTGAGACGAAGCCTGTTGCGCCTGAGGATAAAGCTGAGCAACAAACTCCGGAAACCGGCAGAGTAGCAGGGCAAGACATAATAGAAGAAGCTAAATCTCCTGCTCTCAAAGCTCCGGTCGAAGATGTTGATTACATTATTCGACATGCTTCGGGGAAAAAATTATCCAAAGAAGAAATCTTAGAAGCCAGACACTATGCCTAGAAACTAAAATATCCAAAGGGGGCCTTAGTGTTCAATGACACTGACGAAGATGACTTCCTATACTGTCTCCCGGACAACAAAGAAATATCTGTTTGCCGGAAGATAGCCAAAAGTATGGGATTTCCAAAGCTTGAGGAAGGCCTTTCGGCCATGTCGAAGGATGATCTTGCTGATAGCCTTGCGTACAACAGTATAAAGGTATATAAGTTAACTTTAAAGTTGGAAATGAAGTATTTCATTGTTATGCTTAATTCTTTCTTTTTCTTGCAGGGCTTAATTCTTAGCAATGCCTTAAGGGCACAAAAGAGCGCCGAAGACGAAGGCTGCACAATAGCTCTCAGTAACCTTCGCTCAGAGGTAATTGAGCTGAGAAATGAAGGTTTGGAGAAAGACAAGATTTTAATTTCATTGGTGAATAAAATAAAAGAAGACGAAGCTAAGTACAATGCTCAGGCCGAAGCCCAAAAAATTGAGGTTGAAGACCTTCGGAAACAACTGGCTGAAGCCAAAGAAAATTGTGAAGTCGTGAAGGCCAGCCAAGAGATAAGTGAATGGTGGAAGGCCAGGCTGGAGAAAAATATTGAGGAGCTCTGCGAATCCAAGGAAAGATGCTTCGAAAAATCCTTGGACTGCGTGAAAAATTTGAAAAACAGCTTTGCAAAAGTTGGTGCCTACTCCTCTGAGGAGAACTTCATTCGAGGTGACTCCGAGGGCGTTATTGAGTGGATAAGCGGGGAAGCCTAAGCTTTTGAAGAAATTCTGAACGATCGTGGAGATATCTGTGCTTTCTCCGACGCCCGGGGGATTGTGGCTATTCTAGAAAAGGCTGGATGCGATCACGTCAAAACTACAGCCAATGCCGAAGCTGCCTTCTCCATAGATGATACAAAGGATCCTTGAGCCGAAGCGACTTTGATGGGTGGAAAATTTTATTCTGATGTTTGGGTAAACGGTGGCCGAGAATTGGCCCATGAAATTATAAAAAAGAATGAAAAAGACACCCACGATGCCCGAGAAGAAGCTAGGCGAACTAAAGAGGCTGCTGAGCGCGAAAGACACATAGGTATTGTTTTTTGAATTTTAACTTCGGTACTTGCTTTGTGGCTTCGAACTAATAGTTTATCTTTTACAGCTGAGCTATCACCGCTGTCGGAGCCGTACAATCCCCTGGCCGATCCGGAGATGAAGGAAGCACTGGACGTTATGAACCTTGCAAATTCTATTATCGACGAAGTTGTCGACAAATTATTAAACGAAGCCGCAGAAAAGATCCTTAGAGAAGAGTATACTTTGTTGTAATAATACTTTGCAACTTTATTGTAAAAATACTTTGTAATATTTGGTGTATGGAACAATTGACGAGACATGTAAATTACTGTAATATATTTCTTTACGATGCGTGAAATTTACACACATACCGTTTTTGAGCCTTCGGCGAAAAAACACCTTCCCTTCTTTTCATGCTTCATAAAGAAAGAAATTCCTTCTATAGCAAGTCTGATAAAACTGTATTTCCCGAAGCTTACTTCGTGCCTCAGCACATTTTCATTTTGACGAAGCATTTGCCGAAGATTTGCTTCGTATTCAATTTTTGTGCCGTCAATGCAATATGATGTATGATGTAATGTTATGCGAAATGATATGATGATATGATGCAAAATGATGAGGATGCCGAAGACACACACCCACACTGGAATACACAAGACTCTGCATCCCCTTAGAAACGTCTTTTGAGTCTTTAAGCTCTGCATCCTCTTAGGAACGACTTTTGAGCTTCTTCACCTTCTATTTCGGTGGCATTTAAGCTTTGCATCCCCTTAGGAACGACTTTTGAGCTTCTTCACCTTGTATTTCGATGGTATTTGGCTCTACATCCTCTTAGGAACGATTTTTGAGCAGAAAACTTACGCTGCGCTCCCTTAGGAACGACTTTTGCAGCTTCAGATTGTAATTTTTGGCTCTACATTCCCTTAGGAACAACTTTTGAGCAGAAAACTTACACTGCACTCTCTTAGGAACGACTTTTGAAGCATCAGATCGTAATTTTTGGCTCTACATTCTCTTAGGAACGACTTTTGAGCTTCAAAATTTATTTCGTTCCCTTAGAGACGTCTTTCAAGCTTCGTAAATCTATGAGGAAGATATATTTCACTCTGGTGTAGGCACAATTATTACAAGAAATTGAAATTAAATTCTTCATTACTTGTTTCTCACACAGAAAATAGAATGGCATAAAAGATAAAAGTACATCAAAAGTAGGATATTCCTCAGTATATATGCTTCGACTCTGGTACAGTGTTGTTGACTATATGAGCTTCGGACTCCTCCCTGAAGTCATGCTGCTGCTGGGTGTGCTGGTGCCCTTCTGGCTGCTGGCTTCAGGTATGAGTAGGTGGCAATGGTGGTGGCAGTGGGAGCTGAGGCCAGGAAGCTTTTGAATGACTTGCCGAAGCAACAGAAGCTGCAGGTTGATTGCCCACATATTCTGGTATGTAGGGATAGTAGCACGAAGCAGTATGTAAAACCTGCTTCGGCTGATTCTGCCGCGCTTCTGCTTCGGCAATCTCTTTTTGCTTCTGAATGGTGACCTGGCATGTTCTTGTAGTGTGGCCCTTGTCTTCACCACAAAATAAGCAATAGAGTTTTCTGGGTTGATCCCCATATCTTCCTCCGAAGCCCCTGCCGCCTCTGTCCCTTGGAGATGGTGGCCTGAAAGAGCTTTGTTGTTGCCCTGAAGATTGTGAGCTATGTTGTGGCCTCTGAAACTGGCTTCCTCTGTCATCACTCTGACTGGAGTTGTGGATTGATCTGACATGCCTAGGGTGGAGTCTTCCTCTGAAGCCCCTAGTCATCTTAGAAAACCTATAAGCTTCTTCCCTTCTCTTGCGGAAATCATTATCGGCCCGGATGTACTCATCCATCTTCTGAAGCAGCTTCGCTAAGGTCTGAGGGGGTTTCCTGGCGAAGTATTGAGTCGTAGGTCTTGGCCGAAGCCCTTTGATCATGGCCTCAATGACGATTTCATCGGGCACCGTGGACGCTTGTGCTCTCAGACGCAAGAACCTTCGGACATACGCCTATAGGTATTCTTCGTGGTCTTGCATGCAGTGGAACAAAGCTTGAGCAGTAACTGGCTTCGTCTGGAACCCTTGGAAACTGGTGATCAGCTTGTCCTTCTGCTTCTGCCATGATGTGATTGTTCCTGGTCGAAGAGAGGAGTACCAGGTTTGTGCAACATTCTTGACTGCCATGACGAAGGACTTCGCCATGACTGTAGTATTGCCCCCATATGAATATATAGTTGCTTCGTAGCTCATCAAAAACTGCTTCGGATCTGAGTGCCCATCATACATGGGGAGCTGGGGTGGCTTATATGATGGCGGCCATGGGGTAGCCTGCAGTTCTGCTGACAGAGGAGAAGCATCATCAAAAGCAAAATTTCCATGATGGAAATCATCATACCATTCATCATCATCGTAAGAATTGTCCTGACGAAGCTCTCTTCGTTGAGGTCTTCGATCCTGGTCATCTTGAGTGAGATGACACATTTCCTCAGCAACTTCATCGATCTTCTTCTGTAGATTGGAGAGACGAAGCATCTTCTCCTTCTTCCTCTAGACCTGTTGATGGATGGCTTCGAGGTCCCTTATTTCTTGGTCTAGCTCCTCCTCTTGAGGCGTTGGACATGTAGCCTTCCTTTTTTGACTTCTGGCTTCACGCAGTTGTTTCCTGATTGACGTCTAGTGGCTGCAGTGCAGCCCCTAGCTCTGAAGCTTTCTTCGGCGGCATGACGAAGGTCGCATCTTGCCGAAGGTGGTCGAATGAGTTCACCGGAGGTGGGCGCCAATGTTGGGGACTTGTTCTCAAATGCTATGAATTGAGAACAAGGCAACACAAATGTTAATGATTAAAGACCTTCGTCCTTCAAAGCATTATTTCCCTTAGGATATAATGATCTTCAGACGAAGGTTGTGAAGGACATACCTTCATCATCTCAATACATAATGAAGGATCAGGATCATATGACATATATAAACAAAACATGAATAACCATATAAAGTCATTAAACTACTTATATTTCATCATATAATATTTATTTACATTCATACCTTCAGCTTGACAGAAGGTGAAAATCCAAGCGTGACGTGCGAGTGAATACAAGTCAACGTGAACAGTACAATGTTACTGTTCATCTATTTATAGGCACATGACGCAGCCTGTGTAAAATTACGTCCATGCCCTTGACATTTACTATTGACTTAGGGATAATCTATCAAGGACTAGACAACCTTTTCCCCTTTAAGTCAGTTTCATTTTCCACCGCTAAGCTGAAGCTTCTCCACACATAGCTTCGGAACTGATTCATCCTTCTTCCAGACCACGCTTTTCATATCGTGTACAACTTCATCCCAATGTCCGAAGGTTCCTGTGTATATATTATACTTGGAAAACATGTCAGTCGTATTTTTGAGGACCTTCGGAAGACGAAGGCCCCCAACATATCTGCTTTCATATGTGGTCTATTGTTTCCTTTTCTAATTCAAGATGTGAATGTATGTCTGCACTCGCATAGATAACAGTCTGGTTGCGGAGTCTGAGGAAGTTGCATGAGAAGACCATGAGCAGCAACTGGTTGGTGAAGGCAAGTGTCCTCTGACCTATCTATGTCCTACACATTTTATAATTCATCTCCTCGCATTTACATAATTTATACCTAAGGATTTACTAGTCTTTTGTTTATCCTGTCCTTGATCACCTATTTGGGTTGGATTATTTCTGGATTAGCTCTATGCTAGCGCTCTATTCTAATCAATGAACATGATGAGACTACTCATGATACGATGCTTACTTTTGGATATGGTTATGGCATGGTGATGTTTAAGGGGGCTCGAGCTGTTTCTTGAGTGCCGCTCCATAAGAACTTGTTCGTTGAATGACCACCCGGGATAATAGTACAACCATGAGGGTGGAATGGGACGCCCTTAGCTAATTAATTAGAGAAACAGAGGTGTAGTTTGCTTCGTTGTCGTGCCGTCAATGGGGCTCGGTGTATGCAGCTCGCTTTGCCGAGGGTGGTTTGCCTCTTGGCGAGGAGTGTGGTACATTTAGGAAACCTAACGGGCGACTGCATCCTCGAGAAATCTTTGTAAAGCCTTCGTAGTGAATCCCTAGCCGCTCACCTTGAGAGTGAACAAGGGTCTTGCAAACATGGGCTAGAGAGGGAATCACGACTCATGGGTATAGTGCGCGACCTCTGTAGAGTGTAAGAAACTGATATATCAGTTGTGCTCATGGTTATGAGTGGCCTTGGGAGCTCTTTTGATTAGAGATACTATGAGTACAGATGATGATGAGGATAATGGTTCTAATGGTGATGATTATGACTGTATTCTGGTATTCTTTCCTTTTTGAGGGAATACCTTTGGGCTAATAACTTGGAATTATTGCTAAAACTTGGCTCTCTACTAGTAATAATTACCTAACCAGCTAAAAGCAACTGCTCCGAGCTTCACCCCACATACAACTAATCCACTTTAGCCAAACGACATATTTGCTGAGTACGTTGATGTGTACTCACCCTTGCTTAAAACACAAAACACCAGGTTTTCCACATTGCAACCCCTGCTTAGGAGAAGATGAAGTCGTGGCAGAGGATTTCTAGGAGTTCCAATACTATGATGAGTTCAAGGCGTTGGTTAGCGACAAACCCCAGTCAGCTGCCTATGAAGACCATGTTTTACTACATTTCGTTTTCGCACTTTGATCTATGTTTAAGACTATGTGGATGTCTTGGACATCATGATGTAATCAAATTCATACCATTTTTACGTTATTATTTGAGCAAGGTGTGATGGTGTCCAGTTATGTAATCGTTGTGTACGTGAAATTCTGATCCTGGCACGTACATGGTTCACATTCGGTTTGCCTTCTAAAATCGGGTGTGACATAAGTGGTATCAAAACCAGGCTGACTCTAGGACCGCTAATCTAGAGTAGAATGGTCGTTCTAAGGATTATAGACCCCTATTATCACCTTGACCTTTGGTGTCACTTCAAAAGCCGGTCATCTTGACCAACTCTATGTTCTACTATATATTACACCTTGCTAAAATTTTGTTTTATTTTATTTCCTAATTTTTTTGTTTTACATGTTGGTTATATTAGTTTTGTTCTTACTCTTATGCTTACGGTATATTTTATAGATGACTCGTCTTAGACATACAACATGAAAGTCAATCATCCCTTTCTTGCCCTCTCGTCTTGCAGAGCGTCCTCTTCGTCGCCCAGTGACTGGCCAGTCCAGCCACTTGGAGAGGTTGCACCACCGCCTGCACAAGGAGCGGGAGCACCGGCGCTAGGAGCTGGAGCAGCCGGGCTCTTCCATTCTGCCTCAGCAAGAGGTGGAGTCTGCGAGGCGTCGCTCCTCTATGCCCTCACTTGAGGCGCCCCCTGCATCACCACTGGGCACCCCAGCCATTAGGGTAGCTGCTGGAGGAGACCCTGACGACGGAGACGATGACGACAACAGCTCGAGCCATAGCACCGACCTCTCAGAGGAGTAGGAGCCGAAGGGATGGGTCGCCCAACCCATCACTCGTGACGCCGCTCGCGGGTGTCACTTCCACGATCTGCTCGACACCTTACTGCACGGGCTCTTGATCGACACACTTGGTCAATCGAGTATCGTTGTGTGGTTTACCAGCACAGTCGTGGGGTATACCCGGACCCCTGGGAGGCTACTTGCTTGGTACGCCGTCCGGATAATGGTCTCCGAGGTGCAGAGGTCTACTCGAAGCATTATTCTATCTCTGAGCAGGACTCAGCTGAGGCGGCCATGCAGGATGCCACATGGCGTGCGCTTTCTTAGTACTGCTTGGTGCTCAGTGGGGTGGCTGACGTTCTTAACCTGAAGTATTACCCCCATCGTCTGACTGGCAGTACTAGAGGTGTGGTTGTCTCACCTGTTGGTGACGATAATCCTAGGTTGAGTAGCACAATCAACCTAGTCGTCGTGCTCAACACGGAGCTGGACCACACCCTGAACGAGCTGAGTAGGGCTCATGCTGAGATCACCAAGTTACAGGCTAAGCACGCGGAGCGCCGTCACCATGAGGATGGCTCTCTCGCCCCCAGTCGGGACTCAGCACCCATGTCGCTCGCCTCCGCGTGGACACCATGCCTACGACAACCCTAACTGCAGGACCCAGATAAACTTGGAAACATAGTTCGCTAGCGTTGAAATTTGTAATAAATGCTGAAGTTAGGAGTCTTAGTCTTAGTCAGTCTTAGTTAGTCAGAATAGTTTGATTATCCTGTGTTTTTTTGCTTGTCATGATGAACTTATGATAGATTTGGATCTTTGTAATGACTGTCGCCAGAATGTGGGTACCCATCCCCTGCATTTTGGTTTAGATGTAATGTTAATGAAATTATTTATTTAGTTGGGAAGCCTTTTTACCTCTACTTTCCTCTTTATCTGAGAAGTTGTGTTTGGCTGTGTTGAGAGTCAGTGAAGATGCTTTTTGTTCAATGTTGTGAAGGACTCTATACCCTATTCTTATGTTGAAAGATTTGCAAGATCAGTTCTGATGTATGATTGCCTTCCGCAGATGTTTGACCATAGGCGCAGAGCATGAAGACGCGCTCAGCAAGAGCAGCAAGCCCCATAGGATGAGGCACCCCAGTCGCGGTTGCCTTCACCGCCACCTCCGATGACAATAGAGCAGATGTACCTCATGCAGACTCAGGCAGTTCAGGCAATTGGGTAGACCTTGGCAACCATGCAGCAAGTTCAACAACAACCTCAATCCCAGCAACAGAGGCAGATGTCGTAGATGCCGAGAGATAAGCGTACGAAGTTCATGAGAGGTCATACCCC
The DNA here is from genome assembly GCF_902167145.1 of Zea mays. NCBI lineage: Eukaryota > Viridiplantae > Streptophyta > Magnoliopsida > Poales > Poaceae > Zea > Zea mays. The sequence goes on along the minus strand of NC_050103.1, from coordinate 82,572,594 downwards.
TATGTTCGCTCACTTTGTTGACCCCATGGACATCGAATACTGGCTGTGTACCGTGGAGCGAGAGTTGCACACCGCTCATTGCAATGATAGAGAAAAGGTTCTGTATGGTCCCCGTCTGTTAAGGGGAGCAACTCAGTCCTGGTTGGAGTCTTATCTTACCACCCACGCCGACCCCGAAGCCATTACTTAGGAAGACTTCAGAGATAACTTTCGTCTGTGTCATGTTCCAGAAGGTCTGATGATAGTGAAGAAAGAGCAGTTTCTGTCACTAAAGCAAGGACCCATGTTAGTTAGTGAGTACAAAGACATATTTCTGCAACTGTCGCGCTATGCTCCTGAAGATGTCAACACCAATTCCAAGAGGCAGTATCGTTTCCTAAGATGCTTGGTTGATCCCCTGCACTACCAACTGATGAACCATACCTTCCCCACCTTTCAGCACCTAATTGACAGGGCCATCATAACTGAGAAGAAGCGCAAGGAGATGGAAGATCAAAAGTGCAAGATTGGTGGACCTCAGCCCGGGAGCAATAATCGCCCCTGTTTCTCAAGCAATCCACCTCAGCAGTTCAAGCAGAGTCACCCTTAGGGATATCAGCAGCAGAACCAGGGTCCTCCTCAACAACATTTACAAAGGTAGTACCCTCAGCATCAGCAACAGTACCGCTAGAACAACTAGAGAGGAAGAAGTCAGTTCCAGAGACAGAGTAATCAGGCACCTCGACTTCCTGCCCCAGCAACCAATCAGAGCAGTCAACCAGCCCTAGTGCAAGGAGGAGGTAGAGGATGCTTCCACTGTGGAGAGCAGGGCCATTAGGCGATGCATTGTCTGAAGAAGATGGCTCAACAGCAGCCGGCCCCCAATGCCCCAGCAAGACAGAATGCACCTCAGTAGGGAGCAGGCAATCGTGTTCAGACACGCTACAACCATGGGAGGCTGAACCATCTAGAGGCCGAAGCAGTTCAGGAAACACCATGCATGATAGTAGGTACGTTCTCAGTCGAATCCCATCTTGTAGAGGTGTTATTTGATACTAGAGCAACATATTCATTTATTACTGCATCATGGGTAGAAGCGCATAATCTCCCAATAACCACAATGACAACACTAATTCAAATTGATTCGACCGGTGGAAAATTCTGAACCAATAGAATATGCTTGAATGTAGGAGTGGAAATAAGGGGAATAGAGTTCCCCGCTAACCTGATAGTGATGGGTACTCAGGGAATAGATGTTATCCTAGGGATAAATTGGCTAGATAGGTACCAAGCAGTTATCAGCTATGATAAGAGGACGGTGAAGTTGGTGTCCCCATTGGGAGAAGAAGTGGTGACTGAGCTAGTCTCACCCGAGTCAAGAAAAGGAGGTTACCACTAGATGACTATTGATAACAAGGAGGCCGATCCACTCGAGGTTATCAAGGTTGTGTCAGAATTTCCAGATGTGTTCCCTAAAGATTTACCAGTTATTCCACCTGAGCGGAAAGTTGAATTTTCCATAGAGCTTATTCCTGGCACCGCCCCCATTTCCAAAAGAGCCTACGAGGTATCTGGACCAGAATTGGTGGAGCTTAAGAAGTAGATAGATGAGCTGTTAGAGAAGGGTTACATCAGACCAAGTACCTCACCTTGGGCCACTCCTGTCTTGTTTGTGGAAAAGAAAGATGGCACCAAAAGGATCTGCATCGACTACTGAGCTATGAACGAAGTCACAATCAAGAACAAGTACCCCTTGCCCAGAATAGAAGATTTGTTCAACCAGCTGAGAAGAGCAACATGTTCTCGAATATAGATCTGAGGTCAGGTTATCATCAGCTCAGGATCCAACCTTCGGACATCCCGAATATGGCATTTATTACCAAGTATGTCTATATGAGTACACAATCATGTCTTTTGGTCTGACGATGCGCCAGCCTTCTTCATGAACCTGATGAATAGTGTGTTCATGGATTATCTAGACAAGTTTGTGGTGGTGTGTATTGATGACATTCTCATATATTCTCAAAGTGAGGAAGAGCATGTGGATCATCTAAAGATGGTGTTGCATAGGCTGCGAGAGCACCAGCCTAGCCCAGCTTTTCTCCCCCCGACCCAGCTCGGTGGCCTACCCATTGGCCCAGCTCGGTGGCTTGCCCCACAACCCAGCGTGCGGCCTCCCCCGCGGCCAGCTCACCGCCACGCCCGCTGCCCTGCTCTAGGCCGAGTGAAATGGCCTCAATATTTCCTATAATCGATTTTGGTGTTTGACGACCATCACAAACCTTATGGACTAACTAGTTTGCCCAGTTGATCATTTGTCAAGTGGATAAGTTCATCACAAACCTTATGGACTAACTAGTTTGCCCAGTTGATCATTTGCCGAGTTGATTATTCCAGACAGGAGAAGTTTTTTTTGGAAAAACATCTATGCTCGGACCGTCCGGGCCCTTGCGGCGGACCGTCCGTGTCACCAAGGTGAGCCTCAGATAGGAACACTCAAGTTAACACTACGGACCATCCGATGGAGAAGGAAGCACCATTCGAGACCAAGCGCGGACCGTCCGGCCTCAGACGCGGACCGTTCGGTCGTTAAAAAACCAGAAAACCCCCAAAGGTGACGGGTTTGGTAAAATGCATTTTTAGCATCCTCGCAGACCGTCCAGGGTGCACAACCGGACCGTCCGCAACTGCTTTATCTGACATCTAACGACGCATTAAATGCTCTATAGCCGTTGATATAGCCGTTACTGCTGACCATTGCGATTTCAGCCGGGGCAGACCGTTAGGACCAGGAGCGCGGACCGTCCATAGTCGGCAGAATTGGAGCAACGGCTAGGAAGTGGTTGGAGGGTATAAATACAACCCTAACAACCTCCATTCACCACATCCAAGCACTCTACTCATTCACACTCAATACAAGAGCTAGCAATCCATTCCAAGACACATTCAAAGCTTCCAAACTCTCTCAAGTCCCACAATTAAGACAAGTGATCACTAGTACTTAGTGACTTGAGAGAGTGTGATCCGTGTGTTATTTGTCGCTCTTGTTGCTTGGTTTTTGTAATCGTGCTTTCTTCTTCACCTTCTAAACCTTCCAAGTGTTTTGTAAAGCAAGCAAGAGACACCTAAGTGTGTGGTGATCCTTGCAGGGTCTTAGTGACACAAGTGATTAAGAAGAAGCACTCGATCGGTCTGTGTGACCGATTGAGAGAGGGAAAGGGTTGGAATAGACCCAGCCTTTGTGGCCTCCTCAATGGGGACTAGGTTCTTTGGAATCGAACCTCGGTAAACAAATCACTGTGTTCATTTGTGTTGATCTCCACTTGATTTCTTTCCCCTCTTTCCTCTCTATAAAAGTTCCCTTGCTCATATTGATTTGAGTTGGCTCCCAAAGTTATCTGCATTGATTGAGCAACTCCTAGCAAGGAGATCCATCTTCCACACTCCGAATTAATTCTAACACTAACCCTGGGCATAATGTGTGTTCAAAGTTTATAATTTTCATGTTTCGCCTATTCACCCCCTCTAGGCGACTTTCACCCAGCCTCGGCCCACCGGGTGCGCGCGCTTCGCAGCCCAAGCGGCCCAGGCACCCACTCCCACCGCGTGCCTCGAGCACTGCACGGGAGGGATGTTGCCCAGCCGTTGCGGCCGTCGTCCCGCATGGTGGGGCCCCCTGTCATCCTTCTCGAACTGCCCCTTCGCCAAGCACGCGCACGGCGTCCACAAAACACCCCCTCATGTGACCGGTTTGAGGCCCCATAGCCCATTTTCCCTTGTTCCCAAGCTCGCAGACGCCCTCACCCTAGCGTAACTATCGTCAGCCTTGGAGATCTACCTCGCCGTAGATCGCCGTCCATCATCGCCGCAGTGAGTCTTCCCTTTCCCCCTCTCTCCCTCCTCTCGTCACATCCACCATGACGACCGAGAGGCCATGACCATGGCTCAGCAGTCAGCCCTTGACCCCTGCGCGCCCACGGCCTGCATGCGTGGCGGCCCCGGCGCGGATGGCACAGCGGCCACGGCGCGAGCGCATGCGGACCCAGCGCGAGCGCGCACGGCAGCGCACGCACGCGGTTTCCCAGCATGGGTAAGCGGCTGCGCCAGCGTGGGCACGCGGCTACCCAGCGCGGGCGTGTGGGTGCCCGGCCCCGGCGCATGCCCAGCGCGCGTGCGCAAAGCGGCTGCCCGGTGTGTAGTGGCAGCGCGAGCGTGTTTGCCCCGGCCCTGGCATAACTGTGTGGGATAGATATGTAACACCCCTAGTGTTACTGTCACTAAAACTTGAGCATCACATCATGCGCATTGGCATATCATGTGTTTGTTACACCTAGAGTGCATTCACTAGGTAAAAATTTCAAATAAGTTGTACTGATATGACTTGATGTGTGGTTAACCCTAGGGTAAAGTGCTTAACCTCAGATCAGGGCTTATGGATATAAGTGAAGCCCAAAAATGTGAAAGCCTCAAAAGACATGAGACATGATCATAAGATATCACATTTGAAGGACTTTAGTGATACCAAAACCCTAAAGTGCTAAAAACCCTGAAAAGACCCCTGAAAAACCCTAAACTAGAACCCTAGGGGGCTAAGTGTAAAATTGGTGCACTTTTGGACCAAAGTGCAAATACCAAAGTATTATAACATCACAAATCATGTGTTTCTCACATTTGAGGATTTGCAAGTCAAAATGTGGGATTTGGGCTTATTTGCAAAAAGCACCACTTAAGCCATATAAGCCTAAGTCTGAAATTTAGTGAGCTTAAGGCATATTAGGAGCCTTGTATCTCTTAATCCATAAGAAATTTTCCTAGGGTCAATACATCAAATTTGTAGAGCTACTAAATGAGTATAACTTTGTTTAAGACATTAGGCGTAAGTGTTGTACAAAAGTTGGAGTTAAATGGACTCAAAGTCTGGCTATCAGTCAGCTCAGAGTCTGAACTTTTACTGATAGTGACATGGGGTGAACTTTGGGAGCTCTTTTGAAGATAATCCAATGAGTGTTTGAGCATGGTTACTATAGCAAGATTGTAACCGGATTATAGGGCTACAACTTTGATAAAGAGAGTGTTGGGTCTATGCTTCGTCGCCGAAGGTCTTCTAGGAAGAAGCGGCTTTCGGCTGAAGCTGTTTGTATGAGATGGCCGAAGGTTCCTCTTCATGAAGCTTCGGTATTACAAACCGACTTAAAGATAGAATGACCTTTTAGTCCATAAAGGTCTGAGTCAATGTTGTAAACTTTTATAAGGGGCATACTTGTAATTTCTCACAGGCTGCGTCCTGTGCCTATAAATAGTGAACAGTATTTCTTTACTGTTCACGCTTTCTGGTAATTGCAATCGCATCTTTCGGGAACCAACCTTTGCCAAGGCAGAGGTATTATTGTGTTCAATGATTCAATATATTGAGTAAATATGATATAATTCGTCTATGATTTATTTACCCTTTTATACCCCTTATTTTATGTTATCTTATACAATCTATTGAAATTTTATTACGAAGACTTGAGCTTCGTAATTATATTCTCATCAACCTTCGTCCAAGGCTCATTATCCTCAAGGGAATAATGTATCATGGACGAAGGACGTTAACATTTAACATTTTATGTTGCCTTGTTCTTAATTCATAGCATTTGAGAACAAGTCCCCAACATTGGCGCCCACCTCCGGTGAACTCACTTCCACTTTTTGAGCTGATGGCTTCGTTCAATGATCAAGCTGGAGCTGCTTCGGACCCGAAGCTGGTGCTCCCGATTACAGGTGGTTCGTCCTCAGAGCCAGCCAACAAGAAACAGAAGAAAGAAGCACAGAGAAGGGTACATCATGTTGGGGTGCAAGGACCCTTCATCAAGTCAAGATGGTCTCACATTCCTATTACCTTCTCTCAAGAGGACCTTCAGCTCAAGGATTACCCACACAACGATGCCATGGTTATCTCTTGTGTTATCAAAGGATTTCTGGTCCACAATGTCTTGGTTGATACAGGTAGTGCAGCTGATATCATATTTGCTAAGGCCTTCAGACAAATGCAAGAGCCAGAAGATAAGATTCATGATGCTACACATCCTCTCTGTGGCTTCGGAGGAAGACAGATTGTAGCACTGGGCAAGATCACCATGTCAGTGACCTTCGGGTTCATCAACAACACTAGAACTGAGCAAGTTGTGTTTGACATTGTTGACATGGAATACCCTTACAATGCAATTATTGGTCGTGGCACCCTCAATGCTTTCGAAGCAATTCTTCATCCTGCTTATCTCTGCATGAAGATACCTTCGGATCAAGGACCCATCGCTATTCATGGAAGTCAGGAAGCTGCCAGAAGGGCCGAAGGAAACTGGACTGACTCAAAAGCAATCCATAACATAGATGGAGCTGAAGCTTGTGAACAATACAAATTCAGAAGGGAGAAAGCAGCTTCAGCAGATCAGCCGAAGCCCATGCTCTTATGTGAGGACATAGCAGAGCAAAAGGTGATGTTGGGCTCTCAATTATCCGAAGAACAAGAGAAAACCTTGATAAGGTTTTTGTTCAACAACAAAGATGTTTTTGCATGGTCAGCCAATGATCTCTGCGGAGTTAATAGGGATGTTATCGAACACTCGCTCAATGTTGACCCATCCTTCAGACCCAGAAAGCAGAGGCTTCGGAAAATGTCTGATGATAAGGCCGAAGGTGCTCGTAATGAAGTCAAAAGACTCCTCAGTGCAGGAGTTATCAGAGAAGTAAAGTACCCAGAATGGCTAGCTAACACTGTTATGGTAAAAAAGGCCAATGGCAAGTGGCGAATGTGTATCGATTTTACAGATCTCAACAAGGCTTGTCCGAAGGACGAATTCCCGTTGCCAAGGATAGACTCCTTAGTTGATGCAGCAGCTTCTTCAGAGCTCATGAGTCTGTTAGACTGTTATTCAGGCTACCACCAAATCTGGATGAAGAAGGAAGATGAGCCGAAGACTAGCTTCATAACTCCAAGTGGCACATATTGCTATCTTCGGATGCCTGAGGGGCTCAAAAACGCTGGAGGAAGTTTCAGCAGAATGACTATGAAGGTTCTCCAGTCTCAGATAGGCAGAAATGTGTTAACTTATGTTGATGACATCATTGTAAAAAGCACGAAACAAGAGAATCATATTGCTGATTTGCAGGAGACCTTCGCCAGTTTCAGACAAGCTGGCTTAAAGTTGAATCCAGAAAAATGCGTCTTCGGAGTAAAGAAGGGGAAATTTCTTGGATGCTTGGTTTCAACAAAGGGAATTGAAGCTAATCCAAGTAAAATTGAAGCTATACTTCGGATGGAGCCACCAACTACAAAAAAGGGGGCTCAAAGATTGACAGGAAGGTTGGCATCTCTCAATAGATTCATATCCAGATCAGCAGAGAGAAACTTACCATTCTTCGAAGTACTGAAGTCAGTCGAAGTCTTTCATTGGGGACCAATCCAGCAGAAGGCCTTTGAAGAGCTGAAACAGTATTTGATAGATCTAACAACACTAACTCCACCTACGCCAGGGGCTCCTTTGTTATTATATGTGGCAGCTTTGCACTCAGCGGTAAGTGCAGCACTTGTCCAGGAGAAGCTTGATGGCCAAGTCAGGAAGCAGGTCCCAGTGTATTTTGTATCTGAAGTTCTTAGTATATCAAAGAAAAACTACACAGAATTAGAGAAGGTGTTATATGCTGTTTTGATGGCATCCAGGAAGCTTCGGCACTATTTTCAAGCTTACAACATAATTGTTCCTTCTTCATAACCTCTGAAGGATATTATGAGGAACCGAGAAGCTACTGGAAGGATTGGAAAATGGGCTGCAGAGCTCAACGAATTTTGTATTGAATATGTTCATAGATCTTCGATTCAGTCCCAGGCGTTAGCAGACTTCATTGCTGACTGGACGCCAGGGGCTCAGGAGGAAGAAACAAATAAAGACGCCGAAGCATGGACATTGTTTTGCGATGGGTCTTGGGGAACCTTCGGAGCGGGAGCGGCTGCTGTGTTGGTTTCACCTTCTAAAGTTAAAACTTGCTATGCGGCAAAACTTGATTTTAGTTGCACAAATAACATTGCCGAGTACGAAGCCCTGCTTCTGGGTCTTCGGAAGCTAAAAGCAATGGGAATCAGAAGGGCCATACTTAAAACTGATTCCCAGGTGGTTTCGGGTCATATTGATAAGAGTTGCAAGGCTAAAGATCCGAAGCTTGAAAAATATTTGGATATGGTTCGAAGAGTTGAAGCTTCCTTCGAAGGATTTTCTGTCAAAAATATCCCTCGAGGACAAAATGAGCATGCTGATTTGCTAGCTAAGTCAGCAGCACAGGGGCTGCCCTTACCTTCGGATGTGTTCTTCAAAACAATAAAAGCACCTTCGGTGGAACTTCTTGAAAGAGCAGTCCTCAATATATCTCCTGTTTATAGCGAAGATTGGAGAACTGAGATCATCTCTTACCTTCAGGGTAAATTCCTTTCAGATGACGAAACTTATAACAGGAGGATAGAGGCAAGAGCTCGTCCATATGTTATGATAGAAGGGGAGTTGTACAAGCATGGAGTTTGTGCTCCGCTACTCAAGTGTTTATCTAGAACCGAAGGCATAGAGTTGATGAAAGAAATACATGCAGGCCTGTGTGGATCTCACATTGGATCTAGGCCGTTACTTGGAAAAGTTTTCCGTCAGGGGTTTTATTGGCCGAAGGCAGCTTCGGATGCGGCGGAATTAGTTCAAAAGTGCGAAGGTTGTCAGAAATGTGCAAGAGATCAAAAACAACCTTCGTCCTTGACACAGCTCATACAACCCATCTGGCCATTGCAAAGGTGGGGCCTTGACTTATTGGGTCCATTACCACCGGCCCAAGGGAACTTAAGATATGTTGTAGTGGCTGTGGAATATTTTTCCAAATGGATTGAGGCAAAGCCTTTAGCCACAATAACTTCGGCCACCATTCAAAAGTTTTTCTGGCAGAATATTGTTTGTCGTTTCGGGGTACCAAAGGCCATCACTGTGGATAATGGAACACAGTTCGACTCCGAAGCTTTCAGAGATTTCTGTGATCAAATTGGTACGAAGATCCATTTTGCATCAGTCAGGCATCCGGAGTCAAATGAGCTCGTTGAAAGAGCCAATGGCATTATAATGACAGGAATAATGAAGTTAATCTTCAACCAACCTAGGGGAAAGTGGCCAGATCAGTTAACTAAAGTGGTGTGGAGTCACAACACAACAACATCAAGGTCTACAGGCATTACTCCATTCAAGTTATTATTCGGTGACGAAGCAATAACTCCGGAGGAAGCTAAAACTGGGTCGATAAGAGTAGTAGCTTCGGCAGAATCAGGTTCTGAAGATGTTTATTCTGTGGAAAAAGATGCTTTAGAAGGGATCAGGCTTCAAGCTGTGGAGAATATCAATAAATATCAAGCCGAAACAATCAAATGGCAAGATAGAAAGTGTTGGGGACCTTCGGCATCCGAAGGTCCTCAAAAACAGGAATTAACAGTATTTCTGGAAGTATAATGTGTGAGCAGGTACCTTCGAACTCAAGTCGTTATCACGCCAGGAGAAGACCAGGATAATACGAAGGTCTTGGTACAACGCCGAAGATGTCAGCAGGAAAGCTTCGGCGTGGTTGCAGAAAATGAAACCGACTTAAAGATGAAAAGGCTATTCAGACCTCGATAGATTACCATAGAATTATTATCAAATGTAAAGGGCATGAATGTAATTTTGTATGGGCTGTGTCCCGTGCCTATAAATAGGTGAACAGTACCCCTGTACTGTTCACGCTGACTGAGCATTCGCTTTTTGTGTCACGCTTGTACTGTCATCTCCTTCCGATTGAAGGTACACTTGTAATTTAACAATGTTTTTGTTTATGCTCGATAATAATATATGATTGTTCATGTTGTCTCTTATATTCATTACATTTCATCCTTCGCCATTGTTTAATGAACATATGAAGGTATGTCCTTCATAACCTTCGTCCGCAAGCCATTACATCCTAAGGGAAATAATGCTTCGGAGGACGAAGGACTTTAACAATTAACATTTTCTATGTTGCCTTGTTCTTAACTCATAGCACTTGAGAACAAGTCCCCAACATTGGCGCCCACCTCCGGTGAACTCACTTCCACTCTGAGTTTTTTTTGAACACCTTCGGCGATCATAAACCTTCGTTATGGCGCCGAAGAAGGCTTCAGCGACTAGGGCTGCAGCTCTGCAACCACTGGACCACAATCAGGAGACAGTCTCCCTGCGGGAGGCCCGAAGCCAGAAAAGGAAGGCTGTCAGTCCGACACCACCAGAGGACGAGATAGATCAAGAAATCAGAGATATGGAGATGCTTCATCAACAAGTACAGAGGAAGAAAGAAAAGATGGCCAGGCTAGCTGAACTGCAGAGGCAGATAGACGAAGCCTCTGAAGAAGTTCGTCATCTTGCTCAGGATGAGCAACACCGAAGGCCTCAGCATCAAGACCTTCATCAGGAGGGTTTTCCCAACGAAGATGACTGGTATGACAATTTCTGTTGGGGACTTGTTCTCAAATGCTAAGAGTTAAGAACAAGGCAACGTAAAAAGTGTTAAGTGTTAAAGTCCTTCGTCCTTCGAAGCATTATGTCCCTTCGGGAAATAATGGGTTTCGGACGAAGGTCATAAGAGACATACCTTCGTAAACATAACAAGTAATGACGAAGGATTCATATAAAGCATGAAATATAATATAGGCATCATCATAGAATCATTTCTATTTTATTAACATGGAAAAATAGAAATGATTTCAAATTACAAATGTACCTTCGGTCCTGAGAGAAGATAAAAAGTACAAGCGTGATGTGAAGGCAAATGACAGGTTCGTGTGTACAGTACGGGGGTACTGTTCATCTATTTATAGACACAGGACGCAGCCTGTGACGAATTACAATTATGCCCTTTACAAAAGTTTACAACATTATCTTAGACCTCTATGGATAAAAAGGTCATTCTATCTTTATGTCGGTTTGCAACGCCGAAGCTCTATAAAAAGGAACCTTCGGCCATTTCCTGGGGACGATTTCAGCCGAAGCTGCTTCTTTACGCAAGACCTTCGGCGCAACGAAGCATGGCCCCAACAGTAGCCCCTTTCGCGGCGCTAGATCGTTTTTCGTAACGAGCTTGAACCGTGAAAAAATCCTCTCAAGCTTCGGGAAGCCGAAGGTCCGAAAAACACCTTCCCTGAGCTCGTTGCCGAGAAACGATTCATTTCCCGAGATCGTGTCGGTCCCACCTTGCAGAGTCACTGTTTGGTCTTTGCGGTCCACTGCGCAGCGAGTACAAGTTACTGCCCGCCTGGTGTAAAAACCCTGCCGCTTCGCCTTCTTACCTGCAGCACTATATAAACAGACGAGTAGGTGTGAAGTTACCACAGCATTTACTGCTATTTGCACTGTTTTGCTGCCAAAATTTTTAACCATCACCGAAGCTTGTTTGTCAGGTTTGAACGAAGCTCCATCTTGAAGCCTGCTTCGGAGAAAAAAGTATTAAAGTTTCACAAGTTCATAATTAAATGGCCAGAGTTCGCTCTACAGCTAGGGTTGAGCGTGAGGGGGACGAAACTGAAGCTTCGGAGACTGTGCCCATCTCCGAAGCGATGCAGCGCTCCGGACTGGTGACTACGGAAGAAATAGCTGCTGCCGGAGCAAACCCGACAGCTGCCGAAGGAGAAGGGAACATTGAAGAAACCGACTCCGAAGATGACTACCGTATTGCCATGCCCAGCAAACCCAGCCACCTAGACTTCGGAAAATCGACTGTTTCAAAGGTTGATCTCGCCAAGATGGTGAAAGCAGGTTTTTTCAGTGAAGATCAGAAGAAGCTACTTCGCTTCGGGGGAGAAGAGACCACCCCGAAGCCAGAGAAGGACGAGGTTGTCATCTTCAAAAGCTTTTTAAAGGCTGGGCTAAGATTCCCTGTTCACGAGATTGTTGCGGAGATATTGAAGAGGTTTGGCATCTACCTTCACCAGTTAACTCCTAACGCTATCGTTAGGCTTAGCGTTTATATTTGGGCCCTCCGAAGCCAAGCAGTGGAGCCTTTTGCTGACAGTTTCTGTCGAGTTCATGAATTGCATTATCAAACAAAGGCCAGAAAAGATGGGCTTCATGAAAACTTCGGTTGCTACAATTTTGCCTACCGGAAAACCGCAAAGTTTCCTGTAATTAGCTGCCGAAGCAAATGGCCGGCAGGCTGGAAATCAGAATGGTTCTATGTCAAGGTTGATGAGGACAAGGAGAAGCTTGTGCAAAGTCCACTCGAGCTAACTTTCGGAGAAACCCGACCCCACTGCAACATGACACCAGAGGGTCAAACTCAACGGGCAATGGATGAATTCAGAATCATTGCAGAGCATATTGGTACCAGGGATCTGGTTCAAGAATTCTTAGCATTCAAAGTCTTCCCTACTCTGAAAAAATGGGAAATGCCAAAGTTAAAGGGGGAGAAGAAGGAAGGGGATCTTGTCCGGCTTCCTTACCACTTCAAATTCAAGAAATATTTTAAGAAGCCCTGCCAAGAGTGGCTGGACACAGTTGAGGTGATGTGTAATGAAATTCTTGGAAATTATTCGAAAAAAGAAGATCAACTGATGACAGCAGCCTTCGGTACCCGTCCGAAGCGAAGGCTGAACCGAGTGCTCGATGCACTGGGCTTCGAATATCCTGACTATGCGCAGCTGAACAAGGATGCTGAGGGCCAGAGAAGAAAAAGAGAGGCCGAAGCTTTAAACAAGGATGAAGAACAACCACCAAAAAAGAAGAAAATTGTCAAGAGAAAAATATCAACTCCAAAGCGAAAACTATCCGAAGGAGAGGGGACCCCCACACCACCTTCTATCAGCGACGTGGAGGAAATTCTAAAGGTAATGACTGAACCCATGCCCACGAAGCTAAGTCCATTAGGGCCTCGACTGACGAAGCTTTTTCAAAAGGTGGCGGAGCCGGAAAAAACGAAGATAACCAAAGCAAAAAGGCAAAGAATTATTGCCGTAACAGAAGTTATTGACAAGACGCCACCGAGAGCATCAATTCAGAAAACAGCAGCTACTGAAGACACAACAAGCGTCGAAGTCGCACCTTCGGAGGTCGCGGCTACCGAAGCCGCTACAGCCGAAGATGTGAACTTAGAGACTACCATTGAGAATATCGACAAAATTTTAGAAGACATGGCTGCAGAAGAAGCTGCCGCTGCTGCTAAAAAAGTCATGGCCGCAGTGCCTGAGAAGGGGAAAGAAATAGCCGAAGTCGCTTCGGACGACGAAGCCTACACATTTCAAAATTTAATTGGGCAAAAACTTTCGGAGGACGAAATAGAAGAGCTAAAAGACTATGCCAAATCTTGCGGATACAGGCCAGGAGCTCTTCTATTCGGAGGTGTGGACGATGAAAAATTAGGCTGCATTCGAGACCAAACCGGAGCTAAGGTCATCGGTACTCTGTCAAAGAGTATCGGTTTTCCGAAGCTAGAGATAGATATCAGCCGCTACCGACGACAGCATATCGTCGGCAGCTTATTTTATTCCAATTTCAAGGTAAACAATCTTTTCTCTGTTCCTTATTGCTTTGGATAATGAAAATGTTACTAACGAAAACTGTTTTTGTGCAGAGCATGCTACTGAGCAAAGCTCTGAAGATGCAGCAGGATTTAGAGGACAAAAAACACGAAGCTATAATTGGAAATTTAGAGAGCAAAATAAAAGAACAATCAGTCATCATTGAAAAGAAAGACTTCGAACTTCAATCAACCGAAGGCTTGCTGGCAGAGACCGAAGCTAAAATATCAGAATTGAATTCGAAGCTTATCGGTCAATCAAAACAGTTTGAACAAGAAAAGCTAGAGCTTAATTCTAAACTTGAAGCCGAAGTCCAAGCCAACTCAAATTTGAAGAAATCATTAACAAGCCTTCAGGATAAATGTTTGAATTTTAGCAACAATTGTATCCAACAACTAAAGAAGATCTTTTACTCAGTTGGAGCCAGCAGCGGGAAATTTACCCCTTCGGATGAAGATTTACCAAAAGCCTTCGATCATATCGAAGCTGAAATTGAAGAACTTGACGAAGTTATAGCTGGGCACGGTGACTTCTGTGCCTGGGTAGCTTCTCGGGGTACTGCTGCAGCATTCCTGAAGGCTGGCTGCGAGCATGGAAAGATCGTCAACAGGCCCAACTTCACCCTGTCTCCATCAATCCTGGACGATATACCTGACCTCGCCCGAAGTATCTCAAATAGATTTATAAAAATGATATGGACAAAAGGCGGGCGGGAGAAGGCTGGAGACGAAGCTCGAAGTCATCTTGAACCAGTAAGAAATCCTACTTTGTACTTACCTTCTCCTTCATACTTGATTTTTACTCTGGATACCTGGATTCATGTAGGATGACGAAGCTGAAGGTGATTAAAGAATATGCCGCCGAAGCGGGAGCCTGAAGAAGATTAGTAGTAGTAGGCTAGAAAATTTGTAACAACTTGTTGTAAATACAATTAAACCGTTCTCAAGGAACTTTGTACATACCTTGTAATATATCCTTACCCTTTTATTAAGACGCTTTGATGTGGACGAAATCAATATTTTGAGCCGAAGGCGAAAAACACCTTCCCTTCTTTTCGTACACAACGAAGCATTAAAGACTGCTTCTTCTTTCTGCGGAAGCTTTGCTTTTTTGTACAAAACATAAAAGACTACTTCTTCTTTCTGCCGAAGCTTTTCTTTTTTGTACACTCCAAAACATAAAAGAATACTTCTCCTTTTTGCCGAAGCAACCACTTAGTAACACAGATGCCATGAATGAATGCTTATGAATGCAAATGCTATGATGTAATGTGATGTGCGAATGAATGTCCAAAACATATAACCGAAGCCACACTCAACCATTATTTCCTTGGAATCAACCACACATCAGCTCTGCATTCCCTTAGGAACGACTTTGGAGCTTCCTCGTCTTTTACTTAGACAGTATAAACTCTGCATTCCCTTAGGAACGTCTTTGGAGTTTCTTCGCCTTTTACTTAGGCGGTATAAGCTCTGCATTCCCTTAGGAACGTCTTTGGAGCTTCTTCGTCTTTTACTTAGACGGTATAAACTCTGCATTCCCTTAGGAACGTCTTTGGAGTTTCTTCGCCTTTTACTTAGGCGGTATAAGCTCTGCATTCCCTTAGGAACGTCTTTGGAGCTTCTTCTCTTTTTTCTTTTTCAGTTCCTGCACTCGATGGTGCGTTCTCAGCTGTTACATTTACATTTTTTGGGGGATTTTGCTCTTATAAGACTAAAAAAGGAAATTACACATGATGGCCCCATTAAAAACCTTTCTCCCCCTTCGGAAAGGAAAAGGGTGCCATGAAAAAGAAAAGAAAAAACATAAAAAATTACATCATGTTATACATAGTATCGCCGAAGCTCATCCGCATTCCAAGACCTTGGAATTTCGTTGCCATCCATGTCCTTCAATCTGTACGATCCAGGCCTTGACGAAGATACTACTAAGAATGGTCCTTCCCATTTCAACTGTAGCTTACCCACTGTATCTGGGTTAGCCACTCTCCGAAGCACCAAGTGTCCCGGCTCAATATTTTTTAACCGGACTTTTCTATCTCGCCATTTAACTGTTTCAGCCTGATATTTATTGATATTCTCCACGGCCTGAAGCCTGATCCCTTCTAAAGCATCCTTTTCCACAAGGCAAGCATCTTCGGGACCTGATTCTGCCGAAGCTACTACTCTTATTGATCCAGCTTTGGCTTCTTCCGGGGTTATTGCTTCGTCTCCGAATAATAACTTGAATGGGGTAAAGCCTGTGAAGAAAACGGGTTTTCCTCGTGGGAAACAACGAAATTATTACATGAAAACTAACAATGTTCTTTGTTTCACAGAAAATAAAACTGAATAGAAAAGACTGCTATCAAAGGTAGGATATGTGTCAATAAATGTGCTTCGACTCTGGCACAGTGCTGTTGACTGTGCGAGCTTCGGATTGTTCTCTGAAGTCCCTTTGGTGTGGGGCATATTGACTCCCTTCTGGCTGTTGACCCTGTTGCAGTGGAGGTGGAGG
This sequence comes from Zea mays, assembly GCF_902167145.1. NCBI lineage: Eukaryota > Viridiplantae > Streptophyta > Magnoliopsida > Poales > Poaceae > Zea > Zea mays. The sequence goes on along the minus strand of NC_050103.1, from coordinate 82,556,540 downwards.
CGGAGGCTGCTGCCAGGAAGCTTGAGGTTGACTTGCCGAAGCTACAGAAGCTGCAGGGTGGTTGTCTATGTATTGTGGGATGTAAGGTGGATGATACGAAGCAGTATGCATGACCTGCTTCGGCTGAGCTTGTTGAGATGCAGCTTCGGCTATTTCCTTTTGCTTCTGGATTGTAATATGGCCCGTCCTGGTGGTATGGCCCTTGCTTTCTCCACAGAACAAGCAAAACAGTTTCCTTGGTTGATCTCCGAATCTTCCGCCGAAGCCCCTGGCGCCTCTGCCTCTTGGAGCTGGTGGCCGGAAGAAAGTTTGTTGTTGCCCCGAAGCCTGTGAGGAGCACTGCGGTCTGTTCTGCTGACTCCCCTTATCATCATTCTGAGTAGAGTTGTGGATGGACCTGACATGCCTCGGATAGGATCTTCCTCCGAAGCCCCTGGTCATTTCAAAAAATCTGAAGGCCTCCTCCCTTCTTTGGCGAAAGTCATTGTCAGCACGAATGTACTCGTCCATCTTTTGGAGCAGCTTCTCCAGGGTCTGAGGAGGCTTCCTAGCAAAGTATTGAGCTGGTTGGGGTCCAGCGGTTGCAGTGCTGCAGCCCCAGTCGCTGAAGCTTTCTTCGGCGCCATAGCGAGGGTCTATAGCTTCCGAAGGTGTTCAAAAAAAACTCGAAGTGGAAGTGAGTTCACCGGAGGTGGGCGCCAATGTTGGGGACTTGTTCTCAAATGCTAAGAGTTAAGAACAAGGCAACGTAAAAAGTGTTAAGTGTTAAAGTCCTTCGTCCTTCGAAGCATTATGTCCCTTCGGGAAATAATGGGTTTCGGACGAAGGTCATAAGAGACATACCTTCGTAAACATAACAAGTAATGACGAAGGATTCATATAAAGCATGAAATATAATATAGGCATCATCATAGAATCATTTCTATTTTATTAACATGGAAAAATAGAAATGATTTCAAATTACAAATGTACCTTCGGTCCTGAGAGAAGATAAAAAGTACAAGCGTGATGTGAAGGCAAATGACAGGTTCGTGTGTACAGTACGGGGGTACTGTTCATCTATTTATAGACACAGGACGCAGCCTGTGACGAATTACAATTATGCCCTTTACAAAAGTTTACAACATTATCTTAGACCTCTATGGATAAAAAGGTCATTCTATCTTTATGTCGGTTTGCAACGCCGAAGCTCTATAAAAAGGAACCTTCGGCCATTTCCTGGGGACGATTTCAGCCGAAGCTGCTTCTTCACGCAAGACCTTCGGCGCAACGAAGCATGGCCCCAACAATTTCCATCATGGGAATTTCGTTTTTGATGATGCTTCTCCTCTGTCCGCTGAGCTGCAGGCTACACCTTGGCCTCCGTCCTACAAGCCGCCTCAGCTCCCCGTATTCGATGGCCACTCAGACCCGAAGCAGTTTTTGATGAGCTACGAAGCAACAGTGTCTTCGTATGGTGGCAATGCTTCAGTCATGGCCAAATCTTTCGTTATGGCTGTCAGAAGTGTTGCTCAAACCTGGTATTCCTCCCTTCGACCAGGAATGATCACTTCATGGCAGAAGCTGAAGGACTTGTTGTTAACTAGCTTTCAAGGATTTCAGACGAAGCCGGTCACTGCTCAGGCTCTGTTCCAGTGCACTCAGGATCATGAAGAATACCTTCAGGCGTATGTCCGAAGGTTCTTGCGTTTGAGGGCACTAGCACCAACGGTGCCCAATGAAATTGTCATCGAGGCCATGATCAAGGGGCTTCGGCCAGGTCCGTCAGCTCAGTACTTCGCCAGGAAGCCTCCTCAAACTTTGGAGAAGCTTCTCCAGAAGATGGATGAGTACATTCGGGCCGATAACGATTTTCGCCAAAGAAGGGAGGAGGCTTTTAGGTTTTCTGAAATGACTAGGGGCTTCGGAGGGAGGTTCTACCCGAGGCACGTGAGATCAATTCATAGCTCTACACAAAATGATGACAGAGGAAGCCAACAGCAAAGGCCACAATGCTCCTCACAGGCTTCGGGGCAACAGCAAAGCTCCTTCCGACCACCAGCTCCAAGAGGCAGAGGCGCCAGGGGCTTTGGAGGAAGATTTGGAGATCAACCGAGAAGAATCTTTTGCTTATTCTGCGGTGAAAACAAAGGCCATACTACCAGGATGTGCCATGTTACTATTCAAAAGCAAAAGGAAATGGCTGAAGCCGCAGCACAACAAGCTCAGCCGAAGCAGGTCATGCATACAGCTTCGTATCATTCGCCCTACATCCCAGAATATGTGGGCAATCATCCTGCAGTTTCTGTTGCTTCGGCGAGTCAGCCTCAAGCTTCCTGGCAACAGCCTCCGCCTCCACCTCCGTTGCAACAAGGCCAGCAGCCAGAAGGGAGCCAGTATGCTCCACACCAGAGGGATTTCAGAGAACAGTCCGAAGCTCGTACAGTCAATAGCACTGTGCCAGAGTCAAAGCACATCTATTGACGAATATCCTACCTTAATAACAATCTTTTTCATTCAGTTTTATTTTCTGTAATAAAGGACATTGTTTAGGTTTCATGTAATTAGTTTTGTTGATTCCTACAAGAAAAACATGTTTTCTTCACAGGCTTGTGATAATAAAAAGGATCTTCGAACTATCGAAAATTCTTCGAAGCAACAAGAAGTCGTTCTAAGGAACGCAGAGTAAGTTTGCCGAAGTCACAAAAAGTCATTCCAAAGGGAGCGCAGTGTAAGTTTTCTGCTCCAAAGTCGTTCCAAAGGGAATGCAGAGCATACAGCGAAAAGTCAACGCTGATACCGCCTAAGTAAAAGGCGAAGCGCGAAAAGTCAACGCGAATACCGCTGAAAGTAAAAGGCGAAGAAGCTCCTAAGGGAGGCTTACAGCGAAAAATAAACGCTGATTCCGCTGAAGTAAAAGGCGAAGAAGCTCCTAAGGGAGGCTTATATAAGATTGTGTTTTATTGCAGGAATGTGTATGTATCTTCGGAATAAACATCATCTCACATAACATAACATCATCACATCATCTCGCATAGCATAAGCATCATACATCATTCTGCACATGGCACAAGAGGTGGATACATTATTAATCTACAGAAGAACGCTTTGAAAGGGAGAAATCATAGTCACAAAAAGATACATCATTGATCTTCGGAAATGTAGCTTCGGAAAATATTTTCACGAAGCCTGGATATTATTCATCAGAACATTGGATATTGTTGTGACAAAGAAAAATTCTTCTTCACGAAGCATGAAAAGAAGGGAAGGTGTTTTTTCGTCAAAGACTCAAAAGCGGTACGTGTAAAGTTTCATGCATCGTAAAGAATTGAGTAACAAAAATAGGTATATTACATTTGGGGTTACAAAATCATACACTATATTATATTTCGGAAGTTTTTACAAAAATACTTAATCTTCTCTCAAAACGACTTCTGCAGCCTCGTTCAGGAGCCGGTTGACGACTTCGTCCATAATATCTTCAGCCATCTTCTTAATTTCGTCGTCTCCCTTCGGCTGAGGGCCCGAAGACGCTTTAGTCGGATCTGAAGCAAGACAGGATACGGCTACATTGCTATTACAAACCGCAAACAAATCTTAAAACCTAAGATTACAACACGATAAAAACTATTAGTTAATACCTAATTGACCTTCGGCCTCTGCGCTCTTTTCAGCAGCCTCAGCTACTTCCCTAGCATCGTGAATGCCCTTTTCACTTCTTCGAATAATTTCTCCGGCCATTTCTCGGCCACCATTATCCCAGATATCAGTAAAAAATTTTCCACCAATTATACTAGCTTCAGCCGAAGGATCTTTTGCATCTTCAAAGGGCAAAGTAGCTTCGGATTGAGCTAAAATTTTTACATGTTCGCAGCCCTTCTTCTCTAAGATGGTGGCAATCCCTCTGGCGCCAGAGAAGGCACATATATCTCCTCGGCTATTTAAAATTTCTTCGAAGGCTTCAGCTTCGTGGTCAATCCATTCGATGACACCTTCGGGATTGCCTCTCAAAAAGTTTTCCTCACTTGAGAATGCGCCGACCTTGGCGAAGCTAACCTTTAACTTCTTAACACAATCTATAGATTTGTTGTAGCATCTCTTTTTGGACGAACGAAGCTCTTCAACAGTCACTTCTAGGTGATCTGCCCATTGATCGCTGAGTTCACGCTTTGTTTCTTCAAGTATGCGTTCTTCCTTGGCTCTGGCCAGTTGTTTCCGAAGGTCTTCAATTTCGCGCTTCTGAGCTTCAGCTTGACTTTTAAAAGTAGCTTCGTCTTCCTTTATTTTATTTATCAATGAGTATAATATTTTATCTTTTTCGAGACCTTCGTTCCTCAGTTCAATTACTTCGGAACGAAGGTTGCTCAGGGCTATAGTACACCCTTCGTCTTCAGCATCTTTTTGTGCCCTGAGGGCATTGCTAAGTATCAGGCCCTGCAAAGAGAAATATGTGTGCGTCAATAGATTTCAACAAACGAAAATTTTTGGACTCAACAAAAAAAAAGAATTTCATTTGTCGCACCTTTAAGCTATTGTAAGCCAGGATGTCGGCCAGATCGTTCTTCGACAGCACCGAGAGCCCGTCTTCTAAAGTTGGGAATCCGAATCTCTTGCTTATCTCCCGACTGACAGAAATTTCCTTGCTATCGGGGAGACAATACAAGAAGTCTTCTTCTCCACTGCCATTGAATATTAACGCCCCCTTTGGATATTTCAATTTTTGGGCGTAGTGCTGGGCCTCTTGCTCTTCTTTCTCTGATAGTTTTTTCCCCGAAGCATGACGAACAATATAATCACGAACTTTGGGGGATGCTTCGGGGGCAATAACACCGGTGTCTTCAACAAAAGTTGGCTTTGCTATTTCTTCTGCCTCACTTTCCAAGGGTTTTATCTTTGCGGGCTCTGAGGGCCCAGCTTCGGCTTCAATCTCTTGCTCTGGAGCTTTAGAACCAGAAATTTCAGTTGTTGTTTCAGGAATAACAGCAGCCTTCTTCGGAGGTGTGCTTGAAGATTTGATTGTTTCCAGTACATCTAGCACGTTAGCCATTCTCTTTCTTTTCGGAGTCACTACTGGCACTTTTTGATTTTTCACTGTCTCAATGTTTGCCGCAGGACTTAAAACCTCTGATGTTTTGGATCCCTCAGTCGCTTCTTTTACCTTTTCCATTTTTTCTGTGGACGGCACTTCGGCTTTCTCTTTCGTTTCTGATAACAAAATTTTTTATTGTTCCAATTCTATCTTTGTTGGCACTTCGGCCGTTTCTGTGACATCTGGCAGCAAGGTTGGCTCGTTTGGTTTTTCAGCTTCGGTGGCCGAAGAAGTTTCTCCGGTAAACTCAGGCACCGAAGCTGGTTCAATATAGCGCGGCCGATGTGTAAGGACCTTTATCTTTTTTCTTTTCGGTTCTGGCTCGCTAGGAGCGGCTGCAGCTTCTTCTTTTGCAGAGGTTGTGTTTTTTCTCTTCTGCCTTCGAATGGGATAGCAATAGTCAGGGTAGACAAACCCGATTGCATCAAATACCCGATTCAGCCTCTTCTTTTTCCGGCCTCCGAAGGCTGCTGACATTGCAGTGTCTTCGGCCTTCGAATAGGTCCCAAGCAGCTCATCACTTAAATTTTCAATGCTTTTTAACCAGTCATCATCTGGCTCAACGAATTTATCTCCAAACTTAAAGGTGTACTTCAACCTGATAAGTCCACCTTCGTCGGCCTCTTTTATGGTTTCTTGTGGCATTTCCCATTTCTCCGCAAGCGGCCATACCCTGAAGGCGATATGCTCTTGTACTAAGTCCCTCGTTCCAATAAAAGAACAGATAACACCGAAGGCCCTCTGGCATTCTTCGGCAGCCTCACTCATTTCAACCTTCGGCCTCCGAAGGCCGAAGCTTTGCCAAATAGGGCGCATAATTATACCTTTGATATCTTCTCGCGCTGTCAGATCATTCTTCACATAAAACCATTCTGTCATCCAGTCGCCGGGCCATCTCTTCCGAAAGGTCGGCACGGGACAGCTTGACCCGGACCGAGAAACGAAATTGTAGCAGCCAAAATTATTGTGATACTGTTCCTTACCCCAAGGTTTTGTTTCGTATGATAATTCGTGTATATTGCAGAAGCTTTTTGCATCAGGCTTCAGACCCTGGCTTCTCACGGCCCACACGAAGATATTTAGCCTTATAATTGCCTCGAGGGTAAGTTGATGGAGATAGACTTCGAATATTTTCAGTACCTCCACAACGAAGCTACTCAAGGGAAATCGCAGTCCAGCTTTCAAAAAGCTTCGGTACACTACGACTTCATTCTCTTCAGGGTGTGGGCAAGTTTTTTCCCCTTCGTCGGCCCTCACAATGGACAAATCCCGGAAATACCTTCCTCTCATGTTGCCAAGATGATTCTCTTTGATAGTTGATTTACCATAAACTGAATGGCTTGGTCGCCAGGGACGATCTTCGGAGTCCTCACCACCACTGTCCACATCATAGCTATCACTGTCACCAGTATCTTCAGACAAACCTTCCAGAATCTCCTTGGTAATTTTTTCTGTATTGGTCTTTGACATCGCTATAAGAAACCCCAAGTTTTTCTCTTCGTCAAGGCTCAGCTTCATCTCAGCAACAGTCTTCTTATCTTCAGACATCTTCGGAAACGCTAAAGAACTATTTTCAAAGCCGAAGCTTCAAAACCAAAAGCCTAGCAAATCGCAGTGCACAAGAGCTAAAAATTGAGTAAGCGAGAGCAGTTGGCCAGAAAGCGTGTCAAATGAGTTTGCGGTATGCCCGTATTTATACGCCAAAAGCGTTGAAAATTCAAAGACCCCGCTTGTCAGTGATTGTTGCTATTCTAGCAAAGGGAAGGTGTTTTTTCGGACCTTCGGCGTAAAGCCTTCGTTCACGTCGCAATCTAAATTCGTTATTTTAAACAAATTAATATTGCGAGGGGCTACTGTTGGGGACCTTCGGCATCCGAAGGTCCTCAAAAACAGGAATTAACAGTATTTCTGGAAGTATAATGTGTGAGCAGGTACCTTCGAACTCAAGTCGTTAT